>NW_024499239.1:18645992-19845992 GCF_017590055.1 Onychostruthus taczanowskii | reverse complement strand
CAATTTTTTTAAGTAGACACATTAGAAACCTGCTTTAAATTACAACCTTTGCACCTAAAACTTCCTGCAAATTCACATTTAAGCTGTCACATGCAGTTGGACCTAGCAATAGATTACTAAAATGTCTGACAAAAGCCAGTATGGTACTACCTTAAACAGCACTATACACAGCATTCATTAAGAGTGAATATAATAGTGTGAAATTATGATCTTAAAGGGGGGGGAAGCCCACAGCACCCAGCTTCTAATGCCACAGCATCCTGGATTCTAGCACCACAACATCCCAAAGGAATAGCACTGCTTGTGCTAACTGTTGTATTCTCTGCAGTCCCTGATACACAGAGCCCTATCACCACACATGTAAAGCATATGATAGGGGGTGTATCACCACACTCAAACAGCAATCCTTTCTGTTCACAGCCTGAAGCTTTAAAATTAACTATGGGATCTACCAAAGGGAGCAAATGAGTTGAAGAAACCAGACCAAGAAGATTAGGAATTTCTTCACAGAAGTCTGCAAGTTCTTTATCCTGTTACTGGACATAAGATTTAGTTCTGAATGAAAAGAAACCCTGCTGAGATTTAGCAAGCTAGATTTATGTGATACTGAATAAACAAAAGGAACAGCTTGGCAGGACTAGGTTCAGTCTATTATTTCTATGTACATTCTCACACACTCTGAAGAGTCCCTGCAGCCAATTGAATGTGCTTGTTTTAGTGCTTCGTTTAAAAGAGACATGGCAAACAGGAATCACAGAGGACAGTCAAATGTAAGCACAATATACTGTTATTTATTTTGCTTACAGGGCCACTGAAGAGTTATTTTACCTTCAGTTCCCAAGCAGCTTGGGATTATGCAGTATATCTTTTGAAGTCTACTGACTTGACTTTGATCACTTGCCTACACCGCAAGTGTTCACTGACAGGATATAACATTGCCATCACATTTATCTTAATAGACATGACCACGCATCAGTGAAAGGCAGCTGATGAACTAGCACAGAGCTGGGCATGAATGCAGCCTTTCAGTTGGTGTAAATCAGCATAGCTCTGTGTGAGTCAGGGCAACTAAATCCATTTACATCTTCTAAGTGCTCAACTGTTCTGCCCAGACCAAATGGATACAGCACTGTACACTGCCACAAGCACAGGAAGATGCTGGCCAAAAACTACAGGTCTGAACCACTCCTGAGACACCAGGCAAACATCATGGGTGGCAGTGGTTTTCCAGGTAGGATTTGGGGGAGGCAGAGAGAAAGAGGTAGTGAATGCAACATGAAAAAAAGGTGAGGAAAATAAAAAGCAGCAATACATAGAGGAGACTAAAATTGAAACAATGTTTATCTTCTTTTCATACAACAGTGAAAACATTTCTCTGTCTGAGCAGAAGCCCAGAACCTCCCTGCTGGGGTTAGAAGACAAGAATGCTCAAACCTGAAAGAAAACCAAAATCTGCACCAATATTAAAGGGAAATCTGAAACAAAGGAGGATCAAGAATAACAGACACTCAGGCTTTCTATGAAAGGCATGTCTGAAGTGCTGGGCTGATCAGAGATGAGCTGTTTTTTCTCTTGTCTGATGGGGACCAAACACTGGTGAAAACTTAAAAAGTTGATCTTTCCTGAATAATTTTCTGCAAGCTGGCAGTGATGAGAACCTTTAAACACATTATATGATGCACCAGGAACTCAAACTACAGACGTGGAGGGTGTAACTGCACATACACATTCACTCAGCACTATTTAAGGAAACTGAAGTGTTGGTTATTATTCACAGCATTTTAGTGGATAATTTCATCAGAAGTCCTCAATATACTTCAAAAGGGAGGAACTGAAGCCTGAGAAACTAAAGAAGGAAGCAACATCCAGCACTGAGTATATCGTATAATGTCACCCTGAATACAATTGTTATAACTGTAGAGGTAGAATCTATCCTTTAACTTGCACTAGTTGGTAGACACTAGCTGCTGCTACTATCCTTACTAAAAGAGAAAGCTAAATAGGTATCTCCCCCCTCCATAGCTCTGCTGCCTTGTGGAGCCCCACACAGCACTGAGATCTCTGCTGCCCTGAGCATGTAACAGCTCTGAGCCCACAGCACCTTTGTGCATTTTGACCCATTGACCCTCTGAGATTTGCCACATAGTTTTTCAAAGGTCTCTCAATAATGTGCATTATTTCCCATGTTATTACTGAGTATTCAAAATCATCTCACACTAACAAAATCTAATTTATCTTGGCAAAAAAAACAATTTAATCTGATTAGCACATGTTGTATAACCAAGATTTCAAAGGTGCTGCAACCAGGTTGCATTTGAAACAAAATCAAATTTATGCTGTATGAATCCTTAGCTGTCTATGCATTTCTTAGTAAAAAAACCTAGATTTCCCCAATCTGATCCATAGCTACAAATCAACCAGATTTTCATCAGCCTTGAACTTTGAGCCTGTCATTTCAACTAAGTGAGTAGATCTTCAGGTCTCCAGCTCCCCTCGCAGAACACTCAAAATTCAGATTTCAATGTCAGTGCATAAACTGGAACTAAAGATTTTCAGCCTATTTTCTATAATGTGATCTTATGCTTCCAATTTTATGGACTCCAACTACACTGAATTTAAATGGCTAAAGCTAAGTGCCTTTCAGGTAGGAGTAGGCTTATTATCAGTTTAAGATTTTTCCTGGATAGTGATGTAATCTACAGGCTATGGGTCCATTTAATAGTGGTTTATTTACTGTCTTGCAGAGACAATAGACCCACTCCAATCTCATTAACACTGCTGTAAACCAGGAACAATGCCAACAAATCTGTAGAGTTAACCTAGTATGAAGAGAACTGGAAAAAAATTCAGCAGAAATAATCATTATAATCCCACTGAAAACAATAAAACCACACCAATTTACATTTGCAAAAGACTGAGCATTTCTGAATATCTGCCAACTTAGTCCCTGTAGAATTAAATCAAATCACATTCACTGCTTTCTTAAAGACAATACATTGTATTAAAATCCACAATTTTATATTCATTAAGAATTTGTGAGCCTGGGAAACTCATTCTTCTAAGGTTTTTTCCCATCCCCCTTTTAAAACCAGCTTCAGAAAAGATCTGTGCATTCAGCAAAATTATTATGTCTAAAGGAGGACTGCAACCTGGCAGATCTGATCACCAAGGATAAACACTGTCCCTACTGTGCTTTCATGGAAAGAAATGAAAGACAAATAAAAGATTATAATGTCTCTGCTTAAAAAACAGAAACATCTGCTGGAAACATAGGTTCATGGGCAGCTTTTCTGATGAATTCAGCATTAAGATCAAGTTGCATAGCTGTGCACTGACCATAAAGCCTTGGTGAGTTTAATGCCACATTATGGTTCAGGCAATTTGTTTATACAATGGATATCTACCGTGCACAGATGAAAACAATTTGGTGAACCAACACCAAAGTGGCTTTCTTGTGCAAGCAATCACAAGGGCCAGACAGAGACAGACTGGCACAAGCCTTCTAGCACAGACACCACTCTGACTTTGTATGCTTGGCATCCCTCCCTTCCAAGCGACCCTCATGAGGAGACACAAGAATATCCTTTTCCTGTTACCTGTCCTTTACAAAACAGTGAAGTGCTCTCCTCTGAATTGTATACCAAATACTGTACACTATCCATCTTCACCTGCTCTAACTCAAAGCAACTCAGGCATAAGGAAAACAAGCAGTATAGGAATGTGACCAAAGTTTGTGTTTCTGGCTAATACCTTGCAGTACATTTCCCTAAATACAGCTGCAGGCAGCTTTAAGGCTTTGATGGCAATAACACCAGCAGGAGACTTCTATCCCTTACTGGGCCAACTTCTCAGAAATGCACGTACTCATACACTCAGTTGTTCCTCTATATCTTCAAGGTTAAATACAGGCACTCTCCAAACACCTGTGTGCAATGACTCATGAATTAACCGTGTTAGAAAAATGTGTTTTAGGCTCCTGTCTCGCAAAGACCTGACTGACTTGGGTGAGTCTTAACATCATGACCCCCTTCTGAGAGTGAATTTAGGTTAACAGTGCAGAGGACAGTAAATGGTGATGTCAAGTCCAGCCTCAAAGGTTTTCTAATTAAGCTTTTAATTTTCCTTGTTGCATTGACAAAAGTACCTGTATTAAAAAAAATAAATTGCTTCCATGTCTTAGGTAAGAAAATACAAATCTTTTGCCATTTAAACTCTTTTCACAGAAGCTATTTGCAAAATAACCTTGCAGGGAATTTAACTACTAAGTTGTACTGAGAGATCAAAACCAATCTTTTGTTCAAGAAACAAGTAGATTGATTGTAGATGGCAGGTGGCCAAGTGAATCCTTTGAGTGAGATGTCTGACATCTTAGTTGATTGATATGGCATTGTTAAAATTTACACTTGCTGCTCTGAGAAGCAGGAGCCTGTAAGAACAGCTTTGCTTACAAAGGTTGTCCTCCATCAGTATTTCTTCCATTACTTACATGGTAGCTTGTAATAGCTTGTTGTTATCACAGTAGGTGACAGAAGGCAAGAAAAAAACCATAGCTTCTTCACAACATATTCCCATATATAAAGGTATCTAGTGTTGAAAAAAAGTTTTTAAAAACCCCAGTATTTGTAGCAGGGAGTTTAGCTTTGCTCAGGATTTCTGCAGACTGCTCCTATTAGTATCTCTGAGAAGCCCCTGGGCACTGGCATATTGCAGAGCATCAGTTATGGAGCTCCTGGACCTCCATGCAGTGCACATACTGTTTAGTCCACTGTGTGTAGAACTTGCAATTTGGCATGGTGCTTTTCAACCCAATCCAGGACTTTAACAAGGAAAAAAAAACACTTTAAATTCTGTTATCGTTTTGATTATCACTCAGTAGCCCTGGACACCTCATTCCTTCCTTCACCCTTTACTACCCATGTTTCATGCATCCCTGCTGTCACCAGGAAACAGCCAGAATCCAACTCAGCCTCAACACACGCAACTATAAAAGGAGAGCAGCAGACATTTCAGGAGCCACTCTGGGTCTGTGTGTGACCTAAATAGGGCCCTAGTCATATTATGTGAAGCTTCTGTTATCTGAGATTGTTTTAATATATGGATGGTTAAGTAAAACTGCATTTACTTGATAACTAGCTTATTCCTTCAAACTCTGAGTCATCTGAGGCCAGGCAAGAACAGGAGAAAGAAATCTGACAGCAATTTTAAACTGTCAACTTTCTTCCAAGCCTCTCATTACAGCCATTGCATGTTATTGTTAAAAAAAAACCAAAAAAACAAACACCAAAACAGACAAAAAAACCACAATTGAGTTCTATTCCTGGCTCAACCACCAACTCAGCCTGACCTTGGGCAAGACACTTGGTTTCTTTGAGCTTCAGTTTGTGCAGCTGCAGAACTGAATAAAAAAAATTAAGTCTTAACTGAGAACCAGATGCTTCATCTAAGCTGAGGTTTTCTGAGACAAAACAAAAAAAAAAAAAAAAAAAAAAAAAAAACAAAAAAAAAGAAAGCTCTTCTGCCTCACAGCTCCAAATTCCTAAGCCTATTACCATTAGATTCAGGAGGATTCCTTAACAAAAATGTCATATATACCAAATGCCAAGCACTCACCAATCTCTCAGTTGGAGGTTAGTTCACTCATTTTGCATAAACATTTTGATTATTTCATGTGGATCAGTTTCAACCAAGTTGTAGGAGTACTAAAGTTAACAGATGCTGCTGTGAAAAGGTACAGGAAAAACCAATTTTTAACTACAAAACACTGGAGAGTTGGAACACTGCAGCTTCAGGCCGGCATCTGAAACAATTCTTGGCTCTGATGGGATATGCTGAAAGGAACTCCAGGAACATCATTTGAATATCCTCCCACTCTGAACTGGTTTACTCTTTCCAAAGATCTGAAGATATATGAAAGTCCCCCTATTCACAGAAAGGCTACAACAGTACACCTTTTCCTTCTGAACCCTTCCAATCATTTTGACCAGTTTGCTATGAATAAACAGGATGGTTAGTGGTTTACCTGACATCATGGAAACACTAATGCAAGTTTGAAAACTCCATTAAGCATAGCACTTCTCTCTTTTCAGGAACTCTACGGGAAATGTAGCAGAAGCAAACCCTTAAAATAATATATCAGTAAGTACGTGGAAAGATACAGCCAGCATTAACACTTCCATAAAGAGACACATTTAATACTGAAAGGAAATTACTGGCTTAAGAGATAACTAAACTTTCCAAAGTTAAATCACCAAGCCTGAAGTTGTGTCTCACAGCATGTCACAGGATCTGAGTAAAGGCCTCGACACTTTACTACAACCACAAGACAATTTGATAGCCTGAGTATCAATATTTTACACTATAAAGGAGGTTCTCAGGCTTTTTTTTCCCCCTACTTAGAGCTCTACAAGACTACAAAACCCTTTGGTGAAGAAAGCAAACCAGGCAAAAGACTACGCTTTAGGTGGTTTATCTAATACCCAGCGCTTTTTCTGCCCTGATGGGCTTTTAGAGGCGTTTTCTGATCCGCCTGTCGGATCAATCTGATTAACAGCCCAAAGTGTCCCAGGGAGGCTCCCGGAGCTCCGGCGCTCCCGCGTCCCGCTCGGTGTGTGCGGGCTGCGCCGCCGCGGGTCAGCTGCGCGCCCTGCACGGGGGATGCCACCAGCACCGCGGGGAGCGAAGGTGGCCCTGGCCCGAGGGAACAGGCTGGTGCCGATGTCCTGCCTCCAGAAAAGGCCACGGCTGAGGACGTGGCCGCTGTCCCGACCTGGCAGCCGAGCCACCTCCACCCACCTCGCTACCTTCTGGCGAGCGCGCCCGCCTCTTGTCCCAGGAGCACTGCGGCGGCAAGCTGCACCTCAGCAAGGCATCATCCACAGCCGTGCTGCCGGTTTGGGGGGAGCCTTTCCCAAACCTCAGTCCGAGCCCACACTGAGCATCCATTCCGCATACCACAGGTGTCATTAGCAGCTGAGTGAGGTGCCATATCCCTGGAGGTTTTTAGAGTCCCTAGAGCCACCCAGTCTTCCCAGGCCACTGAAAATAATTACTTTCTTTAGCCTGGAAGCCAGCTCTCCCACCCACCGCAGGTCCCACCATGCTCCTACCCGATTCACAGGCTCCCTTCTGGACCTGGGCGACGGCGGGCAGCCCGTGCTGCAGCGCCTTGCGGCTCACCGCCTTCAGCTGGCAGATGTTGTCGTAGGTCCGGCCGTCGCTGCCGCACACCTGGGCGCTGAGCTTGCACTGGCAGACGCCCTTGGCGAAGCGCTTGCCCATGGGGTAGCGGCAGTCGAGGCTGTCCCCGCAGGGCGGGTCCTCCTTGCGGCCGCAGGAGTCCCCCTCGCCCGCGGCGCAGATGAGGCAGCAGCCGCAGCGGTCGGGGACGTACCCGCTGGGGCAGCTGGGGCTGGGGCACGTGGAGACATCGCAGCGGGCCGGGCACTTGGCGCGGCCGAGCTGGAGCTCCGCGGCGTGCGGGCCGGCGCTGAGGGACAGCAGGAGCAGCGGGCTCAGCAGCGACACCCGCATCCTCGGCGGGGACAGCGGCGGCGGAGCGCGGCGTGCGAGCGCGGCCGGCCCCGGGGCAGGAGGCGGGAAGGTGCGATCGCGGCGAGGGAAGGGGAAGGCGGGCTTTATGCACACTCGGGCAGGACAGCGCTTCTGCGGGCGGAGCGGGACGGCGCAGCGGGCGGAGAGCAGCAGGCCGGAGACAGGGCCGCGGAGTTACGGCCAGCTCGGTCCCCGCAGGACGCGGCAGCTCCCAGGACTCAGCTGGCCGGGCTGAGGCGCCGAGCCATGGCACGGAGCGCCGAGGGCAGGCAGAGCGGGAGGCGCTGGGAAGGCGGCGGCAGCGCGGCCGGGTTTTATGTGGGACGGGCCCGCCGCCTCCAGCAGCCCCGCAGCCCCGGGCGGGCAGGCTCCACCCCGGGCGGGACGGACGGACGGACGGACAGAGCGGGGAGGGTCCGCTCCCCTCATCTGGGCACTGCGGGCCGCCCGTCTGCTGGTAAATCACCGCCCCGAACGGGGAGAGCCCGGCGTGAGGCGGGTGTGCCGTCCGCTGGGCACCAGGGTCTGTGGGTGCCCGACGTGGCATAAACAAAGCGGAATCTGTTACATCTGGGCGGCTGTGAACTCTGTGGGTTCAGCGGCAGAAAGCCGGCAGCCGCTTTGCCTTCCCTCATGCTTGTCTTTAATTAATGTCAGCAGCAATAGGGGCGTTTGTCGGCACTGCCACCGAAGGGTAATCAAGTTTGCCCTCTCTTAGTTTGGTGTCTGCTGTTTAATGTTAAACGCGCTCTTGGGCACGAATCCCTCTTTGTAGCTGTCGGAGCAGAGACACAAGTAGCTGAACATAGTCCTTGTAGCCACCTGTTCTGCCGAATCCCTCTTTGTAGCTGTCGGAGCAGAGACACAAGTAGCTTGTAGCCACATAGTCCCTGTAGCCACTTGTTCTGTGTGGCATCATGGCACGTTGTACGAGACACTTTCCCGCTGCCAAAGCAGATCTGCTGGGCTCCCCACCGTCATTTGCTTCAACAAAGGATTTGGCAGATTCTTTGTAATAGTAGTTGGAAGTATTGCCAAAGCCTTAATATTTGATGTTTGGGGAGTTTTATTCTATTTTTAAACGTATTCAGTAAGACTATCAGGTGGAAGAATGCATCTGTTGTTGAGCTCTGTCAACTAGTCACCTCCACAGTTTTCATAACATGCAGAGTAAATCTTGCCCGTGCATGCCATCTTTATCAAGAAAGTACTCACTTTTGCTCTGAAGTAATCACAACTTTTACTAGACATAACTCTCAAATTAACAAATCCAAGTATGGGTCGACCTGGCTTTCAAAAAAGTTAAGCTGACTTCAGAAAAAGGATGTCTGACATAGCTCACTGAGAGCCTGTACCAAACTTTGGAAGTCTTACTTGCTGGCTATGACACATCCAACCTTGACTTCTGCCTGCAGCTCCCCTTTCCCTCTTTTTCACGCAAGGGATAAAACTAAAGTCCTGCAAGGTACTACCTCAGGCCTTCTGATGGGATCCTGTGACCTAAGTTTAAGTAGGCTCAATTCACTGAGCTGCCTCAGGCTGTAGGGTTGGAATCACCCTACTGTGTTCTAATTAAGGACCTCTTGAATGCACTAGGCAGCAGCCAGAACTCCCCACTACAGTTAGTGTTTTGTTATTCCCTCTGTTATAGGGGTGGAGTTGGTCCAAACCTGGATTTTCAGTCTCAATTCTGACAAAAAAAAAAAAGGGTATACATCATAGCTGAAGATGTGGCAGGTCTTGTGATAAGAAAATTGTAAGATTTTGGTGTAGCATACATTTTTCCACAGTTTGAAAAGGTAAGGTTTACCTAAATGACTTTATAGTGCAATATCTAAAATATAAGAAATGTGTTTTGATGTTTTTCAGTGTTTTGATAAACTTGCCCTTTAAGAAACAGACTAATAAAAGTGAAAAGTGTTTGGCCTGAAATATGGATCTGAAGGAAACAAGAGCAATGTGTGTAGGTAAGGTGAATATTTTTGTTATTTGCAATGACAGTTACAAGGAAGAGGTTGGGAACAATGTTTGAAATAACATAGTAAATACTAAATGCAAAATAGTCTGTGAGGTACTGCTGTTCCTAGTGTTGGACTACAGACCATTTCATATATGAAATGAAATTTCATATATGAAATTTCTTATGTTGGATTCCTGTTAACTTTGTAGTCACACTTGGAGACTGCAAACACAATATAAGAAAAAAGGGTGAATATCAACAGGTAAATACAGCCATCTTTATTGGAGAGAGTTTGGCATATGAGTTCACAGAATCTTTTACAATTAGCTTATCAGTTTGCATCTCATTCATTTAGGATTAAAAAAATTAAAATTAAAAAAGTCTGAATGGTGTTTTCTGCTAACTGATATATTGTAGCCAAAATATAACAGATGAAATTATCTCAGATAAGCATAGGTATAGTATGGGATACTTTTCCCCCAAAATTCATAATTCCAAAAAAAGAGAATGATGCAGAGAGTAAGGTTAGGAATAAAAATGAAACTCACAACAAGTATTGGGTGTGTTCCTCTTGGGAACAGTCAGTAAAGTTTCTTGGCTCGACAACACTTGTTGAACACCTTTCACTAGAATTTGAATTCATTCAGAATTCAAATGCAGCACTAAAAGCTGTTTAAAGGATAACTCATTCAGTAACAGTTCTCCATGACTTGGAAAAGTGAGCATTTCATGGGTTCTGAATCACCCCTGTCTGGTGGAAATGATGCTTTACTGCAGAGCTGGAAGGGAAGGGAGGTGCCTCAAGACAAATCCAAAGCGATGCAGCAAACGTTACTGGTGACTCAGTGGGTCTCTGTTTTCTCTCTTGAGGGCCAAATTGTGTTTTGCAAGCCCAAAGGACAGCAGAGCATGCAGTCACCATGTCCTTAACAGAATATCAAGACTTAGCTCCAAAACTCACCTACTGCATTCTGAACTCTCTTCTTTTCTTTCTCAAAATAGGAAAGAAAATCTCGTTGCCCTTTTATGAAGTTAATTGTCCTTTTGTGCTTGCTTGTTTGCATCTCCTGGCATGCATGCAGGGCAGGTCCCTGGCAGTTCCTGCTTGTGCCTGGCAGCATATGTGTCATCAGAGCCATGGATGCTGGGCTCTTCTGCACTGTGTAGGCCACATAGCCATGACAGAGAAATAGGGTTGCACATGACACTACACAGAATTAAAAGTAAAACGATGATCTAGTGCTGTTCTGGGGATCTAGATGCTGCTGATAATGAAAGTGCCATTTGAATGATATCTAAATCTAAATTTATGAGCCCATAACCATTAAAATGCATACTTAACTGGTTGAGTAGAAGAATATTTTCCACTCTGTCTTGTCCCAATCCATACTGGGTAATTATGTGCCATCTCTTTACATCTCTGTGTGTCTCTTAGTTGTAAAAGTCACAATGCATTCCAATTCACACACAGTCCTAAGTCCTATTATTCTAATTCATCTTGTATTCATAAGTCTTATAAGTTTCTTTGGAGTGAATTTCTATGTTATTCAAGTTTCTTGTTGTTTCTTTAGTATGGTTAACGATCAGAAACACTCACTGCTGTTATAACCTAACTATACAAATTGTGTAAATTAAAGACCCTTTGACCTTGCCATCGAGGTCTCTAAATTAGGAGCACATGTTTAATATTCATCCTCACTTCCTCGTAGGAGTATTTTGAAAAGAAATCCAAAGCACACTTTAAGCTGGAGTAATAAACACTGTTTATTTATCAGATTGTCTGCATCTCATTTCCTGGACTAAACAGCAAAAGTCTGTTTGCACTCCTGACATTGCAAGTCTTACAAGCTGATCCAAGAGAACATCTGTCAGTTTGTTTTCAAGACTGGACACTGCAGAAGAAAAGAAGAGGTGGGAGGAGAAATAAGACTTTCACAAACACATCAGTTCAAACAAAGTGAGAACTTTCTCAGCTGTCTTCATAAGCCAGGCAAGCTGTGCCCTAGAAACACACTTTTAAGGAAAATTTCTTTTTCTTTCCTCCATCCCCTAACAGTAATTGAAAAGCAGAGGTAATTTTTCTTTTTTGTGTTCTGCCTGAAACTGATGCCAGTAAATAATCTTTGGAAATGCTAATGAATCCAAAAGGCTATTCAAGAAATGCTCTGAAAGTATACTGAAAGCAAAGTAAAAAATCCAGAGCTTTTCCTCCTCTAACATGTATTCAGCTATTCTGAACTCATTGCATTTGGTGCAGGAGAAAAAAGGTAGGCTTTTGGCACAGAGACAAGATGATCTGAAGGAAATGCCACAGCCTGCTCTCTTCTTCACTCACTTTCCAGCCAAAAGAACAGTTTGTGTTAGTATGTTTAAGGAGAGGAAATTGAGACTGTTAATAACAGAACTGGCCTGGAAATCATGAGCTATAAATTTTGCCACAGTCTTAAGAGGCTTTGTTGTAGCTGTGAAAGAGAGAATTGTATCTCAAACTTTATTGTTAAGTTATTCTGCAGTCAAAAGATAAGTGTATTTTTAAGCAGGTGTTTAGGAACAAAATAAGAATCTGGTTTTTATTGGAAAGTACTGATTCATAAAAATGAAAGGTGTCTAGAGGAAGAAAGCAATAGGATTTGTGTTTTGAAGAGCTGTTTGATGTGTGAGGGTGTTTATAAAGAGACAAGGGTAGGTCAAAATATGTGTTTGAACAGGGAAGAATGGAGAAGGAAAGAAAAGACCCCTTTGTTTTTTCCCTTCATGAAATCCAAGTTACAAAATTTCAGGCTTTTTTCCTGAGCCATAGGAGACAATTTCAATTCTCTGATCTTTCTGTTCAATAACAGGGACATGGATTTGATGTTTTGGTGTTGCAGCTTAATATTCTATTTACACTGGGAAATTCTGTTTCTTATATAGTTTTAGAAACTTTTGGTTTATTGCAGAAGCAAAAAGACAGGAAAGATCAAAGCCACCTAGTAGTGCAAGTTTCCTGCTTTGCAGCCCCTCTGCTTGCTGCTCTGTGCAAGCTCAGGTGGCTGCTGAGGGGGGCTTGAGGGGGCTCAGCAGACCTAAGGCAGTCATTGCTCAGCAAAATACTGCAGTTTGTAGTTCTTTAAAAATGCTGATCTATTGATCATTTCCTCCTGCTGGCCTCCAGAGGGAGAGTGGTGACACCAGCTACTGTCAGTTCAGTATGGGAAGAGCTATCTGAAAGAAAGAGGAATCTCCTTCAAGTCATAATTTTGTGGGTTCCTCAGACAAGACATGTTGCCAGGCCCATGCTGCATCTGCTCTAACTCATTCATTTGTGTGTGTGTGATTCGAATTTGTGGAACCAGCAGCCACATGGAAATGGATGTGAGTCATAGAAACTCCTTATTCTTGTTATAAATGGTTACTGTGAATTGAAGGAAAACACAAGCGTAAATGGGATTTTGCTTCTTTCCGCTCCATGCGCTGCTTTGCTGCTGAACAACTGCCTAGAACTTCAAATAACTTAATCCAAGCTGATGTATCCCTGTGAATATACAACATTCTGCAACATCCTGCTCATCAAAAAGGATACAGTGCGTTAAATGCGACTTAATTTCTAAGGAATGAGTTAAAGGAGTCACTTTTAGACATTTTCTACTTGGCTGGGCCAATATGTTTCACCTTAGGATGCTCTTAATGAACTGCTAAAATCAACCTAGAAGAGCGGTTCACAGTACAGTGAAAATAAAATCATCTTATAAGCCTTCAGAAGATCATAAAGTAGCAAACAGATATTATGATTAAGATCATACCTTGCCTCACACACCTTGCCTAATTTCAGCTATAACAGAAAAATAGGTATTGTAGACTGTGTAAAAGCTGTGCGTGTCACATAATTACATACTAATATTACTAATATCTTTGGTCATATTTTTATAAGCAAACGGTGAAATTAAAACCTGGGAAACTTCGCAATGCACAACTTCTTGGAATTCTGCTGTCCAAATAGTCGTCAGTCCTTCAAAGTCAATCACAAATTACGTTGGATGTTTCCATAGGAACACATCTTGAACACTGCTGTTATGGTTCCTTCAGCTGAGTGCCAGACAAAAGAATAGAAAAATTGAAATTTACAATTATTTCTTTAAATGGAGAAGTGTTTTTGGTAAATAAAATGCAATTGAATAAGAGCAGAGTGCTACACTTTGGCACAAGTAATGAGCAATCCAGTAGTGAAACTGACTGGCTCAGTACAGTTCCCCATGTAAGTCTGCAAGCTTATGAGAGACCCCACCACCTCACCTCTCCTGTTTTCTCTTTCGTCACTGCTGTAAGGTCTCAGTTGGAATTCAGTGCCTGGATTTGCATTTTCTGCTTAAAAAGTAGTACATGAATCAGTTGGAGAAAATCCACAAGAGTGTAAAATCATTAGACCTTTAGAAATATGACTTAAAGCTAAGCTTTAGAGCTGAAATTGTTTAGTCTAGGACAAAAGAAGACAGAAAAGGGACATGATAAGAGTATTCAAATATGTAAAATGTTGCTGAAAGAGAGTAACAATATGTTATTTGTATTCACTAGGGTAGCTCAAGAAGAAAAAAAACTCAATATGCTGCTAGGGAATTTTAAGACTGTTGCTACAAAGATTGTCTTTGTAGCAGTGTATTTTTAAATATAAAAATACACTGCTACAAAAAAAAAAGTGTATTTTTACAAAAAGTGTATTTTTAAATATAAAGATAGCAAAGGACTAGAATTGAGTTTGTGGACAATATGTGAAATCTCTATTTTTAAAGACCTTGTTTATAAGAAAGCTTTTGTAGTTTTTGTTCAGGAATTACTCTAGAAAGAACAGATCCTGTTTTGGAAAGATATAATCTTGAAGTCCCATCCTACTTTATTTCTGATTGTGTCACCATAATGCAGGCAATCAGCCTGATTAAAGGGTATATGATTGGATAGCAGAAGTCCTTAAATGAGTTCAGGGAGCCCACTCACATTTTCAAGATTAAAGAAAGAAAGAGACAGATTGGAATTAGGGATGAAGGAGGATTCCACTAAGACTACTGCAGACTAGGAGTTTCGGTAGTGTGATAAAACCACAAGGCAAAACCCAAAGAGAAATACAGTGAGACTGAAAGTGAAAATGGTTGTATAGCTAGAGTCTGAGGTCTAGGGATGATCAGAGGATAAAGTGCTGAGGGTGGGGGGATCTAAGAGAAATATATAACAGATGGGAGGGTGGGGGAAAGAGAAACATTTTCTCCAGATGGCATATATTATCTCCTGGAAGGATTGGCAAGATTAGAGAATCTTGCCAAGAGGAGGATATACTGTGAATAGAGCTATACTAACTGCATTACATTAAATTCTGTTCAGCAAGTAAGAAAATACTTCTTTTTAAAAGAGTAAATTAGATACTCTTTTAGAAATGCAGATTCCATGTATTAACCCAACTTGCTTCCTTTGTACTATAATTATTAGTATCACTCTGTATTCAGTACATAACTATGCATATTTTCTAAAACATCCCAAAATCAACCTTCTTCTGTTTTCCATTTCTTCCCTTATGTTTTTTTTCCTTGATACCATCCCATTTTATGTGACTGGTTTTTCCCTTTTGGCAGAGTAACAAGGTTCAGGGGCCTGCAGATTTTATGAATCTTTTTATGGTGGCTTGGCTTTGTGGAAGGATGGTGTGGATGTCACTGGATGTCAGCCAATCTTTCTGTGAGAGGGTCTGCAGGGTGGGTGGGTGGCAAGAGGGATGGGGATTGGAAGACTGAAACAGAATTTTAGAATTAATTAGAGAAACAAATATAGAATTAATTCTAGAAATCAAAGTTAAAAGTTTAAATTTATGAAGAAACCTTTCTTCTCTTTAATTCATGAAAGGATAAATTGTTCAATTTAACTTGGAAAGGGTTAGGGGATTTACCATAAAAATGGTGCTTGCCTAGAATATATGATGCTTTTCTCACCAAATTTTTCTAATTAAATGATCAGTCCAAAGGAAGATTGCTGAAAAAGGTGGGTTTAGGAGCCTCTCCAACCTCAAGTTTTCAAACTCCTGAGCCTTTTCCTAGTTATGAATTTAAAAATTAATAGCCTACATTTGTGGGGGGTGTGTTTATGGTCTTCTTTTTATAAGCCTGGGAGTTGTGTTTTCGAGCTTGCCTCTGTGAAATGAGAACTGGAAAATTGTTTTATTATGGAATGGAAAGTCTCAAATTACTGCTGTATTTAATGTTTGAAGAAAAATACCACAAATTTCAAGATTTGCCATAAAATTATAAGAGTTGGAAATTTTGGGTTAAGTCAGAGGCCTGAAACTTAAAGGTAAGTAGAACTACTTCTGAGGAATTAAAGAAAAAGCAACATAAGCATAATGAGGAAAATTATGAAGCAGCCTCAGTTTTCCCTGTGAAGATAGAATGATGGCAGAAGAGAGGAGCTAGCAGAACTTAAAAGCCTGGGTAGGGAGATTGATAGGATGAGGGAAACCATGAAGAGGAGAACATGGGGACAAGTGTGGAGAAGATAAGGTCCATCCAAAGGGCCGGCGTCCTCTCATTTGTGGTGACTTAAAACAGGTCCTTGGAAAAAAGTAAGGAAAGTGACACTTCCATGGTAGATGTTGCTGCTGATTTGGAAGCAGCAGTTTTCTCACATCCTGCCAATACTGTTTTAAACTGGAGCTCTCAGCCCAACCACGTGAGTCAGAATAGCTGTGAGCGAAAGGGCTGATTGCAGAGGTGGTTGTTACACCTTCTCACCCAAGCCATGGGCATTTTTATTAGCTCAGCCCTGTGAAATAATTGGCCAGAGCAAGTTAAGAAGACAGGTGTTACTGTTGGTCCAAGCTGTTTGCCACAGGGCTGCATTTGCTTACCCTGGCACGTTTGGTGTGATGTCAGCACACAAGGAATGTTTCTGCAGATAAAGCAAACAGCAAATGATTTCATGCGCCTGTTTGTGACAGATGTGTGCAATGTGAAGAAACATTGTAGCACAAACTATAGTACTCCTCAAGATCATGTTATTCCAGCTCATTAATCACTTCTCTCTGGTTTGTCTCCATGGATGACTATCTGTGAAATCTCACCAGTGCTCGCAGCAAGGCTTTCTGCTTGCCACCCCCTCCACATAGAGGCCTGTTGAGATTCTCTGTATTGTTATCAAAGCCCCACTGAAAGACAGATGGGAACTGTACCTTTTTCATGTCTGCTTCACACTCCTCTTCCATTTGGGGCCAAGAGCTGCCTCGTACAGGAAATCTCCCACGATGTTTCATGCTGAAAAAAATAATGGGTTTAATAAGTATTCTGACGAATTCGTTTATCAGTGTGCTTTATCTAAATAAGTTAAAACTATCATGGCTTTTTTTGGTGATCACTGGGTAAAAGAAGAATAAATAATAGGCACTCTAAATTAGAGGAATTTGCATAATGAAATTACTGAATCATATTGCTACAGTGAATTGGAGCATAAAATAAGTTTGGAAACATGCATGTTTTAAGGGTATTTTTTTTATGTAAGGGAGGAAAAAGAGGAGATGCTTGTCTTCTCTCCTCTCCAAAGAACCCAAGGGAATGTATAATTACTGCTATCCCCAGGACTTCTGTGTGCTCCTGGCCCAGTTTTTGGAAAATTTTACTAGTCAAGGAGTCATGCATGCCTGTTTCCTCATCCTTTACTTGTCGTGGAGCAGCTGCATTTCAGAGTTGTTAGGAAAGAGCAGTGACTACATATGGAAGAGACAAAATGAATATATCAGTATTTGCAGTTGAGATTAAATCTGAAAATAAACAAGTAATGTGATGTTCATTGTTGCGGGGAAGAACAGGGACTCAAAAATTCCCTCTCTATTGGTGCACAGACTCATAAAGCTTTTCCACAGACAAATCTTTTAACATTGAACATTTTTGGCAGGTTGAATTGCAAGGACAGTTCTTTTACGGTTCTGCTGGTTTCTTAGTGTTCAGGAACAGAAAATGAATGCAGAAATGAACCAGTCAGGTCCCAAATGGAACGTTTCTCCACTGGACTGCCATTCAGTCAGGTCAGAGAGCCTCAAAGTTCCAGTCCCACTCTCCCCAGCCCTTCCTGCTATCCTTAGAGTAGGAAGAAGGCACTGCACTCTTAGTAGGATTATGATGAGTTTCTCAAGGCAGTAGATGAGGTGTTAGGTGTTGTACAGTGCTACAAAGATATGGGCAACTGAGAGGAGATGGAATTCCTCACAACCAGGTGGCTGAAAATCCCCAAAACAGGCCAAGTGTGACATTGCCAGGTCGCAGTCACTGCAGGGAAACTAACCCAGAACTGAAATGCTCAGTGCACCTTCTGCACTGAGGTGTCTGGGTATAATCCCTGACTGTACATTGGCCTAAATCTTCTCTTCAGAAGATCTGAAGGAGATGAAGATTTAGTCATATTTTATATAGCAGTGTAAGGATTGGAGAATTCATCCTGAAAGCGAGGAAAAGAACTGTGAGCCATTCTCATTCAGAGGGCGAGAGGAGCTCCTCCTGGCTCTCCATCTAACCTGTCAGTAGCAACTTCCCTAAGTTCTGGAGAGGCTGTCTCATCAGAACTACTTTGTTTAATGTTACCTTTGTTCCTCGTCTGGCTTCTTGAAGAATCTCTCTCATTTCTTCCATTCGTCCCCTGCCTCATCCACCTCCCACATTTAAAGAGGTGACTCTTACACCAGATATCTGATTTGGATGTGATGAACTTAACTCACATAAATTATATAATCAAGCTGTAGAGGTCCCTTTTCATCCACCAACACCCCCAAATCTTTTCCCCCAGAGCTGCTCTTTATCCATTCTCCTTCTAACCTGTATTTATACTGGGAAAGCAGTCAAGTCTGTCTGTTGCATCCGCAGGGTATAACTAACCCAGTGAATTGTAATGGTGGCTGTCCCTACGTATCTTGGTCAGCATTTTGCTTGTTCTTATACAAACCAACCTGCTCTTCCTATTGTTTTTCTCCTGTTAAGTGTTCCTCATCTTATAATATTTTTTCAAAAAAACCTTTTAGATGAAAGCATTTATCATGTTGAAATGTTTTAATCAACAAATGGGAAGTCATCTGGTATCAATATTTAGTAAATAAGTATGATTTAGCAACACCAAGATGTTTTTTCCCCATTTTTGTAACTCTCTTTTGTTGATGTGCATGAAGTGCCAACAATCTGTTTTTCTATTGTGGTTAATGTTTTGTTATACATGCTTTTTGATGGCCATGGTCTAAAAACATCTGTGCATGGACAGGATCACTTGGGATTTTTGTTGCTTTTTGATTTCCACTTCAGTCTTTGGAGTTCAAATAACGCCCACTCACCTGACAGCCTCAAAACCAAACCAGAACAAAAGCCCATCTGCTGTGGGTGAGTTTCCCAATGCACAGCTGACAGCAGATCTGGAAGGGAGCTGAACTTGGGGCCAAGTCCAATGCAGCTTTTGGTTTGTAGAGCTCATTTGAATCCAGAGCACACCAGGAGAAATTCTGGCACCTGACAGTGAGTGAAGAATGCAAAACTAGATCCACAGTGTTCTGGACTTGGTTTTGCTAGTGTTATATAACCTGCCTAGGACACTGAGGTCAGTGTCTTTTCCCTTGTGAAATGTTCAATAAGTGACCCCAGGCCACCAAGGGTCAGGTTTATGTTTCTCAGCAGTACAGGGTCTCTTTGAAGCACATTGGGCACTTGGTGGGAAGACTTGGGTGCTGTCTTCTGAATCACTACTACTCTTTCATTGCAGCACCCAGCAGTCCTTTGAGATCACAGCTGCCATCCTGATTTTAGCCACTCTGAGCCTGCATTGCTCTACAAAATCTGGAGAGATGATAACCTACGTTTGTGTAGTGTCGGAGTGGAAAGCACCTCACAACTTCAGAAACCTTTAAATCAATGGCTGATAAGTAGGTTCTTTACTATGCAGGCAGGCTAAAATTTCTACAGTACACACAACTTCCAGAATACAAATACAGCTTTCAAGACACAACTAGAGAGATCAAACTGCCAATGAAGTGTGATTCAGTTAACAAGCTCCAGAGCCCTGTAGTGGGAAGTTACTTTGTAGTCTCAGTGGTCCCAGTAAAGGCAAAGCAGGTCTGGCAATTGCCCGACAGCTGAGGGTTTGGGACAGGGCAGTCACCACAGAAGTTACAGTGGAGAAATGTTGTACAGTGCAAAAATGTGGCTATGATGGGTTCTGATTAACATTTTCAGGAATTTCTATCAGGCACTGAGCATCCACACTGCTTATCAGATTCAAAGAAATTGGAGAGGGGTCTAGAGCATTCCTAAAGCATGCTGGACAATCCAGCATATCCAGTCTCTCATAGCAGTGGAGGTGTTCCTGCTGACTCCAGCATCAACAGGAGAGGGACTCAAAGCCCACTTCTGCTGCCAGAATTCTCAGAGCAGAAATTCTTTATGACAAAAAACAGTGCATTTATGAGTTGAAATACAATACATGTCGTTTTCCTGTTCCTTACACATATAAAGCTTTGCTTCTTGGCTTGCATACAGTTGTCCTGTCCTGACCAAGTTGGATATCAAGCTGCCTGTTCTCTAATAAAGCCCATGACCATCCACACTGTTGGTATCTTTATGCCAAATTATTTTAATGAGTTTGTTTCGCTAGGCATTTCAAGTACACATGGAGAACAGTGACGAGCAGTCATCTTACATTAATATTAATTCATTTATTCTAAATTCACACAGACTTGAAGGATATGCTTTTAGAAGGAGACCAATATCTCTTTTTCTTGTTGTAACTGTTTTTCAAATTTGGCTTCCCTTAGACAGCAGAGAGAGTAGAAGAACGTATGGGGTTTATGAATTGTCACTACCAAACTTGTGTTTCATCTTTTTAGCTAGATTTTCACATTTGAAAATAACATCTGCTCCTTCCCTCTTTCTCAGTAAGACTTTTTAGAAAGAGATTAGATGCAACCATTTTCTAAAATCCCAACATAATGAAACAGCTGAAAGAGAAGCTTAAAAGAAGGCAACTGAAAAAGAAATATATTCCCCACCATGATCATAACTCATAGGTATGTGTTGTGAGAACTCTAACAAGCTAATCCGTCTGGTTTTGGTTTTCAGTCACAGATGAACTAACAGCCTCTCATTTAAGTTACTGCATGGAACCACTGTGAGCTTAAGAAGCATTAGTCATTTTATTTGCATTCAAAGGGTTGTGTTTTTTAAAATGTAAGGAATATCCCTTCCTTTAAGAAAGGAACATATCCTGCATAGCAAGGATTAGCAGAGAGGCAGAAAAATATGTGTTAGCTAAAAATTGATTACATAGACTCATTTGGGTTGGGCAAGGATCTTCTGTGTCATCAATTCCATTCCACTGCACCAGCATCAAACTGATGATACCAGTTGGATTGTGGGATGGAAGAAAGTATAATTTCAGAAAGGAAGAACCTAAAATTATTTCAGTGTATGTGTATGAAATTAAGGACCTTGAACTGTTCTCTCCTGTAGAAAACACAAGCAAGATTTGCATTATTTTCGCTAACTTTCTCTTTAATACCCTAAGTATGATGTTCATTGATACACATTTTAATTCTAAATATTTGTTATTTCTTTTCCCACTGTTTCTTTCAAGAATGTTACTAAAAATCTTTCAGTAAATTATCAGCAGATTACCTGAGACTTAGCAACCATGCTTTTGCCACATGGCAAAGAAGGTAGTCTAGGGCCTTCAGCTTGTCTGCTTCGTTAAGGCTTGTAGCAGTTAACGAAAACTTCTATTTGTGGAAATGTGCTTCTGTTCAATGGCAGCCGTCTAATTGTGGAAATGTGCTTCTGTTCAATGGCAGCCATACCAAATGGAAGTAACTTTGTTCACGTCAGGCTTCCTTTTTAAGAACTCACTCAAGTTTGTTGTAGTTTTTATACTGCTTCCATTTGGCATTGGGTCAGGCCCCTTCAATGATGAGTTTGAAACCCTCATAGATAGGAGAATATTCTATGTAGTAATAATTCAAAGAAATTACCATGCTGCAGTGGAGCATAGCGGAAAATTTTGCTATTGTAGGAATTCTAGTCTTTCATTTTGGTTTTGACCTAGAAATTATCTGACATTCTATAGACAGATAAATTGTTACCATTTTTTGATTGTATATGTTGTTTGAAATAAGCTCAAGCAGCTGTTTTCAGTATGTTTTCTTTTTTTGTTTTTTTTAATGTTAGTCTCATTATCCCTTACTCCACTGCAATCACTAAAAATTTCATAGGAAGGCAGAGATTATCTTAAAAAAAAATTTGAACTACATTATCCCCAACTCACAGTCAACGTGTCCTTCACTTCTCAGACACTGAAAAGCAGGGCTCAGCTGGGCTTGGGAGTGTGTTACCTTTAATTCAACACATATCAAAGTCTACATATATCTTGTTTTCCTGTAGATAGAAAACCAGTCTGACAGGGTTACATGGCAATACACCCCAGACTCTTACAATGTAGGATATATCATTTCCCAAAGAACCATAGGGTAACAGCTTTGTTCACAGGAAGCATTTCTAGGACATCACTGTGTAAGGTCACAGGGAAAGAGTCTTTGGGTTCCCTACCAAAGAGCTCCTGAAAAAAGTATTTGTGCATAACTGGTCAAAGATGTCCAGACTGTTGAATGGAAAGACAGAACAAATCTGAATTTCTGTGGCCAGAAAATTTCTGTGAAATAATGCTATGTTCCATGCTACTTCCATGGTACTTATGATGATCATTTTATGGGTTTTTATTTTGGTTTGTTTGGGTTTTTTTTAATTATGTGGGTTTTTACTCATTTCAGTATGGTGTGATTTTTTTCTGTGGCCTACATCATTAGATATTATTTCTAATTCTTAGTAGTTCTTTCACCTTTTCTATTAGACTGTAACATTTTAGGGAAGAGGATTATGGTCTTCATTCTACAGAGATAAATCTGTGTACACACATGAGAGTATATAGACACATGTGTGAAGGAATTTCTTTTCAGACCTCCTGGGAACCATTTTTGGTTCTCTTTAAGGCTTTGAGGATATGTTCTCTATGGTGTCTGCTCTGTTACACTTTGGGTAATACTGGTAGAGATCCCAGAAGCTGTTTATGTGAGAGGTTAGAAACTCATTTACACAAGCTGTTATTCTCCCAACCAGCTTCATAATTCTCTCCTACAGAAAAATGGGATCTGTTTTGCTTTCCCTTAAGGCCTCATGACATAGGTCAAGATTTTCCATGGACAAATACAATCAGCACTGGTATCATTTCATAACTCAAAATCGCTCATAAATCCACAGAAATTTCCCATTAGTGAGAGATAAATTTACCTTGGAAATCCATTTTTATGAAAGCCACAGACAAAATATTCTTAAAGCCATCTCCTTTTATATGCATGGTAATAGCCATTTTGCTTTAAGGTGCATTTGGAATTATTGAATTTTCAATTTAAAATTTAATAAAAACATAACTTATTGATCTCATGCTTGTTTCCTCACTAAGTTGCTGGTCCTATAAAAGAAGAAGAATTCTGCACATTTCTAAACTTAAAAATTATACTAAATATTTCATTTCCCCAGTATTTTATATACTTTACTTTTTCACCAACAGTAAAGTAATTTTTAAATTAAAAACATAATAATTTAAGAATCATTTCCAGTTCGTACTGCTTATACTAATGGGCTATTCTTAATGACAGAACCAGGACCACATTCTGCCTTATGGCACATTAGAGCAAATCTGAGGGTTGGAAACCACAGCTTTAATGTTGTCTTTTTAGTCCCCTAGTCTCAAGCAAAAATATGACTATCCATTGAAATTAAAGTAGTTCAGCAAGACTAATTAGAAGATAGTAATTAGGATCAAGGTCTTGTGACAGGCATATTCTATAAATAACAGCAAACAGAAATAAAAAATGCATGCTGTCATTAAAAAAAAAATTGTAATGCTAAATTATGTCTAGCACCTGTGGAAGACAGCAGTCAGCACCCAGCCTATAAATTTAACTTTTTTTTGTTCACATAAGCAAGTCTCAGTTCTTGCAGACTTGGTTCTGAGCTTTGCCATTACCTCACTGAGGATTTGTGCTCACTGGTGTGTTTGTGTTTGTGTAGCAGTGGAAATTTTTTTTTCAGCAAGAATGAGAAGAAAGCCTGAATGTTTTTCAATTTTGAAAATATTATCCTTGGCAATGAAAGTGATAAACTGAGTGGCTAAAAATGGTGTACTTTCTAGGGTATATTTCTTGGTTTGTACCTGAAATAGGACACCAAACTCAATTACAACAAATCTCTCAGGTGACAAAATTAGCACAGTAGCATGAGCTCTGCCAATTAACCATGAGAAGGCGCTCATTAATCTAAATTTTTGGAGTTACGTAGTGATACAAATAATTTATTGCACATATTACTGATTTGATACTATGGAGTGGTTGCGTGCACCTTTATAACTTCTGCACTGTTACTGGAGAAATACTGTAGTCACTAGAAAAGCAGTTGTGTTTTAGTCTTCAGGGTGCTTGCCTGAGTTTTCATCAACTTCAAACCACAGTGCCCAAAGCAGAAAGGCCAATATAGGACAATCAACAAAGTCAATTGGATGTGTAATGGAAGTTTCCAACACTGAGATCACAGTGCTTCGCACGCAACTGAGACCCAGCAAAAGCAGGTATATGGAAATTGCCCCACTGTTCTACAGGTGGGACTTCCTCTTCCAAAAGAAAACTTTTATTCCAATAAGGATCTGCTTTTGGAACTGCAAAGCCCCCATATGATTATCTGGGACCTTTGGATAAATATTAAAATATTCAGTGATGGTATCCATCAGTTTGTGGGTAACCACAAAGCCAGAGAGGCCCTGTGTGATTTCAGTCTTGTTGACCTGTTTGGAACATTCTATTACAATTTCCTCCATTTTCTATTACCTTTTCCCCAAAATTAACAGTGCCTGTTGATTAGGGAGGGCAACCTGTTGCTATTGCTCTTTTTAAAAGACTGATTTATTAAGGAAGTTTGAAACTGCTTTCTGGATTGAGATGTCAATCAAAATAAGCCAAGGAATATCTTGTTAGCAGATTCTTATAGGACTTAGATTTGAAGTTTGAGCTATTCATGATGTAGAAACTAAGGTTATACCACAGGAAGAACATCAGTCAAGAGAATCCAGTGGCCAAAATTATAAGTGTCTATGGGTTTCACATTGCTTTAAACAGCTGATAAGCATGAGGTTGGAGTTCTGGAGCTTTGGTGTCAGGTGCTAATATCTGACCATCCATCTGTCTAGCTCGCACAATAGTATTTCAAAGTATTTGCATTGACAGTAGTGGACAGAAAAACAAAGTAAGCCAGAAGAAGCAAATAACAAGAAGAATTACTGGAAAATATTGTGTCATGCTTCACCCACTATTACATCTGATTCTTCCTGATAAATATTGTAAAATTTTGCAAGTAGCGTCATTTTTCAGTTACCATTAGGGAGTTGTACATTCAGCTGAAATAAAAATCAGCATATGAAACAATTCTGCCTATAAAAATGTTTTAGTAGTGGAAATGAATTTCTGAGCAGACCAGTAACATGCAATTGATGTAACATTTCTGTTCTAAATTGTGGGTTTATAGTCCAAAAAGTTAGTGACAGCTGTTCATTAACCTACACTTCTCTCTCAATCTCACTTCCCAGTGGACAGGCACCCATAGAGAATCATCAGTTTTGGTAATTGTTTCTGCATCAGCCTGGAGACTAAACTATCCTCCCATAAACTGAGAAAGGCTTTTAGCATCATGTATTTCATGCTGTGCCTGTGCTGTGCCCATACAGATAAAGAAATTATGTCTGTCTCTTTTGCTGTCATATCTACTTTCATTCACAAGCACTAAGCTTGTCTGAGCACAAGAATAATACAATGGAAAAGTTAAATCTTCCAAAAAGATTTTTTATTGTTTAGCTTGGGTTTACCAAAGCCCGTGCTGTCACTGTAGGAGACGTCATTCCTTACTAAGCATCTATCCAGTGTTTTGGTATAACCACCATTCAAAATCTCTCCTGAGCTCTTCAACCTGATTAAATCCCATGACACTTACAGCTTTGTCACTGGTCATGAGCACATTAGCACTGACAGTACCAAAGATATGGCTATAGCCTAAAAAGTCTGAAAGAAAACAGATTTCCCCTATCTCTTGCTCTAGTGATGTAAGCATGGTTTATTCCTACAGAGCACAACCAAGGGAAATAATGCCTTTTTAGTTAGTGGTTGGACAACTAGACATGAAAGAGTCTGAATCACCATCTCCTTTGGCTTCTATCCACTATAGTCTGGGACATTTACAGATGGAAGGCTTTTGATCCCTCCAGCTAAAGCTGGTCTATTTTGTCAAATTAAATCCTGAAAGCATGCAAATGCAAAGGATCAGATGGATCCCTAGGGATCAAGTGAAACCCTGGTGCCCTGAGGCAGAAATACCTACTGCCAGGACACCAAATATTAAAAAAAAATATTTATCTAATTTGGTTTTTAAAAGTGCCATGAATGTGACCCTCTGTATGTGACAGATCTTGGTATTTTAATGAAGTACTCCTTCTATTATGAAAATATACAGTATAAATTGTTTTGCTTTCCCCTGCAGATGAGAGGAGCTATCCTCTTTGTAAAAGGCTTTTACATTGTCAAGCCTGTTATATCTGCCCTCAGTCTGTTGTAGACTAAACAAACATTACTTGTTCCACAAAGTTCATATTTTCTAAACTTCTTATCGGTTTTATTGTTCCTCTTTGTGCTGTAATTTGTCAACATGCTTCTTCTGTTGAGTTGTGCCTAAACTGGATACAGTCCCAAGATCTCAGTGGACAGAGAATAAATTTATCTCTGTTGTCCATGACACTTCTACTGATTTGAAGCTTTCCGTTTTTGTACTGCAGCCAAAATGCTTATTAATGACTGACTTGCCACCCATCACAATCCCCACCCGCCTGTCACCCAGTCAGCTATTCCCCTTCCACATCTACTTTCCATAACACAGGCCTTTAACGCAAGTTTCCTTTCTCAAAGAGATTTGAATTCTGATCCTGCCCTCAATAGTGCATTTAGCCCCTTCCAATTTGCCATTAAAGTCAAATTATATACATCCAGATTTCTTCAAAAGAAGGTTGATGTTTGAAATTCTTTCTATTTTGATAGTGTGAAGTCCCAGCTGCTTGTTTTCAAATTCTTTATAAGTTACATATTTACATCATGTATTCCTGTAAAAGAATATGTATGAAGTGACATTGTTTTACAAAATATGTCATTTATGACTTCAGCTTCATCCACTGTCCCATTAAAGCACTTATCCTGGGAAACTCTGACGTGTGAGCTCAAGGACATTTTACCATCATCTTGGTGCTTCCTACTGCCAATTTTATGCCAGTGGCAGATATTATGCCTTTGTTTTCTTAAATCCCATTTCTGAGATCCTGTGTTGCTACAGGTTTCTCAAAGTATAAGGACAACGGCAATCCAGGAATTGTGAAATTGTTGTAGAATCTAAACTGCAGAGACTTTGTTCTTTCCTGCTGCACTCCCTATAATAATAAAGAATTCCATCTAAGAGTAGGCTATTGGGATTGAACCAAATTTATATGCTCTTTGGAAAAGGATGTGTGAAATAAATTTGTTGCAAGATCTTTTATTTTAATAGTTCAATTATAAATACATAAACCTACTTCTAAGTAATGATTTTTAATAATAATGAAAATTTATTTGCATGGTGCTTTATTCCAGGGATTTTATTAGTTTGTTTTCATTCATGAAAGATGAATTTAAAGAATGAACATGATTTTAATGTGCAGAAGAGTATGAACCAAATGAAAAATTATACTTTACTCCACCCAGAAAAGAGCTACACCTCCCCTTAGTAGATAGAGAATTTGAAAGGAAGAAAATAGCTTCAGGTTGGTTTCTGATGTTTTTTAAAACTGGTTGAATAGAACCCATTTTGTTTTCCACTGTTTACTTAGAAGTATTGCCTCAAGATACGCATTATTTCAAACATTGATATTCCAACACACCCTGTAATACTGGACACAGAAACTAAACTTTATAGTAAAAATCAACAGATTCTTCTTTCTTATGCCTGAATTCAGACATTTGCCAAGATTGTGAATGTATCTGAGATATTTATACTCAGCTCAGTAAGCCTATGGATCTGGGGAACTCAAAGGTTTTGTTCCATGAGGTCTAACAAGTGATTATCTTTGTTTCATGTATCTTCCATAAAGTCTCAATTTTCCTTGCATTTTATGAACATAAATTCTGCAGTCAACTTAAGGAAACTAAAAATAGGGCTAAAATCTTATCAAGAATTGTATATTTGAAAAAAAAAAAATTAAAGAATTTTTGATCTGCAATAACTTAATAAATGTACCTAAGAAATGGAAAATAGGCATATTATACACAATTTTAATTCTACCATCTTCCATATTTTTGTAATTATTTTGGTACTTTTCATGAACATTTATTACATTTTTGATACATGTAATTTTTACCAAGGACTTCCAGTGGAAATGTAGCTAATGAATTCTTGTATCTTATTGGCATGCACATCTTCAGTTACCAATTTGAGTCTCTTTGCTTAAACTGTGTTACCAGTAGCTCAGGAGTGAGTTTAATGGCTTTATCTTTAGTTGCTATGGCATAACTAATCAACACCTTGACAAACAATACAAATTTTGAAGATGCAGTGAAGATATTAAAAATTCATTGCTGTCCTGTGCTTGTCCAATGAACAGATTTAATTTATTTTTTTTTTCTCTGAAAGAACTGGATGTATTCTAGAGATTAGGATTGGTTGTTTTTGCAGAGTAGAAATAAAGTAATTAAAAGCAGTGTAGTAATGCAGTGTTAGATAAAAAATAGTGCTAAAAAAGTGGATCTACAAGTGCCATGAGACTGGTTCTGCTATGTTGGAATTCTCCAAACTACTTTGACCATAATGGAGAATATCCCACACACATCAATACTGTAATTAAATCTTAGATGCATATTAAGTTAGATCTTTCCAAAGTATTTTAAATTACCTGAGTGATATTGAAAATACATGTGCTTGCCTAATCAAAACCTTTATATTACGGTGTTTTAGTTTTAAGTTAAAATTTCTGAAATTACAAAAGAATGATGGAAAATATGGCTTGATGCAACTTTTGAGAAATAAAAATCATTCACAGTTTCCCTTACATTTTCCTGTAATTCAGGAAAACTGAAGGCTTAGTTTTAAAATTTCCTGACTCCCCAGTATTGAAAATTAAATAAAGAATAAAATTATCCCATCATTGATAGTCTCTCATGCAGCGTAACTGATAGACTAACTGAGGAAGGTTTCTGCACAAGATGACAAATTAAGGAAGAATCCAAGCAGAAATTGCCAAACTCATATTCCAGTAAAATCATCAAATATTAGCTTCCTGGAAGTGTAAACAAAGCCGTCAGTAACTTGGCTTAGGAATTGTGGAATGGGAGAAGACTCTAATTACAGAAATATGAATTAGCCAATGAAGGATAATGGATTTTTTCTGAAGAGAAAAAATCCTGTAAGATCTTGAACTTAAGGGAAGTGAGAGACTGGTCTTAAAGCATGCACTTGTGATCTTCTTCCAAAATCAGA
This sequence comes from Onychostruthus taczanowskii, assembly GCF_017590055.1. Lineage (NCBI taxonomy): Eukaryota > Metazoa > Chordata > Aves > Passeriformes > Passeridae > Onychostruthus > Onychostruthus taczanowskii. The sequence continues at coordinate 19,816,865 of NW_024499239.1, read as the reverse complement.
CCTCTCTAATGGGTCTTATAAACCAAATCCTGTAAAATGTGTCCCACTCTGCAGCCCACTTTCCAGTAGAACCTTTAATGTTTTGTAGAGCAATAAAGGAGAGGGGAAGGTCAGTGAAAGGACAAGCAAGAAGGATGTGTAGGAATATACCAAAACTTTTGCATCCTGTGGAGAAGTGCTCCTCACAGTTTATTGCAAACACAACGATGAGGAAATCCCTGCCCACATAACCCACTTCTCCAGACTCTCACACGGGAAAACGCACACCAGAGCTGCTCCCAGATGGGAGGAAGATCCAGTCTCTCAGCCCACATTCACTGTTTCCATGATTCCATTCAACTTGAGCCCTTCTGCAGGACCTCAGCATTCAGCTTTTATCTCCCATGGCAAGGGAGTGTTGTGCTGGATATAGACCTTGAGCCAATCTCAAATTCTTAATTTGACCCAGATCTATTTTAATGGAACTTGGCTGATTTATGTGAACTGAGAATGTGGCTTATTGTCCAAATCAGAATTCCATGTCTCAACAACTGAGTAAAATAAAACCTTAACTTGTGAACACAGAGGTCCAAAGGCAGCAATATAAATATTTTTAAATGCTCAAAGTTTGTATTAGATTTAACTTGCTATAAACCATATCCAGCATATTTAATACAGGATTAGTATATTAAAAAAATTAAAAATAGAACACAGTTCAGAAAAGATCAACAAATACATTTGGGTAATTGTGGTATAAATTTTAAAGTAAAGTTGATGACCACTAAAAAAGCAGCTTGCAAAACTGCAGATATTTGCAAATGCACAAAGAACAAAACCATAGAGGAATCTGCTCAGTGCACTGCTTTTAAATTTTACCCCTTGCCAATTAGAAAGGATGTGTATAACAAAAAGCAGCAAAGAATTGTGTATCCACATAATTGCTGTGACTATGGGAGACTGGACATTATGTAGCAGTATTTTCAAAAGTAATTCCCATGGCATTTTTCCTCATTTTGAGCAGAGGATAAGCCTTGTTCATACTTATCACAGCTTTTCTCTTACTTTCTCTTGGAAGTCTTGTTGGTTTCTTTGCTTCACCCTTTTCAGGGCACAGAGTGTGCACATGGCAGAGCCTGCTCACCCCTGCAAGATTCAAGTAGATGAAGCTTGCTCAGCAGGCACAGAATTTTGGTACCATGCTTCAAAACATCTTTCCTATGCAAGTTAAAATTTTTTGAAAGCTTATGACAGGAATAATTTTCAATAGGAGAAAGCACACTGTTAAAAAAAATCCCTTGGCTTTCCTGGCAAATCAGTGTTCCTGGTCACTAAAGCTTAATAGTGAAAAGGTAACCAGGCTTCACTCGGTCTAAAATAAACATTGACCAATTAGTACACTTTTCTCTAGACTCATTCTTAGAAATAAAATTGATTTTTTTCCAACCTTAACTGGTATGTGGCAAACACCCAGGAACCAGCAAGAGCAATGAAAAGCCTGGCAGGCATAAAAGTAAAAACAATGTCTAAAAAAGGAAAGCAATAGAGCAAACATAATTGGCAAAAGATGCAATAAGAACAACTTTTCTCTAATTTAGTAAGAAAGTGTGTCATCTTTTTAATGACCCAGAAAGTCACAGATGCAACTTTATACACATTAATCAACTGGTAGGCAGAAAAAGGAAATATGTAACAGCAAAGTGGTTCTACACAAAAAATTCCACTGTGAATGAAGAAAAAATATGTCAGAAATTACATCAATTAAAATCCATTAGTAAAGGAAAGATTTTTAGCCTAAGACACTTCTTGATGTGTACCTCAATTTTCTTGTAATTTCCTGTAGTTGCAAAAATCTTAAGCTTTTAAGAAACCTGTAGTTATCAATAAGTTAAAATAAATGGGATATCTTGGACAATAAAGAAAGAATAATAATCATCTAATTATCATTATTTCATGCTGAACAACTTATTTACTCAGCTGTATGTTTGCATGTAAGACTGCTGTTATCTCTGGTATGCAGGAAGAACAGAAAAAAGAACTTTTATACAGTATATAATTGACAGACCTACAGCAGAGCATAAAAGAAAAACGGTTTTCAGATTACTTAGTAAGCAATTTACAAGTGTTTTCTCTTGAGTTCAATTCATCAGTACCAGGATGCATGATTTTAACCATGCCTTTATACAACATAAGTCTTGACCAATATGAGACAGATTCAAGATTTAAAGGAATTTGCAGTGCATATCACTTTAATCTACCAAGGAAACAGCTACAGATTTATGCCAAGAATTAAAAAGTCAAGAAGAAATAATTTCTAAGGAATAGCTTCATGGACAGTGTGGATGTTTTTGTTTCACTATCCTCTGTCTGTACAATTTGGCCGTTTCTGTATGGTTAGTACTAATTTTACAAGAAGCTCCACTTAATATGAGGAAAAACTCCTTTACTGTGCAGGTGACAGAGCACTGAAATAGGTTGCTCAGGGAGGATGTGGAGTCTCCCCCGCTGGAGATATTCAAGAACTGTCTGGACACAATCCTGTGCAATGTGTTCTCGGCTGACTCTGCTTGTGCAGGGAGGTTGAGCCAGATGCCCCATGTCCAACCTCACCCATTCTGTGATGATATTAATATTTGCTCTGAAAACATAAGACAAATCCACATTTTACATTTATGCTAAAATTTAAGTCTAAATTAAGAAGAAAAAAATGAAAAGGGATCTGATCAATGCACACAAAGATCTCAAAGGCAAGTGCCAAGAGGATGGTGCCAGACTCTTTTCAGTGGTGCCCAGTGACAGGAGGAAGAGCAGTGGACATGAAATACAAGTTCCTCCTCGACATGAGGAAGAGCTTTTTTACACTGAGGATGGCAGAGCAGTGGAACAGCTGCCCAGGGTCGTGGAGTCTCCCTCTCTGGAGGCATTCCAAAGCTAGACATGTTCCTGTGTAACCTGCTCTGGGTGACCCTCTCTTAGCAGGGGGTTGGACTGGATGATCTCCAGAGCTCCCTTCCAGTCCTATCAATTCTATGATTCTGTGAACTGGGAGTGAAATTGCCTCAATAAATGACAGCTTGTTCAAGGCTGAAGATATTTTTAAAAGGAATGTAGACTAAAAGTGATTCATTTACATTTGAATTTCAAGGAAATACAAGTGCCTTACTGCATTGCCACTGAAGAATGGTGTGTCTGGATTTGGAAGGTTTTGTATGTTATTATATGGATTAGAATTGATAAAGAGAAATTATAGAAACATATAGAAAATAACTCAGGGGGTTGCTGTATCACTAGACCTAAGTCCCCAATTCTCCTAAAAACACCCACCCCCACCCATTCATGACCAAAGGTCAAAGTGCAAAACAACTCCAGAAAAGGAGCCAACATTAGGGTTCACATTCAGTTTCAGTCATTTCTTAGGTGTTCACCTCCACCTCCTAATACCCATCCGCTTTTGCTCTCTTGCTTTTTGATATTACAAAAACCAAACTGTTATACTGGCAATAGGTTAAATCTTCTTCTTGGGGGAGAGAAAGAAACAGCTGTGTTGCATCTCAAACACGCACCCATGGCATATATTAGCAAAGGCAGGTACACAAAAATGTGTAAATGCAAACAGGAGGATAATGGTCCATGGTTTTTTTTTTGAAGTCTTTCCCCACCTTGGGAACAGATTGGATCCCGAGAGGTTTCTTTCTCCCTCAGTGTATAGCCAGACTGAGTGGAGCACAAATATCTAATACCAGCCCACAGAATTAAACATACTTCAGGAAAGATTCAGAAAGAACCAGTGTTATTTTTAGAAAAGCAAAAATGCTCAATTTATTATGCTCATTCCAACTTCCAAGAAATTAGATATCGTCCATGCAATGGTGAAATTCCCTTCTGTGTTCTTGGCAAAGAAAGGCTACTTTGAACAGATTTTGTACATCTGCTACATCAGGAAAAACACCTGCTGACAATTTTTGAGAGTTTCCCAGTACATAACTCTCTAGAGTAATTCAGCATATAAATGGCACACAAGTTTCATAATATTGAAAGTCAGAGTAATGGTGTTTAATTTGCTTTTTCATGGAAAGATACAATCCATTTATTATGTCAGTGCAAGGGCAACTTTATCTGCCACTCAGTAATTAAAGCACCAGAGTGAGACAGATATTTGTGAAATTTAACATTTTTCTTACCTTCATTATCTGAAATGGCCAAATGAAGGCAGCAAAGCATTAGGAGCAAAATGTTTAAAGGAACACTTCCTGAACACTCAGCAGAGAACAACACCAGCCAGGTAATTTGTATTAACTGGGAAAGCAGCTACTTATACCAATAATAATAATATGTACCAAAATTTTTGGTACAGCTTCAGTAAAAGCTCTGGGTCCCTTAGGTTAGGTATTTTGAGTGTCACTGCCTGTACTGTAGCACCAGGCTCATACAAAGAATTCATGGAGCGTTTCTCTCGGCAAAAAAAGTAGATGTCAGAAGCTGACCTTACTTCAAAATAATACCAGGAGTTTTGAGCATATGCCTGCACCTAACCTCATTCAGGAGGTTTCTTCTCTACCACAGTACCCCGCACTTGCACAGCAGTGTGCCTGTTACAAAATAAATCTGCATAGTACCTCAGAGCAGCAGCTTTCTCTAGATTGTGGACCAGTCAGTTAAAGGAGTTTCAAAGTAGCTTAGAATGATAATCTTCCATTCTTTTTACTCCCTCTAAATGCTCTTTTGCTTTCTCAGAGTGTATTTCCCTTGGAACAGACACTGACTGGTTAAAGCTCTGTTTTGCTTGCTCTGCTAAAGGGTTTTGAGGAGTTTTAGCTCATCCGTTTCTAGAGTGTTTATTTGAGGGAGTCATGGGGTTGTTAGGGCTGGTTTTTGGTTTGTTTTCAGACATTTTAGCTGGATGTGAAGGGTATTGGAGAAAGTGGGATGCTTTTCCAAGCTCGTGGATTCCTTTGTTAGCTGGAGGGCAGGAAGGCACTGATGCGAAGCTAGACATTGCCACCCCGTGGCCAGAGGCGCTCGCCTGGCCAACGCTGGGGCCGCGAAACAAGGAGTGCTCTCACCAAATTAGAGCTTCAAAGTCCTGGAAAAACGGGAAGGAAAGTCCTGGAAAAACTTCTCCAAGCAGGACTAAGTTGCAAAAATGGGGACATATAGCCCGGAAATCTTAGTCCAAAGTAACCTGCTTACCCACGAGAGGGGACAGGACTGCCCTCCCTTGCTCAGACACCCACAGAACATGCAGAGTTTGGAGTGTCTTTTTATTGAACCAGGAGAGAGGGAGAGGACAGGCCTCTCACTGCCTGACTACAGTACTCAGTATTTTCCTCTTTGGAAAAATGAGCTTCTACAGGAGGATATACTTTCCAGTAATTAAGTGTTCTGTACCATGGTACCATCACTACAATTTCCTTCTCTGCAATCCCATTTTAAAAATGAAAGGGTGACACTTGGGAATGCGTCATTTCTTGATGGGAAAGCACCACAAGCATCTGGCTCCACATCTGACAAGGTTCTACAAATGGAGCTGCTCAGAGGCACCAGTTTGTGCCAGTTCAGGAAGCAGAACATTGCTGTTTCAAATTAAGCAGAAATACCTACAGTGTGTCAGTTCCAGCAGAGCTTTTAACAACTCAGCAGCGCTTTTTGGCTCATTAAGAGTATCAAAATTTGCTAATGATCAGCTACATAACTCATTCTGGGTGGAAGCCCTCTGAACCTTCATGCACTTCCTATGTCTGTTTTTCATTTATCATGCAAACATCCCATTCCTCACTGTCTTTTCTAACAAACAGACTCTGCAGAGATATGATTCTGTACCCTATCTAGGGGGTATCTAGACTCCATGCTGTTCAGCCTTTTTGCTTCATTATGCTGGAAATATGTTCTACCAGTTATCTGGACCAAACTGATCATTTACATAACAGCTATGGAGAAACAGATTTATAATAATCAGATTTCCATTCAATAAAGACTCTCACCAGGAAGCTCATCAGGTAAGACTGATCTCCCACACCTCTGGAATTCCACATTGCAGACCACTCTCTGATGCTAAAGAGACTAGGGCCACCTAAAAGGTGTCTCCAGCAGGGAAGATGAATCCTACCACTCCTGACTGGATGAACAGGACTTTTCAAGGTAATCCTTCTATCCAAATTCAGTTCTTCCAGAACTCTTAAATTCCAGATTTGCTGTTCAAGTGCATTAATTGTATTTGTTATCTCAGAATCATAAAATTATATTGGGCTCCCTGGAGGAAAATATGTATTTAAAGATCAAACGGGTTTTGAAGCAGCTTTGAAAAATTAAACATGCCATTTATATATAAAATAGAAATGCAGTTCTTTGAAACCCTGTGATGTGCTTTAACCACATGCAGTAGCAAAACAGAATTCCCGTGTCACCAGAACAAGGCGAGAATTCAAATCCGGCCTTTCCAAAAACCAGATACATTTTTATATCATTATTATATACTGCTCTACTGGCGTCAAGGGAATGGTGAAGAAATTCTATGTACTGTACACTGCTTAATCACAATTTAACACTAAAGGGTAAATTAGTAATGTAGAACAAGATTGCTATGAAAGCAAAAATTCTGTGGAATCAAGGCAACAAGATGAAGTAGCCGTGCAAGAAAGAAGATAGGCTTTATCAGCAGAATTGAATTCCAGATAAAATTAAAGCAGCTTCCCTTCCCAGAGCACAGAGACAGCCTATGATTGCAGCAATCAGAATCAGCAAGAGGTTATAAATTTAGCTAGTCTGAAAATCAAATGAAATGGAAAATAGAATGTCAAGCACTGAAAAGCAAGCTAATGAACAGAGAGCAGTATCTACAATTTTCACAGCTCTGAAGAGATCATAGAGAACTTTTCTGTTGAGTTTTCAGGTCAAGAGCATGTGGGATAATTAATTTCCCATGATTAATGGGACAGTACGACACCAACATGAATCTGTCATCAAGTCATTCCTAAGACATTGCACTAAAACTTTCAAATGTACAGTGTCAGAAGAGAAAACAAGCAAACAAAATGCTTATTGTGTTAAGAGCCTTCTAGAAATAGCAAATACAAAGTGTTTAATCTCAAATACCACTTTACTTTCTGGACTTTGAGCTAAGAGCAGGTTACCTTGATTATCTAAGTCAACACACTGCTGCAAGATAATTAAAAGGTCATGGTTGTCATGATCGTGGCAATTATCTGTTATTCAGACCATGGGAAGACCAAGGAAAAATATGCACTGCCCCTTTCCCTGGAGAGTATCTCAGTTTTATCTAGATCTATATATACAGACATAGATATGTAATATACATATAATACATATATATATACACACACACAAATATATATACATTCTCTCCCTGTAGGAAATAAGTAAAACTGATAAAGAATTCTATGGTCAAAAAGACAACAAAAATCAGATGCCTGAATGTATATACAGAAAGAATTCAGAGCATGCTCTGAATGACAGATTTTAGGAAAAGAATGATTCTTAGGCAAAAAACCAAGGCAATGAGATTACATAGCTAGAGAGTACTGAAAAAAACAAAATGAAGGTGTATTTTTTACCTTTCCCCAGACTTGACAATATAAACAAACATAATATGTAGCCAAGAGCCCCATCTGGTTTCTGAGAGTGCACATGCAGCTTCCAAAAACATCCATACTTCCTTTCTTTGTAATATCCCTTAAAGATAAAATAAAGCCACAGTTTCTGTAGAGGGTTCTTGAGAGAATAAAAAGGCACCATCTCAAAATGGACTTTTGTTGTAACTTAAAGGGAAATAATACATTTTTCTGAAAAATATTTAGTTCTGTGTAACTCTGTAGGAAAAGCTGTAATAAGTCATTGCAGGCAATAGTCACAGTTCTGAAAAGGGCACTTGAATTGTCTTTGAAAATCAGGAAGGAAGGCCTTCACATGACCACTGAAATCCACAAAACGACTACTCACATTATGACAGCCTTCAGTTCTACAAACTGGTTCATTCTTAGTACAATATGTACGTAAGTTTTCTTGAATTAGAAGATAAAGCTAGTTCCCATAAGTACTGCAGTAGATGAATTTGACAGAAAATGAGGAGTGGTGTCTGGGGAACTGGGTCAAACCAATTCTCAAACCCATCTAACATGCTTGTGCAGATGCATTTACTTGATGTCAAAAAACATAAAAAGCTAAGTCAGGCAAAGGAAGCACAATTCATATTGAGGTTTTTTTCTGCTGTAACGCTTTATTAAATATTTTTCATTGCATCTGTGCATTAATCATTTTCCAATATCCATCAAGGCAGAAAGATATAGCAAAGAAAATTGTAGTTAAAAAAAGACTTGGGTTTTGTCTTTAGTTCACAGACTGATCTTTAACAAGTACAAGACTGTGTATCTTAATGAAATGTAATTCACTGTCATATAAACTGGTAATTTAGTCTGGGATGAGGAGCTCCACCTTACAGCACACAGATAATGAATGAGTCATTGAATGCAGCCTTCATCCTCCTACAAAGCCAGTGCTGTATTTCCTTAGGTACTTCTGCAGTAGTTAGGCTGCATTTTCCAAAAATGCTTATGAACTCTTGTAACACTGATCAGGAGCTAAATTTATTCTCCTTACATTCAGCTCTGTTGCAAAGGTTCTTGCCTTTTGGTAGAAGAAGAGAGACATTTCCCGATCCACGAGGAAGTTATGGTAGATCACAGCAAGTCTGGTGTAAATCTTCAGTTGAGCTTTTTTATTGCCCAGGTCCATGGCAGCAGCGAGTGCCAGGTGGTAATAGCCAGCTGCATCAAAAGGGTCCTGAAATAAGAGGTTCAAAGATAGTATAACCAGTGCAAGAGGACTGCAGAGCTCAGGTTTGTAAGTATCTAATAAAAATAATATAGATTCTGAGCTTTTGAGGTTTTCCCACTTTACTGTTTACAATCCAAACACACAAGACCAGAAAATGGCAAAATCTGATTCTATGAAATATTACTCAGTATAAAAATTTGCTACACAGGTTATTAAAATGTCTTACCTTAAGGTCATAGAATATAATATCTCCTAAGATTGAGTACACCTTGACATAATAGAGTGTTTCCTCCTCAAACTCCAGAGGAGAGGAACAGAGGGACAAGGCCTTTAAATAGAAGTGTTCAGCTAGTTCACAGTGACCCAAATGGTGATGGATGGCTGCCAGGCGATGGTAAGCTATTCTTTCATTTAGCTGATTTCCTAATGAGATAACATAGGAGTCAGGATATAAACAAAGAGACAGAATTTTTTTAAAAGTAGCATAGATTTGAGTAGTCTATCTTGAATTTGCTGAGCTTTTATTGATAAAAACCCCACATTTGCTTAAGAGATGCATGGTCAAAACCTGCCCTTCAAGAAAAAATCCTATGGAATTTCTGAATTTCCTCCCATAGGATTTGGCAGTGTCTGGGATTTTAAGAAATAACTACATTCATCTCTCATTCTCTCATGTATATGTTATAATATATATTTATACACACATACACACTGTGCATACTTACAAAGAATACAAATGAATTATTATGAAAGTTAATGGGAATAAAAACTCCCTTGCCCATTCCAATATATATTTTACATGAAAATTTGCAACAAAACGATTATTTTCAGACTGATCAAAATGACCGGTCTGTGCTTGTACAGAGAGTTAAGAAGGTTCTTAATCAATTGAATAGCAACCAAACTTTAAGAATAGTCATTTTGAAACAAGACACATAATTTTCAGGTTTTCCATCTTATGTTGGTCCACCATAAGAGCTTTGGCAAATCTGAAAGTACTCTCAAAAGCCTCTTAGGACTATTTTATTGATGAGTATTGTATCTTAGCTCTTGGAAGCACACTCAGTTTGGACATAAAATTCCAGGTTTGATTCTGTGCTCTACCACAGGTTTTCCATTTGATCTTATGTTGAAGAGTAAGCAATAAATTGCTCATTGTTTAATTAGAGGCAAAAAAATAGCAATTATAGTAGTGTCCTGAAATCCTGGCAAGAAACGTTTGATTCTGTGCTCTACCACAGGTTTTCCATTTGATCTTATGTTGAAGAGTAAGCAATAAATTGCTCATTGTTTAATTAGAGGCAAAAAAAATAGCAATTATAATAGTGTTCTGAAATCCTGGCAAGAAATGACTGAATGCAAGGGAAGTAAACTCTAATTTAGAGTTCTGTTGTAGTTTTAGAGATATCACTCATACTCAGCTATAATGGAATTTGTTCTTACCTAATTTTACACTGAGGACAAGAGCTACTCTTGCATATTCCAGACTTTCTTCGTAAGCCTTCAGATTCATCAGCAATTCCACCAATTTATTGCACAATCTGAGTTCAGTGGTTTTGTTGCCCGTCTGAACAGCAAGTGGGAGAGCCCTGTCCTGAAACACACAACATCAGCTTAGGTATGACTGAACACCAAGATGTGCACTGACAGCTCTCATTTATGTCAAATCAAGTAATTTCTGGTTTCACATTGCTTTTTGCATAGAACAGTTCTCGCAACCAGAAGTGGATTTGAAACAGGTGATATCTGCTAACACCATGGCAAGTACTCAACTGGAACAGTTTGCTGAGAGGTTCCAGCTTTTGGTTTGGCATTTATAGAATACCTGCTATGGTGGGAGGTACATAACTATCAATGCAGCAGAAAAACTGCACAAACCCTGTAGAAAGTCACTGCTTTCTCCTTTTCCCAAGTACCATTGAAAAATATGTCTCCAGCAGCTTCAAACAATTCCATTCCTAAATTTGCATCTCCTGTGCAAAGAGCAGCATCCTGAGCAACCTGAAAAGTAACAAAGGAATGGGGAAGGAAAGAAATTAAATCTTGTTTACTCCACGGTTAAAAAAATCAGCAGTATTAGCTATCAATGCAGCAGAAAAACTGCACAAACCCTGTAGAAAGTCACTGCTTTCTCCTTTTCCCAAGTACCATTGAAAAATATGTCTCCAGCAGCTTCAAACAATTCCATTCCTAAATTTGCATCTCCTGTGCAAAGAGCAGCATCCTGAGCAACCTGAAAAGTAAAAAAGGAATGGGGAAGGAAAGAAAGAAATTAAATCTTGTTTACTCCATGGTTAAAATCAGCAGTATTAGAAATTTTGAAAAAGATATTTCTTTTTATTTTCTCTGCTATGATAATGATGAGAAAGGCTATATTTGATGTGAACATGCTCCTTTTTGGTACCCTGTCTTTGAACAAGCCAGTGGCAGGTGCTAAAAAGGAAACAAAAACCTGGTTACCTTTTTCTGGCAATAGTATCCTGCTAACTTTGTCAGCACATGACATTCTAAGAATAACAGTGTATTTGATAGCTGCCACATAGTAAATTTGAATTCGATCAAACATACAATAAAAATAAATTCAAATTTCAAGTTAGATATTGCTAACTGCAGATTTAGAAGCCTGTGGACTGATTTCTGTAAATAAATTCAGATCCACTATTCTGTTGTCATGGATAAATACATGTCTTGTTAGCAAAAAGGATTTAATAACAGACCATGCAAAGCAAGAATACCAGCATCCTCAGTTATTGACAGAGAAAACAATGAAAAATGTGCCTTCTACACAAGGCAAGGTAAAGAATCCTGCTCTGGCTTTGTCTTTAGTTTTCAAACTGCATTCAGTCAATACGAGTCCTCCTTTCTACTTGAGCACAGAGGTGTGCGAGACACGTGCCTCTGCTCTCACACATGAAAAGACAACAGCAGCTCCAGCTGGCCCAGTGCCATACTAGGCATGGTCACAGCAGGGAAAATTCAGATGCTGTGGAAATGCTTCCTAAAGAAGCTACATTGTTTTCCTGGGAATCTGGCCCACAAGCCAGCATGCTAAGGTGATTATTCTCTGTTACCCAGCAGCATGTTGCATGCCTGTGTCATATAATTGCTGTGGTGCAGTAGAGATGGAAAATGGTGTTGAAGGAACACACAGAATTAACAGGAACTAAGAAATGTCACTGCCCAAAATCCTTCCAGAATCAAGCAACGGATTAAAATGGATTAGCAGTGGAAATGCTGAGACTTTCCCTTTACCTGCTGAGCATTACACAAATGGTGGGATTAAATGATCAGAACAACAATTGGTAAAATGTATGGAATTTTTATATCTAATTACTCTTACCATGCCACCTGCACAACACTGATGTGCATGCCTGTAAGTGTTGACAATGTACCTGAATATAAAGATCCACAAGCTCGTTCTGCCTCAGAACATAATATATCTTTCCTGCCCGGAGCCAAGCATATGCCTCCTTCTCTTTTTTCTGGAGATCTATAAATATTCCAAGGCTTCTTTTGGTATATTCCAGAGCTGACCTGTAAGCCCTGAAACAGGGAAAAGTGCCAATCACAGAAGGGTTCTTCAGAATTGCAAGTAGTTTTCTTCATAGCAAGAAATGTTGCTGTAAGACATTCTGTTTCCCCTGTTTAGGGCACAATTATAGTTTCTCAGCTATATTACACTAGTAACTCAAGAACTCTTTTTTTCCCCCCTCTTTTGTTCCATCTACATTGCCTGTTAGATTGTTATTTATTATATTATTATATAAATATTATATATATAATGGTATGTTATATATATTATTATATTATGTTAGCCATACATTTTTCCTGTTATATCTTATATTATTTTAAGATGGTTTATATGTGTCCTTGCTCTACCTCAAACTTGTGAGAAGTAGAAAAGTCTTTCAACATCTTTAACTCTATCATTTATCGATTTTTACTAAAAATGTCAAAGCACATCTATTTTTTTAATAATCTATACATCTGACTTAAGTGCCATTGAGACTAATCAGCAATTGTTGAAAAAAAAAAAAGAAACTGGGAGGAGAATGGTAGGGCAGAGGAGAATGGGACATATCATGGTCAGTTCTAGAAGCACTTAAACTACCAGGTTTATTGATGATGTGGTGCTTTATACCAGATAGAAACCCCAGAAATCTTAAATCTTTCTCCATCTTGTGCTAGACTCCCATCAACTTGACCATTTTCTTCTGAGCACAAGACACAAACATTAAAATAGAACATGACCTGCACAGTTGTGGTGTTGGAAGAGCTGAGTTTCCTTGTTACTCAGGGCAGCTAACACAAAGAATACTGGGATACTATGTATTATAATTCTGGTCTAACACCATATTGAGTTTGTGCTGTTATCTGGTGGCATGCTAAGGATATACAGTCAAGACTGGGGAGCCAGGCTTCTGGGACATACAAATTCCATCTACTACAAGCACACAAAGCAGCAGCTAGTGAAGTCCTTCTGCAAATTCCAGGCAGCTTGAAATCTTAACCAACTCCTTTGTCTTCAGTCTCTCCAAAGGATGGTCACCAACTAGATCATTAAAAAGCCCCAACAAAGCAAAATAAATTGGGTGACCTAAGCAAGTTAGATGCTCAGACTAAGGCACTTAAAGCTAAAATAGGCATCTGTTCTCTTTCCATGACTGAGAAATTTTTTTGCATCCTTACTGAGGCAAGCTTGAAAATATCTGAATCTAACGTAACTCCCTGAAGTACAGCAAGAAGAAAAAAAAATCAGACAAAGCAGCCTTTAAAAGCACTTTAAATATTCTTAGAGAAAACTAAGTTTCCTCAGCACTCGCTACTATAATTTAACTTGTGCAGTTTGTTATTTCAATAGATCACAGCAAAAAAAAATGGTATTTGAAAAATAAGAGCAGTATAGAAATTACAGAAGAGCAAAACTATGCAGGTTTCCACTTTGGCTTTGTACTTATGTAAGTTTTGAAAAAACCATTCCTCAAAGAGAAACACTTACATAGAGGCAATTTAATGCCTGACCTGTTTGTAATATGTCCTTTGGTTCCTTAAAAAAAGTCCTGTAAAAATCCTTGAAAATAAATCACCTGATATAGCAATCATCAAGAGCTGTATAACATATAATAGGTTTAAAATGTATTTACATAGATTTTTAAAATAAATTGGTTTTTGAAGTAGTGCTAATCCCTGCAGAACATCTTGTCTCCCTTGAGAGATTACAGTTACTTAAAAAGAAACAAGAACATTCTCCATTAGCACTGGACTTTTCAATTCTGATAAAGTGTATTACCAAAGCAGAGAGGGGGGAGGGAAAGAAAAAAAATAAAAAACCACCAAAAAACAGGCATATTCAGCTTTTGCAGAAAAATTGAGATACTTTGCAGGATGGAAAAGTTAAAATCAGAATGAAAGAAAAGTCATTCAGCATGTCTTACCTTTCTGTTCCTAAAGACAAATAAAGCTGACTAATAGTTTCCAAAATTTGTCCCTCCAGAACTTTGTTGGACATTTTTCTGGCTAAAGATAGTTGATATTCATTGTAGATGACACACTGAGTCTCATTGGGAGCAACTGTACTGTAGAAATGACACAGCAGTTTAATCACTTGCAGCTGACCTAGGAGAATAGATTGGAAATACAAACATGAATCTCTGTTTGAAAATGAAAGTTAATTATTTTAAAATTATTCATTTTCACTGTTTCACAAATTACAGTACATCATATGAAAGATATAGAAATTATTACAAGAATATCCCACTGCCATTTCATTCACTCCCAAAGTTAACAAAGGCTAGAAGTTACTTCAAACTTCATTTCCAAAATAAAATAGTAATAGAGTCACCTTACCTGCATTAGCTGCCTCAATTATGACAGGAAAAATAACAAAGTAATATATGAATCTTCTAATTACAGGTGTAACATACATGTATAACTCACATTTCCAAACAGGGTGCATTTTGTGACTTATGAAAATATACTTACTCTCCAGATGACTTGTCTCCATTGCAACTAAAAAAGCCCATTCATAATAAAACTTTCCTTTCTCTCTTTCAGTTCTACCAACATAATAACATCCCAGCTGAAGGAGGACTTGGATAAAATCTTGACCACAATCCATAATTGGAAGCTTGGAGAATAGCTTAACTGCCCTGATAAAATAATGTTCTGCTAGCTTGCTGGCTGCTGCATGCAGGCAGAGTGCCCCAAAATTAGCCAGGGCTATGGCTTGGTTATGGGCCATGTCAGTCTCTTCTGAAAGACACAGAGCTTTGTAGTAGCTCTCAGCAGCTTCTTTTGTGTTGTTTGTCCTTTTCAAAGCAATGGCAAGCATGTTGTAAGCAATGCCAAGCTGCTGAGGACTGCTCCATGCAGAGCCTACAACAGCATTTAAAATGGCTAAAGCCACTTCATATTGCTTGTAAAGAATGTAAAGCCAAGCAAGTGAAACCAAATAGTTGATTGTTTCCTCTGGCTTAGCAGAAGCAGAGTCCAGTGCTTTCATCATGTAAGCAATGGCTTTCCCATACTGTTTGTGATGGCTGTACAGCTTTGCTAAGCTGAGATAGATAGTGCTGCACAGTCCTTCCTCCTCATTAGTAGAGACAGAAGAAAGTGCTCGTATGAGGTAAGGTGCAATTTGGGATGGGAATATTTGTCTGAGTTTTCTTAGGCCATATAGTTTGGGAGCATTTTTGATGACTAAATCAATCCTTTTCAGGGAATCCATTAAGGTACTGGAGCTCTGGGGAGAGGTAACCTTTATGCAACTTAACACAATGTGTGGCAAACACTTTTCGTGGTAGGACTCTGCCAGTTTGAAGTAACAGTTGTTGGATAAACTGTTTTGTAAACCCAGGTCATTGAGCAACAGCTGAAACCTTTCCAAGAATGGCAGTGCCTCTTGGTGTTGTTTGCGTGCACTGTAATGTTTTGCCAGCAGAAAGCATGCCCTTGCCTCTGCATGTTTGTTCTGGCACAAAATTGTCCTCTTCAGAGCATATTTCAGTATATCTGACTCCAGGTCAGCACTGCAAATGTAGTTGGGAATTCCCATGAGAAGGGATGCAGCCTTGTCAAAAATATTAGTACACTTTTCTTTGTTCTTCTGGGTCAAGTAGATGACTGTTAGATTTGTATAAAGAGCAATCACAAAGTACAAATCACTAAACCCTCCAGCTACTGCTCTCAATGCTTCCTCAAAATACACACGAGCTTGGGAAAACTTCAGCTTTTTGACACTGAGCCTGCCTAAGAGAAAGCACAGCCTTGCTAGTGCCCAGGACAGACCTGCTTTCTTTGCTGCTTCCCTTGCTAATCTTAAAAAATTAACCAGTTCTTCTTCTTCTGAAAATCCATAAAACATGCTATTTATAAATGAATAAGAGAAATTATACAGGCTTTTGAAGTTGCTCTCATAGTCTTTCCTATTTAAGAAAAGTAGCAAGGGCTCAAAGAAGTCAGAGGCTTGAATATCTTCTTGACATATGTGGAAGCAAGGCCCTTCAGGTAGAGGAAATATTTCAGTCTTTGAAGAGCCAGCAGATTCCTTCCCTTCAGCAGTTGGCTCTTCAGCTTGAGTGGCCTCCAAATTCTTGAAGTTCTTCAGCAATTCTTCTATCTTGCCATTCTTGCTGGTGGATCCTGGGCTAGAAGGTGAGCGTGCAATTTCTGAAATTTCAAAATATATTACAGATCACAACTTCCTGTATGCATGCATGCACACAAAGGCCTTTGATAGACCAACTAAAACATTTGTCAGTGAAGACGGTGTTAAGAAAACATTAAGTAAACATACAATGATTTCTTAACAGAATGTCTAGGAGAAAAGCCAAAGGTGTAAAAAGATAGCAAGGAGGATGAAGAAGTGTGGGAGACTGGAGGAGTGGGAATAAACACAACATACCACATGAAGCAGGTTAGTGATTAGTAAACATGTCTAGCCAGGCCCTGGGCCTGATCCAACACTAATCCATCTAAAGTCCAGCATTAATTCAAACTGCCTTTTGACTGTGTATACTCAGAAAGTACAGTCAGTGTGTATTCTCTGTTCTCTCCGTGCATATGTGAGCAAGAGACCTGCCAAAGAAATACAATTCAGACTAGCTGGTAAGCAGAAGGAAATCTAGGAAGATCCAAGGTCTGAAGTGGAGGCTGGATAAAGGGTCCAGGGTCAGGGCATAGCTGGACTTAAGGTGTGAGGGAAATGGGAAACCAACCATACACGTAGAATGGCTGTGTCCTGACAGCATTCTCAGGCAGGTCAGCAGGGCAGGGGGTAGGACTGAGCTATTGGAGCTGGTTGTTCCACTGTGCTTGGGGGTGCCTGCAAAGCTTCTCTTCTCCTGTCCTGGCCAGCCAGACCTCTGTCTTGTGTAATAGGATTTCTTCTATCAATCTATGAGCCCTGATTCTCTGCTGGAACAGATTATCTTTCACAAAATTATCAATTTATGGCAACTGATATGGCCATTGAACTAAATTCTCCTATTCTCCTACCACAACACCACAACTTGGAACAGATTATCTTTCACAAAATTATCAATTTATGGCAACTGATACGGCCATTGAATTAATTCTCCTAGCGACAACATGGTTGAATACATACAAATATAATAAAGGCAGATATGCCATCAATTCTCAATCCTCGCACTGTTTTCCAGGCCAGTCAACAGGGCAGGGATTAGGGATGGAGTATACAGTCATAGTCAGTTCTTAAGTTTACAGCTGCAGATCAACAGGAGCTTGTTGAAGTCACAGATTTAGAGCTCAATTCTCTTAGAATCTCATTTCTGAAACTGCAGCAGAATCATAAATATAAAAATTGTTGTTTAGGAAAATGTTGTACAATATGAGTAATGATAGTGACAGCTTAGAAACAAAACACCAAAGGGAAATAATTCTGCATTCTCAACAAAATATCTCCTTTGGGAAATCTATTTCTGGGACAAAGTTTTCTAGTAGACAAAAAAAAAAAAAGTCTGCTGGAATTCAAACTCAGCAGTTGCCAGGTGCCCAATAAGCAGTATTTTGCCCTGATAAACAATGTGGAGGGGCTGGGAGGTGGTGAATGTGTGTCACATCAGTGAAAGTCAAAATTTACAGCTGGATAGCAAGTCCCAAGAAAGACATTTGCTATCAATGAAAATCCACAATCTCTTACAGAAAACATACTAAGAAGGGGTTAAAGCAAAATCTCAGAAAGCAAACAATGAGAGAAGAAAATTAGCATGTGAAGAGACATTAGAAGGATAATTGCTGGCAAAGACACCAAAAATATCAGAAGTCTCATTAATTTTATGTAAAAATTGCCTGTGTATGAAGTATTACCACATTCATGAGCTTTCTGAAATTCAGGTTCTTCTAACTCATCTGTAAGAAAGAAAAAAAATCATATTAGGTGTAGTATCTTAGTCATTTTTCAGTTTCAAATCTCCCAAAATAAGGCTATATTTAGTAGATAATTCTTTAAGTCATAAGAATTTGATAGGGGTTAGCTGACACAATTCACTGCTTCTGCATGGCTGTCATCAAGTAGCTACCTCTGCTCAGTAAGGTGGGGAGCAAATCACAGTCAGAATAAAAGCCAGTCTGTCCTGCAGGAGGGAGGCATTTCTGCTGCATTAAAATACAAGTGGGCAGCAAAGACATCACCATTCTCCACAACCTGCTCATAAAATGAGGTTGCAAAGAGCCCTTGATATTTTTAGTGTCACTCCCAGGGTAATGGGGAGAGAGGTAGGAAGGCAAGTTATTTAGGGTTGTTGGTGTAGTTAAGTGTCAGACTTTTGTAGCCATTCCAATAGCTACAGGTAGGTGAAAAAAATCACTCATTTAAAAAAAATTAGCTTAATTCTGTAAACTTTATAACTATAGATCTGGCTTTACATTTAAACACAGCATATCTGCAGAGCATTTAAGAATTACTATTTTGAGTAGCAGATATTTCTCAAGGCATTTCAGTTGTCATGCTGCAGTTCAGGAATATTTTCACTCTTTCATACACTTGATGCAGTAGAAGTGGTACTGAGGGTATGAAGGATATATACAAAAGCAGAGGCTCACAGACCTATTTAAGCTCTATTTAAGCTGGTGGAAAGCTAGTTGACTAGTCTTTGAAAATGAGAAGTAAACAGTCAGTGAGAGGTCAAAGTCCTTTTTATAAATGCTTTTCTAACTTTGGTAGATGAAAGCCACAGATGTTTATAGCAGTTGTAACTTAATACTGTAAATATTTCATCAGGGAAGTGCTCATAAGTAAATACTTCTCAGTAGATTGATGTAGATGGAAGAATTGAAAATACATTTAGTCAGATCACACAACAATATCAAGTGAATATTGAAAATGGTTGCTCTGGATAAGTTGAGTTATGAGAATCAATTGAGCTGTTTAAGAGAAAAGTGGTAAAGATGGCACAATGAACTTGGGAAGATGCAGAAGAAGGTGGGACTTAGACAGATTAGGGAGGAGATGCAGTGAAAAACATGCAACAGCAAAATAGCAGTATGTCCATTAAACCCCTGACATGCTTTACTACCTTAGAGGTTTGAGCTTTTGTTCCCAGACTTTTCCTTAGGGCACAGGAGGTGAGATGTGCAGGCATTTTGCACGTTGCCAGGGCAGGTCTGACACACCCTATTTGTTGTTCACACTCACACACACACTCTGATTTGCAGAATTAAACCAATGTCCCTGACTCCAACCTACACAGCAGCTCCTGTCAACCTGGAGCCTGCAGGCCTGTCTCTCAGGGTGGCACTAACGGAGATAAAACTTCCTTAGGTATTGCACGAGCAAATGCATCACCAACAGCCTGTGGTGGAATAAGAAACCACTGCCTCTCCTCAGTTCAGCAAGACTATTACTGATGCCTCAGGTTTTAGCTTTTATATTTTTCAGATTCTGTACTGCTTTGATATGTGGGTCTGGGCTTCATTTTGGGGGATTGTAAGCTCTCTTCACAGAGTAGAGAGACAAAACAAATCCTTCTCTAGCTGGAGACCAAGGACAACCAATCCAGATCTCAGGCTCAAAAGCATAAACAGTGGTGGACTGAAGAGAAAAAACAAGAAGCTTGGGACTTCATGGGCTAAAGCTGTAATTGGACTATTAACTCAATTATGCTAACAGAGCAAAACTTATAAAACTGTGAGACCCCATGACTGGTCGTCAATTTTGGGGACCATTTTGTGTTCACATGGGGTGTAAGCCTGGCTGGACTCTTTTGCTGCCCAAGGTGGATCTGCTGAGGCCTCCTAATAGCCATATACTTTATTCTTTATCCCCCTCTAGTCTCTGTTCTAGGTTGGCCTTCACAAGGCATCATTACATCACCCTGCCTTACATCAAGTCTATGAAAGTGAAACCCCAGTTACCCCAATTGCTTATGCACAGCACAGAGAAATAACAGCTGTATCAGAGATTATGTTACTATGACTAGATTTTGCTACTTTTCTATACCTTTGAAAATTAAATCAAGCATGAAGAGGTGTGTTTGCATTAGCTGTCAATAATTATTAGGCTGTGCCTCCTTTTCCAGACGAAAAGCCAGCAGTGTTTGAGTGTACATACTGCTTTTTATAATGCAGCCATGTGAAATTATAATTTGTAATTCAGTCATGTAAAAGCTTGGAGATCTGTGCAGCACAATACGAGAGGTTTTAAAAGCCTGTTGTTTAAATTCACTCAGGAAAACGTAGAAACGACAAAAGATTTACAAATCCTCTGCTGGGAAAGCCTTGAAACAGCTGAAGGACAGCAAAGATGATATAAAGGATTTTTACATGCCATATCAAAGATCCAATTGATTACCAAGATATTTCAAAATAGGTGTAAATGCTGGGATGCCATTGAAAAAATAATTTTATAATAGGGGTATAGGAACTACACATGTACCTTGTGCAGTAAAAAGAAGTAAAACTCATACTTACCTATTCTGTACACAGAGCAAACATCTGTGATGGAGGTTTCTTTCAACAAATGTACTAC
Source organism: Onychostruthus taczanowskii (assembly GCF_017590055.1). Classification (NCBI taxonomy): domain Eukaryota; kingdom Metazoa; phylum Chordata; class Aves; order Passeriformes; family Passeridae; genus Onychostruthus; species Onychostruthus taczanowskii. The sequence goes on along the minus strand of NW_024499239.1, from coordinate 19,796,113 downwards.
TTCTTCCAAATTTTTTTCTTTTGAAAAAAAAGACTGCTCTTCTGCTTCAAGAAAATCCAGATCTTGTGGTCTAGTAAAGAAAGGAATAACTTTGAAAGTGCTTGAAAGCAAATTTGGCTTCAGGAGCTCACTGCATCACATATGAACTTGTTAGAGAAACTAATACAATCTTTACATTATTGGGTGTGCTGTGTTCAAAATTAGTTTCAGTCAATGCATAAAACATGCATGTAAACTGATAGTAACTATGCTTACAACTAACAGTTTCTGCCATATCAGAGTAAGCTTTATGTTGGTGCCATTGGATGGCATTTTATGAGAGTATTTATTACAAGCATAAGTCTTGAAGGGCTTGATGGTATTTATTTCCTAATGAAAACTTTAAGTTACATATGAAATGGACCTGCAAGCAGCATTTAAGAACTCCTTGTTTCAGCATGCAAACAGTTCAGGCATATTAATAAGAGCAACCTATTTACATGGTGCCAATGCATGATGAAATACACCCTTTTTAGACACCAGTCTGCATTTTTAGCAACTGTTTGCAAAGGTCCCATTAGAAGCAAGTTAAGGCATATAACTGAGGGTACTGGAAAACAAAAAAAACAGAACTTGGGTGCTTTAACATAGCTTTTAGAAGCAAGTTAAGGCATATAACTGAGGGTACTGGAAAAAAAAAACCAGAACTTGGGTGCTTTAACATAGCTCTTGAGAGACCAGCAAGAGAACCTTCTGCAAGGGTAAAGCTGCTTGGATCTTGTGAGCCAAAGAATAGAAACTGAACCAATGTAAGTCCAGCAACCTCTTTTCCCAGGAAGAAACTCAGCTACAGAGTAATAATATTTTTCAGTAGTTAAGCAGATTTCATATTCCAATTCCTTTGCAGTTTTGACTGATACATGCTATGACAATTCACATTAAAACAACAAAAAAGCCCAAAACCAAACCCAAAAACCCCCCAAAACACAAAAAAGCCCAAAAGACACATACACAAAAAACCCCACAACAAAAAAAAAAACCCAAAAAAAGCCCAAAACCACACCCTGAATTTAATGTTTAGCATTTCAAAGGTGAGACTAGAAGACTAGTTTGTTTATGAGAGATAAATATGTATCACTCACTTATTTCTAGATAAGTCCAGTTTAACATGACCTGTCTTTACAAAACCTATTTGGCCAGTAAACCCATGTCTTCCAAGAAACCATTCCATGCATTCAATGAAGTAGCCAAGAATCTCAATTTTGTCCCCTTCCTGGAAACTCAGCTCTTCTGACACAATACTTTCATGATTCATCACAGCTAGACAGGATCCCATTGCTGTGTAATAAGGAGATAAATAATATTTGCAGATAAAGTAACTTAACAATAGAAATACACTTAATAGAACAGCAACTCAGCAGAAAGTATTTAACAAAAGACATTCCTGGAACCTGTGAGTTGAATATTTGCTGTGACAAGATTTAAAGCACCCACACTTCATTGGTTTGATAATTAGATCTGTAAATAGCATAAAAATCCTCATTTCCTGTTAGAAAGCAAAACCTAAAATGTTCTCACAATTCTACCAGATTTCACAATGGAGCAGCAAAAATAACTGTTTTAAGTCCTTACTTTCCCTCTTATAAAGGGCTCTGAACTTGGGCCAGAGTAAAGCACTTGAACCAATTTTGAACCAATTGAAACAATCCCTGTGGGATAAAAATGGGTACATACCAGTCAGCACAGTATTAAAACTGAAATCATGGAAGAAAATAAGCCATATTTGCTCTCTAACCTCAAACCATTTGTATAAGTTTTATTTCTCTGGCAGTATGAGAAAAAGCAGCACACATATCAAAGATCCACAATTACACTGGTGCATTTTCTGAGACACCCTCAGAACTCAGTCACTCTGTACTCCTTCTGTAGTATTTAGGAGGAAAAATGTGAAAGACAAGACTTTAGAGTTTGACTCTTTAAAGTCCAATCCTAGACAAATGTATAGTTTCACTAATTTTACTGCAAACTAGTTTTGAAATCTGTTTCCCCACTCTAATACAATGGACAGAAAGTTATTGAACATTGTAGTCTGTTATAGCGAAAGTATAGAGTAAGTTTGGGGTTATTCTAACATTGATGCTTGAATGAAGTTTCTTACCAACTTTTCTGATAGACTTAGATTCATTTTTATACGAAAAATCAATGAGATTAGAATACCCTTTAAGAAACCACCTGAAACAGAAAAAGAAATTGAAGTTAGTGTATAGAACACTTCACTAAATGTTGTGACAATAACAGTCATATTTAAAATACATATGAAAACTGATGTGTCCCTCCCACAATTAGCTTTCAATTTCAGCACTGCCCATACACTTCAGACATGTTTATGGCTTCATTAATATTAGTGGTAAAGGTACTGCTACTTCAGGAAAAAAACCAAACTCAAAGTCTTGCTATTTTCCCTGCCCCAGGTAGAGGCATCTCTAAGCAGATGTGCATATGTGAATCAGATGTATATGGAATAGGTAGGTAGAGTCAGGTACCTACTGATGGAAAGGCTCCAATGGCTCCAGGGAAGCATTAGACCACATGGGCATGTCGCTATCCACAGATCCACATTTAACATCTTCAGTAAAAGCCCCAGTCTCAAAATAAGTCATTTCATTGTCTATAACCATCATCTTTCTTATCGTATTATCAGGATATAAAACAAAAAAAGATCCTAAAATAAAAACAGTTGAGCAGATGTAATTTTATGTAATATTTTAGTGTCATATAAACCCTTCTGGCTTCAAGAGCATCAGTAATACTCATTTAGAAATTGAAAATCTGATCTTTGTCAAGAATTTCCTTGCTGATTGTCAGATATTCATGTATGAATATCTGTCTAGTGTGTCTTTCAGTAAGGGGGAAAAACAAAAAAAAAGCAGAGATGATGCCTTAAGCACAGAGCCCTCTGCTGCAATTCTGCATATTCCTGTTGCAGAAACAAATCACCACCTATCCTGACATCCTGGCCCTGGCAGTACCAGCAGGTGATGCTGTTTAGGAGAAGCACATGAGCCTGGTAACTGTTTATAAACCACCTCTGCACATCTCCAGAATCTGCAATAATATTAAGCCAGTTGGAATGTACATTGCTCCCTAATCCTTTTGGTATCCATTTATGCACCAGCTGCACATTAATTTCTTCAATCCCTTCATAATCTCACTGAACCTAATCCGTGTTTGCTCCTTTCTTTTCTCTTTACAATGTGCATTTGGAGTGAGTAAATTTAAACTTCAACGTCATTAAGTATTTGAATAGGTCTTAATGTCTGATTTGGGGATTTTAAATAAGCTTGCTGCCCTGAACCTAGCCTTAACATGTACAGTCTTACCTTCCTGTACTAGCAGACTTCTGTACATCAAATTTAATGATTTTTCATTTATACAGACTTCAATGCCTGTATCTTCCTCCTCTTGGGAATATAGCCAGAAAGACTGGTCTAGGAATAAATTCTCCATGCAATGATTTATAAAACCTAGGAAAAAGAAAATCCAATTTGTTTTCTTTGCCATTTTACAGTATTACACAAAAATAAAAACTTTCAGAGAGTTAGAGACTACTCCATTATTATGTAATGCACAATGCATAAATCACAAAACTGCGTTCACCAAATTCCCAAAAACTGTGTGCAGTTGAACACAAATTAATATACTGAACTATTGTATGGTGAAACTTTACCCAGTGAGTGGTAGGTTAGAAACTTCCATATTTCTTCAAAAGTTTTAAATGTCACCACTATTAAATCTTGATCACTGTGAATAGACAGGAGTCTGGCAGAAAGCTCCTAAAAATCAAAACCAACACTTTAATTACAATTACACCAGATTTAAGCACAATTTCTCACTAGACAACACTTAGGCAAAAATATTATTCATTAAGAAAGATTAAAAAATTAAGAATCCAGAATTTTATGTGCATTAGATATCTGTTCTTTAACATACACCTACAACATACAGGGAGCCAAATGTTAATCTGACTCTTGCTTAGCAATTGTACCAACAGTTTCAGTGAGGTTAATTTACAGAGGAAATAAAGACCACATTGAGTGGGACTGAAGGTTTGTCTAGTTCAGAAATGTCTATGTATAACCATATGCATAACCATATACTCAAATGTATCTATATAGGCAAGTATATAGTAGTTCTTCCAAGAATATCCTCCACACAGAATGGTTTACAACTTGGGAACTGCCTTTGCCAGACGTGTGGGCATTAATATTAAATAGTGGAAAGGAGTCTGGGGATTTTTTAACTTGAAATTTCTCACTTGATCAGTGTAAATTTTTAGGTTCTACCACTTCTTGATGTAGATTACCCTCAGAGCTCTGTACACACACAAAAATGCAGTTCCTTGATGCAACTTCAAACCTGCTTCCTGGTATAGTCAGTCTTTATCCAGAAGAGATATTGAATACTTATTTCCAAGTATACTCTTTTTTTGGTTAAAACAAATATACCAAAGTGTTATATTTCTTTTTTTGAAGATGCCGTAAGATATTATTATCCTCATTTGTACTGGTTCACATTGCTAGCATAGCATTAAATTTTTAAATTAAACTTTTAACAAAGATAAGCAATGATCATTTTAAGTGGTGATGATAGACTTTAAGGTATTCCAGAAATGCTAAAAGGAACAACTACATAAATCTTCAAATAAGTGAAAGAAAAACACATTTTGATGGATTTTAGACAGGGAGGGATAATATAGACCCTGGTTGCACTCCTGTTTGTAGCTTAAAAACAGAGCTCCCCAGTGATGCTGGCTATTGCCTTTCAGGGAAATACAAGGAACTACGTAGCTTATGAGAGAAGTATCTGAATCACTGTCTCAGAGAATAAATCAAACTTAAAACTAACATGTATGATGCTACTGTACCCTTACTCTCATCACATTAAAATGGAAATGCAGCTCGAAAAAATTGAAGGACTGAGCAATAAATTGATTCTAACTCAAGGCAGAAAGGAGGAAATTGTCCCTCAAACCTTTCCTATAATTTTAGTAAGATGGAGCTGATTAACTGATTTTATGACTATTACAACACAATTTTAAAATATCTCTGAATTCATTCTGTTTAACATCCATATTTTCAATTCACACAATCTGAACACATTAAAAGTCCAACCTAGACTTCTTCAGCAAGCATCACTCCTTTGATCTTCTGCATGCACCTTTCTACATCAGATTACATATTAATGACAGCCTGAAATCTATTAATAAATTGCCAACACATGCTAAAGTATGTCAGCCTCAGGGGCTTCATGCACTGCTGAATATCAAAACAACATTCTAACAAAACTTATTATCAATCTTGTTTCCTTCAAAGCCTTTTCCAGTCTGTTCCTAATAAGGCCACAAATCTAGTCCATTTGTTTGCTCTTTGCCTCCCAATCCCATCTCCCTTCCTCCCTCTCCCTCTAAACACAATCCAGAGCAGAGAAGGAGAAGTACAGACTGCACACCCACAAATCAGCAACCTGGTGGTGGGGTGGTCACAACATATGAAAGGAAAATGGTGTAGAAACATGTGTCTGTATTAGTCAAAAAACATAACTAATTAAGATTTCAGTAGATTGGTTTGCTAGTGAAGGAGACTGGAACCCATGGTACAGCCAAAAAAAAGACACACCAGAGGTTAAATGGTATAATTTCTTTTTTTTTTTTTTCCTCAAGAGGAAGGAGGAGACTAACCTTTATTCAAAGTAAACCTCATGGTTGTAGAGAACAGGTTTCCCATATACCAAAAAAAAAAAAATTAAGAGTAATACAATTTGGCCAACAATTGTATGCTATTTAAAGTTATAGCCATTTAGCCCTAGGAAGTCCAATGCTTAGGCTGTTCTCTTTCAGACTTCCTCTTTGGCTTAGCAGTGAGCTTCCCAGGAAATTAGCATGCAAAATAACTCCAGGTGTCTAGAAGCTGAAGTGATGAGTCAATGCAAGGGCAAATTAAAATAAATCAAAGCCCCGTTATTTACCTAAATGCAAATGAAAGCAAAAATTTTTTTTAAATAAACTCATTCAATTACCTGTTAAGGTGGGTTTGTTTATTTATTTTATATCAACTTGGTGTTCCTGTCTCCTTCAATAATTCAATATTTCTAAAGCCCCTAAATGTTTCTGGGCCACAGGAAACTGGTCACTCAAATTCAAACACCCAGTATGTAGATGGAAATAGGACCCAAATACCTTCAGACTATTTCAGTAGCACAGGGACTATTATCTGAATAAATAAAACAATTTCCAAGCAATTTACTTACACTGAAGACAGTCATCACCTCCTTGCTGTCATTTTCCAGGAGACGGAGCTGCCCTCTGAGCTGTCTTTGGAGCCTGGGATCAGGACATCCACTCTTTCTTTTCACCATTGTTAACTTCAGGGAGATATCTGGAGGAAGATAGCCATTTTCAGTACTACAGGCTTTGTGAAACAGCTTTGGAGAACCAGAAAACACCTCAAAATCTTAGAATACACATTAAGATATATTCTTCCAGCTTCAGAGACAGGCACACAGTACCCTGATCTACTGCATGTTTCTTTTACATTTTTGTTATCCTGTAGACATAGGAGCCTAGCATGAAACAATTTTGAGAGGCAACAGATATTTATGGATGGAGAAGGAAAAAAAAGAATAAACAAGCAAGTAGATTGGTAATTTGTCAATTTAGACAGCTCTGGGCATTGAAAACCTGCACGGAATATTTGGAAATCTGAGCATATCAAAAAATCAAAGCAAATAGATACTGCCATCACAAAAAAAAAAACCAAAACCCTGAACAACACCAAATAGTTCAGCATGTTACAACCCATCATGCTAATCTTAAATTCATAGCTATATCTGATATGTCACCCCCACTGCTTCAGAAGGCTTTTTACATCAAATATTGTAAAAGCTGTTTCTCAGCTAAGCTGGTTGAACAGTACCAACCAAGTTAAATGGTCCAGCTAAAAGCTCACTTACATGATTTTCCCAGCACATCTGAAAGCAGCTAGATAGCTATTCCCAAGCTCTTGGCATCTGTTTGTGAGAAGCTTTTACTACAGCTCAGGGTACAGCTCCAGCCAGCATCTCTCACAAAGAGGACCTTTGATAAAGCTGCTTTTATTCCACATTAATTTGTTAATTTAGCTCAATAACAGTAAATCAAATTTTCAGACACTCAGATGGGCATATATAAGCCAATAATACCCAGTCAGGAAGAATTCCAATTGCAAAGTATGTAAATAGGTCACAATTCCAGCAATATGGGACTGTTGTGCATACTAAAATATCCCACCTCCTCTGAGTTTCACATTTTAATCCAGTAAAATAAATGGTTTTCACATTCTAGTCTAATATGCTGTACCTGGTTCTGTTTTCAGAGGGCTTCCTAGGCAAACCTCCAGGAGTTTTACCACAACTTGCATAAATTACTCATTACTTTAAGGTCAAGAAGGGTGGCTCAGAAATATAAACCTGTGTTACTGAATTACAAGGCCTCTCCCTTTAAGCTGTGGCCATATAGTCAGTTGTTAGTAGCAAGAACACAAAATGGAGTCTCTAAGTGTTGCTCAGATCACTGCTACAGTAGAATTACTGATCTTTTCATTTTATCTGAAAACATAAAACATACTAGCACAAGAGAAGACTGACTTAAAAACATACACATTCATTTTACTTAATCAAATTGGTTCTGAAGTAGAATATATACATAACAGTAGACACATAATCTAACTTCTACAGAAAGTTAAATGTTAATGAAATAATTATTACATTGAATTAAAACAACAGAAATACAGCTAGTTCTGTCCAAAAAACCCTATGATAATGCCTTATAGAGATGAAATACGATCTAAAACCCCATTATAATCTCCTGTCTGCTTCTGTGAGCCCTGACCCATACCTCCATTTACAAAGAACCCAAATTCTGTACAAAGCAAGACAAGCAGGTACATAAAGCACAAATAATTGGACTAGCAATAACCATATGCCTGGGGAAGACTGCCTGCCACTGATGTGATTTGTCAGGTCAAGCCAGAGGGCAGGGAACAGCTCAGTGCTGGTTTTGATGGCACAAGAAGGGAAAGGTGACAAGACCCTCAATTCATAGTGCCTGCCATGTTCCCCCCAGAGGTGAAGCCTACCGAACCCACATACTGAAGAACTGCATTCAATTGACACTTCACTGAAAATACAGCATTAAAAACAATAAAAACAGGTACTTGGAAAGGCCACAAACTTTAAAAGATAAGGCATTTAAAGGATTGAAAGGCATATGTAAAATAAGCTACGAACTTTTTGTTTGCTTCTCTTTGTATTTTTTTGTAACCAGTATAATATAGTAGATAAATTATTTCTGATTTTTACAGCAATTGCTCTGTCTTTTTGTGAGACATTCTCAACAAATCTTATGTAATAAAGTTGGTAACTTCACAGCTGCCATGAAATACATTATAACACTTACAGGAGTGGTGGCTGCAAATGTTGACTTAGTTGAGTGGTCTCAAAAACAAAAAAGTAAGCCATGAGAAAATCATTATAATATGAAGATAGTATGGGAGAAAAAATGCCTTACCAGTTGGAAAATTCTCTGCCTGACTGGGAAGGGTCCTTGAACTGACATTCATGCATTTTTCACTTGGAGAACACACTATTAGATAAATGAAAGGAATGGTTATGTGCCTTTTCTAAGTCATATAAATCACAAATTTTTGGGGAAAAAACCCCAACAAAATACCCTTACCCCGTGCTTTCAAAGCATTTGATGCTTCAGATAATTTCTAAGACAGAATAACTATTTTCTCCCCTTCCTGCTATACCAGTCCCAAACCCCACAAAAAGTCTGCAGAATATTTCTTTCCTCCTGGGCTGGAGGGGGAAGTTAAATCTTTATTGCCTCATTTTGATATGAAATTTCAAGATGGGGAATTGATGGAAAGAAATGTTCTCAAGAAACAGAATTCTCATTTGGGAAACAGCAAGGGTCAGACCTAATTTTCTCTTCCCTTGCACCTATATTAAAAATGGCTCCCACTGATGCTTCAGAGGTATAAATTGCTGTGCCTTGTACCAATTAATACATGGGAAAAAATAAGTCTTCTCTTCATCTGTTATATGTGTATGTAATACTTGTCAGGGGGTACTGTAAAATCAAGTGATTTGAAGTTTCAGGAAAATATCACAAGTAAGGTATGTTTTGTATTAATATTAATCTTCTTTTTTCCTTTAGCCCATATTTCTTCCTCTCCTTTGGGGAATGATATATTTTCATGCTGATAAAACAACTATTTCTATTCTCTCAAGGTTCCCTGGGCAAGGGAGTGAAGACAAGGCTTCATATTTCTAAGAATAAAAGAGAAATAGATCTTTCATTTTTTTCTTGAAAATTTCTGAGGCAATTTTCATGCATCCCAAGACATTATCTATGAAGCTCTGCTTTTAAACTAAACTCTGTAATATAGCAGGGCATGGTAATTTCTAAGTCTTTTGCATCTTCCCTCAAGTGCATCTATGAATGTTACATGAATAAAGTCATGCAAATAAATAAGGATACATAAAAAAAGAGTTTTCCCACCGCAAAAAGAAAGGAAGCACTAAAAACATTGTCTTTAAGGCCCATTACTAGCACATACTCAAACTAGAAATTGAAATCCCCAAACACTTCAGTTTTATACTGTTTTGGTTAGGTGTTTGACAGAAACTTAGGGGTTGGGGTTTTATTTATTTTCTTAATATGGACTATATGTTTTTGTTTTTAAATAGAAATTTGATAGTAATCTCACCACAGTGCAGGCTGACTATGTTTAGGAAACATTCTAAATTTAAGTCTCCTAGAGCTTCTGGGATCAGGCTTACCTGTAACTCTGCTTTTTTCTGGGTTTAGTCACAATTACAAACAGAAGGTGTCAAAATTTTGACAACATGTTATCACTTTGATAATCATTTAATACTTGACAAGAGCAATAAATTGGCATAGGTTCGCATGTTAGCATATGTGAACTATTATCACTATTATTTCAATATTAAAAACTATAACTTTTCTTGAAAGGTAGTTATTAAGACATTAACATCCATTTCTGTGACTTTTAGGAAAAGGCAAAGGCTATCAGTAAGCATTTGAATTACTCATCAGTTTAATTTAAAATAATAGTTTGCTGTTAAATTTGAGTGAAAGGGTAAGAGTTACTATAAATACAGTTTGAATATGTTTAAGCTTTTTTAAGTACTAGAATTAGGTTCAAAGACTTAAAATTAACTTCTACTTGGTAGAATGTCTTGCATATTTCTTGGAAAGCTAAAGAGCAACTTTATACTGCCCTGGGCTGCTTTTACCTGTTCTTTGATGTCAGAAGCATTGAAGTTGTGAACAGAAAAATATAGTGCAAGTCACACAACATATACTTTTAAATTAAATAGGTTTTTTTCCATGATTTTTGGAAGTATTTTCACATTAAGACACTCTTGAGCCTACTGTAAACTAAGAGCCTGGCCATTGCCACCTACCTATGTCCCTCCACTCCTCTACCCAAATAGTCCTTCTGACTTGCATGATTTTATCCCACAAAGTATATTTTCTTTTGCACAAAAGCAGTACTACGCCTCTGATGAAAAAGGAACTGTAAAAAATAATTAAAATAGAAACTTGTCTTCTGAATCTTACAGACATAGCAAAAAGGTGCTAGAAAAAGAACTTCTATTTCAGTACCCTGGCTCTTGGGTTCTGATAATTTTCATTTCATCTTACCAAAATATAATCTATTTGCCTACCCGAAGTGAATTTCGGTGTAGATTGTTCAATAGTCCAATCTATGCAGTGTTTCTATGGAAGAAACATAGCTGCTGGTTGTATTTCAAAAGAAGCCCATCTGGGTTCTGGGATTCTGTGAAAAACACCTGAGAGTTCTCAGCTTGTGCAACATTTAAAAAATACAGTAATTCAAGCACAAGGAGAAGTCAGGAGCAGAGGCACCAGGATTTATTTTTTGAGGTCTTACCCATTTGTTCTTGCAACGTGTCCATCCCAACTCCATCCCTGAGGGTGCTGATGGCAGCATTGCTCTCCACATGTTTGCAGTCACACCTGCACATTTCCTGCTCTGTTTCTTCCCTCTCCAAGTTCCTGTCTTGCTCTCCCTCCAGAGCAGGGACAATGGTGTTAGTGCTGAGCACAGATGTGCCACCTGCTACGGCCAAACTCTCCATAATTTCAATTTCCTCACAGTGGCACAATTAACATTATGAACAACCTGAAAGAGAAAAAACCACATCAATATTATTTTTTAAAGTGTCAGAAAAGTTGAACATATTCAAGAGCTGTCCCTCTCCTGCAGGAGTTATTTTTAATTGTAATATGGATTAAAGAATTTTGCTATAGGCTTTTTTCAGAGGAACTGTTGTGTAACACCCAAATTTATCCCAGAAAAAGCTCCTGCAGTGAGGAGACATCACTGCTTTAGGAACAAAGCAACAGACTTGGCTAATAGAAACAATCCAAGACCTGAAGTGAAATGTGCTTGTGCCCACTGCTAATTATTTGTTCTTGGCCAGCTATAAAGCAGAGCCTCCCAGGGATAACATCATTCACATCAACAGAGGAATTGCAGGGGAAAAACATTTTCTAAAGGTGACAAGAATGGAACAAGTACTGCATGCTGAACTCAAACAACAAAGGTTTATATAAATTCAGCTAAAGAATGAATCCTCCACAGGAACCCACTGTGCAGGACGGGCATCCAAAGAGCCAAGCACTGCTTTGCAGCAAAGCAGAAAAATGCAGCCCTACAGAAGCTAGAGGCTGAGTCTGGCAGCAAGACTCCATTTGGCATGATCAGGAAGAAGGAACAGAAATGGAAGTAGAGCACAAGTGGCTGCAAGCTCCACTGCCCCCTGCACTCACTGAGGTGAAGCATCCTGCAATCCCATTTCATGGGCACAAGTTGCTTCAGGGTCAGGAAGATGCAGCCAAACCACCAGCCAAAGCATCCACAAAGGATGTGACTGATGTAGCCAGAACATGCCCACTGACACCTGCTCCCTTTTCCTCAGTGGGCTTTCACATGTGACTAAATGATTTCATAAAGCCACAGGATAGATTTTGCTTTAGTCCTGTCATTTGGATTAAATCTGACTTCCTCTGTGTTTACTCCAGCCATACTCATTAACGAGCTACATTCATGATGATTGTCCAAGGTTGTAATCTTCGGGAATTTTCATCTCATTTGTTCTCCAGCAGAAATTGGTTAAATCTGAAGTTGTAGATGGAAAATGCACTTCTGCTCTGCTAAAGCCTCAGACTAGTGCCTAGTCACCTAGGATCCACTTATGATCTGCCTTTGGTCTGGCCAAGAATTGTCTCACTTCTCCATTTACTATGCAGCAGGGTGTCCCAAAGCACATGCTTCTGGCTTTTTTCTTCACATCCCTGCCTTCCTACACTTCTTGCCCTCCAAGTTTCACATCATAGATCCCTAACCCTGAGCAAACCAAGTACCAACATGAGCAGCCCAACAGCTGCCAGCAGCCTGCTGGGGTAAGCACATACACAGAACAAGGCAGGATCTGTCTGCACAACTTTCCTGCTCTTTCACAGTCACTGAAACCTTTGCCCCAAATGAAAACTTCTTGCAAAAATAGTGAACTATATATAGACCTAGGCAAGTTATGCAATTATAGAAAAATTAATGAGGTATGGTTACAGGTTGTATGACCAGCTCAGAGAATTAAATCATAACCAGATCTACCACAAGTTAATGAAGTATGAAGACATCTAGGCTGGATTTTGCTTTAATGTTTTCATCGTCCCATTTTGCCATTTATTCAAAAGTGCCTATCAGAGTGATGTAGCTGACTTTCAAAAGATGCTTTTGGTGCTGCATGACAGTTCTCTATATAAAGTTATGTAAAAATTCATATATGCACCTACAAAATACAGGTGGTAACTCAAACACAAGTAATTTTTATCCCTTCTCTCACAAAAGAACATTTTAATTAACATATTTGGTTGACACTAGAAAAACTGCCTATCAGACTTGATGACCTAGTTATAAATTATTAAAAATAAAGGTCTGCCAAAGGCCAAACTCACTTTGCCAGATATCTGTTTTTCCATTTATACAGCTGATCTTTTCCTTGAAGTAATGGCAGTAGCTAACACCATTATTTTCATTACTGTACCAGGATTATATGTAATGCATTCCAACTTTCACACTTTGAAATTAAATACTTTTCTGCATATATTTTGTAAATAATAGTGTGTCCTGTGTGTGAAGATGTAAATTTTTTGGTATTAATGATGATTTGGTTCCAAAGGAGGTTTTTAAAATTGCATTGTTCTATGAATCCAAAGCCAGTTGTTATTTTTAGATCAGGATTACCCTTAATCCCAGAAATGAAATTCAGTGTTCAGATTATTAATTTTTTTCCATAAGCTCCTATCCACAAGTAAAAATATCACCCTGCACAAAATTGAGGAAGAAAACATACTCTGACTGGAATTATTAGAATTCAGTTGAATTGGAGAAGAGATACTGATAAAATTTTTCATCTCTTCTGCATCAGCTTCTGTTGGTAAGAGTAACATATATGCAGGTTTGTGAATGAATTTAGAAATCTTGGAGCTCTAAGAGCAAGTAGGACACCTGAACAAATCAAAATGGATGTAATCTGTTTAAGAAGATTCAGTCACAGAGCCTAAGCCAAGGGAACAAAATCAGAATGAGTGAAAGAAAAGCAAAACAGGTATGTCCATAAGTATGTTTTCTCTGGGTTCTTTCAAGATGAGCAGAACAAAAACTCAAACCTCAAACATTTTTAGCAGTCACGTTCTCCTCTACAGATTTCTTTTCCATTTTTAATGTTTGCCTTAACCACCAAATGTCAACCTATGTGGCTTTGTGTAAGTACTGAGAACAAAATAGTAAACTTTCCCATAGCTGGGCCCCTTGTCTACCTTTTGAATGTTTATCTGGCACCTAAATGTATCCTAACTGACACAAATTTGGTCCCAAGTGAGAAAGATTTCATAGGAATTTACATTGAATCCCTGTACTTTTATTATTTGCCTTTCTCTTGTAAATACCCCAAGACACATAAGCAAAGCTACAGTATAATTATCCTATTTATTATGTTGATGCTTTCTCAATTGTTGTTTCACCACAAATTAAAGCAGATTTAATGGCACAGAACCAGAGAAAAACATTAATCTAATATAAAACAGCTTTAGAGAATACTGAACTGCAGTGCTTGAGTCACTCTCATTATTAGAGATTTCTTCATAAACCTATGATGCAATAAGTATAATGGTAAATTAGCAACTAACCATTTGTTGATAGCAACAACTACAAGATTAAGGTCTTCAAGAGCACTCACCATATAAAGTTTGTCATCTCTAACTAGTTCTTACAATCTACTTTTATGTGCAAACTATGTGTACTGACCAAGAAATTTATTTAAAATTTATAAAAAACTATTTTTCTCATGCTTTTTGAAGCTTGACCAAAAAATCCATATTTGGTCCAGGATGTTGGCCATAAAGCTTACTGATCTTCCTTTTCTTCTGAGCTCAGAGCCAACCTCTACTCAAAACCATGTGGTCAAGTTGTGGCTCTCTCCACTGCTCTAGGGGCTCAGTTTCCAAGGCAGCAGAGAGGAGCAGCAGATGCTGGACAGCTGGACACCTTGGGTGCTCTGGTGTCCTCCCTGCCCATGGTCTGAGCTCCCTGGACACTGGGAGCATGTCCAAGGGCTCTGAGTGCTGCCCCACGCCCCATCCAGGCTTGTGAGGCTCAGGAGGTCACTCCACCTTCCCTGTCCCTTCTCAGGGCACAGCAGGCAGGCAAGGACAGTATCCAACAGCTGTTGGACATCAGGGGAAATGAGACACTATTTTTCCACCTTTATCGTGCCTTTCTGTGTGTTGCTGCTTCCTTTTTGCTGAGTGTTTTCAAAGCCCAGCTAATCAGAAGAAAAACATATAGCTTGAAATTTTCCATGTAGGCTGAGGGTTGTTTTTCTCCCTTGCCTTTTTTTAAGACACATTGTGGATGACAGGAACACCAATTCATTCCCTTTTAAAGGGTGTTGAAGGAGAAAACCAATAACAGCCACTGAACCAGGTTCTCTCTCTCCCTCTAAAGATTTATTTCTGAGACTAGGAGCTGATATACAAAAATGGGCTTTATTCAAATTAGCTGCCTAAAACATGTATGCAATACAATTTTTTTTTATTCATCATCTTCTCTCTAGGAGCCTCAGGAAAACGTACTAATGACTTACTTAAGGACCTGTCTTGCAACTATACTGCCCTAAATTAATCTAGGTCATTTTCCCAAACTGACACTAGAGTAGTTATTTTATTCCTTCCTTCCAGTTCCGATTAACATTTCGCATCTTCTGTATTAGGCTACAAACATCTTAAAGCCAAGATCACTACAAACTTTTTCTTTAGAGAGTAAATCACACACTTGATCTCCATGAAATTCAGTCACAGACATGAATGTAAGAAAAAAATCCATATTACGTTCTGCATAGGCAACAATTATGTGTTCCACATAAAGGTAAGAAATCTATAATCAAGGTAAACAAACTTAGCAATCCAAGTGCTTTCCAAAAATAGAAGATTGACTCCTTTATCACAGAAGTAACTTGAGTTTAGTTAGCAATTCTCAGTAAACAATGTTGCAATAGATAGAATTGTTCCTAGCTCGTCTACAAACAAAAAAGCCCTAGCAAGCTTCAGAGATGCAGTAGATGCCTTTAAAAGCTTTAGTCCTCTCTATGATTAATTTTCTTTATATCTCAGTAGCACTGAAATATATTTTCCATCCTCAACACATCTCTAAAAGCACCATACATTCAAAATTTCCAAGTTTAGATATGGAAAATTGGAGAATAAAATCTACAATCTCATAACCACTTAAAAATAAGCATAAACTCTAGGAATGCTTTAAAATAAAAATCAGATCACTGTTAGAAAACTATAAAAGGCATCTGTGAATCTCAGTACTTCATTCTGAGTGCTAGATGTGACAGAACTTGGCCCGTGGCAGATAATGCAGAGGAATAAAGTAGGAGCTGTTGCTACTGAATTGCAGCTCAGCTGACACCACACCACCTAGAAGAGGGAAACAGCAGCACAGAAAATCCCAGCAGGTTCCCATAACTGTGACAGATCACATTTACACGTTTTCCAGTGATTTCATTATGGATGCACCAAAGAACTGAACACCACCGAAATTACCTGTTTAATTGGCTCCAATTCCAACGCATTGACAATAAAATTGTCAAATACCACAGTCAAATACCCGTCCACAAGAACCTAAAGTAGAGCAAAAGAGGGAGATGGAGACAGAGACCACAGGACTTCCCCTACCTTTTCCAGGCCTGATCCACTGTAACGTGCTGGTAAAGAGCAGGCAGATCCCTGCCTTCCTCAGCTCTGCTAAAACTGACTCCAGCACAGCTCTTCCTGTTTGACCTTCTTATCTTTCCTGTTGATTGCACAGCCTGGCTTGGATGTGGCCAGTACAAAAAGTTGTCTATTAACCAATACTGTTAATTCCAAAACTTTTTTTAAAGAAAGAAACATTCCTGAGAATGGAGTTGAGCTACTAAAGTTCATTATGCAAAACAAAAACGTATCCAGTGTGCTGGAAGGTTCATCCACACACTCCAGCTTTTCAAAGCAATAATTCATTGTGGCATTTTGCATTGGTGGCTAAATCTCCAAGGGACACATCCAGGCCATTGTGTTAAAAAAGCATTGTTCAGAAAAAAGTTACAAACAATCCTTCAGATAAAGTACAGGACTTTGTCACCCTTTTGCTTTTGATTGCAAAATTAGATTTCTTGCTATCATTACAACTGCAAAAAACACTGATGAAAAATTGTTTGACAAAAAATTTACACCAATATGCTCAGGTTTAAATGAAGAAGTCTATTATTTAGCAGACCTATCAGGCACTATGCAGCATTAAATATCAGTTTAGGGAGTTGAGCAAGACTGTTGTGGAATGCACACAGAGTTTATCTTCTGTGTAACAAGACTGATCCACATGCCATGTCCTAAATGACCCATTCAGATGCCTTTGAGACCTTAGTTGTGACTCCTGCCAGTCCATCTCAAGGAACATGCACTGGAGAGTTGTTTTTAAACATTAGAAATCAGGTATTAATTATAAATCATGCTCTCATTTACCTTACTTCATTCCATCACCGCACAAATACATCAATTAGCAATGCTATTTCACACTGATGGGGCAGTCTGTACCTGCAGTGTGCTTGGGAACTCTCCATCTTCCCAGAAATTATGCATTTGGAAGGTACTCAAGTGATTGTACAAATCACAACCAACCAATCATCCCAGAGGGAATTAATTTGATATTGCACTATAACACAGTACACAAAGCATACCACTTCAGGAGTAATTAATTTATGTAGTAACTATGCCAACAGCATGAAATACCACCTTTCTGTCACCACTTTACTGATTAATTTTCCATAAGTTTCATAAATGTCTAAGTCTTTTCATTACATTTATTTTAGATGTATATTTAAAGATAATATTTGATTACATTTTATTACATCAGTTCTTCACTGGTATTTCTCTGTTTTTATATGATTCAAAGTAGATTTGAAAAAACCCTCAAAGAGTCATCTAAGCCTATATTTTTCCCAATAGATAATAATCTTTCAGTCTCTATTTCTGAGTCCCAATCATTGTAGAATCTACCACTGATTAGTATGTCCCTAAAATCTTAAATGATACAACTAACTTTTATTTTGGAGTACTGAAATTAGTAGAGATGCAACTCACTTCAAGAAATACACAACAAAGTAGCACCAACTGAACTCCAGGCTCCTTAGCTCCCTTTTCCATACTATCATAAAATAGTTTGGGTTAGAAGGGACATTTAAAAGTTGTCTTATCGAACTCCTCCCTGCAATCTTCAAGATCAGAAATCTTCAGCTTCCTCTGTGATTTTAGTCTGAAGTCATGCTCCATGGTGTTTGATCATACCACAGCCAGTACTTCAATTCTTGGTGGTGTACATGGACACGTAGTTTAGGTGGAAACAAGAAAAACAAAGTTTTCAGTTTTAAGGTAAGACATAAAAATTTGGCCCTGCAGTTCTTGTTGTCTTGTTGGAACAGTACTAATCTGCACTACAAAACTCTGGGTGAATAACCTCAGTGGACAGCTGCTCCCATGAAATAACTCCAGAGACCAACATATTGCAGCAAACAGGAAAAAAACAGAGGTAGCACAGGATTGGTTTCCACATGAGTAATCACATCCCTTATACTACATTCTAATTACTATAAATTGTGCTACCTGTTTCAGGTTTCCATTTGCTAAAAATAGGGTTCAAAGTTATTTCTTCTAGTCAATTCTTTAACTAATAAAATTACATGAAGACTTGATGGTCCTGTTTATGTTGGGTTGTCCCTGATCGCTTCAGAATTACTAAAAGAAGCTGACAGGAGGCTGGAGAGGTCACTGGGTGTTGATACAAAACACTTCCTCTAATTGTCTCTCTCAGGCATTGCTTTTCATCATCCTGTTTGTCTGCCCTTCTGCAGCTGCATGTTTGTCTGACCATTTTTTCACTTCAGCAGCTTGTTTTAGGGAAAACAACACATTTTAATTTTAAGGCTGACTTATACCTTCCAGTATAACTATCATTACATCACAACTGGGGAAATACCTATAAAGGAACAGTCCACTGCCAAAGGGACTAACTCTAACTTGTAAAAATATTGAGGCATAACTCATTTGATTATTCACTGGTAAGTGACAGAAATACCAGTTTTAGGGGAGAAGGGATATTTGCACACATTTTACTAAATTCCTGTTGGATCCCAAGTCCAATATAAGTTAAGAAGCATATTGTCCCTTGCTGGAACCCATCATAAAAAATCCTGTTTGTTCCATGTTTTGCTGACACTGGCATTCTCCACTATTTACATCTAGCATGGCAAATTTGAAATCACACAGGATATTGACTGCTGTCTTGGCTAAATTAGTCTCTGTTGGTTCCTCTTTCAACTAGTAATTGAGGTCCACCCACTTAAAAGAAATGTAATATTATACAATCTGTATTGCCAAGTTCAAAAAGAAATATCAATCGAGTTCCTAGATGTGAAAAACATTCAGCTTGAAGTACTAACTCACAATGGTAACGTTTAGCAAACCTACCCAATTATATTAATTCTAGCCAGATCATCAACATGTATGGATATTAGTTGTGTTATGTGCATGCTATGACTACACACAGCTTCCACAGAAATAGGTTTGGCCATATGTTTCCTTTTGATTAGCATGTTATCTCTCCACAACCACTGCATATAGAACTAGCTAAAGTGCTTTCTTCTGATCTCCTGTCATCTTTGCATCTGCCTGCTTGAAAACCAGATAGCTTTACTTCTCCCCAGGTCTTTACCATCCCAACTCCATGGCCAGGTTCATAAAGGAAAAACAGAAAACATGAAAAGAAAAATACACTGCCACCCATCTGTACGGAAATGCTGTCGCCTTCTAGTCTGCAGGAAAATGCTGAGTCAAAGCATCCAGCTGTGACACCACTTCCACAGTTCCTGGGCTATTTACACAGCCCAAGTTTGCTTACAGTTACCAAATGCTAATAATAGATGTTCCTGAGCTTGTTATTCCCAAGCACAAGAAGGATCATGGTACACACCTGACAGAGCTTCCTCCCAAGTTCAGCATCTCCTGAGTGCCTCTGCTACGCTCTTGAAAACACTTTTATCTACAGACCAAAAAGCCAACATAGTCCTAACCAAGGAAGCCCATATTCAAATCCCAGCAGGCAAAAAGGGATCCAGTTATGACTGGGTTCACAATTCCATCTCAGCCACAGCATGGATCACAGGCCTTCCACAGCAGAGAAGGAGAAAACTTCTAGAAGAGTCTCCTCAGCTCAGAATAAAAACTGTAATTATCACTTACCTTAGAATCACTAATACTTAGACGAATCATTTCATTTATCTACTTTAAGGCTAAGCAGGATTTATTTTCTACCCCATAGGAATAACAGCCTCCCCAAATAAAGCACAAACTTTGGAGTCCCATGCAGCACAGAAAGCACATTACTTCTCAGCCATCCCAAACCAAATACACTGAGAGTTTGTACTCACAAGCTTCAGCATAAGAAATGAGCTTTCCCTACTTTTCTTTCATCTTACAAGTGAAATTAAATTCCTCTTATCTACTGGAATTAACAAACCACTTGGCAAATAGAGCCTCTAAAGCATCCAACTATAAAGAAATAAGGAAATATATGGAAACAATATGGACAGGGAAACAATAATTCTGTTCATCTAAAAACCTCCAATTATTAAAAGGAGGAAAAAGAAAATCAGTATTCCAGGCACTTTACAATTAAACTCCCACAGAATTCTTAAAAAAATTTTTAAAACATTTTTTTTTCCCCTTGACAGGCTAAATCCCTACCTTTCGAAGAATTACAAGGGAATAGAAAAAAAACCCCAGGTACTTCCTTTTATAATTAGGTGAAGTGATTTTTAATTAAAGGTTAACTATTTTCAGCTGCTTGAAATTTGCAGGTAGAAATAAGAATTTATTCTTAAGGAAACCTTCTTATAGGTATCCAGGAAATAATTATATATTACAGTCATATATTGAGTAGAGATTACTTGTTATGCTGTTCAAATGGATTTGACATCTCTTTTCCTTCAGAGGACTCTTTTCACAGGGTCACATGTCCATCAAGGTTGGAAGAGACCTTCAAGTGCATCTAGTCCCACATTAAGCATTTAGAAAAAGGCACCACTCAAGGCTTTTTCCCGAAATAAGATTTCTTGCTGAGGTGGTCACAGCTTTTCTGCTGTCCTTTAAAGCAGAGAAAACTATGTCAGTATATCTAAAGCTGTTTATTCTGAGGAGTGGAGTAGAAAGCCACAGCTCCTTGATCTTAAAAAAGGGGGAGGAGCAGCAGCAATGAATATTTAGTTCTGCTTCAATTCCTTCTCCTTTCCTAGGATTTGCATAAATGTGTACTATTTGAAATGTATTTTTATATTTCTATGTACATATTCAACTCTTTTCTTTACTAGCATGCCAGAGCACTTCTGGGATGGATAAAAATACTTTCAAGAAAGAAGAACTTAAAATCCCTAGCCATACACTGAAACACTTAATTTGCAGAACTGAAATTTTACCCATCTGTTTGGTGATTCTGCTTAGTGCTAAAAAGTGCAGGGCCATGGAAATTTATTTATAGGAGCTTGAATATATGTGGAATACAGATATCTCCTGAGCTAGTTTTGGCAGTGAGAAAGTAAATTTTGAATTCCTTAGGCATTCAAAAAGTGAAGAAAATATGATTCAATATGGATTCAGTAGAAATGAAAGCTTGCTTTTGGCTCTCCTAACGCTCTGTGGAAGAACATGCCTGAAGGAATATCTGGAAGACCAAAACCAACAGATAGCCATCAGGATAGAAACAATCACAGAATTTCAATTTATCATCCTATAAGCTCTGTTCCATTCATTAAGTGCAACTTGGTTCAGTGTCAGTACTTTTCCCTTTGACCAAGGCAGCCCAAAAATACTGTTTTCCTATAGTTTGGGATTAGTATTTCCACTCACCAAAATGTTTACAGGAGAAAAAATCCTATAGTGATAATTTTAACTTCAATAAATAACTATAAAAGGCTGTCTTCACAACAAACTAGCAAAATAATTGGAATTTTTCCAAATTACTGCTGCCCTCTAGTTGAGACCTGAAGAAGGGTTTACGCGTCCATTTTTGCAGCTTTATCTGTAGATCTAAGTTATAATTTCTAGTAACAACTCTCCTCTCACATTTATCTTTTTAGACCATTTGGCCCCACGTACCAGAACTAGGTATATTAAAAGTTGTTTGTAAAGATAACAAGTGCAACATTTTCTGCTTAAGTATCCTTGTATGCTTGAGGTTGTACTTCTTGTAAGAATAAAATATTTAAAAGGTATAGTGCAACCTTCAAGCTTGAGAAATATGAGGAAAGATTTCTATTTATCAGGGAAAATCTGAGACAGTGGAACTTTTGTTAATATTGATCTGAAAATCATGAAAACTCTAGATGCTTCCAGTCTGGAATTTAGCCTTGGAATCATCTTATAATTCCATTTATGGACTTTTTTTTAATCAACTGTACTTGCTCTGGCCACCACAGACAATAATGGTGTTAAGGTGTGAATGTGTGAGGGGATTGTATAAAAAGATTATAAGTTTAAGACTGTGCAGCTAAACATAAAAATTTTAATAAGCATGAACATATTTTGGACTCACTCCATTAAATGCACAGCATGTCTCATGTCCATTAATTACATTCAGTGATATTTTTTCCACTTTTTACCCATATTTGAAAAAAAAAAAATGTTCCCATTCTTTATTTTTTCCTAGTTGACATCTGTGCATATGCTATCCACAGTCCCCATGTAAAATTTAAGTTCTCATTTAGGTAGGCTTGGTCCAGGCCATTTCATACAGACTGAGACCGTCCCCTAGTGAATCCTGGAAAGCAACACTGATAGTCCAGGATGGCTTTGTTGCAGCTGAGGAAACAGAGAGAAGTATCAGTCACAGCTGCATTTTTCTAGGGCCTGATGCCTCAGGAATGTTCAGTGCCAGAGTGGGCTGAAAGTTCCTCAAACTGTCACCATCTTCCCAGGCAAAGCCTCACTTACAGACAGTGCTACACAGAATTTTATCACCTCAGAAGAGTTTATATTCTGCTGGCATGAGGCTGTGTTGTACGTTTTTTTTACATAAGAACAGTGTTAGCTATGCAGTGTAGGATAAGGAATGTTAAATCAGCACACATCAGCCTGGGCTGCAAAACAGAGTAAAATTGACTCAGAGTTAAATTGATATTACTGAACTGTGATATCATCTACTGCAAGGGAGAAGCTGTAGCTTCACATAAAGAGTGGTTTTCCAAGGAGTCACATTGGCAAGGCATCACAATATACTTAATAAATGTTAACCTCTTTGCAACAAAAGGGACCTCATTATCCTTCTTATTTACTACAGAAAGCACAACATTATTTACATGTTTACTGTTTTAAGTATTGATACCAGTGGTTACACACACTGTGTGGCATGGCACTGAAATCCTTGCAAGCTTCATCTGCCATTCCCAAATTAAAATTAAATTTTTGCCAATGCTTTTTGCAAGTGTAGTGATTTTTATATTATTCATGCTTTGTTTTGGCTCTTCCCCAAACGCTTCTTTGCATTTGTATTTCTGCCCATTTCATTGCTGTGACCTTGGAGTTTGTCATCCTTGTGTATGAATTCTATATGGATGCTCATCATTATCTGCTAGACTTCCTGCCACGTGCAGCAACCCACAATACTAAAATTTATTTATTCTGACCAACTTTCCCAAAGCTGACTGCTGACATGAGAGAACAGTCTTTGATTGTCTCACTGTAACAAAGATTTCTTTCATCCTCAGCCATTGCTCCCTTTGATGTTCTTTCACACTTGCTGTTTTCAAAGTTTGCCTGGGAGTTTTATTTGACCTACTGATCATAATGCATTTAGGTCTGTAATGGGTAATGGATATCTAAGTTATAGCTGCTGATGCAGTGTTTATATTCTTCCCACGGTGTGAGAGGAGCTTTGTATAAAAGTTATTACTGACATCTTGATAGTGCAACTCAGACATCTTAATGTAGTGCCATGTTATTATTTCATTACTGCTGCTTCACACTAATTCATTATTTATAAACATGTGTGCTTCTGGCTCACTGAGTAGCTGGCAATTTATTCCCATACCCAGAATCTCATTTTAAGATCCCAGTTGTTACTCTTCTGGAACTTGCCTTATATTTTATTTACTACCAATGTCATTCTAATACAAGAAACAGAGTAAGGTGGTGGAGAGGTAACTGCTGTCACTGTTTGCAAACACAAGGGTGGCTTATTTTGGCAACTTCCTCAGAACCAGTAATTCTGTGATATAGTAATTTTAATGTCAAAAAACTCATAACTCGATATGGAAGTAGTCATAAAATTACAGAAGTTCAAGTCTAGTTTCTGTAACCCAGGCAAAGTAGCCCAGCCCTGAATTCCTAAGAGGTATATGCCACCAGAAAAATAAAAGTAGAAATGTTTTTAACACAGAGATGTTTAGGGAGCTTTTGTCATACAAAAGAGAATCAGTAAAAAACAAAAGAGGGGTCATGACAGCATGTCATGTCAGGGTCTTAATATTCTGTGACACAAAAGAATTTCTATTTTTGAATTAATAGGAAAATGACATATTTCTGTAAATTTACAAAACACGATTGAAGGATAATTTGTAATTTAAAACATAAGCACTTCAAAATACATTACTGTAAATTGCAAGATTTCTTTTGTCTTCCAGAAGATATAACAGCTGTCAAAAGACAGCACCTTAGATTGAAAATCAGCCTATAAAGTAGATTTCAGGTTAAAAACTAAAAATTACTGTAGATTTTTAGGAGCTTAAATTCAGTTTTCAGGGCTATACAATAGAACTTAATGGCATGAAATACAGAGCTGCACAGTAAGATTCACAAAGGCAGGTCTAATTTATGCAATTTTTTCTGATTTTTTTTTTTTTCATGAGAGATCTGTTTAGGACAACTTTAGAAGGGTTTACACAACTAATAGCATGGCTGGCACAAAGTAATTGTTCTTTTTAAGTTTCACTCCAAGTTGGTATTTGACCTGAAAAATCTTGTGATACTGTATCTGCTTTGAATATAAAGCCGAGAGAAAATTTAACCAGGTTAAACAGCTGCTTGGATTTGTAGTTATCTATAGTCTGGATTAGCATGTAAATCACTTCTGGCAACAGGATGGATAATGGCTTTCTTCAAAGTGGTTTTTTTTTGTTCGTTTGTTTTTGGGTTTTTGCTCTGTTTGTAGTTATTGTTTTGGTTAGTTGGTTTGGGTTGCTTTGTTTTGTTGGGTTTTTTTTTGGAGGAGATAAAGGTTCTGCTTCATTCCCAGTGCAGTTCTAGTTCCTCTCTCTCCCTTGCTGGACCCTCCGTCATTGAGGTGTATTTAAAATATGACCCCTCTCATATAGCAATGACCAAAAAAACTTGCAGACAAATAATCAAATAAAATTAATAATTTTATTGTCCTGGAAGACCATGACCACCATGAAGCTGGAAACTTCAGAAATATTAGAAACAATCCTTTTTATCTTGCTTCAGCTGGACCTTTTTTAACTGAAGACACATTATATTTTTTTCTTTACATTTACAGTGCTCATTCTTTTTTTTTCTTTACATGAAAACATATTCCCTTACTTGAGGGAAGATACATAAGTATATATTCCCTTATGTGAGGAGGATGCATTTCTGATAACTGGGATGGTTACAAATTCAGTAGATAGTGAAGATTTTATTTTCCTGATACAGCTAATACAATAGAGCAAGACACAAAGATGTACTTAAGAAAGACAGAGTTTAAATGTACATGGACATTAAAATGTAAAGTTCTTCCATAACATCGTCCAAATAATACTAGTGGAGAAATTTTAGAAAAAAACACTTCTATGCTAGAAAGTAAATTTGTCTCGCATAGCATTAGTCAAACTCAAAAAAAAAAAAAAAAAAAGAAAAAAGAAAAAAAAAAGCTCTTAGAAGAATTAAAGATGACACTGAGGATGTGAAGGAAGAGACAGGATCATCAGGTTTGCCAGGTGCCAATTGAATTCCCAGTAATGACAGAAGTGGTGCAAAGTGCTGACAGGTCAAAGGCTGACTTTTCAGCCTTCTCTGCCATAGCTGGACAAGCTGATTGCTTTCAAAAATGAAATCAAGAGATGACTGCCCACCAGCCTGAGATTGGTAACAAGAGGCTGAATATTACAGTGGCCCAAAGAGTGTATCTGCCCATTCTCAGGACAGATCGGTGTCCTGAAAGATTTGAGCTATTTATTCTGTGAGACTGGGTGCACAGTTTAAATTGTTTAGTATAAGCCTTCTTGGCAACCCTTTCTGGATGGTTTCACTTTGACTGTGAAACCAACAACTTCACCACACTTTTGCTATCAACTCTTTCAAGGCAAACTTCTCAGAGAAAGAGACAATGCTTTTCCAGAGAGCAAGGATAACATCAAATCCAACAGAATTCAGAATAAACTCTGGCAACTATTTTTGCCATAAACCCCTCATGCACTGAACTATGACCTCTTCCCAAGTAATGCTTGTGTCATCTGTGTCATCCATGATACTGAACTACCTCCAAAAGTCATTGAAGCAGGGATTTTTCTGGATAAGCTTAGAGAAAATCTTTTTTAGACAGTAGACCTTTAAAGTGCTGATTACTCCCTTATTCATTTGTTGGAGTAATGGGATCTTACCAGAAGCAGACCGTGATTTTTCCAGGAGCTTTTAATCAAGCTTGTGGCAGGTGGCATTACCCTAAAGAAGGGGAAATTTGAAGTCCATGGCCTGTTTCTCAGTGTTCCCTAAGACCTGACACTGTGAGGGCACTTTGAGCATTTGTGTAGTAACTTCAACCTTTAAGTTGTCTCTATGACTTGTAGGAAAAACTTCCAAAAACCTCTTGTGGGCCTGGGGTTCTCACAGCAATGAATTATGGAAGGCTTTAGCATGCATCCTCCTTTTGCACTGCCACCCAGCAGAAGGGTCAAACTGTCCTTCAGCAGCCTTCAAGCCCAAGGCAGTTTCCTCTTCATTACCTCCCATATGGATTGTACACCCACCACATCCAAGACAAGAGTTCTGTCTAATTTAGCTTTTAAAGCAACACTTATGCATAGCCACAGGGTTACTAACATCACCCAGAGATTGCCTTGAACTCATGATGATTATTATATGCAAAGACACTTCATGATTAAAACCAAAGTGGATAATCAAACAATAAAACTCCAGAACAAATGACAGAAAGTGACAGCAGCATGGTGGTGAAGTTACAAGTCACCCATTTTAAGGAATGACTAACTAGAGTAGGAGTGAAGGGTGGAATCTGATAGAGCAGTGTAAACTCATCAGTGGCACAGAGAAAGTGAAAGGGAAATGTATGTTTGCTATCTCTTCTACTACAAGAATGAGCAGGTATCAAGTAAAAATAGCAAACAGCAGGTTCAAAACTGCAGATAGTTCTTCACAGCAGACAGGTTGGCTGTGAAATTCCCTGCACAGGAGGCTGTAGTAATTTGAAGCGTGCATGTGTTCAAGCTACAACTGCACAAGACAACAGAAGAAAATCCACAGAAGTTTCTTCTAAACAAAGAACACACATCTGGCTCAAGAAATCCCCTCAGCAGATACCCACTGCTGGTGGCTGTCAGGAATGGGATGTTACTTGTTTGGACAGTCTGATCCTGTGGCTGCTCGGGTCCACATTCCTCCTGATGGCAGTGATTATGTGCAGGGTTTCCCCATGCACAGCAGACCAATGACATGAGAGCCATAAGGCACTGCCATTCTTACACAGGGCCAAGGACCATGGTTCTCTATCAAAATGTGATATGTAAGCACTGCTACAGAGCTTATCTCTTAAGTTTCAGGTGTAGGCTGGGAAAGCTGTGTAGGTTTCATGCTTACAACTGTTAATTAAGTTACAACTTTTAGGCAATTGTCAGTGGAACAGAGCAGACTGATATTAATGCAAAGCGAGTGTTCAATCCCTATTTCCTCATGCTGTTACTGTAACCCCAAGCTGCCCTGAGCACACCCTGAAATCAGCATCAGAGCAGCTGTGCAGTTCAGCACGCTTATGCAACCACGCTGGCTGCCTTTGTATTTGTGAAAACAGATGTTTGTTTTTTGTTTTTTTGTTTTTTGTTTTTTTTTTTTTTTAAAGATCCCATTAATTCTCACAGAAATAGGTTTTCAGATTTATGAAATACTGAATAAATCGGTATTTAATAAGCAAATGGCTTTAATAGTAGTAATTGTGTGCACTTGTACTTTCCAATCCAAAGGATCAGTGAAAGTTCACCTGATCCCGAAAGCACTGCTTTTCCCTGCTGAACGCCCAGACTTGCTGCCAACACCTTCCGTGCGGTGCAGCGCTGCCTGGGAGCCTGGGCTGCGCTGGGGAACAGCGAAGCATCCTCATTGTCACTGCCCGGGCGCTTGGGGACACGCCGCAGCACCTGTGCACCTCACGGCTCTGCCGGGCATGGAACGAGCCCAGCGCCAGCGGGACAGAATGCAGAGGAAGATCTCAGCCTTAGGGCGAGGGAGGCCGGCCGGAGCGGTGGCGGCCGGCAGGTGCGAGCGGGCTGCGGCTCCGCCAGAGACCTGGGGAGAAGTTTCTGCGGGCTGGGGGTGCTGCAGCAGCTCTGCCCGCAGAAGCGGCGCGGCCGGAGCCGCCCCCGGCCGCAGCAAGGCACGGAGGGGGATGTAGTCCGCGGGTGGCGGCGCGGGGCTGCCTACACTTCCCAAGGTGCCGCCGTGCCGTGCCGTGCCGTGCCGTGCCGAGAGCGGCGGGAGCGGTCCCTCCTGCGCGCCATGAGCACCGGCACAGGTAGGCGGGCGCGGGGGCCGGCCGGGACCCCCGATGTTTCGGGGCGTCTTTGCCGCTGCCCAGCTCGGGTCCGTCTCCTTGCAGCGCGGGGTGCGGGCAGCGGCAGCCGGATGAAAATCGCTCACCTAACACCTCCCGAAAATACGAGAATCTGTGTGCGCGCCTGTCGCGGGGGGAGCTGCCGCAGCCTCGGGCGCTGCCGGGCGGGAGGGGCTGCGGATCCTGCGCGGCGCCCCGTGTCCATCCCCCGCTGGTACCCAGCGGTTCGGGCGGCCCCGCAGCCGAGGTGCGGTGCGGGCGGCATCAGCTGGTGCCCCGGCCCGCCCGGCATCCCGGGTGGGAGCACACAGCTTTTCAGACGGGGATATTTGGGTTGAAAGCCGGCCTTTTCTGCTGGCTGAGATATTGTGGCGGTAGAGAAGGTGGATATTAGGGATGTGCCGCGGAGCCCAAGCTAGGATTGCCACCCGGAGGAATCCAGTTGCCCAGGGCAATACAAAACTAATTTGTCCTGTGATATCTGCCGGATTTGAGAACTGACTTGGAACTGTATTTTTTTGCGATTCAGCATTCATCTGCGTTGTGTGTCGGCGGGGGGTGGTTACTTCAGAGCACAGCTGATTGCAAAATATTATAGTCCTTAAGGCAAATGCAGGGCTGTGCACAGAGAGCGGGGACTCTGGGAGGTGGTTGTGTATTTCGCTTGTGAGGGTAACTGTAGTGCTAAATATATGCTCTACCACAACAACAGGGAGAGGCTTTATAGCTACAATTATGTGGTGACTCTGTATGTCAACATGCTTAATCATACCACATCCTCACACCGAGCCAAAGGGGAGCCTGGTGCAAACAGAGAGGAGAACAAGCTTAGGACAGTGAGTGACCTGGGGTCAGACACCTGCTGCAGGTTGCGGCTGAAAGCCTAGTCTGGCATTTCCTCATGTTTGTTGATGGTGTAAGTGCTTTCATGTGTGCTGATTGTCCAAGTCCTCACATGGTATGTGGGTGAAACACGTACTGCCAGCCTGCCGCTCCTCTGTGGAAGTGCCCAGGCCAAGGCACTGGCCTTGCAGGTGAGAGCAAAGCATGTGTTGCAGGGTGTTTGAACGACCATACAAATCCCCAGTCTGTTTCCTGTCTTTAAAGAGCATCGGGATAGTTAACAGGGATGTAACATCTCCTTTGGCACTGGGGGAATGCCGGTACGGAATCATTTCCTTGGTTGCCTGGCTCTAATTTTGAACTGAAGAACATGAAATACTGAGAAATGTTTAAATTCTATTGTGGTAGAACTGAGCCTGGTAGAGGAAATATTAGAGTCTAAGTTTTTCTCTCTATAATGTTTTAAATGTCAATTACATAGATTGTGAAGTTATAAACCCAGCAGAAAAGTTAGTGCAGAGGAGACTTGACACAATTCTATCTCAGTAATTGCTCCAAACACGGTGTAAATTAAATAGCAAAAAAGAACAGTGCCAAGATAAAAATAACATCCTGGGAAAAAAAGAGAGTGGAAAAAAACCCTGAGAGTTCTTAGGTCTCATTTGAAAGAATAACTGGCAGTTTTAGGAATTTTGGTTTTAAGTATAGGGTTAGCTTTGATCTTTCCAGATTTTGATTTTGTGTGTCTGTGTAGGCTATGTAAACAACCTGCAATCAATTCTCATGATAAATTAAATGTGAGGACCCATATCTACTCAGTGAAATCAATGGAAAATTTCCGTTAACATTGATGGGTACAATGTACAACAAATTGTACAACAAATTCAGTGCCATGGTTTGTTTAAAATTGCTTTTCCCAAGAGATTTCCACAAAAATTACTATGGAAAGGCTTTAATTCAAAGTTTGCTGTTTACTCTAACAGAAATATATTTCTGGGTCTGCAAAGAAAACAAGGATGCAGCGTGTGTTAAAAACAGCCCCACACGAGATCCAATGAATTGCTGCATGGTTTGGTAATCTAGGAGAAATTCCCAATATTGCTTTTGTTCTTGAGATGGAGCAAACAGTTGTGGATCTGCATTATTACTCCAGAAACTTTTGCTCAGTCTGTGTCCCCTCTTGCACCAAGGCAGCACACCATCCACTGTCTGTATCAAGAAGGTTTCAGGCAGTGCTGTGACACTGCTTTGCCACTTTAACCATAGCATTTGGCACTGGATATAGAAATGCTTATATGTGGTAAATGTGATGTAGTTTGTTATGTATTGATACAGGTAATACAATTTAAAACAGTTCAATAGTACATACATTGAGCCATTGTCCTGATGAATGGACTGCAGACTCAGGCTATAATTTTAAATATAGAAAGCATATGATCATTTGGTATAGTAAGACACAGCTCAGATGCATTATTACGTATGTTGTAATTACATATCTAGTAATTAGATTCTTCCACACATGATTTTCCTCAGCTGCCTTCTATATATACTTACCATTGGTCTTGGCTGAAACTATTTCTAAGAGCCTATTCGCTGCTTTTTATACCTGGGAGATTTGCATGAAGTGGTTGTGCTTTTAGGATACTAAAAGTACTTTAAAGAGCTTATAATATGGTTTTCAGTCTAATAATTAAGTTCTTTGCCATCTTGAAATCATAGCAAGAAGAACAGAATAGGTTAAATATTTGAGATTGTGAAAATGAGGTTCTCCTCAATTCTCAGAAATAGGGTAACATGATGTCTATTATTTAAGTGCAAAAAGGGAATCACAGAGCTAATTACATACTAGGTGAGTTATCTTAGATTAGATTAAATTAAATGTCATGACACAAATTCACACAGCTATTTAGTCTTTAAACTATTATATTAAAGGGGCAATTTGGTTGCATGGATCAGAGAACAGCTAATGGAGTGCCACAGCCCAAATGGAGCAGGAATGCAGTGGCTCTGGTTACAAAAGAGGTTACTCAGGTTGGGCACACAGGGCCCAGTTCAGCTTGGAGATGATTAATTCCTTTTCAAAGTTCGCATGCAACTTTGCTGATAAAAATCCTCCCTAGAGACAAAAGTTATGTTTGTATCAGACTGTGCTATATTTTTATACTTAGATACAACGTTTTTCATTCAGCCCTTTGTTCTGAGCACTGGTAAAAGAGCATTGAATTACTAGACAGGAGCACCAGGAGGTCAGCTTGCTTTGGAGTGTGCCTGCTAATGAACATGTTCACCTTATAAGATGCAATCCTACATGCTTCATAATTAAACAAAAGTAGAACTACTTCATTTCATTGTTATTTTATCCAGGTTTCCCTGGGAAAAAACCCAACAATGTATTTCCTGATGGTATTTTCTTCCTCTGAGGTTGAATTGCAAAGACAATTTAATTTCTTAGACTGTAAAGAACAGGAAGCTGTAGCTTGGGATTTATTAAGGTTTTGGGGGATTCTTTACAGCTCTTAAGAAAATGGTTTCAGCTCAGTGAATGTATCTTTTAAATGGCATCATGTTCTTGGATGATGGAAACACACAGCACAGTTAGGGGAGGGAGAAGTAGGTCAGAAGAGCTTCTCAGGTGATGTCACATCAGCTGGTAACTCCTGACTGCAGGACATCCTGACTCCTGGTGGCCTTCACATGCTGCCCGAGTGCTGCAGCCCATCTCTGGAGAGGTGGATAGTTCTTAACAGAATCCGGACATTTGGCTTTCTGAGTGAGGTCTCCTTGCTCACCTGCCTGTTTTCAGTGAAGCCCCTGTCCAGTACTGAGCACCTTTCTGGGCTGGTGTGGGCTGGTGTCTGCTCACATCTGACTGCCCCTGCAGTACGATGTACAAGCAGTATG
Organism: Onychostruthus taczanowskii; assembly: GCF_017590055.1. Taxonomy (NCBI): domain Eukaryota; kingdom Metazoa; phylum Chordata; class Aves; order Passeriformes; family Passeridae; genus Onychostruthus; species Onychostruthus taczanowskii. Next base: position 19,763,813 of record NW_024499239.1, on the reverse strand, counting down.
CTTTCAGTTTTGTTCCTCAGGACATTATTGCTTATGTACTTAATCGCCAAGAATTATCTTTGACATAAAAACATAGAGGTCTAAGAAATGTAGAAAAAATTGAGAAATACAAGCATAGCTACTTTTTCCTCTCTTCTGTGCAATTGGATGGCCAACATTCAAGGAGAAGTGAAGAATTCTTGGTTTTAGTTTTGGTCGATTTGACAAACAATTCCCCTCTACACTGCACAAATCAAAGCTTTAGCAGTGAAAACTCCTCTCTCCTGATTGCTGTTAATTGTAAGCTCACTGCTGCATTTTCCACTCCTGTAGGGGTTTGCTGGTGCCATTAACTCACCTTTGGACCCTTGGGTTCTCCAACCAAGCACTCAGCACTCACAGTGAAGAATTAAACATATTTGTGTTAAAAGGGCTTGTGCTGCATGGGGCTGTTAAAAACAGAGCTCTGTAAGTGCCAGGATGAAAGGGGGCCCAGGCAGCAGAGCTGGGTCTCTGCACAAGCCCAGCATCAGATGGAGGGCAGCACATGGGCCTTGGAGATTAGTGGACAATTTGCTGGCTTGCTCTCTGCATCCTTAAATATAACCTTAAGGCAAACATTTCTGAATTTGTATTATTCCCTGTGTCAAGATCCATTAGCAGCATGTCAAGGTCCATAACTGTTACCATCTGAAATGTTTTGGAATGTTTTTTGGAATGTTTTTTTTTCACAGCTTATTAGTTGATGTTCGTGCTCTGAAATGTAGATGGAGTATTGTTTTTCATGAAGCATGGTTATGTATTTTTCCATTTCAGATAAGAAATGTGACATGAATAAAAACTTTGTTCAGTGAATATTTCTGTAGCTTTAGGAGCCATTTTTTTTTATTTCTCCTTTAAAATCAAATCCTTCTACTGGTATTAGTCAAATTGATCATTAACTATATTTTGAAGAATCTCCTGATCTTATAGGACAATTTTCTTGATCTGTAGATGAAAGAAAAAGTCTAAATGCAGTTGGCCATGAAAAATACACATTCCTGAATTGCAGATCACTAGTGATGTTTTGAAAATACTTTAATGTTCTTAATTGCAGGTTGGTTTTTCCTACTTAGAAACTGTTATTTTTAGGTTTAAGTAATGCTGTCATTGTAAAACAGTAACAGATTGCAGTTGCTCCTCATGGTGGATATGAAGAACAAATGTGTAATCTTGGTTGTTACTGCATAGTAGCTGCTCACAAATACAGCATCCAGTTCCTTGGGAAGTTTTCAAGCAGCTCTTCTGTCAGTTCATTTCTAGCATGATACTTCAGAGGAGGATGAAATGTGGTTCTTCCTCTTCCCTTTTGCCAAGTTAATTTGTGCTTCAGTGGGAAAAAATCCCTCTCCTGTGGTGGTTTATGGAGTGAAATAGCTGGGTATGGTGTACAAAATGGGAGTGCTAAGCCTTCACTAGTTGTGTTCCTTCAAGTCTAGTTCAGGCAGTGGCAAAGATTGAATTGCTGTCATGCTGTTTGTGTGGTAAAATTCATGGTGAAGTAAGAGTTAAAGTTTGGTGCATATCATATGAAGAGCAAGCCACAGAACCTGTTCTGCTTAAGTGTCAGGCAAAAGCTTTTGTCACTTTAAAAAATAGGTCATATACTTCCTTCTCCTAAGTATATGACTTAGAGATTATATGACATAAAGTTAATTTGTGCTTCAGTGGGAAAAAATCCCTCTCCTGTGGTGGTTTATGGAGTGAAATAGCTGGGTATGGTGTACAAAATGGGAGTGCTAAGCCTTCACTAGTTGTGTTCCTTCAAGTCTAGTTCAGGCAGTGGCAAAGATTGAATTGCTGTCATGCTGTTTGTGTGGTAAAATTCATGGTGAAGTAAGAGTTAAAGTTTGGTGCATATCATATGAAGAGCAAGCCACAGAACCTGTTCTGCTTAAGTGTCAGGCAAAAGCTTTTGTCACTTTAAAAAATAGGTCATATACTTCCTTCTCCTCCTAAGTATACGACTTAGAGATTATATGACATGGAGTATATGACTTAGGATAAAGGAATCTCAGAAGTGATTCATAAGACAGTTTACTAGTTGATGTCTAAATATATACTGGGATCTTCTCTGCTGAGCATCTCTGAGTGGGACTTAATGAATGGGCAGCCTTGTGTGCAGGGATTCATTTGGAGAGGTCTTGATCAGAGACCACTGTTTTTTTCTTGACTTATTTTCTTATTTTTACCTCTGTCTGGAGAGTTTACTGAGGTACATTTCTAAATCCTAGACTGCTATAAATTTTGCAGTTTAAAATAATGTGAGTGCTCTAGGAGTCATAAAAAATACTTTTACAGTTTCCTATTTGTTTTTTTTCTCAGTTACCTTCATTTGCTTTGCTCTGTTTTCAAGTTCTTCCCCTCCCTTTTCCAGTTGGTGTTCTCGGTATTGCAGACTTAGCTGGGATCTGCAAGTCAAACAGGCTTTTCTGTTCTTTACCTTGTAAGACTCCACTGGGGATATTTGACTGAGTTCAGCTTGGCTTTATGGAGTCTTGTAGGGTTTTCTGTGGTTTTCCTTTGGCTTTGCAATACCAGCAGCATGAAGGCAATCACCTGGTTACAGTTTTAGATGCAACACAGATACAGAGGATCTAATCTTTAAGGCCACAAATACAATTGTGTACTGATACAAAGGAAACCATAGAAATGGCTGTGTTGACACTATTACCCTGATGAGAGGAGGATGGGAATGGAAAAGGGTTTGCAGCCCAAGGCCTTAGCTGGGACCTGAGGCAGTCGGGAACAGCTGGGGCTGCGTATGGCTGTGCTGTGGGTGTCTGGCACTGGCCCCGGCGCCTCACCCCTGTGACTTGCACATATGCTCTCTGTTCTGCTGTCTGTTAACCTGGCTGCAAGTCAGGCTTGCCAACCCAGGCCTTTGCCTGTGCTCTGAGCCTCGGTTTGCTCGGCAGCTCTGGCCCTGCTCAGACTAAACTCAACCCTGTGCTCTGCTGCTGGCTTCAGGCACTGACAGAAACATCCTGGGTGCAGGTGATGGGTAAATACTGGTGATAAGGGAGGAGAGTTGTTTTGCACTGACCTTTCCATGACTAATGGCGTAACTGAGCTATGATGTTCCCACCCACTTGGTCAACAGACTGGACCTGCCAGGACTGGTGCAGTGGAAGCTGCTGTGCTCTTCTCTTGAGAGGGCGGCAGCCAGGGAGAGGGGATGGAGAGCTCTTCTCCTGATCCACCTGGAAAAGAGAGACAAGACAGAGGGGAATTGAATTGTGTTTTTCAACCCCCCTCCCCCGATGGGTGGGTGAAGGGGAGATGAAGCCAAGCTCCTCTCACAAAGGCATAGAAAAAGGGCAAGAAGCAACCCTCTGAAGGGGTAGCAGGAGAAGTTCATGCTGGTTGTAAGGGAAAGTGAAATCCCAGTGATAGTGCTTGAACCCAGGAGGGAACCAAGGAGGGTAGCAGAGGGGCTGTGAAATCTCCAGCCTCTGAGATTTTCAAAATTTAATAGACCATGTTGCTCCAGCACTTGCCAAACTGAAGACTGGCCTGTAGTCAGCTGGATCTCTGGGCATCTGGTGCAAAGTTTTCAGTGAGTATTTGAAACTGTCCTTAACCATGACTGCAGATCATCTGTTGTGTTGCTACAGAGATCCACAGGCACATTAATCTTAAATGTTTTGTGTGGCCATTTACCAACCAATCTTCTTGGACATATTTTGATGGCTCATTCCTGCCTTGGAAAATTGGAGAAAAATTAGTGTCAGCTGCATGTATGAACATTGGTAAGCTTTCCTGAGCCAGACCCCGTGGAGAAACAGGGTTTATGTATCACAAATCTCTTGAACAATTGCCTAGAGATGCAGACCTGTCCTGGGGGTTGTGTATGTGCAGCTGCAGAGCTCCTCAGCTGGGACATGGAGTTCGGTGTGAAAGTCTGGCTTCTCCACTGCTGAGACTTTGAGAAGTTTTAAGTATCATCACCCATCACTGTGAACTGCAGTGTTTTATCTCTTTGGAACTAGGGCATTTTTTAATGTGCCTTTGTACAGAATTAGGTGCAATCATTTCAGCATCTTTGTTTTAATAACCACAGGTTTTCATGGTCCCAAACTAAGGTAAGAAGCATCTCACAGATTGCCTTAATGTCTTGTCAGTGACAGCATAACCAGAGCTTTTCTAGCATCTTCTTTACGTCTGTATGAGCCATGAGACCTTTAGTAATGATAAAACACACTAGATTGTGTTTCAGTTTGCTGACATTTATTGTCATTATTTCAGATCATTAGACTGTACCAGCTTGGATTGAGTGCTTGAGTAGCTTGTTTCTAGCTGTGCCCATTGTCCTGACCTGGGAGCTAACGATGACAGTGGCTGTGTCCATCTTGGTCTTGTATGTTTTTCAGGATGGTACTAAGGGATGATCACCTCAGATGAGGAATTTTAGCTTCTTTTTGGTAGTGTGGCCTAAATTTCATTAAATGCATGAAGCCAGCTTAACAAAGTTCTATTTATATCTTAATAGAGCTGCTCACTGACACTGCTGCAGATTTTGTTGTCTATATTATTAATAGGATTTGACCTAAGACTAAAGCCTAGGTTGTGCTAGGAACCCTTAACTTTCATTACTGCTAAACTTTGGGGTTAAATCTTGTTTCTGCTCTGAAGCCATGTGATACATTTTCAGAACTGCTGAAGCAATAGGCACGTTTTGCATTTCTTTCCATAGATCTATAATTTTAACTTGCGATACGCCTGAGTTTTTTCCCAAGGTCAAAGCTGACTTTTAATGGGAACAGCTCAGGCTGTGTCCTGTGAAGTTTATGAGATTGATATTAGGGGAGTGCTGCCAGCTCTGAGGAAATGCTCGGCTGAGCTTTCTGTGTCTTGTCTCTGAAGCACATAAGGTCTACATAGATCTAGAAGCGTGCCGTAGTCATGCCTATTTTAGAAAGCAGCAAACAGCACAAGCTGCAAATTTAAGTTGGCAGAAGAAGCCTGGCTGTTAAGCTGAAGCTGTCAGAAACTGCCACACAGTGTTGGTTGGATGCTCGATTTACCTGTCCTGCTAAGAATTAGACAGATGAAACTTCTCAGACCCTTTCTAAATACAAGGGTAAATAGTGTTTTTGGAAATATATAGAAATCCTGTATACTGGAGGCAGTCCCAGTTTCCATCTCAGTAATTTTGCTGTCATACATGTTTTGTATGGTCAGTAATTATGTATTTATTACAGTGATGGATGCTTTCAGTATAGCTGTTTGCACTGTGGGCGTCAAAAAGCACAAATATATCAGTTCTGCATTCCATCTTTAATTCTAGTTACATGCATAAACTGTTTTTGAGACACTGCCTAAGTTATGGGTCAAATTCAGTTGCTATGCCATCTAATCCTCTTCTACTTTTCTGTATAAGTGATTATTTTCACTCATATATTCCAACAGTGAGTTGCTTGCAAAAGCAGAAGTGTGTTCTTCCAAGACAATAAGAGGTATTGAGCATATCACTTCTCCTGATAGTCCATTTCTGTGCCAGTTACCCTGCATGCTTAGAAAATGCTGTACTGGTTTACGTTTTTGTAATTAAAAAAAATAAAAAAATTTCTTTTTTCCCTAGGTGAACCTGTGACAATTTTAAGGAGTTGCACATCCATTGTTGCTTAGAGAGGCCTTAGCAGTGGGTAAACAATAAACCTTGATATTTTAAAGGAAGATTCCTACCCTACAGGCTCTGTGGATCTGGAAGGCAGATCATGTCTCTTGAGCTGGAAGGCAAATGACTGAAATTTAGATAACCCCTGTGAATTTTCTAGGGAAATCATTGTAACTGTGCTGTGGAAAAAAAATATTACATGGACATTATTCCATTGCACTGATATTATTGTAGCATGAAGAATTAACACTTACTAAAGAACCAGACTGGTCACAGGCTACCTGGCATTTCACCTTGGCAGCTCTGGGTCTCACTGGAGCAGTGGGGAGGGAGCACTTTGAGTGGGCAGTAGGAGCTGCACATCCACAAATCCATTGGACAAAATGGCTTAAATAAATCACAGACAAATAAACAAATGACTCTAGGTGTTCCACTCCTTCCTGTCTCTAGGCTGCTTCCAACACGGCTCATGAATCTCACTGTCAGTGTTAAAATCTCTTTTAATCAATTTATTTCAACTTTTTATTGCATACTTCTTTGTAAGCATCCTGAAATGGTATGGCTTAAAGAAAGCAAAAATGCAATAAATGGCTGGAAAACTTTTAAATACAAATAATGTAATTATTATGATAATTGCTGTTCTATTAATATCTCCTGTATTTTTTCTGACTGCAGTTTATATAGTTTATAAACTATTGGGAGGAGATGTTGTCTCTGGCTTTGTGTCATAGGTAACAGTTGTACTATTTTTAATCCCAAACTAAAAGATGACATCTTATCTTTAGGAAAATGTTGCCGTATTTTGCAGGAACCCCTTGCTTTTTTGGTAGGAGGTATGACATTTATGTTCTCTGATGTCAGAGTTTCTTTTGGTAGAATTTCATTATGGTATGTTGGTGCTCATTTTTTGTAAATATGTTTAAATTTCTGACAGTCTTTTTTTTGTCAATTGACTGCAAAGCTCTCGCAGGAGGAGGGGATTTTCTTGTGCACGCAGAACTGAGAAGAGATTTGTGACTTGTGTTGGGTAGGATTAGTCAAGAGAAGAAGAGTGAAATACCAAGGTCTGAATTAAATGTTCCTTCTGTTAGGTCACTCTGACTTTACATATGTAAGACTTAATACATTTTGGGTTATTTTTGGCATTGGCATGAGTGGCTGACATTTGTTGATAGATGTAAGAGTGGAAATTGAAAGATTAATTTGTTTGCCATCTTCCCCTAAGTTTTGAAAATAATGTCTGGTCCTCAGCTTGTCCAGTGGCTCAAGAAGGGAGGGAAGAGTTGGGCTTGAGAAAACCAACTGTAACAAAGCCAGTGTTCTGCTGCTAACTCCATGCCCCTGGCAGCCTAAATATTCCTGCCCTTGATTTTGTTCCTCTCTGGATCATATCCATGAGGAGATTTCATTTCAAAAAGAAACAAATATTGCAGCTGATGTCATCAGAGAAAACTTCACATGTAAAATACTTTAAAAAAATCCTTAGACCCTAACCCTGGAATTTATTTTTTTTAAATTTTCTTTTTATTTTTTTATTTTTACATGATAGGAAAAGGCAGCATGTGCTGGCACCCAAGCCGTGAGCGTGCAGCCCCACCAAGGAATCTGTGCAGCCCCCATGACGCCTGCCCCAGCAGACTCCTGCCAGCAGCTGTCACTGTCACTTGCCAGTTCTTTAAAGCTCTTTAAAGGTGGCATAACGTGGCAAAGAGATAACGTACAGCTTTTTCCTCTAGAGGCAGGCTTAAGTTAATATTCCCCCAAAGGCCATTGTTATGGATAAGCGCAGCAAAGTGGAAAAGCTCCAGGTTTCTCTGTACTCACCCATCTCCCTTTCTCAGCTGGGGTTTGAGGCAACTTTCCAATTTTTCAGTTTCTGCAGCTTTCATCAGCTACAATCACATGGATTCAATAGGTAATTTAGAAAAGATCTGTGATCCGTTCCAGGTCACACCGATAGCATGTGTCAGCTTTTGTATCCCCCAGTCACCTGAAAGCTGAGTTGTTGGGGTGAAGATTATTTCAACTCTGAGGGCTGGTACTGAGTGAAGCTTCTTTACTATGATTGTCTAGATAAAGGGAACCTGCTCCAAGCCACACATGGTACTCATCTTCAAAAGACATTGAGACAACCAAGTCCATCTTAAAAAAAATCTGACCAAAGTGCACCGTGTTGGTTGTGTCCTGTTGCTCTCTGTTAGGAAGCATCAGATTCCTGTGTTCATTTCTTTGTCAGCAGGTTTTGACCATTTCATCATTGCAGAAGAGTGTCACTGCTGGTATAATTTAATTGTTGGGGGAAAATCATATGCATGATTCCAAGGAGAGGTGGAGCAGACAGGCCACATTGGGGGTGCCTGCTGGCAACCAGCACAGGGTGGTTATGAAGAACTGTCGCTGAACACACTCCTTCCAGCTTTTTTGTTGTTGGAAGCCTTTTGACACCTCTGGCCTGTTCCAGAGGTGCCTCACAGTGGGTTGTGCCTGCACCCGTTGTGCAATGGGCCAGTGAGGAGTGGCTGCCTGCCCACCAAGTCAGATGAGCCTGCTGTACAGAAAAATGCAGACGAGTGTTTCTCTGCGAGAATTCCTCAATGTCATGCAACGTTATCCTTTAACTGGGTTTACAAGCACAGAAGCATGTTTCAGAAGCTGTATTTTTAAAAGTGCACTCCAGAGTTTTGATTTTCCATTACAGTTTAAGAAGTTCATGAGGGTTCTTTGCAGAGCTGCTGACATGACCCCACTGCTGAAGCAGCAGCCAGCCCTGCAGTGCCTGCAGGAAAGGCTGCCACAGTGCAATGCCTAACCCAAATCAACAGGGTCAGGCACTGGCAAGCTAAATGTGTCTTACTCATGCCCAGAGCCTCAAGAAACCAAAAGTGCTAATGCAAGGGGTGCTGACTTATCAAAGGGCTGCAGCTACGTGCAAGAAGATTATTTTTACTAATACATGCTTAGGGTTTGTCAGGCTAATAAGGCTCTGCAGCATCTCTTGTGAATGCACAGAAAAGTTCAGTAGACTTCATATTTCTCCTTCAGTTTGAAAGGTTCAGCATTCATCTTTACAGCTTGCAATTCTTCATTTGTACTGCTCATCATAATGTTTCAAAAATTATTCTAGAATTGATTCCTTAAAAGTTTGAGATTAATTATTTTCAGGTTCAAGAGTAGCTATACTGTCGTGTATAATCCCACTGAAGCACAAGGAACTATGTATTTATATAAGAAATAAAACTTCATTCTGTAGTTATTAAAATCAGCTCTTACCTTACAATTAAAATTTTGAAGAATATTTTCTGAGAAATTTTGATTCATATAAGAATATTTAGATTTCAGATTTTAATACCATTATTCAGAGACCCATTGCAAATATAGCTTTGGTCAGCCTTCTTATGCAGATACAGAAATTAAGCTGTTATGCCTTAAAGTTAAGCCCCCAGAGTCCCTTCATTTATGAATTATTGTGCTGCAGATTATTAAGAGAATATATTATACTGGAAGTTTTATCTGCATCTATCTTATGTAATTTAATGCAAATAAATTGTAGATAAAATATCCTAGAACATTAAATGTTTATTTGTGATAACATTTCTGTTTATTCAGCTTGAGGAAACTGGAGGTGAAGTTAAGAGTAAGTACACTTAAAAGGAAGCAAGAAGACAGGTTTAATTATGATTTAAAGTACAATAAGCAAATAAGTCTAAAATAAAATTATTAAAGATTGCTGTAGGTTGCTGCAGTGGTACATTAACATACTAAACTATTTAGAGTGTGACACATTTTCCACATCAGAATTAAACAAATAGCAGCTTAATACGTTAAGTCATTTCAGCGACATCTGCTCTGTCAGTTGCCTGCGGGCTGGAAAATGAAGTATTATAGCAAAAGGTCCACAGATGGATCCAGCAGCTTAGGATTTGCTCTGAGTGCTGGGGGGCTTGGGGCCAGATCTGGGTCCCTTGGCACCAGCCATGTTGGTGATTTGCCTTTGGCCCCTGCCTTGGTCTGGCACAAGGTGCTCAGCTGTGGGTGTTGTCACCACTGACCTGTCCACAGCCATAAAATCAGTGAGTGGGACAAAGAGGCCGTTCCTGCTGTTTCCAAGAGGAATATCACTTGCTGTGGGAGTATTTTTTTTTTTTCTCTCTCTCTCTCTCTTTTTTTTTCTCTGAATTTTTTTTCCGTTTTCTTGGGGCTACACTGGTTAGTGAAACTGCACTGTCAGCTCTTCCCAACACCATGGGAAGGTCACTTCAAAACTCATGTGGTTGGTGTTCTTTCTCCAAAACAAGGTGTTACAGTGTATCTCTAGTACTTTATATAAATAAATACATCTATATTTTTAAAAATACTATAGTATCATAAATTTAGAGAGTATACAAGCAGAAGCCAAAACCTTATGCATATTCCTGAGATCTATAAATTAGGCCGTGTACGTGCACAAGAGCATTAAGGGAAAAATCACAAGCAGTGACATCCACAATCATAAGATGGAACAGAAATTGGAGCCTCTTTTTTACCATTTGCATTTTGTTTATGTTGTTCATACTGGAAAGGGATGAGAAGACTTTCTAGAATGTTAAAAACTTCTAACCTTTCTCTGCAACTATGACAACTAGAACCACATTAATCTAATGAAAAACTAAGGAACAGATTGCTGCACAGTCACATATCTCTGAGGGATGGTACTTAATTTAAAACAACAAGGATTTCAAGGGTGTGATAGAACTTTGAGGGCTTAACAATACTTCTTATATTGCAGTCAAAACTCCCAGAGCTCCCTTATGGAAGAGTCAGCCAAAATTCACAGTACAGCCAGATTAGCAGTGTTAATCACATTGCCTGTTCTTTAAATTGTGAGGAGCCTGGGCAGGGTGTAGAGGCTGGAAACTGGATACCTGTGCAGTAATGCCTGTGATCCTGAGGATATGTTGTTAGGTGATTGCCTTAACAAAATCACTACTTCTAAGGCGAATTGCAAAATGTGTAACTTTGTAAGCTGCCTTGTTTTCTTTGTATGTTTGGTCTGTGCATAGATTTAAAAACTGTTTGGCTGCTCTACTTCTGCTGTGAATTTTTGGTGGTGGGATCACCAGTGTCACGGTGTATCTAGTATTTGGTTTTTAGGGTCAGTCCTTGGGTTAGGCTGCTGCAAATCTACATATTGTTGTGACTGGTAACACTGTGGGACAATAAATTAATGATGGCATTTATATCTTAAAGGCATTTATTGAGCCATTTAAGCATGAGTAAAATATTAGTTTCTATTATTTTAGAATCCGGTGGTCTAAAGCTACAGATGAGAAATGCTGATATCTGAAATGTTGACACCCCCTCAAGGCATTCCAAGCTCCTTTTTGGCAGATCCAGATAGAAGAGTCTTGGTTTGTTACTTAGGATACATGGTACTGTGATGGAAGATGGCTGTGTGAAAAAAAAACCTGGATGCGCAAAATGCTGTGAGTTAAAGGTGTTCAACAGCACTGAATGCTGGGTCAGTTTTCAAATTGTACAAAATATGGGTTTGGAAGGCTAATTTTCATCACCCTGCTTTAAATTTGTGTCCTCACTCTGCTGTGATGGTGTTCATGTTAAAGTAGGATTTTAGAGAGCTGTGCTTTGCTGTGGTGCCGGGGTCCTGGCTCTGGAGGAAGTGGAGCAGGGCTGTGGACAGGCTGGATGGGCAGAGGCTGGAGGGACCAGGAGGGTCTGCAGGAGCCAGGCTCCTTTGGGAGGCTGAGGGACAGCATCAGTGTCTTCATGTCCCACTGCCGGCCTGGAGAGAGGATGGACCCAGGCTCTGCTCAGAGGTGTGTGGCAAAAGGACAGGGCTCAACCCCATGGCAGATTGCAACGTGGCAAGTTCTGATTAGGTACAAGAAGAAACAAAATTCCCAGGAAGACTGTAGAGCACTGGAGCAGGGAAAGTGGCAGCCTTACATACTTGGAGGTTTGAGATTTGGACAGGACGAGGCCCTGGGCAACCTGATCTAGTGGGATCTGTGCTGAGGAGGAGGCTGGACTGAATGACCTCCAGAGGTGCCTTCCAACCTAAATTATTCTGGTTCTAAATATAGCGTGGGGGAGTGCTAAACTTGACTTTGGCATGATTAAAATTACATTTAAAGCTAAAGCAGGACAGCAAGACAATGCTTCTGGGACTCTTGTGCAGTACTTCCAAAAAACACAGGCTCACATACATTTCCAGGGGAAGCTCAGTTGTTCTGAAGCACAGTGTTATACCAGAGTTACATGGTGATTTTAAAACCATAGCTGTGTCTCAGAGTGTGTGTGGTGCTTGCTTGTGCTTTGTAAGAGGTCAGATTTATTTCTACAGGTTGAACTGAACAGCTGAATGGATTCAAGGCTCCTAACTCTTAATTCTGTGACAGATAATTAAAAGATCTAATCTCTTGTACAGCTGACCTGAGAATAAATTTCTAATAGTCTGTGGATTTGCTGCACAGCAGAGTACACAGCTTCTCATTATAATTTAATATGTTGTTAGTACAGCTAGCCCAATTTTAAGATAGTGTCTTGATTTAAAGTTGAATATTGGGACCATTGTTTTCCTTTTGAGTGAATGTGAAAAATACAAGAAATTCCTAGATAGGAGAGGTATAATCTCAGTAGTTTAAAACTATCTGTAAAATGATAGCAAAACATACTGAGAAAAAGGAGCTTTTATTTAAAGATAGAGCAATTTAAAGTTAAAAGAAGCAAATTTTATTACATTTTCTAATTATGTCCATAACTAATCATACAACCAATAAATGGATTGATATGTGCTAAAGATGAGGTTTAGCTTGTAAGTATTAAGGCTTTTGAGTAGGTCTGAGTGTGTTTGAAAGGTTTTGGATCAGTGCTTTAAATAAAATAAATCTTGCTGTGTGAGTAGAATAATAAACTTTAAAGTGATTGTTATAATTCTGCCTTTGTACAAATTTAATCTCACTGGATGAAAAGAGAACATACAAAATGAATAGAGAACTCCATCTCAGAGAGATAATAATGAGTTTATTTTCTGTCTTTTTCCAGTTTCTGGTAATTATTAACAGACCAAATATGGAAGTAGGAAATCTGTCAGTCTGCTGGAGCATCTTTGGGGACTGCTGCTATAGTTCTGGAGAGTTGGGTGCTTAGGCTGTCTGAGGACAAAAAGATGACTTGCAGCAATTTTCCTTTACCCTTACCTGATGCTAAATGGAACTCAGAATAGAAATTAACCTAATCAGTTTGTACATAAGTGTTGATTACACCTGTATGGATATAATCACCCTAGCAGACTGTCAGTAATGGGGCTGAAGGGAGGAATTAGGTGGCAGATTTGACCTGCAATTGGAAAGAAAGTTCAATAGAAGTTTAAAAGAAGCAAATTGTCAAGTGCAGCAGAAAATATTCTTGAACCAGAGGTGCAGGGATTCTGCTGCTTTCTGAAGAGCCATACTCAATGGCCTTGTGTTAGTGGTGTATTTCTAAATCAAGATCATTTTATTGCTGTGTGTACAGAAAACCTGCATGACACCATCTTGAAAAAAGCATATTTACCAAAAAAATCCTGTATTTTTAGATGACAGTTGTAGAACTACACAGTATTACTCTTTTTTTTTTTTTTTTTTCCAAATGGTTAGCTAGTCTTTGGGGAACTTTTTATTATTTTGGTTAAGACGAATTTACAGCAGGTATTCCTTGCAAAATTAAATTTTCTCAAGAAAATAATAGAAGAAAGGCCTATTTTGTGTGAATAACAGGGCCCAAGATCAGACCCTGCTGAGATCTGCTCTTTCTCCACTGAGAGAACTAGTTGTTGTTTTACAACCAGAGAACCTGTTGCTGTTCTCTTATTATTGAAAGTAGTAGTTGGTGGGGTTTGCATTTCCCCTGGTCCTTTTCTTTCCCCAGGACCACATCTGTGTTGGTCAGCAGTTCCCAGGTATTTGTGTGCAGGGGTTTTCTGTTGTTTTACAAATCTTCCTCTAAAACAGGAAGTGTTGTTCTTTTTTCTTTTTTTTTCTTCGTCTTCCTTTGTTTTTGACTTAGTCTGTAAAATTTTGATATGAGTCTACATTAAAGATGCAGTTTGCACATTTATTTAATATTTGGTTGTATCCTGAGCTTAATAGCATAATCAGCATCTGGAAGTAAGACTTGGTAACATTTTGAAAATAATCAGAAAGAGAATTTCTTCTTCCAGAGCCTAATTTTAAAGCTAGAGATTCAAGATGTTTCATTTTTATTACGCAATACCACACATTGTTAATTTTTGCCCAAGAGAAATGCTTAAACCATTAAATATTATATATTTGCTTTGAATAAAATATATTTGCACATGGTTTCATGTACAGTATTCTCACGGAGTGATCTTGTTTGGGAGTTACTAACTCTTCTGATACAATTTGCATTGTTATTGGGAGTAGCATTTCAGCAATCTCTAGCAAACAATGGAAGGCTGAAGTGTTACCTGTTCTATTTGTATAAGGCTCATGCTTACCTAGAGGGAAGAACTGAAAACTTGTTCCTTTGAAGATTGCAGCTGTCATTGAAAAAGATGCCATGTTAGACTTACTCAGTGCTCTGGAAATATGAAGGTGCCTGAAAGCATTGCTGTTATCAACTCAGTGGTGCAGTGCAAGGCATTAAAACCTGTCTGCCCTGGGCTCCAGCAGGGTGTCAGACAGGGAACCTGTGACATGATGGAGATCATCAAGCTTGTATGGCCTGGAGTGTAAGTGGAAATCGTTGTTGTGTGCCAGACTGGAATTCAGACAACGAGTTTTTGACTCCGTTTCAGCTCAGAATTGGAAGAGGGACTGAAATTGAGATGGCAGAATTTCTAATGCTTAGTGACGCAGCAAATGCTACTAGCAGAGTCACAAAGAGTTGGGACTGATTTGTGATTGACAACATGAAAAATGTTGTCAGGATTACTTGAATCTGCAAGCTAGGTCAAATTAAGGATTTCTGCAAGTCATGGTCTCTAATTCAAAGTTTTCTGCTTTTGGCACTTAAGGTCTCATTGGTTGGGTGAGCTGGTTGGTTGTCAGTAGAGAGAAGCATTTCCATAAGACGTCACATTTTCCACAGCCCCAGTGGCAGTTGTAGTTAAAATTATTGCAGTGGTAAGGATTGGATTGCATTAAGGAATTGTTCCTAGTTCTCTGCTTATTTAACATATTAGCCCTTACTATGTCCTTTTCCTAGCTCTTATGTAAGAAACTCTATTCCTGAGAAAATTAAATTGCATCATATCATTTTTCACACCCTGAGGAACCCATCAGTCTTTTCATGGAGTTGCATATTGTGCTTTGAATACTCATTGCTTCCAGTTTGATCAGTGTAACTTTATTAGGCTGTGTTTTTCTCAGCTACCTCACTCACTGCTACAACCACATCTGTATTTTAAGAGAGCACCTCGAAAAGCAAAATAACTTTTTGAAATTCAGGCCTGTTTCTACAGAATCAGTATTGAAATGAAGCAGTTTTAAAGTCCAGATAATGATAGTGCTTAGCAGTGCAGAAAAACAAGTCATACAGGAGAGAATGTTGATTTCATTCATTACAAAGCAGAATTGTCTTCTTTAATTCAGTGAGAGCAGGGCTGTCACTCCAAATGATAGAAAGAAGTGGGATGTGGTAGAAAGGGTATTTACCATCTGAGTCATCATTTACTTCAGGAGTATTTGGATTGACTGTTTGTTTATTTTCTGTTTTGGAAATAAATGCTGGAAATGTGCTTTGGTAGCATGAACCACTTGTTCTTTCTGTGTGTTGCATTAAACTAAATTTGGGCTTCTCTTTAATTAAAACCATTTTTTAATGGTTTTTAATTAAAACCATTATTTTTCTGTGGTGCACTGGGAGCAGAGCAGTGCCAGACTGTGCTCTAATGCTCCTTTGGTACATGGTCAGCAGTGGGGAAGGGTGGACAGAGCTCCCAGATGTCGCAGCCCTGGGAAACAGTAAGGGAGACTCACTTCCTCCAGCAACACGATGGAAGGAATGTTTGAAGAAACTGTGTGCCAAGGAGAAGGGAGATGTCCAGGACAAGGATTGAAATTGGGAAAATTAGATGCTAAGGGCAGTCAGGGAGGAGTATTTGTGGGAAAATTGAGCTAAATTAGAAGTAAATGGACCTGGTTGCAGGTAGATTGGTCACTGGGTGTTCTCCTGCTCTGGATGAGCCCAGTTCCTCATGGGCTCTGTTCTTAAACTGTGTGTGGCTTTGGTGGGGCTGCACGTGCTTGTTGGGCTCCTTGCTGGCTGTGTGTGGACACATCCCTGCACCCCATGGTCCCCCAGATTTGGATGTACATAATTGTCCTGCTTCTACGTAAAGCCAGCTGCCCGAAGAGCAGGCGTCGGTGCAAAGACCAAGCCCATGTGTGAGCAACCATCTGCTGTGGGGTAGTGGGAGGGAGCCTGAAGTGCTTGAGGTGGGAGGGCTGTGAGTGCAAACAGCCTCAGAGCCAGGCAGGCAGCAAGGAGAGGATGTGCTGGAACGTGTTGTGGCACGAGCTGGGTCCTTGAGCAGCCGTGTCCGTGCAGCCCAAGTGTCGCCCCGGTGGCATGTCGGCCAAGGGACAGCGTCCTGCGTCACTGCCCTCTTAGCAGGTTGTTTTTAAAGACCTGAGTTGGTGGGATTATTGGCAATTGGAGCAGCTTGCAGCCAGATGAAACTCCTGGTTTCCTTGCCCTTGTGAGGGGAGGAGGGGGAGTGACCTACATCAGCCCAGGGGCTGTCAAGCTCCACACTGCAGTGACTTGCTAGGATTTTCTCTGTTAGGGACAGAGATAAAGGCTTCTCCTGAGACAGAGGGAAGTAAAGGTTCTCTGTGTTCACCAGGCCTTAGCTACAATTTTAGATTAATTGTATGTTTTGTGTAGAGTGTGAGGAATTAACCAGCTTCAGCGGCTGGATGGGGAATATTGTGCTTCAGGATCTCCTGACCACACTGCTGTTCACTTGACTCAATAAAGATGCTTTGTGTTTCAACCCTGTTGAGATAGGGGGAGAGAGGTTAGTGTGGAATTTGGCATTGGGTTTTCATCTGTCCTTCCCTGAATTGCATTTCTGTATATTACCTGGGAAAAATGCTGTACAGTATCTTTCTTTTTACATATGAGACATGATTTTATCAGATGATGTTGCTGCTTCCCCTTTTGTCTGTAAAAGGTGAATATAAAGCTTCAGAACAAATTATTTATTTTGAGCAGAAACCTGTTTGCTGTCTGAATGAGGTGGTGGTTTGCAAATTAAACAAGTTGGTCTAAAAGCAAGTTGTATAGATACCTCAAAAATGTTCCTGTTGATAACAGAACTGTTAGTTGCAGAACTGTGCAAGAAGTAGCACTGTAGCTGAAGGCTCTGGGGTCGTGTTGGTGTGAATGTAACACATTTCTGCTATGAATGTGGTGTCAGGGGATAATTGATTGCAGAAACTGTAGCCTGAATGTGAAAATGGAGGCAATGTGCTGGTTTGTCTGATGAGGATGAAGCAGAATTAGATTTGTATGGGTGTTACTGAATCTCAGTAGAAATTCACCACAAGATAACTAATTTGCACTGTGTGAGCTAGCGTGACTTTAGCACCAGAACTTCAGTAACATCAATATCTATGTATATTTGAATTAACTCCATGATTGCAATAAAACAAGAGCTAAACCCTTTCTAATGCCAAATTAAGCAGAGCAAATACAAGCAGGACTTCAGTTTTATATTTCAAAGTAATTATTTTAGACATTTTTTAAGCTGTGGACTACAACATAAACAGGAAAGAACCTTTGCAAAGGTCCCTAAGTTATTAATTGTAATTCTTTTGGATATGTATTTCATAGAGTGCTAGTGGAAAGTTAGTAAATTTTATTAATTAATGATTGAGGGTGATATATTGTGGCTTGGCTAGCAAAATGAACTATGGCTTTTATATTATTTTATCTTGCTTTTGCTTTTTGGTGTTGCTGTAACAAACAGGCATCACTGTTGTTAGTATTACTCTGTTTGTACCAGGGAATGGAAAGACAAATGAGCCGTGGAAATTCCTTGTACCCTGTTTTTCCCCAGTTGCAAACATTTGCTCATTTCCAAGCCAGGGAATGTGCTTGTCCTTCTCCCCCCTTGGAGGACACAGATGGAGCAGATGCCAGTGTGAAGAGTGATGCAGAGCAGGATGCACCCAGCAGGTGCTGCAGACCTGGGGGCAGGAAATAGAATCACAGTGAGAGTTTCTGGTATTGGGTCACAGCTCTCAAAAAAAAATGCCTAAAGATGAGGGGACTGGCAGGAATATGGTTTGGGTAACTGGTGGAGGTGCTAGAAGTGATCATTAGGCAGCCAGGAAGGTGCAGAATAGTAATAGATATAGAATCCAGTGATTTTTTTTTAAGTTGATCCTTAAGATTTTGGAGCTGCTTACAGTGTAACTCAGCAATAAAGAATATCCATTAATTTAGATACGCTCCAAGAAAAAAAAAAATCTGCTTTGTTTCTTGGTATCAAAGCTCAGAGACATAATTGCATTTCAGATGTTACTGATGGGAAATTGTAACCTCAGGCAAGCAGGGGAAAGGCTGAACTTTCTGGTTGTGATGAGCCAACTGCTAAGATCAAAACTTGACAGAATTAATAAATTAATGCTGATGCAAGTCTTTGACTTAGATCAATAATGTTTTTACTGGTGGACTTTACTGGGAGCAGGGTTAAGTGCAACAGCATCACATTTCTAGTGGTGGCTTCTTTTTTACTTTCAAAACAGTATTCCACATTGTTGACACATTCCTCAGTGATCATCAACCAAAGTGAATGCATTTAAGTAGGATTTGGATGTGACCTGCTGCTTTGCAGCTACATCCCTTCACAGAGAATGGGATTTGGAAAGCAGGCAGAAAAATGTTCTCTGGCGTGGTCCCTGTGGGCTGAAGGCAAGGATTAAAGCACTGTGTGTGCGAGCAGGACACAGAGTGCTGCAGATGAGGATGTGTCTGAGATCCCCACTCCCCTCTGGGGAAGATTTCTTCTTCAGGGCTTTTCACTTGGGATTTGAATTCCAGATCCTAAATATGATTTTCAGTATCTCTCTCCTTTTCAAACCTGAGCAGAGCTATCTGTGCAAACACCAGAGTTGGACTTACAGCTGCTTGAGACTCTGAGGAAGAAGGATTTGCACCCATGGTTCCCTTTTGGATTTATTGGTGTAAAACTCACCTTGCCACTTTTTCAGGTGGCTCCAATCTGAAGATGACAGTCAGCTTTTTTTGCACAGGGTGATCTGTGCATGGCCATCTCTAAACTGTCCTGGGTGTGCCATCACCTTAGCTGGGCTGAGCTGCAGGGTTTGTGGAAAGGCTCCCAGGCTCGTGGGATGAGTGTATCCAACAAACGTGACAAGGATTCAGAGAGGTCTCTATGGTCTCAAAGCTGTTTTTTCTTGGAAAACAAGGAAGATAACTCTTCAGATGGAAACTTCTCAGATCTGCTGGGTGACACCGAGTAAAGCCCTTGGCACCCACACTCATAAATGACACGAGCTACAGACAAGCACACGCAGCTATTGCCACTGTGTATCCAACAAATGTGACAAGGATTCAGAGAGGTCTCTATGGTCTCAAAGCTGTTTTTTCTTGGAAAACAAGGAAGATAACTCTTCAGATGGAAACTTCTCAGATCTGCTGGGTGACACCGAGTAAAGCCCTTGGCACCCACACTCACAAAGGACACGAGCTACAGGCAAGCACACACAGCTATTGCCACTACATGTGGAAGCCAAAGGTGCTTTCCCACAGTCAGCCATGGACAGCTGGGAAATGAGAAGTGAAAAATCAGCTTGCCCTGCCTTTGGATGTGTCAAGGAGGGGATTCCAGCCTTACAGCTTTGGACTTATGTGTGTGGAATTTCAGGCACATGAGTTCTCTTAGACTTAGACCCAGGCCTCTTAGCTCTCAGAATGTCCCATATGGGAGGGGATCATGGGGGTGGGGTGTGTGCCGGTGTGTGCCTTTTTTTTTTTTTTTTTTTTTTGTTTTTTTTTTTTTTTTTTTTGTAAGAAACCTTCAAAGTTAAATTTATTGATCCCAATCGAAACACATGAGAGGTTGAATCTTTTTTTTTTCTGGATCGCACACAACCTACATAATCATTTGATAATTTTGTAAGATAGGTAGCTGGTGATTGAAGAACTATGGCAATGTCTGTGTAACTTTTCAGAAGAGAGAGGGTCCTTTAAGTCTGTCTAATTCTTTAGGTAATACTTCTGTTTATTCTCTATTTAAGCACTTGAAATTTCCATTGATTAAAAATCCAGACAACTTAAATGATAATTTTATGTATAAATCAATGATAAATTAAAATTTAGTAATCTCTTTCTCTCTTTGTGTGCATGTAGCATCATCCCACACAGAAGAATCTCCCCTTTAAAACCTCCTGCATGCACTCATTTAGTCCTAAAAGAAATACCCAAAAATGATCTTGGCATCTTCGCAGTGCCTGTCATCTTTCTTGAGCCACTCATGATCCCCTAAATGCCAAAATTACATTGTAGTTTAAATCCTCCTGTATTCAAAGATACAAATGAGTTTTTCTAATTCTCATGCCTACCATGTGCAATTTTTGGCTACATCAACTGGCGTTTATTGCCTTGTTCTGCTTCTTTAATTTCCCTCCCATAAAATTCAAGTTTTTTTCCTGGGTGGTTCTTGTTACAGTACCTTTTCAGTTGCAGCCAGGATGCCTTCCCTTATACAATACATCCCATTATCCTAGCTCACCACTGGGTATACAATTTCCCTCCTGCTTTCTGAAGTCCTTTCTGTGAAAAGTCCCTTGTAGTCCCTGACCTTTTAGAAATGAATACCTTTTGTTAATTGCTTGCCTTATCCTTATTACATGACAGGTTTTCTCTGAGCTAAATTGTAGCCTATGACCTCTACTTCAGCAGATCTTTCCTTATCTGAGGTCTGCTCCATTTCACTGGCAGTCCCTGTGAGTTTCCTAAGGTCAGCAGAGTCCTGGGGTGGCAGGTTCATTCCTGAAGGTGTGTGACCTGCAGGACCATCGCTGTGGCTCTCCTTGTCTCTCTGCTGCTAACCAGACTCTATCCCTTTATCCTCTGACCTGGGCCACTTTTGCATTCTGGACATCCTCTCACTTCATTATGAGGCATTTTTTTGTTTTTTTCAGTTCTCTAAGCATTTTCTTGCACCCTGTTTTTAGGTTTGATACACCACTGTTTCCCATTATAAAATCTCTGCTAAAGGCTTTGTAGGGTTTATGTTTGATTTCTGCTTGCTGTTTCGGGTGCACAGTTTTCTGAAGAATATTAGATGGTGCTTTCATTCTAGCTGGGGGAGCACAGGAGGCTAATGCCAACTTAGTCTGGATCTAGGTCTGCCATCAAGAGGTCCCCCTTGGAAAAAGGAGCTGGGAGTGGGAGAAGTTCTGCTTTTGTTCATCCAACTTGCTGGCCAGCAGTCAAGGGCTGTCATCATGGATTTCAGGGCTGAAGAAGCTCTTTATTCCCAAGAGATAGCAAGGAGCAGAGCAGGACTCATGACCCAGTTACCTCTGGAGCAAACACAGCTGCCTGCTCTCTGTCAGAGCTCAGAGGGGATCTTCAGTCTGATTTTTCCTGCTCCATAAATATGCAGGATTCGCAGAATCACAGAGTGGTTGAGGTTGGAAGGGGCTTCTGGAGTTCATCTAGTCCAAGCTCCCTGCTAGAGCAGGTTCTTTACTTCAGTGCCTTGTACAAGAGCCCGCTGTCTCTGACCTGCTTGCACGTGTTTCAATTAAAGGTGGCTGTGCACGTGGCTCATTGCTGTGCAGTTAATGAGAAGTGTTATCTCAAGCATGGACTTGAGGATCGAGGTGTTTGAGAGCCAGATGTTTAAACTCAGGCTGTTTCTGAACAGGACAGATTTTGGTTGCATGCAACAGGTCACTGGGGGCAGAGTTGGGTGGTTTTGCAAGTCCATTCCCAGCAGAAATGGGATTAATGTAAGAGAGGCTGGGCACAAAGCTGGAAGACATGAGTTTAGTTGTAGAGGCACCATTTACCCACTATTTACCTTTCCCTGCTCATTTTCACTTCTGCCATGAGTTTGTAATTTTTTGTTCTATCATGAGTGCCTGGGGACATGGGAAACATCTATTACTTAATTTTATTTTTGTCCTAGTGATAAAATATTACTGAAATCTGTATCATTATATACAGAGGTATATTTAATTTTATTGTGTTTTTCATATGACAGTGTCCTGAGTTGGAAAGGACACACAAGGATCCTCAAAGTTCCAAGTCTTGGCCCTGAACATCTTCATCCCCAGGGGTCTCACCATGTGCCCCAGAAGTGTTGTCCAAATACTTCTTGAACTCTGTCAGGCTTGGTGCTCCCTGGGGAGCTGCTCCAGTGCCCAGCCAACCTCTGGGTGAAGAACTTTTTCTAATATCCAACCTAAACCTCCCCGACACAATTTCAGGCCATTCCCTGGGGTCCTGACACTGTCACCACAGAGAAAAGGGAAGTGCTTCTCTTTGTCTGTGATCATATTATCCCCACTAGAAAATCCAAATTACCACTAACCTGGATCAAAACTACCAAAAGCAAAAATAACATGAAACAGCACTGCAACCAGTTTTAGCAACTTAGAAGAAAAGAAGTCTTAAAATGTACTGAGAAAAAAATCTGTGAAATATGATGATTTCTTGTATTTTCCAGAATTTTCAAAGTAAAATTCATCAATTAGAGATTATTTATGAAAAGTTAATATCTTGATCTGTATTGAGACTGGACTCTGTAGTCCCCATTTGCCATTAAACAGACACATATACAGGTGGGTAGAAACTTGTTGAGCAACTTAAAGTCCAGGAACTTAGTTTTATAAAATCATAAAGGCTCCTGTGTTGCAAAAGACCCATGGGGATTGTTGAGTCCAGCTCCTGACTCCACACAGGGCAACCTAAAATCTTAACCAATATCCCAAGCAACCTAAGAGTTGCTGCAAGCTAACAGGTACATACCTGTTGTATATTGCAGTCCCTGAATCTCAGGTGGTGTTATAGCTCTGATTTTTTTTAAAAAAAATATTAGTTAGAAAATACTTCCATATTTTATAGTGAAGAACAAACTCTACATTCTCCTACATTTAATAAAATAATTGTTCCAAAACATTTTCAGAGACAGACTGTGAATAAAGCTCAAAATGGGCCTAGTGAAGTGCTGTGAAGAACAGGAAAGAGGTTAGACTGTGTACTGTCACCTTCCTAGAGTCATATTCCTAGAATCCTATTGGAATACCTAGGTGAAAGGGACCTACAAGGATCATCAAGTCTAACTGCCTGTTCCTTGCAGGAGCTACCTAAATCTAAACTATAACCAGTCCAGTCATGAGTGCCTGGGGACAGGCAGAACTACTACTGACATTCACTTTAGCTTATGCTTGGGAAGAGGGCAGTGAGTACAGGAAACAAGTGTGAGTTAATTAGGAACAGGTCTCAAATCTTTCTAAAATGTCTTTTAAAATTAATGGTACCACAGGTTATAAAGAGTTTGCAGCCAGCTAATCCATTTCAGAGTGGCCTAAATCCTTTGCTGTGTGGTTGCTGTTTGCAAAGATATTGGTGACAGCATTGACCTGGGTAATGTAACCTTGGAAAAAGCAAACCTGGAATAGAGAATGGGTGAGAGCACTGCTGTGGCTACCAGGACTTCACTTGAGGTTTTAAGAGGAGCCAAGTGTCCTGTCCTTTTCTGTAGCAAGGGCAGTGTGCTGTTATTACTGTTAAAACTGTGGAGTTTCAGGTGTTTGGTCTGTGTTGATTTGAGAAAGCAGGTTAAAGCGACACGGTTTTCTGGATCATTTGCAGCAGGAGGTCTCTGATCTCTGCCTGGGCTGCTGCCACTGCTGTCCCTTGTCATGCCCATCGTGAGGCAGCCCAGCATGCTCATGAAGGGCAATGGCCTCGTGTTTTGTGCCTGTGAAACCCACGAGTGGTGATGGAGTTTCTCAGAAACACCACAAAAACCCTCTGAGCTCCTCGAGTGTGATTTCTGCTTTGCTGTAGCCAAGTGGTGAGACTGCAGGGGAGGCTCAGGGATCACACCTCAAATTGTAAATACAAATCAGCGCACTGTGTGACTGCATTGTGATCATACAACGTTAAAATGCAAGTTACCAAGCGTTTAGCCTTGGGAGCCTGGCAAGCAGAGGGAAAGGCTGTGTTGGAGTGAAAGCCCTTTCACTTTTCCTGCCTATTAATTTACGTGCCTTCAGAGTGTTGCCATTTAGCAAAGTGCCTTTTGTGTTTCTGCCAAGCTGAAGTAGCCGCTGGGAAAAACTAAGTAGGCCAAATCCTGCAAATATCTGGAGAGCTCAGCCAGGGTGGCTGATGGTGATCCAAAAGGGTGTGAGGATGGATCTGGCTTCATGCAGGCAGCACAACAATATTGAACAAAATAAAAAGCTGACATAAGAGTCAAAAAGCTGACATAAGAGTCAAAAGGTAGTTGCTGCCAGACAATGCATATAGATTTTTTTAAATTGAGTTGTTCATAGTTTGGTTGAATGTATAGAACCTGGGATCTTCAGATCTGTGCTCTGGGTTTCAGGCCATGTCAGCTGAGGGCTATTTAAAGTTATAGACCATGTCTGTCTGGCATGGCCCAGGGCAGCAGTGTCCTCACCATATAGATTCCTCAAGTTGGAGTACTTATAGAAGAGCTCGTTCTGTTCCCATGTAGTGCTTTAAATAGCTCAGCACATCACTGTTATTCCAGTGATACACATTCCAACTCCATATGAGCAAGCAGGGGAGAGATTTGTGGCTGCCAGGTATTACACAGTGAGAGCATCTCACTGCTTTCATCATCTCCTTCTGCCATCAGTGCTGTGCTGCACCGGGGGAAGGGACCGCTGTGTTTGGGGGGTGTCTAAAGGGGTTTCGCTGCTACCTCAGCCCGTATTTCTAATTGATGACAAGGACTTGGCAGGTTTGAGTTCTTTTAGCCTTTCTCCCGAGGCGCTCAGCACCGCCCTGAAGCAGCTGCGCTATCACCTGATGCAAAGACACCCCTTGCTGGCACGTCCTGCATCCGGTCCCTCCGGGACAGCGGTGCCACCTCCCATGGACGTGACAATATTTCGGCTTCGGCAGGTGGCTATTTTTGCTCGGCGGTGACGGCGAGGCCGGCCCCGCTCCGCCTGTGCGGGGGCGCCGCCGAGCCCGGGCGCGCTGGGCGGCGGCGCTCGCTGCGGATCGCGGCACCGATCCTCGGGAACTGCCCCTCTGCAAGGGAATCCGCGCAGGAATGCCCGAAGATACAGGTACAGGGCGCTGACTCCGCATTCGGGTCAGCCTAGACCTGAAATGACTCGTTGTTCGTCTGGGGATGTGGTAACTAAATCATTGATGCTGTCGTGAGAATAGCAACTCTCGGTGTTTATGTGGAAACGCAGCAGAGTGGGGAAAGATGGTTAAGTGTTTATTGTAAATTGTGCTTTGTGTTCTTTTAATTACATGAATGATGATTCGGAAATGATAATGATTCTGGTAGTTAGCTGGCAGCTCAATTTGAAAACTTCCCTTGTTTTTTTAAAATTGAAATTGACTTTAGAGTTTATATTAGACTATAATGGGGGAAAAAAACCCCGCATATTTCTTTATGCAGATATTTTGGAGTATTTTTTCTATATCCTATCTCATTGCAATCTGCCTAAACCTGTCCAAAAATAGCCTTTACAATACTGCAGTAGCAGTTATTCAAACTCAGCAGAGATTTTTACAAACTGTGTTTGAATTCAGTAAATATTTTATTATAATAATGCGGGCAGGAGGTTAGTTTGTGCTAGGTTTGTTTATGCGATATGGATTTAGCACAGAGCATATGGTGAGATTTTAAATTCTTGTGTGAATACTCTAGCTGTGCTGCACCTCTTGTGCATGGTTTATTCACATCCTGTTGGATAACACCTGTCTTTTGCCTTTGGTCCCTCTGTAATTGGTGGTAAAAGCAGAGCTCAGCTCAGTTGTGCTGTGTGCCCCGTATCAGCTGTGAGTTTCTGTTTTGATGATGATGAGTGGGAAGTTCTGGAAGAGGCATGCCTTGGAAAGGCACTGTAGGAGTGGTTGCTTGTATGTAGTAGAAGCAGGTATACATTTCAAAAAGGAACACACTTCTCAAAGCATTTTACTTTGTATTTTTGGACAATGTGAAAGAATTAAATTGAGACATATTGGCGTAGAGATTTATCGAATTTGGTGAATACTTTTTCTTATAATACAGGAACTAAAGAGAGAAGTAGCAGTGCTTTGCTGTAGGAGCCACCACAGAGGTCTTGGAAAGAGCAGTGAGCACTTCTGGGGGGATGCCCAGACCCTCTTGGTGCAGGAAAGCACTCTTGGGAAAGGCAGTGAGCGTGTGTGCTGGCCTGGGGACACTTCAGCCCTCTGTGTGGCCAGCTGGAGGGCTCGAGGGACCACATAATATGGACATTGACAGCAAAACTTCTTTCCCTTTATCCTCCTGATCATCTGGTTTCTCGTGAGACATACAGGAGAACAGGGCATTTTACTGAGAAGGCAGATAAAGCAGGGAAATACATTTGTAAAGTCATTTGTAAAGTCAAGGGGCTAATTGAGAAATAGGGTAAACCAGGCTACCAGCAGTTATTTAATGTTCTGTTCCACAGCATCTAACATGTCCATTCTTTAGGCAGGGCTGGGGCTAGGGAATTGCTCTTGCCCACTGCTGAGTGAGGCTGGCAGGATGGATGGGAAGAGCTTGTGGAGTTCCCAGTACAGAATTACTCTTTTTCTCATCTTTTCTGTGGAAAGAACCAATGGGGTCTCAGGCCCCCTCAAGCCTCCATAATGAATCACTGGTTCTTAGGGGGAAAAAACCCCAACCCCCTTATCTAAATTAAATGTACAGCTGGCACCCATGTAGTTCCCTGATCACTGTATGTATTACTCTGTTATGCATTTCTGTGTTATCCTCACAGCTCCTCATCACTGGATTTTAAACACAGACACAAGACAGGGAGAGAGCAGGGGCCAGCTCTGCAGTGGGAATAATGCTTCACTGGGATATTTAGAGGCACTTAAATGCATCTTTCCTTTAAGAAAGATCTATCAGATCTTTAAAAACATCTGTATGTTTTTAAATTCAGCCCTGAGTGTTTTGACTCAGTTGATACAAGAAGGGTTTGTTAAAACAACAACTTAAATTCCACTTTCTAATTCCAGCAGTACTTGTGTGCATCTTCTTTAATCCTGCTACAGGAAGATTGCAAATTTAATTCCCCTCTGGACTGCTGTCAACCTCACCCTCCCCAAATCACTTGATACAGCATATCAGCAATCAATACTTCTGTCCTGTTTCTCAAATAGTTAGTGAGTAAATGGAATTTGGGTCCCATATTTGTTTATTTTGATTTTCAGTAGCCACCTGTAGCTATGGAGATGAAAGGTTTCAGTGTCAACACAAAGAGAATTTGCTGGTAATTCCTTCTTGCAGAATAACATCCCTTACCAGGGCTGTGTGGTTTTGGTTCAGGGTTGGAATGTGGCCTTTGCCTTTGTTGAAAAAGCTGAACATTATTATGAACCAAACAGCTTATAATTACAGTTTAAAATACTGATGTCTAATATTTTTTCCACTCAAAAATATGTTTTCATCTCATGAAGCAAAAGGTGGTGGATTTAAAGAGGAGCCTGTAGTGCTGATAGTTACTAAAGAAAATTGTTGTATCTTTTCTAATGATGGTGGGTTGCTGTTGCAGGCCAGTGATACTTTATTTGTATGAGCCTGAAATGAAAGGCTTGTACTTTTTTATCCCAGCCTCCAGGACACAGTAATCAAAGCACCAGAACAACCCACGGAAAGGACAGGGAAGGTGCCTCCCACCCCCCAGGCCCTTTGTTTTTCCTTTCATTGTTGCCTTTAGGCTCTGGTTCCACACTATCCTTCCAGGAACCTTGGTGAGGAATTACCAAGGAATTACTGCTTTCCCTGCATTGAGAGGTAACTGGGGGGATTGCAAATATTAGGAATAAAAATTATTTTCATGTGACTCTTGTCTCTCCACTCAAATTCCATCTTTCTTTAGATAACAGTACTCTTTAAAATGTCAACATCACAGAAGGACAGGTTGGATGGGGCTTTGTGCAACAGAGAGTAGAGGAAGGTGTCCCCCAGTGCAGGAATGTTGGAACTAGGTGACTTTTAAAGCCCCTTCCAACCCATGTCATTCAAGGATTCTGAGATTATAATATCTAATTGTGTCATTTGGCCCTCTATGATTTTGGGCTTCTTTAATCACCAAGATCAGTAAAATCCATTAAACTGGTTTTTTAGAACAGAGTTAAATAATGTGACACAAATTAGTTATGTGGCCTTAATTATGTCTGTATAGTAAACAAAGAAAGTGGAAGTCTTTGTTATTTAACTTTATAGTTGAGGTTTGATTCCAGATTAAATGTGCGTTCTTAAGCATGACACTTCTTAATTTTCAGTACTTGATTTCCAAGCTCAGAAATGGCTTCTGTAGGTTCCTGTGCAAACTTGGAACAAAACACAACAAACTGGAAAAAGCATTAGGGTTGTGTTGAATTCTGCGGTTTCTGGGCATGTTTCTTTATCAGGTCTGTAATCTGCCATGAAGGTTTCTCATTTAGCTGTTGGAGAGCCTGATAGCAAAGGTGTGTGTCATCTTCTGCACAGACCAATCCTAGACTGGATCTTTTGCCAGGAGTTTGGTTTCCCTCGGGAGTTTGCTCACAGCAGAGAGGAGGTGACATTTTCTATCCCAGGCTCCTGAGCAGAGCATGACCAGGGACTTGTGAATCCTCTCCCTTCTGTCACTGCCATCAGCTTGTCTTGTTCTGCTTCCAAAGTGTTCCTGTCTCACCCAAATCTTTTCCTTATCTCTGGCACCTTATCCTGGTCCCCAGAGCTGTTAAATCCTGCTTAGTCTAGCAGTGACAAAGGAGCTGGGCTTAGTCAAAGGGCTTTTTACCACAAGCTGTGGATTTTGGATCCAGTGTACCTGTCACAGTGTTCACCGAGGTCAGGCTGCAGCCTTTGATCCAAATACTTACAAAAGCAGGCTGCTCTGCTTTCTTTTTGATGTTGAAAACCAATATATTGTATACTAACCTTTTTTCACCTTTTTAAGAAGCTTAAACATTTTGTCTGAAATTTTCCCTGAAGAAATGAGTTTGAGATCATCAAATGCAAGTAATGTTCATGTGAATGGTTAAAGTTTGGAAAAGCTCTCAGGCAAATATTGTGATTTTTAGGAAAGGTCCTGTGTAGGGCCAAGAGTTGGACTTGGTGATCCCTGTCAGTCTCTTCCAGCTCAGGATATTCTGTGGGTCTGCAGAAGCTATAAGCACACTGAAAACATCACTTTGCAGCACCCATAAGATGTGTAATGCAGCTTTAATAATCAGCAGTGCCACTGTCCCTCCTTCCCTGTGGTACATGCAGCAAGTGCACATCTAGATTAAGCAGTGTAGAAGTGAGTCTGAGAAGTTTATCTTATCTGACAATTCTTCAGCAAACTGTTGCTGGTTAATTTGCCCTACTTGGTCCAGAGCTAAGCAGAATTATCTACTCTGTAGCCTGGTGGAGTCAGGCTGAGTCTTGACATCAGAGATGTGTGAGCACTGGACAGTTGGCAAGAATATTGGCAGTAGTGTCCCCAGCAGACAAGTCTTGCACAAAGAAGTCCTGTGGAAGCTGCTTGTTCATTCCTTGCCAGCTTTTGTCCTTGTCAAAAAGTGAGTGCAGTCAGATCCTTTTAGGGTTTAAGGATTAATGAGGATACCTCTGCTGGAGCAGAATGTAGTCTGGGAGAAAGGCAAATTTAGAGAATCAGGTATTCAGTTGTATTTTGGTTTAAAAAAAGTAGCTTAAAGTTAAGAAGGAAATTTCTACAAATTAGGATATAATGGAAGAATTTAATTTTGAATGAACTCTTTAGTCAGTTATTATCTGGTGAGTATTCTCAGATCATTACATTCCATCAGTAATTAATTATTTCACTTATTAAATATGTTGATTTTTTCTTCTGCTGCTTTGAAGACTGATATAGATACCTTAAGGCATAAAGGTAGAATGCTGAAAATTGCCATGTAAACTTATCTCCTTAAATATGGTTATAAACCTAAGTTAAAATGTGAAGTTCCCTAATAGAATTAGTTTCTCAGAATTGTCAGAAGTTGAAATTTCAACCTAAACCATATTAAGTGTCAATGTTTTAAAACATAAACTAATCTATGATTAATTATATGATTTTGTTGTGCTAGATGGAAGAGTAAGTGTTTAAAACTGTCTTCAGAAGGACCTCTTTGTAATGATCTCAGAGGCACTGTATTCCCATGGGCGTTTTGTGTGAAATACTTAGTAGCTCAGTTCTGAACTGAGATAAAAGAAAAATAATTACTTCTTTGTCTGCAGTGTATATTTTAAATATGCTTTGTGTTACTTCAAAATTAATAGAAAAATTCCAAAAGAAATTTCAAAGAAGAATTAAAAAAAAAAAAAAAAAAAACGCTAAACCTAAATATTTTCCTTTTTAAATTTCTTTTGTAGCTGCGTTACTGTTTTTAATTACAAACCTTATTTTAGAGACACAAAGGGAAGGAAATGTGTGAAGTCCTGTCCTGTAGGTCTGGACACTGAGCACCAAATACATCATGAGAAACAAACTTTAGTGTTTTCTGTCACATTTTCAATTTGCAACCATTGCCAGAAACCAAAGAAACCCAACTTTGCAACAATTTTCAGTCTTCTGCTGCTTTGCAGAATGTGCAGCATTGGACTCCGAGGGACAAGAAAGCAAGTAGAAAAGCAGTGTTTTCTCTGGGAATGGGGGGCTGTTGTCACTTTAGGGAAGGGGGATGTTTGGAGGGTGGGCAGTGCTCTGGCTTCCTCCTGGCCCTGCTCTGTATTCCTGCGGCTGGAATTCCTGAGCTGGCTTTCTCTGCCCTGTGGGACACACACAGCATCATCTGGCAGCTCCTGCACTGGCCAGGCACGGATGCCTCTGCAGAGATGCTGCTCCGAAAGGCTGGAACGGGGGGATAGTTGAGTGTGAAGAAAAGTCAGTTGTTTAATGATTTTTTATTTCAAATGCAACTGTTTAGGCCAAATGTTCTAGCTATGGTCAGCTCCTTTTAAGTTAAGTCTTTCCTGAGTTACATGCTACGAATTTGATGCTTGTTAGCAAATGTGGAGAGAGCAAACTTTTATTTATAGTTATTATAGTTGCACTTTTAGCTGCTACTCTAGTAACTAACTCAGGAAAATACTTTGTTTTGGTTTCTTACAGGGCTGATTCTTTTTCAGGGTGGGTTATTTGTTTTGGGCAGGTTACAGTACAGAGAGATTCTTGTGTCAAAAGTAAAGTATTGCAAAGTTCAGAGTTTCCTAGTTTTTATTTGAGGAATAAGTCAGACCCTCATAGTAGCCTGAACAATCTGTACTACTTGCTCTGTGTAAGTTTGAGCATCCGCCTTTCTGTAAACTTCCAGTTGCCTGTCGTGCTTGTGTTGTTTTTATTGGAGATGTCCTTAATTATAACCAGGCCTTCAGTAATTGCTCCAAAGTTCACAATGCCTTGAGCAGGACTTTTTGACCATCAGAGAACGTGTAATTTTAGCAGACAAGGCAGAATGCTAGTGGGTGGTGAATAATGGCATGAGGAGCTCAAGCCCATGTATCTTCTGGATGAAAAAGAAACCAAACCACTTTAGTTGCAGGAGTAGAAAGTGCTGTTTTGGGTAAAACTTGCAGCAAGTCCCCTGGAAGAGTGTGTGGGAGGGAAGCTTAGCATCTTACTGAAATACCAACTCCTTCAACTCAGTGGATGTGGAAAGGCCTTTTTTGCTATTGGTGTATGAGAGGTTGCTCCATCTTGACTGGTTGGTTGGTTGGTGAGTTTATTTTGTAGCCAAAATTTAGAAAAAATCACTTTGAAATAAGCAATCCAGCCTTTGAGTAAGCATGCCGCATTGCAGAAGAAAATGTCATTAAATATGTCATTTACTTGAAATGCTTTATCTGCTTTCCTGTTATTAGTTCTTCACACAGGGAAAAAGCCAGATGTGTTGAGTTACAGTAGAGCTTCTTTATAATTAACTGCCTTGATGTTTCCTCTCTGGACTCCTAAGTACACTGTGATAAAATATTGATGCAAGTGCTGCAGCAGGACTGCAAGAATAAGGTCATATCTCACCTGTTCCACATAACACATTGAGATGCCAACTTATCTCATGCTAACAACAGCACAATAAATGCAATTTCTAATTTACATCACAAGATGGCAGCAAATTTTTAATTCACTTAATTTTCACTAACCTAGCTTAACCTAACCTCTTGAAGTCATGGTTTCCTTACAAAATGACAGAAAATTTTGTTTAATGATCAGATATGTGTGCTATTTACAGGGATGTCAATGTTTCAGAAGTATTTAAAACATCTACAGAGCTATATTTCTGCCTTAAAATCAGTAAAAAATGCATTTACTATGAACTTTAATGATCAGTAACTCACAGTGTTAAGAGTTACAAGTACCATGAAAGATATTTTGAATAAAAACTGAAGCTTTTATCTATATTCATTGATTTCTTGAAGAGAAAATATGACAAAGCTTTTTTTGAAATTCAGGCAGAGGCTTTCAAGACTTGATCATGTGGATTCTTTCTTCTAAAAGGAATTCTGATTTATTTTTGAGGTGTGTTCAGTCAAAAGCTTTCAAAGTTATGAAATAACAGGGTTGGCTTGGCTCAGCTCCTTTTGGCAGATCTTTTCTCCTGTGCTGGCCAGTCCCAGAAGTTAAAATTTTAGTCTTCTTGAGCTGATTTGTCGTAGGTGTTATTTGTAATTTCTTGTAATTTCATTCAGAAGATGCATCTATGGCTTTTAAAATGCTCTGCTTTTTGTTTTCCCCTGCAGTTTCACAACCACAGGCTGTACATAGCCAGCTGGAGAAGCCATCCAGTACTGCAATTCTCTGCAATACCTGTGGAAAACCATGCAAAGGAGAAGTTTTGAGAGTTCAGAGCAAATATTTCCATATTAAATGCTTTGTTTGCAAAGGTAAGTGTGACTGCTGCTTCTGTGAGTGGGGCATTAGCAATGGTGTGTGACTTAATGATCCTGCAAACTTCACAAGCATATTTTACAATCCAGTCCATGCCTGAAAGAATTTACTGTGAAATCCCTGACTCCTTACTGTAAGATTATAAACATCTTAAGTCCCAAAACGGGAGAATGTTTTCAATGAATATAAAGCTGTTTATATCCATATTGGAGTTTACTGTGGATTTAGGATGTCAGGAAGAAGAGCGCTTTGGGAGAACAATGCAGGGCTAGGAAAGAATGAACATTTGCAAAGAAACTCAGGTTTCCTCTCTCCCAGCTCTCTAATGCATGCCATAGGGTGCACTGTGGCCACATCTGTCCAGGTTCTCTTGTGTTGGACTGTGGTCTTTAAATTCCAGTGTGACCCTCTGTGCTTTTCCACTTTTTTGGGGGAATGACTTGGTTTGCTCCAGGGTAGTGCCTGGTAATCTAATATTGTCACGTGAATAGCAGGATGGTCACAGGAAAAGGGAATTATCTGATAAAACACCCCTTCTGTAGATCCTTGCTTATTTAAAAACCTATCTGGAAGCTGCTAAGATGTAATTTGTTTTAAATGTACAAGTGCATAAATGTTAACTGATGTTTACAGAACAACCTGCTTACTCCATTATTAACCAGTGCTTCAAATGACATTTATTAACCCTTGTAGCTCAGTCTAGAAACATGAGCGTGTCTCTGGTTCCAGATGTGTTACTGTAACTATTTCTACTCCTTTTTAGAGGGAATACTAGAAAGAAACTGTCACTATCTTTAGATATACTGATATTTTTTTTAAGCCCATGGGATTGAGTACATCCTATTAATAATTGAGGCAATCTTTAATGAGTTAGACAGACAGGACTAAATGTTCAGCTCAATAACTCTGTTCTTTGCAAAACTGCACCACAAGCAAAATAAGCATACTGCACTTTCCTAAACAACAAAAATATTTTGGTCATCTATTCAGAAGAGTTTTATATTTAAAGCAGAACACAGCCGATACATGCATCTTTTAAGCTCTTCTAAAACCAGCTGTTCTTATGGCAAATTTCAAAATTAAATCAGTTTTTAAAACCTAGCTCAGGAAAAGAGCAGCTGATCTGTTGTTCAGGAGTCTTGTCTCCTACATGAAGCCTCGGTAACATTCTGGTATTTGCTCCATATTATTATCTTTATGAAGTCCAAGCCCCCTTTATTTTTAATAGATTTGCTATGAGAAAAGACAAATTCTGCAGAGGGAGTAAGACAGAATTACATCCAATTTCTGGCTGTATAGGCCATCTCCATTTAGATGATGCCAGGTCACCAGCAAATGCAGTATGTGGTCACTGAACTGATTCCCTGATCCCAAATTTAGGCAGTGCAGAGGGCTTTTTCCCACCCCCATGCTGAGGAAGATGATGAATGCAATGCAGAAGCTGCATTGCCCCTGTCTGTCTGAAAGAGATAAGGAGTTTGTTCTGCTTCTGGCAGATTTTGGGTAAAATGAGGAAAAAAATCACAATGTTAACAAGGTAGCAGGGTAGCATCTGTCACCCACCTGTCAGTCTCTCAGCTGGCACAGGAGAGTGTCAGAGGAGTGGTTAAACTGCTGCTAGGTGTCAAGGCTCTTGGACCCCTTGAGAGTGTCAGAGGAGTGGTTAAACTGCTGCTAGGTGTCAAGGCTCCCTCCTTACTAATCATTTTGCTAAGTTTGCCCACATGATTGGTTTCTCTCATTATTTAAATGCCATAATTTCTTTTATCACCTTTCAAGGGTTTCCATCAATTTTCTGGCATTCTTCTGGTGTCTGTTTTTGTTTTGTTTCTGGGCTTTATTTGTTATTTAAGAAGCATAAATTGCTTTGTCATATGGATTGCCATATTGTTAGGTGAGAAGAGCTTTGGAACAAACAGAGCACTGAATATACATTTCACTAGCTGCATAAAAAGAGAAAAAGCAGGTTAGGCAAATGTGACTTCGATTTTTAAATTAATGGATGAAAGAATATAATTCATGTGTTAGGATTTTTTAAAAAAATGGTATTCAGTTCTGATCAGTCAGTCTGCTTTCAGCCTTGGAGGAGAGTTTTGTGCCATGACCCCTGCTGTGCACGGGCAGGGTGATGATTCTGGGAATGTATTTCTCTTATTGTTGATTCCTCCCTGTGGTGCATTTCTTTTGATGCTACTCAGCAATGCAGTTTGTCCTGTCTCACATCATCCACCAAAGATAGCACATGGAAAAAGGCTGTGTGTCCAGCATCCAGTGCAGCTGCAGGATGTCCAGGACAGATAATCCCATGTGTGGGCTGGCTGCATTGCCCTGCTGAGATGCCTGCCTGCTTGGTTGGCTGACTCTGTATTAAATCATCTTGTAGCCTGCATCAGAAAACATGTAATATTTATAAAGCTGCAGGAAATTTTGGTTCCTCTCACAGAATTTATGGCTGTACAGTGGTGGAAAATGCAAACTGATAAGAATGACAAATGACCATGGTGTGGTGTCTGGAGGTATTTGAGGTCTGTTCCAATGACCTCATCAGTGACAGATGATGTTACACTGGAAAAAGTTACACCTTTTTGAATATGTGTGAAATTTGAAACTATTTATTTGATATTTTGGATAAATTATGATGTTTTCGAGGGTCAGATACATTGAATTCTGTATTTCTACCCTTTTTTTTTTTTTTAGGGTAGAAAGGTAGTTTTGTGTATTTCCATTCTGCTGTCTGATTATTCATAGAATGGTTTGGGTTGGAAAGAAAGGACCTTAAAGATCACCTCATTCCAACGCCCCTGCCATGAGGAAGGACACCTTCAACCAGGATGTTCAAAATCCCATCCAGCCTTGGACACTTCCAGGCCTGGGGCAGCCACAACTTTTCTGGGGAGCCTTGTGAGTTTCAGAATGGTAACAGCAACTATATAGATGCCTTTTGCATTCAAATTCAATTACATAACCAAGGAAGGTTAGTATAAGGTCACTAATCCCCATGCAGTTCTTCTTTCATTCCTATCCAGTTCTTTTTACATTCCCCAGATAATGATTCTAAGCAATTCAGTGTTTAAAAAGCGAACAGCTCCTTTATTATTCAAGACTAAGAGACACATCCAGATTAAAAAATTTAACAGCAGTACTGGGATACTAGTTTTGCTCAGTATCGCTCCTTTATTATTCAAGACTAAGAGACACATCCAGATTAAAAAAATTTAACAGCAGTACTGGGAGCATCTGCTAGTTTTGCTCAGTATCAAAGTATAATGGGGGCTAGGGAGGTAAATAGGCATTATAAATAAAGTTTATACTCATATCTATTCATATGTGTTATTTCCTGTTCAGCTGCACATCTAATCTGCTAGTAAAATTCTGTAGGGAACATGCCATCTAACCTTACTTCAAATCTTTATTTTTAGTTTAAAATATATCCCATTTTAATCAGGTTTTATAGAAGTACTGTTATAATGAAGCTGATATCTTTGATATAGTAAGGCAAAGTTTCATCAGACTTCAAGGGCTTTGTTCCCATGTTTGCTAATTCTTTTTCTATTTTGTTACCACTATAATAAAAGCACCAAGGACTGTAACAAAAAGAACTGTAATAAAATATTTATGACTTAGACTGTCAAATTAAAAAAAATGTGTTGAATATAAACTATTCTGGGGCTGTCTGTCAGGTCAGGACTGCATTTAATGGAGTGGATGGTATTAGACAAATATTAACTTGGAGCTTGCTTACAGCTGTGATTTAGTAGAGCCAGTAGAGAGACAGGTTAACATGGAGTTGTAGACAGGAAGATGTAGCTGCTGTAATTATATTATCTTGGGTAGCCTCTTAGATCTTTGATAAGGATGAAATTTATTTTGTTTTATTAGTGTTTGGCAAGTATTTAATTTTCTGTGTTTTGATAGTATCCTAATATTTCCAGAGTTGCAGTGACCAATTTAAACAGAAGAACCCACACCATCTTGCTTAAGTGTTTTTTGTACATATGTGAAAAGAACTATAACTCACATCTGTGTCCTTTCCTGGTCTGACTTGATGAAAGGAAATAAACTTCCAGTCTGAGCCACAGAGGTAACAACATGACCTGTGTGCTACACCTGCTTCATTGCATCTCGTACATATCTGGTTTTACCCCTAATCAAAATTGTCCTGTTATGGGTGCAGCACATGCAGTCTTCCCTGCTGGCACAGATAGCAGTTGCAAGTGTACTTTACCTCCCATTAATTTTCATGAGGTTTTCTTTAATTAATCTGCTAGAATTTAGTACATCTTCAGCTCAGAAGGGGGTATGTGGTTCTGGGGATTAGTGTTTCTGTGATCCTGCAGTGTCCTGGGAATTGTGAAAAAGCCCAGGTCTGGATATGTCACTTCTATACGATTTTCTCAGTAGAACATGCCACAGAACCCAGAGTTATATAATTTATTGGGAAGTCCTATTAATGGGAAGGGCTAAGACAAAATATTCAGTGAAAACACCAAAAACATGGAGTAACTTGGCAATAGGAGTTATTTCTTTGTTAGATCGAATTCATCTGCTAGGATATAAATATGTTCTAAGCCATGCTGGGTAATCTGGGGGACTCACATTTGAACATAGCTGCTGGGTTTCACATTTCAAGATGGGAGTCACTTACGGGAAGCTCATCTGTAAGATTTCCAAGTCTCAGATTTTTGCCTGGCAATAGCAATTTCTGGTATTTCTGCTGTCATGGGCACTGGGGATTAGTGTAGGGACACTTATTCATCAGGCACTCTCAGCAACATGTCCAGCACTTCCTGAGTCCTTCAGGAGTTTGCAATCCCTGATCATATTAACTCAGTGTAACAGGAAAAACTGTTTCCAGTGTAATGCTCAACAAGGTTGCAGAGTGTGGTAGGTTTAGGGCTGCCTTACCAATGTCATGTTAGCTTGTAATTTTTTTATTTCACTGAAATTATGATGATGGTAATAATGATCACTTTTGCTCGTGCAAAAATAATTTAATGTATCAGCAAATGGTTCTGTGTTGTAGTTTTGAAACCTGAACTTTAATTTTTAATCACTGATTTTCTAAAAACAGCTCAATAATTACAGCATGAACAAATTTTGGGCAATTAGTTAACTTGCACTATCACAAAGTAATGGATAATCTTCCTTTCTCATAATCATGTTCTTGTAACAACCTTTCTTTGCATTCATTAAGAACTTTCTGCAGCCCCTCACATCCTGGCCATATACCCATCGCACCAGCACTCTAGCAACATGGCATATATATTTCAACCAGAGTCTGATGAATCTTTTTTTAAGAGTATTTTTCACAAATTTAATAAATACATAATATTAGTAAAACATGGTGAAATGGGAGGAATCATGGTTATGAGTACTGGTAAAGGAATGTCTTAATAACATTCAGTAGAAAGTAGCTAACTACCCACCAAAGGAAGCCAAACCTCTGTTGCTTCTGTTTTCCAATTTATTTACTCCTTATTTGCATCCTTCTAGTCCACTATAGTAGAAAGGTAGGTACTCATTAGAGGATAGGATTTTCAAATCTATGTAACCTTTGCAGACAGTAAACATACTATTCATATAAAGAAGTTTTGAACATACACTGTTTCAGCCCGCATTAGATAATGTCACAGAATTATTATTATTAAAAAAGCCTGTGAGTCTTTTTAATTACTCAAGTTCTCTTTTTGGGTAAGGTTTTCTCCGTGCAAAAAAAAAAGTCAGTGCAAGGATGTCTTCATGCAGGGGACTTCCAGACTGTGTGATGTCTTTCCCTTGAGGACACAGCAGGGATACAGCAGGTCTCTGGAGAAGCTGCTGGGCATTTCAGTGCACTAAGGTGATGTGATGCCTTACTGAGACCCAGAGAGAGTGGT
The DNA here is from genome assembly GCF_017590055.1 of Onychostruthus taczanowskii. Taxonomy (NCBI): domain Eukaryota; kingdom Metazoa; phylum Chordata; class Aves; order Passeriformes; family Passeridae; genus Onychostruthus; species Onychostruthus taczanowskii. Next base: position 19,725,198 of record NW_024499239.1, on the reverse strand, counting down.
TGCCTAAAATTCATCACTGCCACAGTGGTGTTATTCCACCTCCCACTTGCTGCAGCTCATTAACACAAGGCCATCTGCCGTATCTGTGAATAGAGCAGGGACTTCATTTGCAAACCTGGAACTGGCACCCAAAGCACTGTTAAAAAAATCTGAAAATATTTGGTGCTGTTGCTTTGCATGTTGGGGTTTCTTTAGGGTTGTGGGTTTTATTGTATTTTATTGTTTTTAAAAACCTGTTTTAATTAGTCTGCAGTATTTTATGATAGACACTTAAGATGTTATTAGGTTTAAAATGGGTTAAAGCACATTACCCTGTTTTTTAAATTTCTTTAGCATACTTGTAAATTTTAAATAACCAGATGGAGTCCTTAAAATAAGAAATTATAGTATAAATGAGACATTTTTTTCCAGTTTTCCTGGGGATTATTTTGGTAGTTTGAAACAGCCACATAGCTAGTGCTGTGAGGATCTTGCTCATCTCTAAGACTATGGGGGAGCTTTTATAGGGCAGTAACCCTGTCTCTAAGCTGTTGGAAAACTATGTGCTCCAGAAGGAAAATAGAAATGCACTTTCTAATGAAAAATTACTCAATGTGTAGTTCCCATTTATTGTAGGAGTCAAGGTACATAGTGCACAGGAAACTTCTAAACTCTCCTTCATTTTAATTGGTACACTCTAATGTTTTGTCAATCTTATAATAAGAGTGTTCAGAATCTCAAAGGATTTCCCTGCATTGAAGTGTTTAGTCCACAAATTAATTTGTGGGCATCATGACCAGTGTAGCCAGGGAGCTTGTGTAGGTGCTGTACTCTCTATCCTTTATAGCTTTATCAGTGCTACATATGCATGGTGAGGTGTTGCAGGATATGACATATCCCCACAGTTCTTTGTATCTTTTCTGCTCCTGAATGTTGCTGGTTTTCTTCCATCAGACCTGTCTGCCTTCCTGCATTTCCTGATTGGAAGCTGGAGAAGAGACCAGCAGATCTGTCCAAGACTTTTCTGGGGCTGCATGCTGCTTTTGTTTGCCCTGGATAGTAACAAAATGAGGTGTCATTCAAGTCCTTGAGATTATGGATGGTATTTTAGAAATTATTGCTAATACACTACCAATGACTGACAGGCTTGAGCATTCTTGATTTCACAGATGTGTTTGGAAAGACAGTTCATATGATCACTCGTGCACGGAAGAGTGATTGAATTGTGTGGTTTATATACCCCATTGCAAGGTTCCTTCTGTCTTACTGCTGCTCACCTATAGACTGAAGGTTGAGGTGTGAATTAACTGAGATGATATTCCCATGCCAGTATTTGTATGGCCAGCAAACTTGGACCTGGGAAAGACTTCCCCAAAAGCTTTGTGAAAAGCTTTTCTGGACTTAACACACCAGACCATTCAAGAAGGAATATCAGAGTCACAGCCATCTGCTGGAAATGAGCTTAGACTGCTTCAGATTAATTGCAGTTCAGTTTGAACTTTAATCAAAGCAGTGGAAGTTTGCCAGGTGGTTCCGATTCCTTCTCACAGGCATAGTGGACAGGAGAAATGTTCCACGTGATAATGGGCTTTTGGAGAATGGGATCCCAGACTTCACTGGTGGTGTATGAATACATACAGTTTAGCTGCCAAAAGAGCTACATTAATATCAGCAGTGTACTATGTGTCATTCCTGGGATCATGCTCAGCCAGCGGCATCCCTCTCATGGATGGAGGAAAATACCAAAGTGGACATCAAACCACGGTGCTGAGGAAAAAAAAATTATTTAACTTACATCAGGCAGAAAATGGGAGGAAAAATACAGACTTGATATGTGGAGTTGCATGTAAGCAAACCACTTGCTTGTCTGGCACGTTGACAGCAGAGCAGCACTGCTGGGATGACAAGAGCTGCAGTGCCTGCTGCTGCTGCAGCCCACTGCAATGTGCAGCAGCACAGAGAGCACAGCATCCCCCAAGCAGCTCAGGACACAGCTGGTTTTTAGGCCCAGCATGCAGACAAAAAATTATTCTACTTTCAGTAGTCTCATTTGCCAGCACAGAAAATAGATGCTTTTTATATTTGTACACTGCAAATGGAGTACTGATGGCATACAGTAGGGGAATAGCAATGTGCTTAAAGTGCATTGATTAATTGATTAACTGCTATTGTTCTTATAAAATCATAACGTAATGGAAGGGACATTTAAAGGTCATCTAGTCCAAGCTCCCCTGGAATGAACAGCAATATCTTCAACCAAATCAGTTTGCTCAGGGCTCTGTCCAACCTGATTTTAAATGTTTCCAGTGATGAACCATCTACCACCTCTCTGGACAACGTGTTCCAGTGTCTCACCAGCCCCACTTAAAAAAAGGTCTTCCATGTATCCTGTCTAAATTGCACCTATTTTAGTTTAAAACATTACCATTACACACTGCATAAATTCCAGGGCTTCAGGTGCTGTTGCAGACACCATGCTAGGGAAGAAAGTAGTCAGTTTCTAAACCAGTAGAGGAACCCCTTGAATCTGTATATGAAGTATTTTGGTGTCAGGTAACTGCAAACTGTCTTGAAAAGTGGAATTATCCAGCTGTAAGAGAAGCCACCCTGAGATACTCTCCCTAAAAATGGTGTGGCTATTGTCCCTCTCAAGTCCCATAGCACGTCCAGGTACTGGCTTGCTTCTAAATATCATAAGAATAAGAGACACACACTTATTCACTACATAAAATTTCCTTCTAAAGCTCATAACTGCTCAGGAAAAGGCATTGCTGCGTATGCAAGGTAATACCAAGATGAGAAGATGAGTTACTCTGTGTTAGTCTCTTCATTAATATAATTACTGTTTTCAGTGCTTTTTTCTTATCACTAAGATGAACTCCAGAAACTGTTGAAAACTGTTTCTAGGTTAAAAATAACCCTTCCTCCAGATACTACTTTTGGAAGACAAATGCTAGGTGGGAGTGGATGTGAAATAATGCTGATTTCCTGTCCTAGGAGAGTAAGATCTGGTAGCTGCCTTCAGATATTCTCCCTAGACTTCCTCCAGCTTTCTTTTCCTCTTTTCTTGTCTCTGCAGCATCATCTCAGATGGGCAGTGTCTCTGTCCACATAAGCAGGCAGCAAGGGGCACAGCATCTCACCTGAGGGAAGGCCAATGGGTCTCTTTTCAGAGCTGCTCTTCTCAGCTTTAAAGCATGACTGTTTTAATATCCAATCCAGTATTTAACTGGAATGCTTGTGTTTTTCTCTGGTCAGCTGGGTGTCAAGGTACACTGGATCAGATGGTTCAGAGAGTGAAGGATCAGGCAAATGTTTGTGACTGAAGGTGTGGCCTGTGGAGCAGAGCTGGTGGTGATGGTCATTCAGCCACTCCTTGCTTTGGGGGAGGCTGAAGTGATGGTGCTGCAGAAAGGGCCTGGTGAGAGGATGCCGAGCTCATTTTTATTTTGAAGTCCCAGTAACTTGTTTTTCTGGCTCTCTTTAGGTGAGCAGTTTCACTGCAGGGTTTCCTGAGAAGCCAGGATTAAGTGCATTAGTGCAGACTGCTTTAGTGACAGACCAGAGAGGGGCCAATACCCTCAGGGTGAGACAGAGTGCCACCAATTGCCAAACTGTTGCTGACCCCACGTGCCCCAAACCTTGCACCAGCCTCTCTTAGCCACAGTGAGATAGAGCCTGCCTGGCTTCCATTTAGACTATAAATATAGATTTGCTTGTGCTTATCTCTCATTTTAGCAGGTGAACAGGGACAAAAGTGCACAAGAGAGCAGTGGCAAATAATTTGTGGCTACGCTATCAAGTAATCTTCCTCTGGTTATGGAAGCCCAGCTGCAAGTCCCTCTGTGATGGTGCACAGCAAAATGTGTTAACCAGTGCCTGTTCTGTAGCCCCAAGTGGCTCTTGGTGTCTTTGCCCAGCTGCTCGGCACTCAGGTGTGCCACAACCAGCATGAGCAACATATTTAGGGACATAATTCCTCCCTCCTCTTTTCAGAAATGCAGTTATGTCCTTTTAACTTTTTTCTCTTATGATCCACTTTACAAGTCCAAACACTGTATGGTGCAATTTAGAACTGCTCTTGGGCATCAGTATCAGCTCAGCATGCTGCTCAGCATCATCCTGAATCCACAGTTGAGCTCCGCTTCTGTGACACCATAGATAGCTGAAATATATAGGCTGAAAGAAACTCATGATATCCAGCAAGTTGTGCCAGATTTTTGGAAAGTCTGTTCAAAATGCCTGTCCTTCGTAAAAATGAGAGCACAGGTGAGAAAGAGAAATGTTAGAGCAAATGTGTTAAGCCTGTGAGACAGAGAACATGAACAATGTGTTCGAATAGAAATCATCTAATCCATGTTGTCCGTGACACATGCAATATAATTGGAATTATTTTGAATTATAGGAAAGATTAGAGCCCATGACTAGGCACTAATACAGTTTTAATACACTAATACATGATTGTTGTTTTCTGACTCCTAGCAATCAGGGTCATCTCCAGGGAGAATGGTGAGCACTGAAATCCCACACAGGGATGAGCCCTCAGAGGGTTCAAGGAGAGCCTTGAGCCCAGGCCTCCTGTGCTACAGTTAACAAAGACTATAAAATAGGGAGGGTGATTGGATGTAATTTTGAATGAATGATCTGGATTCTCTGCTTTCTTGGGGTTTCTGTTCTGTATGTGTTACTGTGTGCCTTGGGCACCTCTGTTGGACCATTTTCTTGTAGTTTAGGGGCAAGATGACTGATGACTGATTCTGACATTGCAAACAGGCTTGGGTGTGGGTTGTCAGGCTTTACGTTTAGAAGCCAAAGTGCCTGTGCACTCTCAGTGTAAATCTCAATCTGGAATTTTAGAAGCATGGATACTTCTGCTATTTTGGGACCAAGGCACTGAACAACTCCACAGTGTTTTGTACATGCAACCCAAATTTAATAAGCAACATTCCCACTCCTTTTCTGTGGGCTGTGTGTGAGTAGTGACACTGCTGTGGTTCAGCATCGTTTGACTGTAAACACCATTTGCTGATGGGAACACATTCCCACAGGAACATCCCCAGGAGCAGAAGTATGTAGTAACAAGTGTGGTGCTGTGACTTGCAGAAAAGGAGTAGTCAACACAGCAGCAGAATCACCACTTTGAAGTCAAGTTCTCTTTTAAATCAAGTCAAGCCTGTTTTCAAAGGTCCTGGTCAATGTGGATGATGATCATATTCTACATACGTGACTTCACCAGAAAGTATCTCTCCTTTCCCATCTTACATGTTCTCAAAATTCCAGCCTAGCTCCATCCCAGGTGCAAGGAGGAAAACTCCTGAACAGTCTCACAAGCCTTTGGTTAATCAACTTTAACCCTTTCCTACAGGTTTAGTTTAAAAAATAGAAATTTACATTTATGAAGGACTAAAACCTTACTTTTGGCAGAAGCAGATGAACCTGGAGGTGCCTCCAGTGAGTGATGTTCATCAGGTGAGCATGAGAGCTGCTTTAAACTGATTTAACTTGTGAAATTGCAACAGTTGCCATGAGCATCAGCCCCCATGTTCAGAGACTGCACTAGTTAACCCTTTTGTGTCCAGGAGGAATATCAAACACCTGTAATCTGTCAGAGATGTTTCTTTGCAAAACTGGTGCTTTCGATTTTAGATTTATATCCTTTATGCATTTCTTTTAACCTGTTACATATATTGGATGTTGTATATGGTAACCCTGAGCTCAACTCCTTCAGACTTTAACTTTGTACTCATAGCTGCTGCACTGAGGTTGACATTTTTACATTAAATAAGTCCATCCAGGCTATTAGTGTTCAAAATGCATGATTGATGTAGTTTGCTATAAGAGTAGAGTCTTTCAGATGCACATCTGCTCTGTGATCATAAGCCCATGCATTGAAGTGCTTAAATATTCCACTATGAACCATTCAGAACACAGGTGAAAAATCAGCCTAATCTTAGAGCATTTGTTTCTTGCCCTCTGAGTCTGCCTTTTCTCTTTCTGCAGCTTGTGGATGTGACCTGGCTCAAGGAGGATTTTTTGTGAGACAGGGAGACTACATCTGTACTTTGGACTACCAGAGACTCTATGGCACACGATGCTTCAGTTGTGATGAATTCATTGAGGGAGAAGTGGTCTCAGCACTGGGCAAAACCTATCACCCAGACTGTTTTGTGTGTGCTGTCTGCAGGTAGGTTTTCTACATGAAGTTATGTTTCTGATACCAGAATGCCCTGAATGCCAGACATTCTAACCTATAGCCTCAAGACAGGGTTTTCTTTTACTCACTCCTTAAAAAATTGCAGAATTAAAAAGAAAAAAGAAATCTGTACTTTTGAGTGCCTCCCTTTTTTCCAACAAAAACATGTATTTTTCTTTTTTATATTATCTTACGTGTGATGTTTTCAAAATACTTTAGAAACTTCCACTGTCTTCATTGTAAGATCTTTTGCCCCAAGTGTTACCTGATTTCTCTGGTGTCTGCTATTTGGTCATTTGTTGGCCTGAAGTTATAGAGAATTCCAGAGCCAGTGGCTGAATCCTCAGCAGGCTACTACTAAAGTGTAGTCCAGTGGGATCATTTCCCACATGGGTCCCAAACTCAGCAATACAAGGGACAGATGTCATTTTGACCTGCATCTTAATCTTGTGTAGAAATAGCACAAACATATCCATTGAGGACTTCATGAAGAAGCTTGAAGTGCACTTAGCCTTCAGAAAACCTTCAAACTGCTGTTTTATCAGTTTGGAGCAAATGGAAGTGCTGTCATAGTTTCTCTGGCTAAACCTGAGCTTTCAGGAGTACAAGAAAAGCAGCCCCACTTTGAAGGGGTTTCAGGCACTGGTGCAGCACAGTTTAGGTGCTCTGTGTGCTGGTGCCTCATGCAGGTGACTCTGCAGTCCCAAACCAGAATGGCCACATCGCTGTGGCTGTCTGCCAGCCCAGCCAGCCTGGCCCATGGAGCTCAGGAATCCTCTGGTGCTGATACAGGAGCAGGATGTCAAATTCCAGAGCAGCTGTGGCTCCTGAAAGAATCTCAATTAAATAAAGCAATTGCACAAATAATAATAGTAGCTGTGATAGAGGGGTGTCTCTGAGATAGACAAGCCTTTATTATATTAAATTCTGTCTAAGTTCTGATCTGTTCAATAGGCAATTTTTCCTTTTGGATACTTAAAACCAATGTGGAGAGTAAAGATAAGAAAAATCCTAAAATTCTTTTAATATTTTATTTTTTCTTTTAATAGTAAAGGAAAATGACTTCAGGTGTATCTCATTAATTAACTGCTGGCTGCACATGCTATTGGCCTGCAGCCTGGCAGTATTATAGCTCTTCTAGACATGAGCAGAGCTAATTTTTGGTACCTTTATTCTCAGCACTTGTACCTTCTATAAAGTGAGGTACTCCTTCATTTAAGAGAAATCAAAAAACTGGTTGATTTCATTTTTCTGGCTAAACGTGCTTGTATCCTCAGTCACACCACTAGAGCTTAGCAGAAATGTATTTAACTGTGTATTACTGTACTTAGAAACTACCTATCTTGGGTTTCAGGCCATTGGAAATATCAACTCCTGCTTTATTTAGTTCGTCCTTCCACTGAAAATTTAGAGCTTGGTGATACAATGTATTTTGTCTCCCTGGAAATTTGGGATAATTTTCCTTGTGACTAAAATATTTATTTTTAAATACTAATTATTAGGTGAGTTAAATTGCAGCACTGTGAAATTATTCTTTCTGCAAATACAATGTGATGAGGATGTGGTAAAGCTTTTAAAAATGAAGTTCCTAATACAATAATATATCATATAAAAAATAAAATCAGAGATGTTCCCTAACCTTCTGTATAACTAAATAGTTGTATTAAATGCTATTTTGCTGCTTCTAGTTGTTCAGTAGAGAGACCCAGATCTGCTTATGTTGCTTTTCTTGGAAGGACACACAAATTCATATTGTCTTCATCAGAGCCAACAAATGCCCTGCTGACTAGCAGGATTCAATTAGTGTCTCCCAGGGGGGTTGTAACACTGATTTGTGGTGCAGAGCAGCAGAAGAATCCTGTCATGTGTTTATATGCTTTAAATCAGCTTCAATTACCCCTGTCATTGCAAGCCAGACATAACCTGTGTTTTTTATGGGGAAGGGTATCCTATCTAAACATCATCAGCATTTATTTAAATAAAAAGTAAAAGTAAGGTTGGTAGGCTGTAAAGACATGTTGTTTAAGCCAAAAGAAGGAACTTGTTTGTTCGTTTAAAAAACAGTAATGATAAAAGAGAGGGGGAAATGGTGTAAAGCTCTCTGCCTTGATATTTCCCCTGGTGGGAAGAGTCAGGAGAACCATTTGTGCCCTCATTTTTTACAGATGGGAGGAAACCTTAAATACTGTGCCAAGGCACACTGTCAGTAGTAGCTGGTGGATGATGCCAACTGCATTTGGCATTACCTTTTACAGCCAGACTTTAATGTGGGTGCTGTGTTAGAAATCTAACCTCCAGAGCGGTGTGAATTTGGGAGGTGGTGACTGCCTGCCAGTGGGGCTGATCTGCTCTCATGGAAACCAAGCCAGGCTCTTTCCATCTTCAGCATGAAAACACTGGCAGCAGAAGGCATTTTGCACTCATGACACATTTCTCCAGAATGCTGCAGGATCGTTAAATCCTTTTAAATGAGCACTTCTGCAACCCCTATTTCTGTAGCTGCTGAAGTAACACTTCTAAACTGTTTCTACATTGCATAGTAAACCAGTGCCAGTAGCAAGTCCTTTTTATCCACTTATTTTCAGAGAAGTTAAGGTTTGAATAGAAACATGTGGGAAGTGTATGGCAGCATCAGTGGGAAAACCTAGCTAGCAGGAGCAGTGGGAAAAAGCCAGCAATCCAAGCCCAGTTGTCTCACTGTTGGATGCCACATGGCCCAGTGTCACAGGGAGCTGTATTCCTTGTACCCTCTGCACTGCATCTCTAACCTGCTGCCCTCCCCTGTGAAAAAGCTAGAGTGTCAGGAATCCAGCTCAGCCCTGGGCATTTCTTGGGAGTCAGACCCTACTGCCCAGGGCTGCCACAAGCTAAGTTCTGGGGAAAAAAAAATAGTATTCAGAGAAAAACTGGTAGAAGTACAATATATTGTGCCATCCTGTTTGATTGTTTCTCTCTATCTTGTGTTAACCAAGTGGCTCTTAAAAAAATCAGGTTCAAAATCAAATTGCGTGTTTGCTCTGCTGGAGTAAAAGATTAAGGGCTTAATCCCTTCTTCTTCCAGTGCTGTTCATAGTCTAATGAAACCTTTTTTCTCTTATGGTGTTTTTTGATGATAATGCCTAAAACTAAGAATGAGTGGAAAAATAACAACATAAATTGAAAACTGTTGCAAATTAAATGCTTACTCTGAATTCCCAGGAAGTGGCTGAGCAATCTTCTTATAGCTTCATTAATTGGAAGGAGCTGTGTCCTCCAGAGGGCTGCCAAAGACATTTCCTTCAAAAGCTTCAAGTGTTTGTAAAAGTGAAATAGAAAGAGGCAGAAAATTGAGGCTGGCTGTAGCAATAGAAGCTTAGTTTTATTAAAATAGTGCATATACTTCTTACATGGCTGCCACAGTCAGGACAGTTTGGCTCTTATGTAGGATAGGAAAGGGCAGGACATTGAGTCTTTCAGAAAGAAATAGGTCATCATACCTGTGATAATAGTCTGAAAATGGAATTTTCAGGAGATGTCTTAGTGTGTTAACAAGTCCTATAGATTTAGTAAGCATATATAAGATGAATGGTCCATGTAATGTGGTCCCTAGAGTACAATTTCTGTCACTTGTAGGTTGTGTGTTCACTGAATACTAATAAACTGGGATTTGATTTTATGGATATTATTGTAATTAGTAAAGCTGGGGGGTTGGTGTTCATGTACCCAGTTGGGAGAGTGTATGTAATAGTTACCCCTTTAGTTTCAGTATTCTTGTACTTTAAAGTTGGAAAAAAATTGTGGCATGTAAATGATAAAGAGAAGACAACTTGACCCCTAGGTGGAGGATAGATTAGCACATACATCCCGAATTAATAAGGAAACAAGTTTGTGTTTGCTTTACAGAATTTTTATATTTAAGTTTTTATGAGCTCAGGAAGTTTTCTTTTAAAACAGCATCTTGACAGAAGCTGAATATGTGCCATTTAGAGGTGAGTAGTATGTGGAGGAAAGAGGCAGATACATATTCTTCAAGGGGTTGCCTGTCAAACCAGCTATAAAACCTCTTTCAACCCATTTGTACTTCTACTGTCTTCAAGAAGGCAATTCACTTTGGCCAGGCAGTTGAATATAAAAAATGAGAAAGCTGAAATTCTTTTCTTTTTTCAGCAGAAGATTGTGTAATCCTACGTATATAACACTGCTACTTCTAGAAAGAACTCACATCTTTTATGTATGTATGTCTTAAGATATTAGGATAATACTGAAAATTAAAAGATCAAATTCAGTTTCTCCATAAACATAACAATCATGACAGAGTTTTTTGAATATGCTAAACCTTTTTATTTGCTCAATTTTTTTAGTGCTGCTGAATTTGGAAAGGGTTTGGTTTCTACTTAAGCAGTACCTGGTGCTTCTTAAGACATCTCATGAAGTGGTCTTCTTCATCTCACAACCAGTCACCCACTAAATGCTGCTAGGTATTGTAGAAACCTACAGGGTGTTTGAGCCCAAGATTTTGAAGTCAGCCTGAGTGTTCTTGGCATTTTGATTCTGAACCAAATACATTTATCAATATGTGGTTCTTCCTGATCAAAGGGATGGCGGTGTGCTGCTCTTCAGGTTTAGGTCTTCTGCTCTTTAGAGGAAGGGTCTTGAGGGCAAGTCCTGTGAGGAGCAGCTGGGGGTACTGGAGTTGTTTATCTGGAGAAAAGGAGGCTCAGGGGGTACTCACTGCCCTCTACAGCTGCCTGAAAGGAGGTTTTAGTGAGCTGGGGGTCAGTTTCTTCTGCCAGGCAACCAGCAATAGGACAAGGAGAAATGTATTTACGTTGTGCCAAAGAAGGTTCAGATTGGATATCAGGAGAAGGTTCTTTGCTGAAAAGGGAGTGAAGCATTGGGACAGCGTGCCCAGGGAGGTGATGGGGTCACCATCTCTGGCAGTGTTCATGAAATCAGTAGACATGGCACTGTGTGATGACATGAGCATGGTGGTGTTTGGCCAAAGATTGGACTTGGTGATCTTGGAGGTCTGTTGCAACCTTAGTGATTCTAGGATTCTCTGGTTCTATATGGAGCATCCCTACAGCCCTAGAATAATGTAGAATGGAAGGGATTTGTGGTGGCCCTGTGGTCCAGCCTCTGGCTCAAAGCAAGTCCAGTTTGAGTAGACAGCTGATGGCATTCCTTTAAGATATTTCCAACAGACTCTCTGAACAGTGTGTTCCAGCATTCAACAAGCTCATGGTATTTTTTTTTCCTTATATTGAGTTGACATCTCCCATGTTCCAGCTTATGTCTGCTGTCTCTTGTCCTTTCACTCTTTACCTCTGAGCAGAGCGTGGTTCCAGTTTTGTGTACATGTCATCAGGTAGTTTTAGACAGCGAGACATTCTCCCCTGAGCAGCTACATCTGCTGCTGCCCCTGCCTGCCCATGTGTCCTGCAGCTCTGCACCTGGCCACATTCCCTCATCTCCCTCTGGTAAATCTTGTCCTGAGGAGCCCAAGATGGTGCCTGCTGCAGTCTCCTAAATGATGAGCAGCAGGGAAGGTCACATCCCTGTATCTGCTGGCTACACTAGTGTCTCCCAGGAGGTGGCTGGCCAGTTGCTGTGGGGACACACTGCTGACTCATGTCCAGCATGGTGACCCCTGGGACCCCACATCTCCTTGTGCTTTCCAGCTGATTAACCCCTGTGGTGCACTGGTGCATGGGGCTGTTCCTCATTGCTTGCAGGATTTAGCATTTTTCCCCACTGAAATTTGTGTAGATGGTAGATAGAACTCAATGTCCACTTTGTATCATCATTTTAATCCACAGGGATACATCCCTATGGAGCACCTTGAGGGATGTGATTGTACCAGGTACAAGTTAGAGCAGAATTTGATCCTGCTGGTCCTTAGGTTGCTGTCTGACATTACACCTGACCTGGTGTAACTGCAGCCACCTACTGAAATGAATAGCTTCACTCTCTCAACAGCCTGACCAGGCTTTTCTTAATTTTCATATATCAAATTTAGTTGACGGTTCAGCCACAGAGTCAGATCAGCAATTTAAAGAATAGATGGGCATCCATCTTCTCTGAAAAAAAAACAACAACAACAAAAAAAACCAAAAACAAAACAAAACAAAAAAAAAAACAAAAAAAAAAAAAAAAAAAAACCCAAAAAAAAAAAACCAAACCAAGCCAAAAAACCCTTTTTTTTTTTTTTTTTTTGTCCCTCCCAGAAAACTCGAATGACTTGCCCACAGCTGCATAGATTGAGATGTGGTGCAGATAAAGACAAGACCTTTGGTATCAGCGCACAGTTACCCTGGATTAGGCTGACGGTGATTCGATGTTTTACAGTATAGTTTTGTTGGTCACCTCCGGATTTTTTTCTGGATTTGCAAATATTGTAGGCAGGTGGATAAAACAAAATTTGTTGGGAAATGATTCATGGATGTATTAAAATTCTGCAAGTCATTTGAGAGAGCTGCTTTAAAAACGCTCTTAATTCTCATTTTAAAAATAGATTATCCAACTGTGAAAATCTCACTGAATATTTATTAAAGGATAAGTAGCTATTTAAAACCATGTTCTGGTTTTTGCAATAGCTAGCAGTGTTCAGTGGGTGACTGGTGATGAGATATCATTGTATTTGAAGGCAGATATGCTGCTCTTAGCCTAAAATTCTATATATAGTCCTGCTCACAACTTACCGAGCTCAGAAACTGAAACCTTGTTAATTGGCTGTTACCACCTTCTGTTGTGCCTTCACTCATACTGGCACTGAAATGCTTGAGCAGAGCTGCCTGTGAAAGGGAGAGGTCAGCTGTACAGGAAAACTGTCAAATGTCTTGGGTATGAATTCTGAGTGAACAAGACAGTGAAACAAACTTTGAGACTTATTTATGGGTTTAGAAGACCTGTGAGGGGAGGAAATGTCTGTCTGTACCTTGGGGTGGACAGCTGCAAGGAACTTTCCTCTGGGTTTTTTTTTAGAACAAGGTGTCTTGCATATTTGGAGAACAATAAAGAATGGAAAATATTGTTGTCTCACATTGGAATGGAAAGGCACAGTCGTTAGCTACTGAACTCTTAGAAAATAAACCAAGTACAGTATTTTTATGGGCTAGGAACCCCCTAAGTGCCCTGCCATCTAAGGAGGCTCTGTGACTTGCTGTGGTGCCTGTGAGCTGTGGCATGTTTGGAGGTGTCATCTGCCTGGTTCTTTGTGCCATAGGAGGCCAATAATCCTCTTCTCCTCCTCTAGTTTTAACTTAATTCCTTTTAGATTGTCTGATTGCTTAGACAATGATGAGATGAGCCAATTCCAAGTGGGCAGTCCCTGCTTCTACATTAGCTGCTGCTTGGTGCATTGAGAGGGGCTTCTGTGCTCAACTGGAAGTTCAGCTGGATCTTCATTAGGTACATCCCTGGGTCAGGAAGATGTAATTATAAGATATACTGTAGCTCTCCCTACTGCTCCTTATCTACTATATGCAAGGTTGTTCAGTAGTCTCAGTCATTGTTCAGAGCAGTGACTGCTCACAGCTCCAGTGTGTCACCATCCCCAGGACTGTCAATGGTGCAAAGCACTGAATGGTGCTGCTGCTGTTTCACTGAGGCATCTCATGGGAGCCCAGCTGGGTCACGAGCTGAGCCCAGCCTTGCTTCCCATGGAGACTGGGGCAAAACACATTTGAAGGAACTGTCCTGCCCAGGGCATGCAGCTGTGCATAGCAGTGGCAGATGCCAGGGTGGTTCTGTGCTGGTGTCAGTACAAATTAAACCCTTTTGTGGGATTTAATTTGGGGCAGGTTACCAGTGGTTATAATAACTGTGTGTATCTGTAAGTCAAGATGAGATGTCTTCCTGAAAACATGCAGGAGATTGGATACAAGTTCTTGTCTCAGTTCTGGAATGGTTGAAATCCCTTGGCTTGTGTCTTTCCAGGTCAATTAGCAGTGCTAAGTTCTAGGCTTGATTTTGTAATATTTCTTTAAAAATAAAACATGATTAAATGGCTTGTTTCACATTTGCAGTAGAAAACTAGGACAGCATTTGAATTGTATCATTCCATTTTTGAGACAGTTTTTGGTAATTAGTAATGAATTTTTACTATCTATATAGAAGTGTGTCACATTTACTAATTTTATTCAAATGTATATATGTTCATTTGAATAAGCTTTGGGTTGGTCCAGATGACCTTCAGAGGTCCTTTCCAACCTCAACTCTTATGTGAGTTCATAAGCTATTTTATTATTCCATGTATTAGAATTATCTCTGACTTTAAAAAGTATCAAAATCTGTTGCAGACAACAGTTATGACCTAAAAAGATAGTGTTGGGAGGTTTTTTTTTGAATATATAACACAGAAGCTTGCTGCTGCTGCAAGACAGGACAGGTTTGCTCACTGGAGTGCAGCTCCAGCACTTCCTGCCTGTCATGATAGAGACAGTGTTGTCCTCTGGCTAGGTTATTGAGTAAAATTCATGGTACACAATCCTCTTTGAAACAGATGGAAATTTAGGCCTCCTGGATCTATACTAGCTTGGTGTTGGACCTTGTTGTACCAGAGTCAAGCACAGATCATTTAGTTGGGTCAGAGAGTAAAGAAATATTAAAGGCTATTTTGATAAAGTATTTTTATTTATTGTAATTTTGAGTTACAAGGTAGGAAGTTTTTTAACTATAAAAACTTGAGAAAGAGAAAGGTGAAATGCAGAATTCATTATCAGATATAAAAAAAGATAATATTTACACTTCATGTTTTTAACTATAAAAACTTGAGAAAGAAAAAGGTGAAATGCAGAATTCATTATCAGATATAAAAAAAGAGATAATATTTGCACTTCATTTGTCCTCACGATTTTTTAAATTATCACCAGTGGTCCAAAATGTATGGCACTTAGCTGGTTTCAAATATATTTTAGTAACATTATATAGAAACAAAGAACAGCATTGCTTTTGTTCTTTTTCTAAGTAATAAAAAATTCTTTTAAGTGTAATTCAAGTGTAGAATGAGCATCTCTTAGGCAGTTTTGGGAGCAAAACAATGTTTAAGTTTAGCACAATGTATCTGTGTAGCTTTTGTAGTGGAGACAAGCTCACAATTGGTTTGAATTTGATAGCATTTGTGGGAGAATGCTGTGGCTTTTAATGAAATGTTAATGAAATAGTGTGGTCAGATGGACTTCACCATGAAGCAGAAGGTGTGTGTTGTGTTTGTGCCCCATTAAGCCATATTTTGATAGCTTGGGTAGGGATTTAGTTGGACATGAACTTTGGGTGGAGTGAAATGTGTTTCTAAATCCTCACCATCCTTTACTGCATGTGAAGTGATTTGTCCATCTGGCTCCCTTGGAGGAAAAGCCTCAGTGGTTTCTGTGCCCAGATAAGGAAGTGCACAGCAGAGAGCTTTTGTTTTAAGAACATTGATAAAAGGAATGATTTAATTAAGTGTAAGGAGAGCTGGTGTTGGATAGGGAAAACAAATAATGTAGACACTGTGGGTTTTATAACTGGGATAGGTTTTTTTCCCTTAGAGAGTTCAATCACATTTGCTTTCTGAGCACATAGATTGAGAGAGAGACTTTGATGTGATAAAAGTTGTGAGGACAAGTGCTGATTTTTAATGTATAAAAGTCATCACTCTCGTGCAGCTATTTAACAACATAAAAGCAGCTTAATTTGCCTCTACTTAACTCCCTGTAATGCCAATTTTATTTTCATTCTGTAACTGATCCTGTTAGTGATGAACTCTGGCTGATATTACATTTCTTAGATACACAGCAATTTGGACTTGAGTACTCACTGTGTTTTTGTATCTTTAGATATTATTATTTTTCCTAATAAGCTGTAACCATCTGCATTTGAAGTTGCCTGTTTGATATGCCCCTTTGATACTTAAGCCTTTAAGTGGCTGGAAAACTGAATGAGAACTGGGCAAGCAGAGAAAAAGAAGCGAGAGTATAATCAGTTCCTATGCAGAAAGATATTTAGTTTCAATAAAGACACGAGACTTTAGTTTCAATAAAGGCATAACCAGCTTGCTTTTGTTTTCTGCTGTTGTAGGTTGCCTTTCCCTGCGGGTGACCGGGTAACTTTTAATGGGAAGGAATGCATCTGCCAGAAATGCTCCCTGCCTCCTTCCAGCAGCACTGGCTCCTTCCCTGTACAGAACCTGCGGAGTAAGTACAGATTTCTGCTCTTTTCAGTCAGTACTTCTTAGTCTGCACAGGTTTCAAGAACATAATTTTACACTGGTATGTACAACTGGAACTTCTACTACTCTGCTGTATAGCAGGTATCCTGAAATTTGAGATAGCCACATTAAAAAAGATAGGGTGGTTTTTCAAGGAAGTCTGATATTAAAAAGAATCACAGATGGTGCTATTATAGGATTAACAATACATTGAACCTCTCAAAGATTTGATTAAAATGAACTAAATCAAATTACTTGGGAAAAACATAATATAGATGCTAATATTTTTGAGGATTTAGTTCAAGTCCATCTGAAATAAAAGCCAAGGTGAGATGCAGTGATTTTTAAGTGTTCTAGTATTGCTTCAGAAAATATCAATGACTGGACTGCATGGCTAAATACTACACAGCAAGGGGTTTAATGTATGAAATGTCAGTGGTGTCATTCACCTTGACCTCAGACTATTGTGCACTATCAGAAGTTACAAACACTATGGGAAAGAAATGTGGTCTTTTCACAGCAACTTCTTTGCACTAGATCATAGAGGGATGGTCTTGTTCTGTACTCCATTCCTCTGCTGTTTTGCTCATAAAGTGCTGCCATGCTTTAAGAGTCTACTGCTAACTTTATGTAATTAAACAGCAGCAGCAATTCAATTAAACAGCAAAGACAGAAAAAATTTTAATGACTGTTATGTCAACTTGGATTCAGCATGGCTGAGGAGGGGCTCCATGGGCTGCTCATCTTCCTGTGTAAGAAATCTAGCCCACTTCTGGGAGGAATCTCTCCTTTTTTTGTGTTTTCTTTCCCTGCCCCACATTTCTTCACAGAAGTTTTCACCATCTCGTTCCTACAGTTCATCAGCAGAAGCTGCTGTGCGAATGCTTTGTGAGATGCTCTACAGATTCCTCTTGCTAATGCCATTCTCTTTTGGGAATAGGTTGGCCCTCTCTGTTAGGTGCTTTCTCTTGTCACTTACTGTGGAGATGGATCCTTCTTGGCCATCTTTCATATGTGAAAAGTGCCTTTGGCTACAATGGACGTTATTACCCTGGTTGAGTACTGACAGGACAAGTTCATTTGATTATCTGTGGTACAGAATCCTTTAATGTATTTACATTCCCTTTCTCTGTGCACACACACACACTGGAGAGTTTTTCTTGCCATTGCACTTCCTCAGCTCTCTTGGGTCACTGCACTGAGCCTTCCCAGAGCACAGACACCTGCAAACCTCAGCAAACCACTTCTCTCAGAGGGAAACAACCCTGGGAGCAAGCACGTCTCTGTGGCAAAACCTGACCCTGGAAAATAAAAGTTTGCCTTTTCCACACATTGCATAGAGCAGTGAATGGTGTGTCTCCTGAGAAGAGCTTTCTTGGAAAAGACCTTAATGCTTTAAACTAGCAACACCTGTTAGTAGTGCACAAAAACATGACCTCAGGCAAACTTTTTCAAGGAAGGAGTAGTACATTGACCCGCTGCAACATTGGGTTTGTTCCTGTCTCAGAACTGTCTGATGTGTACCATGTGTGCTGTTCCCCAGCCTATTTATCTCAGCAGTGCTTTCAGAACATCTCTAGGGGACTCACTGAGCTCTCAACATCACTGCCCCCTCTGACAAGTCCTTCTATTTTCATCCTCCCCTTTTGCTTCTAACCTCCTTCATGCATTCCATTTGGAAGAAATGAAGAATGTAAAATACTTGCTTTCTGCCTGAGTGCTTGAATTTTTTATTATATAAGTACCCACCTCTCTGTTTTGTTTTGTTTTGTTTTATAAAATAATAGCTCTGAAAACCTCTTTTGACAGTGTTGATTTTGAGAGAGTACTCAAGGAAGAATATTAACATGTAGCAGCAAATTGATGTGTTCTGCAGAGTTATTGCTTGAAATTAGTTGAGTCACCAAAGGATGCTGCATCCAAGATGGGAAGACAAGGACATGCATCAGTAGGCACTGTTGGCATAGTAACCACAATATTTGTTTGTAATTATCTGCCACTTTACAGAGAAAACAGCAGTTGGGAATAAAAAAAAGTAGCTCATGAAATGCTGCATTTCTGCCCACCCAAGCTTAAAGCAGATGAAAGGTGAATGCCATTTGAGCACATGATGTTGTGTTCAGTTTGTGAAATAAACCCTCAAGCAGTCAGATTAAATTAGATTTCCAGATGAATCCCCGGTACAGGGGAGATCACAAACAAATTTCTGATTGCAGTTGAACAACAGATATGTAGAATACTGCAGGGACTAAAACCAGGCACACACCCAAATGTTCTTTGTTATTAGCAAAACTCAAATGTTCTGATCTGTAGTGCACATGCTTTTGTGCTAGGCTTGTTTCCAGGTACTGGTGCTCTAGAGGGTAACATTAAAGAGACACATTATTGCTCCCTCAATACATTCCAAATCCACTAAAGGAAAATACAAACTATGCTTTATCATTGTGTGCTCAGAAATGAAACATTAGAATTTCACTTAGACTGTCTCATTAGGGTCATGTAACCAATGAAATACAGTCTTAAATCAGAAAGTTTTTAAGTAGACTTTAAATGCTTTAGTGAGATCCTAGGTTGAGAGTTCTTTCTTAATAGCTAGATAAATCTTTCTAATGCTTTTGCATAGCTTTATCTTCCATAAGACATTGTTATGGGTTTGTTTTCTCTCCTGGCATTTCTGAATGATTAAGTGTCTTCCAGATTTTGTCTTTTCTCTAGAAAATTATTGGTATATCTGAAGAATTCCTAAAAATACAATGTATTTTTCCCTTGAGATGGAAGATATTTTATGGAGCATTAGAAGATTACTGATATATTGCTACTAGAATCAATTTATCACTGGCATTTATCCCTTTTTTTCCCACATATTCTACTATTTTAACATTTAGTAAGAAAATCATCCATAGACAGAAAATCTATAGAGTGAAGAGTGAATGAGAGATGGACCTTGTAGGGTATTAGAGGGTTCATTTGGGTTATAGAGAACCAGATCCAAATCCCATGTCTACGTAACATCTCTGAAGAGGGCAGAAACTGATTGTAGGTTTGGCTTTTGCTAGCTTAGTCAAAATGTTCCATTGTTAAAAAGAAAGGCAACCAAACCCCCAGAAAGTCTTGTTCTCAGTTACTCTCTCTGGGGAGCATAGCTAGTTTACCTACAGCCTGCTTAACCAACATAGACTAACCTCTGTTACCAGTTATTGCATGTTTTACATGTATTTTTTGTTTGCACCTCTTGAAACTTTATAAGTTTCAAGAGGTGCAAACAAAACTTTATTCACTTTATATAAGTGAATTTTTATGGAGAATATTTATATAGACAGCCACCACTTCCACATATTGAAATGTCAACTAATGCCTGTTAAGTATTGGTGTTTTTACTGGTTACAGGACATTTCATACCAGAATTTTAGCTTGGATTTTTTTATAGTTGCAAAAAGAATTTTGAAATAAGTAGAGCTTGCAGATCCAAAGGTAAAGGCTAATATGAAGAATCAGTTATTTGTTTTACTCTTTGCCTTTTTTATTTCTTTTACCAGGCTGATTTGCGATGCTTGAAAAATCAATCAGCAAAACTTCATTTTTTTTTAACACAGTATAAATGAATTAAAATAAAGCCGAAGTCACTTGGAAATGGAAGTCATCAGCTTTTTTCTTTGAATGATGCATTTCTTGTAGCAATTTCAGAGCTTTCCAAGGGCAGCAACACTTGCCATCCACCAGTGAGCAGGGGAGCCCTCGTGAGCTGGTACTGGGACACTGATGGATCCTTGTGCTGCTGTAGCCAACTGCTGCATCACCACCTAAAGAGTGTGATTCACTCATTTGGGTTTTTCTCTTGCAGATTGTGGGGGCTGTGGTTCAGAAATAAAAAATGGTCAGTCCTTGGTCGCCTTGGACAAACACTGGCATTTGGGCTGTTTCAAGTGCAATACATGTGGCAAGCTGCTGAATGCAGAGTATATCAGCAAGTAAGTAGAGGAGTATTTTCACCTCTTTTAAGCATTCTTTTATTGCCAAATACTTAATTTATCATTGCATTTATTTGCATTGTAAAGTTATAAAGGTAATGCATAATATAGAAATATAATAAATATATATTGTTATAATATAATGAAGTAATGCAATGTAGAAATGCATATTGCATTACCTTTATTTTATTTTATATATATATTCAGAAATATATGATATATTAGAGATTATTGGCTAAATTACTACCTAAATTGTATTTTTAAAAATGAAATGGAGAAAAGTAGAAGTAACATTTTTCCATTTACCTGGAATGGGACTTGACAAAGCAGCTATGCTAGAGAGGCAGCAGGTGGAATATGTTTCCAAGACCCAAATGTTTGCCCTTAGTTACCTATGCTTTTGCTCTCTGTGATGCTGTAATGTAAACAAGCAGGTACTGTTCTTTCTATGTGCATTACATAAGAAGAATGTTAGCCAGAAGTTCATTAAGGATGTACATGCCATGCTTTTGTGCAGCTCCAGACCCTCGTGCTGTCAGCTTTGGACTGAATGTGATGGCAGCACTGAGAAACAGCACAAAGCACACACACAGACCACGTCCCATGTCAGCACTTGGATCAGGCCAGTGACATGCAGGCCTTTCACTGGCCAAGGCACCTGGGATTAATTGCTGCTTCAGAGAAGTGTGTTATGTTGAAATTTTCTTATACTTCAAAGTAACTCAGTCACCAGTGCCCAGAGATGATGGAATTTCAGAGCCTGTGTCCCACTGACTTCCAACAATTCTTTGGATTTCGATTAATACAACATTTAATTTCACAGCTTGCACTGGAGAACAATATTTATTAAAAGGGTGTTCTTAAGTAAGGTTTTGCATTGTCTCAATGCTGGGCTAGTCTGCTGTATTTTAGTACAGTGCTTTTTTTGCTTGTTATTGAATATAACCCCCCCATAAATTGTAAAGATATAATTACTGCAAAATCATCTTTTTTTAAAAGGCTAAATGCCAAACAAAATAACTCAAGAGAGGAAACATCCTGTATTTATTTAATTCAATTAATTATTGTGATAACTTCTAGGTTAGCCTCTAAGAAATCCAACTTCCAGGCTATAAAATTAATTTCTATGTTTCTCCAAGGAAATGTCTGATAAAATTATGCCTCTACTGATAAATCTGTCTGATCATGGGCTGTTTTAGTATAACAAACAAAACATATTTAACTATGTTTATCTTGAACTTTGAAGCACGAGAAGTGTATCCAGTTTCTTCTTACAGCAATTTGTTTCCATTCATCAGTTTAATGATCTACATTTGCAATTTAGTAAAATTGTAAAATGTAAAATTAACAGGTTCTTGTCAGGGCAATAGTCCAAATGTTCTGGTCTTGACACTTTAAAATAAAAGCTGAGACTCCAGTTTTTTTTCTTCATATCTCTAAATTGTATCTTAACTCACTGCTGGTGGTGAAATAGCTGCTTACATCATGCATGAGCAGACTGCTGCTCAGGCTGAATTCTTGGAGTCATTGCTGGCTTCTGTGGAGCAGTTCCCAGGTTGCTTGATCCATGACTGTTTTTAAGCTAGTCCAGTCAGGAGTCCCAGTAGATTTAAATGCTTATCCAAACTTTGTTTACAGACAAGATATTTGAGAAATTGCTCTCTGCAGTCTCAGCTAAAGGATTAGGTAATACATATATCAGATGATACATCAATTGGATGAATTAGATGATAAGAGGGGAAGAGTAATGTGTAGAAATAGCTATCTTTCCAGAGGGGGGAAACACGTGAAAGAAGTTTATGGGTAACATGATTAAACAGGTGGTGTGAGGGTCTCAGAGACTGAGTGTTATTACAAGGCTGATGGCTGAGTTTAGCAACAAGGGAGATGAACAAGTTGTTCATTACTATTCAGCTTTTTACAATAGTAATGACTATGAGGGAGGCAGGGAAGCTCAGAAATAGCCTATGAAGTGTTGAAACATTGACAAATTTTAGATGCATCATCTCCCAGGGAACTGTAAGCTTACATCAAGCAGCATCTGTACAGCCTGTTCTCTTCCCTAGGGATGGGGTTCCGTACTGCGAAACAGACTACCATGCCAAGTTTGGGATCAGGTGTGACAACTGTGAAAAGTACATCACAGGAAGAGTGCTCGAGGTAAGGAAAACCTCTCATTCAAGCACATCTCAAAGTGTACAAAAAGACTGGCTCTTTTGGGCTTAGTCCTGTGCTCACAAATGAGTGTTAATGCAACAGCTTCATGTTACTTTTATTGAATACGGGGAACTTTTTCTGTAATCAGGTTTTTTGTTTCTTCTGTTAATGATTTGGTAATACACAAACTCCCTAAATGGGTATTTATGGTACTAGGGAATGTTCAGGCAGCAGAAGTAATAAATGAATGTGTTATCAGGCTTGTTTTAAAACTTGCATTAAACTCATTTGAAATTTCTGCTTTTTTTTATTCTCTTTTGTGTACCCCAAAGTTGGAATGAAGCTGTTGAAAAGTAAAGTGAATTATTTGAACTGTGTTTTTGCAACCAGAAATTAACTGTGTGGCAGATTTTTTTGCACTTGTTGTTCTAAGAAGCAGGAAGTTGTTTAGTGTAGGGGTATGTTTATGCATTATGCAAAAATTTCCATATAACTGACCCAGTGTCACAAAATGAATATATTCATTTTATCAGAATAAAATTTATCCTTGGATCTAAGTGTATTGACACCCTGTCAGTGTCATTGATTATCTGCTTTTTCTCTCTGCTTTTCCCTGTGAAGTCCAAGCAGTACTGGAGTTAGGAAGAGTTGCTCAGTTCACTCTTTTCTCTTCAGCTAAGAAAGCCTGGAGAAATCCCAAAGGGCTTCCACCAGGGAAAGATCTGCTTGGAGTCACAGAAAGACTTACCTGTCCAAGAGGTGGACAATTACAACTTGTTAGGAACTGATGGTCAAGCATCCATGCAAGATGGAATCTGTATTGGATGGGATGATAAGGTGTTAGCATAGGCACGAGAGACTTTTCCATTAACAAATGTTTTTACAGACCTCTCTGAAAGGAGATTTCTAAAAGGGAATTTGAAAGAGTATAAAGACAGTTTTCTCACTTTTTTTGTACACAATTGTCTCAATTGGAAGAGGCAAAACAAAAGAAAATGTCTTAAAGCCTTCAAAAATGTAGAAGGTGACCAGTGGAAGCTGTTATGTATAACTGTTTTCAGAGGCGTCAAGCATTGACACTGAATGGAAGGGAGTAAAAGGGGGTGTGATTTGAAAGTGAAGGTAATTAAGAGAGGTGGATGCAGAGAGAAGAGTTAAAGCTGTGGCAAATTTGGAGTGCACTTACTCAGAGCAGTTTACAAAGAGTGATTAATACTGAGATAGGAGAAGAACAGAAGCTCCAGTTTCTGTACTGACTCTTGGCTTCACAATATTGTGTTTTTCTGTCCTGGTTCTTGCCTTGAGATATGTGCAAGAATGCTCGTTTTCTGTGGTAATGTTTTACCTGCAGTATGGTTAAACAATAGCATGTGGTGTGACGTGATTAAGAGCTGGGTCCTTACTGTCTCTGTGGGTAATAAAAAGAAAAAAGAAAGCCTTAAAGATCTGCATAGTAACAGTACCAAGTGTGATTTGTGGGACCTGGGAGCACATGTGAATGTAGGTGATTCTTCTGACTGCTTGGTGAGAGTGTACTGAATAGGGAGACAGTTCCTTGTTTTTATGGTAGATGGGCCAGTAACAAACTTGAGAAAAGCTAATTTTTGCAAGCTGTTGTAGGAATTTTATCATGACAGATTATATATGATGGTTTTGGTCAGTGTGTGTGTCCCTCTCCTCTCCATTCCCCGGAGCTGCTCTAAGGACAGCTCTGTACCATTGATCCTCATCTTGCTTTGGTACTGGTTCAGGCTGGGAGCTACATTCATTGATCTGTGGCATTTAACTGTGAAAGAAATACAGATGCAAGATACCAAAACCTTTAAAAAAATAGATGAGGAAAAAGGACTTTCAGCATCTGTAAAAGCACAGATATTATCACTGTGAAACAGGAAACAGAGGTTGAGGTTAGAATGGAGCAGGAAATGGCAATACAATGACATTTAGTGTCTGGACACTTGTTGGAACAACCTGGAAATTTTATGATCTGTAATTTTTTTTTCTATAGAAAAAGAAATTTTCTTCTGTAGAAAGAAATTTGTTGGTTTGTGTGCGACAAAGCTAATGAAGCTTGAACATGGGTGCATGTCACATGTCCCAGCATTCTGCTGTCACAGTGGGTCCTATTCCTCATGACGTCTCCCAAGATATCTGCTCCCATCCCCTCTGTTTTTCCATGACCTATCTCAAGAGCTTTCTGTACATGCCCACTGCCTGTTCACAAGCGGTGACTCACACTGTGAGCCTTCTCCCATGGTGATCAGCCTGCATTTCCGTGACTCTTTGGAGCTCTGTAAGGGATCACTTAAAACAGCCATTGAGTTTCAGTGTGGAGCAGCTGGATGAGGAGGCAGTGCACACACTTATTTCAGTAGGAAGCCAAACAAAAAGTCGTGGTCTGAGCGAACAGATTTGAAAGGATGCAGAGAGCGTGTCCGTGGCTAACGTGGTTAAGGCATTTGTTGTTTGTGTGCAGCAGATGGACTTGTTCTAAAGGATTGGAACTGGGCTGATCTTGTCTCTCTCTCTCTGCTTTTGGTATCAAACTCCATGTCTGTTTGTCACTAGCAGGCTAATTGATAGGTTTGTGTATCTCCTGGTCAGGAGGACAGAGAAAATACAAGATAGCAATGCCTGTTCTTTGTTATAGGATGTATTATTAGTGAGTGGAGTTGTCTGGAATATTGACACATTTTTCAAAACATCAGTATTTCTTTTTACCATCTTGAATATTATCTGGAGAAACACAGAAATAATAGGGCAAATTGCTCTTAAATTGGGGGGAAGTCTTGACAGCAATACTTATTAGGCAGGGGAATGCTCTCCCAAGGGAGCTGCTGGAAACGATCACTTTGAAAGTCTTGTAACAAGATTGGACAAGGCACTGGAAAATCTATGTTAGGGAACAGTCCTGCAATGACAAAGGGAGGGACTATATGACCTAATAGGATTTTTTCCATCTCTGATTTCTGTGATAATGTCAGGAGGACAGCTGCTTCCAACGCTATTCTGTGACCAGATTTTATAATATTGTCTCCCTTTCCAACACTTGTTCATTTTAAGTGTTTATTCAGCAGAAAGGAAGGGAGTGTCAGCAAGTGAGTTACTGATAAGTTATAAAATATGGCTGTTTTTGTAGGTTGTCAGCCAAATACAAAGATGATTTAGTTACCTAAATTCTTCTCTCAGCCCATTTTCTGAGGGCCAGATTCATTCGATGTAGTAAATGGGCTTAGACACAGGATAGCTTTGTTTATAATTCCTTTCTAGTTTCTTTCTTCCCCTCCAGTCCACCTTGGCTTGCACCCACTCTCCCAGGGAACTTGTACTGGAAAAGCTATAAAAGGGATTGAAAAGTTCATTTATGGAGATGATAAATTTTATTACTTTTAAAAGCAATTATTTTGCTATTTTTTTTTTTTTAACCCCACCCACCAGTGCATTTATGGGCAAGATTTGCTTTGTTTGTGATGCATGTGGAACACTTAAATGCAAATCAATCCTCTCCTAGAAACTGTGTTCTTTTATCCCCGACCATATATATTGATAAACATGCCAACTTTAGTGAGGAGCAGGAAGTTGCTGGAATTTACCTTTGTAGTTTGACTTAAAATGCACTGTGACTGAAAACCTCTAGGGAGAGAAAGGGCTGACTTCAGTGCTTATGCTGTATCTCTGCTGCCAATCCTGCAATAGTTAGCATCATGCAGTAACACACATTTTAAAATAACAAGCCATGGATTTTTATGACCAGCCATTTCCCTTCTGTCATGTTGCAATCTATTCCTCTGCACTTAGCACTAAAAATATTTTTCTCTTTTTTCTGTTACAAGCAGTAATTTATTAGTTGAAATTTTAACTTGTGCTAATGAGCATATCCTTAAAAAATGTGATTGTCTTTTTAAAAAAATATTACTGTATATCTTATGATAATACAGAGCCTGCTTTAAAACCCTTTCA
Organism: Onychostruthus taczanowskii; assembly: GCF_017590055.1. Lineage (NCBI taxonomy): Eukaryota > Metazoa > Chordata > Aves > Passeriformes > Passeridae > Onychostruthus > Onychostruthus taczanowskii. The sequence goes on along the minus strand of NW_024499239.1, from coordinate 19,698,773 downwards.
TTCAAGAAAATGCTTTCTATTTGTTTCGTCATTTTTAATCAGTCTTTTAACTGCATTTTGCTGGGGGAGGCAGAGATGTGTAGCCTGTCTCTCGGTCCTTCCCACATAACAGGTTGTGTAAAAGGTTTGGAAAGCTGTTGAGGTTCATGACAGAGCTGTGTGACAGCCAGTGACTCCTCCTTGTCCTCTCCTGGCAGGCATGTCTGGGTTTCCTTAACATCTGATACTTAGAAACATCATCTCAATTCCAGCATCTCCCTATTTTAAAGTAGTCCACATTGAAAGAGTTAAAAATGCTTTGGATAAAATTGATTTTTAGCTTTTTTTTGTTTTCCCCTCCAACTGATGAACTATAAGGAGAATTTATAGAGAGTAGTCTTAGTTCCTCTCAACTTTTATTTTACAAAACCGAGTGAACGCAATTCTGCTCTGCTGGTAAAGACAGCTCCAGGCTTTTCTGGTGGTGCTGGACCTTCTCACTGTGGGTTCCTGACTGGAGCCACCTTCTCTCAGCATGGATGAGCACTGTACTCCACACAATGCCTCAGCACTGTCTTGTGCAGTGACAGTAACCCTTCTACCATTTCTAAAGAAAGTGCTTTCCTGATATCCCACACTGGTGCCAGTTTCTTCTGTGAGTTCTCTAACACTGACAGCCCATAGCGAGACATTACTTTGAGGGGAGGGGTTCTCTTCATCTGCTTTTTCAGCTGGTGGTTTCCTCCATTGTTAGAGGAAGCCTCCATATCCAGAGATAACCTTCTGGGGACATTTTAATGGCAAAGACAATAAAGGCTGTGAGGGGCTCACATTTGCATGGATAGGCAACTGCATCCCATCAGTGCCCAAAAACCCCTCAGGGGTATTTTCAGCACTCAGTTTTATCTACAACTGTGCCATGATTCACAGCTACAAGACTCTGGTGTAAATGTGGCTTAGAAGTGCTGTTGAAAATCACAGCAGTTGGAACCAGCTTTATGTTTAGTATCTGACATCCTAACACAGCAGCGTGGCACTCGGTTTATGTGGGGGAAGAAAGAGTTAGCACTTTACTTGTTTACATGTATGTGTAAATGTCTAGAAAAACATAATCAATATATGTTCTTAAAATCTATTAATCATAACCATATGTTATTTTGAAATAAGGGAACAAATGCAGTGGGCACTAGGCAGGAATGAGACTAGAAATGTCAATAATTTATATGTCAATTAAATGTCACTTATGACAAAGTCACAGTGACTTAGTAATTAAAACATGAATCTTATTTTTCATAGTTAGTTTTTTGCCTTGCCCTAGGGCTGAGCTGATTTTGTTTGCAGCCATACCTACTTTGTAAATCAATTGCCTTTCCCTTTGCAAGAGTCTCAGTATAGCAGAGACGATACTAATTCTCTACAGCAGGGAATACAAATTTCTGCCTGCAGTGTGCAAGAATGGTTCATTCTGCAATGTCTGTTGCCCTGCTGTTTCATTAACAACAGGACCTAGTGATGTGTGAAAGGTGCTTGAGCAGCTTATTATATAGGCATTATAGCGAAACATGCAATAAAGGCAGCTCTGTCGTAGGAGCGAAGGGTTCCCTGTGCATGGGCAGCCTCGGGAGGGCTGTCAGAGCAGCAGAAGGATCCAAGTGTCAGTGCTACCTTCGTTAGGAACTGCTCTCTGCGCTTCTCTCCCTTCAACAGAGAAGAAAGAAAAAACTGTTGGAAAGACAAATCTAAATAAATCAGCATTAGCTTTTGCAAAAGGAGACCATCTAAGGTAGGAAACGTTAACTAGCCCTTTCAGTGCATAATGTTTGCTGAGATGCAAGGCATTCTGCAGCTTGGGAATGGTCTCTGGTTTGATGCCACTTGCATTTATCTGGGGCTGCTGGCTTGCAAAGGCAGGTTAATCATCAGTGCATTTATCTGAATTTGGCTGGGTAAGCGTTGACTGTTGATCTAGACTTTCTGCTTTAAAACAGGCATCGTTAAAAATACTATCAGCAAGCAGATAAATAGCAATGCAAATGTTTTTTTCCCTTATCTTTTAGCTTTTTCTGTAGCCCAGTTATATTGGTCTAGATGAATTTGCCTCATCTTTCTCCCACTTTCAGCCTTTCCCTTTTTAGCCACCTCTTCTCTCCAGAAATACACAGCTACGCCTATCTGTCTTTACTGTCTGAACTGCTGAAAACTCACAAATTGTTAATGTGTCAGGAGAAAACTATACATTAAACCAAACTCTTGCATAACTTTTACCCTGTACATAATTTGTTAGGTTTATTGAAGATCACTGAGTGCCATTTGATGATAGCTTAAGACTCATATTTTTACCAAAGGAAGTGGTTCTGCAAACTATTTCTGAAAAACATAAAAAAGTTTAGGATTTGAGGGAAGCTGATTGATACAGAAGAAAGAATGACTGTTCCTGGTTTTGTGAGGGTTTTTAATTCTTTTCTCAGCTGCTTATTTGCTTTTCTCTTGAGAATTCCTCCCACATGTGTGGGGAAAGTCCTCAGTAGTGCCTTTGTGCTTGTGTGGGTTTGTACGTGTTGGTTTCAGTGCACAGTTTGATTTTTGAGCCTGGCAGACTTGTGGTGCCCATTGCCTTTCCTCACAAAAATGTAGTACCAGTTAACTATCATAATTATCTGAATTGACTGAAAGGATCAAAGGAGAGATTCCAGCAGTCACCCTGATACCTGCTGAGCCTCAGACCCCAGCAGCACAGTCTGCAGCCCCACTGCCTCCCTGAGCCATGTGTTGCTGTGGTGATGCATTAACATCTCACTTTGCCATTTGGGTGTTCTAACACTGTGAAACCTTGCACCTCACAGGAGTCTTCAGTCCCTCATCCAATTATTTTGTGTATTTTTTCATTCCTGTGGTCCTCAGACCCACATCAGGGGAATGCTGCTGTTGCACAGCTCTGCAGAGCCCTGGAGCTCCCTTGCCCCAGTCAGCAGCACAAACCCTGCCTGCAGCTCTGTCCTGTAGCCATGGCAGTGGTGCAGCAGTGAGGGCACTCAGTGACAGCTGCCTTTGTTGATAAAGTATCTCCAGGATGCTCTGGCCCGTGTGAAAACAGTTCAGTGTCAGCTAATAGCAGGAGAGCAGCCTGTGACTCATTTCTTGTAGCTTTAAGATATTTTCATCCTATTAAACTTCACCATTTTTTGTGCTTTTTCAAATTTCTTTTTCCCCTACCCAAAGTAAAAACTTCTGAATGGTACATTGAACTGGAAATATGTCGATTAGGTCTGAAAGTAGAAACTACCTACTTTCAGGAAGGATTATTAATGTCAGTTCTGCATGTGACAGCAGCATTTCTACTCCCAGGTAAATCTAGTGATCCAGAATAGCAGTCTTACTCAGGCACAGATTAAGACACAGCTTCTGTTCTTACATATATACAGCCCAGATCATCACATTCAGCTGGAAAAGAGTTGTGCTGGCTTCCTCTGATAACTTGGGTTGTTTCTCCAGGGCTGTTCAGTGTTGGTTGAGCTTCATTCTTCCCATCTGAAATGGGTGTGCTGAATACACAGCTGCAAAGTTGAAAATTAAGGGGAATATGTCTGCAAGTCATCTTTCTCCTTCTTCACTCCCTCTCTCCTATCAAGAGCTGGCATAAGTGAGAGCCAGCTGCAGCTTGTCTTGGCCCCTAGGTGGGTTTTAAGGAGTGGGAAAGGAAAAGAAATAAAGGAGATTTGTTGAGCAGATGGAAAACAGAAGCCTCTTCCAGTCTCAGTGGGTGGCAATAAAAATTGCAAAGCTGAGAAGAAAAAGACAAAAGAGGCAGATCACTCACTCCATAGAAGAAACAACTGAGTGCAAAATCAGTGGTTTTAGGTATGACAGACCGCTTTGATTTACAAGAACATTTACCAAATTCTCTAGAAAAAAAATGCACTGTTGTCCTTTTCCAGATTTTATCTGATTTTGGCAGGGCTGAATTTGCTCCTGTGCCAGAACTTGTTTGGAGATGTCACAGAATGATATTGCAGTTGTAATAGTGCTAGTTTTTCTTCTATTAATTATTTTTTCTCAATTATCCCCTTTATGGTTTTTTAATTACTTTTATTTTATTTTCTCCCACAACCATTAGAAACTTCTTCTGCTAGTCCAGTTTTATAGTAAGTTGTTACCATTCTGAGATAGATGTTCCTGTTGGTACATTTGATTTGCACCTTATACCTGGAAGAATAAAAAGTGTGTGGGAAGCAATTAAAATGATTCAAATGTGGGTGGGAATTCTCAAGGCTCTGCAAAGCACAGCAGGATGAGCCAGAACCAAGACAACATGAAATAACTGTACATGTGAGATTGCTAAAGTTGTAGGTAATGCTGCAGGTGTGTGTAGTGAACATTTCATGTGACTGTTTCTTGGCATCCAGTAGGATAACAAATGAATCCAGTATGGAGAAGATGAGGGGAATGATTGATACAAAACATTTCACTGCATTTACAGTGGTGTAAATCCTGATGAAAATGGTTCATTTGTCCTGGCATGCTGTTGAAGTGAGTCAGTGGTGAGTCAGGTCCACTGTGACTAAGAGAATTAGTGAGAGTTTTTCTCCACAGAATTCTGTCTTTAACTTCTGGCTCTCACACTTTTTTTCTCCTCAACACTGTTGTAGGACATAAACAATAGATATTTTGCCAAATACCTCTGCCTTGACAATGTTGCCTGTCCCTTCAAACCCTTCAGTAGATGATATGACAGCTGTTTACTAACTTCACCATTACTGTGTACAACTATTACTGAGTAATTCTTCGAGTCCTTCTGTTGCATATGCAAAACTCTGGCTCAGCTGGAAATGTGAGTGGAGATTTTATGTGATTCCGCTTAAAACTGTTAACTGAGCAGGGTGTTATATTCCAAGCACAACGGGTCTCCTCTGAATAGCATCACTCTAATTTGAATATACCCCTTAGAACTCAGTTTATGGAAGCCAGTATAGTCCTTGTAATATGCCGCCACGTGGATGCAGTGGCAGAGTTATCAGTGTGTGCATCCATTGATAACACTTGCTAGTGCAGTGCTGTGCACCTTCTTCATGGCACTCCTGAGAGAAAGGACAACCATCTGAGCCCTAGATTTTACACAGCCTTTTGGATTAAATGCACCCTGTGCAATGTGGGTTGACGCGCTAGCCAGAAGCAGGAGGGTTGTATTAAAATGCGGGAATAAGCAAGAACAACTCCTGATTGGGTTTGCCTAATTGGTGGAATAACTTGATAGGAACATTTTCTAAGCCAGTTCTGTTTGCTCTGTTTTCTAAGCCAGTTCTCTCTACTGTTAGGTCAGAGAGTTATTAGATATCTAATGTAGTTCTGGGAGCAGGCATTAAAACCTTATCTCAGCCAAAGTTAGGGAACTGCATTTACTTAGAGAAACTGGGAATTTGCCTTTGTAAATCAATGCAGTGACTGATTTAATGACAAAATGCTGTATCTCATTCAAAAACGTTATTAAATTTCATGAAGATAAATATGTGGAGTTCCTTTTTATACCTGTGGTTCATTATCAGTTTCCTGTACATTCCTGGCACCTAAGAAAAAGCACAATTCATTTACATAATGGCCTAATATCTTAATAAAAACAATCATTTGTGGAATGAATGAAGAAGTATAAACAGGATGAATTAAATAAATGTGTTCAGTGATTTTCCACCTTTTTTATTTATATACTCTGAAAAAAAATATTCCCAGTGAAAGTACATGCTCCTCAATGTTGAGTTTAAAATGATAATAATTAAGCAAGTTTGAAGTGATAGATAATGGGAGCAGAACAGAGCCAGCAGATTTTAAGGAAGTCTTCCACAGAGTGCAAGAGCTAGCAATGTGATTTTGGTGGAGGACAACAATGATAGTTGAGAGGTTGGAGCATGTTTCCTGAGGAGATGCTCAGGGAGCTGAACTTGTGCAGCCTAGGAAAGTGATGGCTTTCATGGGACCTAACTGTAGTGTTCCCATACCTATGAGGAGGCCCTGGAATATGTGGGGACAAGCACCTTACTGAGGCACATGGTGGGAGGGCAGGAGACAACTGTCATACACTTAAAGCAGGGAGGTTCTGACTGGATAAAAAGGAAAAAAAAAATCACTATGAATAACTAAGAATAACTACTGTCCATTAGAGCAATATTCTCAGAGGTTGTGCAGTGTCCATCCATGAAGGTTTTCAATATTCAACTGAAAAAATTCCCGGGCAGACTGATCTGAATTGAGTATCAACCTTGCTTTGAGCAGGAGGTTGGATTAGATGAATTATTCTGTAATTCTGTGATCACTTGCACACTTCCTGGATTTAAACTGAATAACTGAATTCTACTTCTGTTGCCTGTACTATGAAGTTTACCTGAAGGAATATCAGTGTTCTTTAATGAACAAATGGGAATGTCCATGTGAATGGACATTACTCAGGAAATGGAGACAAAATATACAAAAGAGAATGATTTATTGTCTAATCTAAGTTTTACACTTTCACCCATCCCTACATTGCCTAAGTATTTTTCCCCTTCCCATCCCACAAAAACAGTAACTTCTCTCCACTTAAAAAGCAACAGAAATCAAGTCATACGTCTTCTGTAAGATCTTTAATACTTCATTTCAGATTGAGAAGTTGCCTGATGGCCAGGCTTATTGACTGTCAGTGGTTTTGTGCTTTATTCTCTTTCCCTTTGCTTGGACAGGTGGTTGTCTGGTGATGACACAACTCTCCAACAAATTTGTTCCGTGCGAAAAGCTTTTAACTAAGAATGCTTTATGCCAGTCTTCTGTGGGCTTTGTTTGTGGGTCAGGCAGCTGCATCATGCCTTGGCATACCCACCAGCTCAGTGTTTTGTAGGCTGTTTTTCATTATTTCTGTTCAGAGCAGGGTGCAGTTAGGACTTGATGTGGGGATTTTAGAGTATGAGGTTGGCAGGATTTGGATCTACTTCAATAGACAACACTTAGTGGTAATGAGAAACTTATAGCAACTATATTGTATTATACACTCAAAATGGAAAATATGCTTTGATATGATTGAATCATTGCAGCTAGCTAACCTTTTGTGACTTCCACAAACTCTTTACTCTCTGCAATAAAAGATGTCAATTACCTGTACGCATTTTGATAACAAGATAGATTTTTTTTTTTTTATTACTAGTTTTCATTTTCACAGAAAAAAGTTTACTGATAGCTTTTAATTCTCAGGGAAATAATCAGATATTTGTAAGTTTATCTAGTATATTAAACTATTTTCTGTACTTTCTATTTTTTCTTTACTAATTTCTTCATTGAGTAATACAATGAGGGTGTGCTTAGTCTTCAGTGATGAATCAGACATCAGAAATCTTGAGTCTTCCTTCCAAGACTCAGCTCACACTCTGAGCTTTAGGCTGCTCAATTTCTTGTGTGTCAATCCATAAGCAATTGTCGCTCATCAACTGCAGTAAAAAAATTACATCAATCAAACTTCTAGAAACAGCATGAGAAACCAGACAAGCAATGTCATTGTGGTAGAGTTACAGTTATTGTGCATATCATCTTTTATATATTCTACCACTTCATCACTTATGGCAGCCATAGCCAGAAAATGAGCAGAGTTTTTTGCTGAGCTGTCTGCAGTAATGTAATGTACTTTTCCTGGATGATGACAGCTAATTTAAAACTCAAACTTAACTAGTTAAGGTTATTTCTTTTGGTATGAACTAGCCTAGTTTTGCTAGTGCTGCATGTTTTCCAGCCCTGGTGACCATACTGTTCTGAAGATTTTCAAGTAACACCCCTTACTGTCTCCAAACTGTGCTTTGAACCGTGTGATTCACATTTGTCACATCAGCTTTATTCTCCTTTTTACTTAGTTCAAGTCCTCAAGTTATGAGAAATGAGAAAAGGTGGCTGTATCTAATTTATTGCAGAGCTCTCTGGTCCTGCTTTAAGGGAAGATGAGTTTGTCTGACAGTGTGCTGTGGGACAGGTTTCAACACTGAGATGCTCCCTGTGCTCAGGGCAAGGACTGCAGGAGGTCTGTGGCTGCCCTGTTAAAACATTCCTCATGTTGGTCAGTCCAGATCAACATCATTCCTCACGTTGCTCAGTCTCCTTCTCTGCAGAGGAGACTTCACATTCAAAGGGGTCTCTTATACCTAAAGGGAAAGAAGTAACTCATAATAATTTATCTCACAGTGTTGAGGGCTGTTTTGACTCCATTTAAATTGCACACTAAGAGTGCAACTTGGTGATTGTGGGAAGCTGGTTCATGGTCAGTTGAAGAAAAATTAAATTATTGGTAATGTACTGTGTTATTATTAAGGACACACTTTGCTATTCAGGTTTGAGGTAATCTCAGCTGAAAATTAGTCTTGAAATTGATCTTCACAATAATACTATCTTCACATCTGGATTCCTGAGCACAAAGACCTGGTGCAGTCTTGAAGCAAATGTACGATATTGAGGAGTTTTTTTAGAAACTATCACTTGAACCGTAAGAGATCTCTCAGAGATGAATATGTTGCTTCTTCTGTGCTGTGAGTGTGTTGGTGTTTTATTAAACACTGAGACAACAATCTGTCAAACTAAGCTTTCAAACTGTGCAAAGAAGAAGTAACCATATGGTTAGGAATTTGTTTGCTGCATTGGACTACCTCACATCAATATAAGCACGAAGAGAAAAAATGATGAGGCCTTTATTACAACTAAACCAAAACCATACAATATTTGCTGCCCTAAGCTTATAAAATAGCTGGGTTCTGCTGGAACCAGTTGTTTGTCTATGAGACCAAGCCCCTGAAATTTAAGGGACGGGAGAAAGGGGAACTGATGAAAGCCTCCTTGGCATTTACCCCAGGGACTCTATGATTCAAACTCAGGCCCTAGGTTTGAATGTAATTTATGATATCTAATCAGGGTAACTGCATATACATATCAATAAATACTGTTAATTAATTCCTGCATCAACTGCCTAGCCTCAGGTTCAGCTAGCGCCTCTTATTTAGAAATATGGTGTGGTCTTTTTTAAATACTTTCAAGTGTTGAAGTGTCTGCTATGTCTTGTCTTCTGTGCTTTGATTAGAAGAAGGTCAAAATAAAAAAAATTAAAGGGGTGACAAAAGTCACTGTCAGCACTTAGACTTACATGAAAATTTTTGAGTTTGTGCCATTTTAATTCAGAGAGTCTTATGCAAAATCCATTGGAGTTCTCCTGGTGTGATCAACAAAAGGATCACTATAATTTCCTCCCCTAATTATTCTGTGACAGTTGTGTCTATGTTATAAAAGAGGTTTTTCTGTGCCATTCTATACCTAGTTAATATTACTGACTATGCAGGTGAATTCACTAAGTGAATTAAAATTATATATTTCATTGTACTGTTAAATAGACTGTTCTGTGATGCACCCAGGTTATCTAAGAATCTGTCCTGGCAGTTTATTTTAGCAAAGAAGTAATTTAATTGCCTTAGAGAATGTTAGCCTGGGATTTATCATCTGTGCTAAATCAGTTGAGCTATTGAGGTTATGCATTCCATTAGCAATGCCTGTGCACTTCCAAGGGAAATTGTGTTTCTTTTCAATTTGATATGCCAAACATAAGTTTGTCTGGTGATAATTAAACACCCTCCTGTGCTTAAACACCTGCCCTAGGCCAAGCAATTTTAAACCAGAAGTTTAAGCTCAATACTGATACTTTGTGGTCTGGTACTTTAAAGGTGTTATCACAGATAGTAGTGACCATCTTCCATGTCTAAAATTGCAAAAATCACTCTGAAATCTGCACAAATGTTAACATAAAAAGAGTGAGCTGGAGCAGAGCTGTTTTCAAAATGGCAATTCTGATGTGATGTGTTGCTCTTTATTGCCAATCTGAAATGCTGCAGCAGGTTTTCAAGAGTGAATCAAGTTAACACTGATGCAGTAAAACCAGAGATTCTTTAACCTAGATTTTCTGCATTCCTATTATTGGTACTGTGAATGGCAAAATAGCCCCCACACACAGATTACATTCTTTAATGTAAATGCCTCTGAAAGCTTTGAAATTCAGTGAATAAGAAAGAGTTAGAAAAGTCACCTTCATAGTAACAGGGCTAAATTTCTAGATTGATGGAATGGGATGTGCAGTGCTGTGAGAGCCTATTTACATGCTGAAGGCAGTGGGACAACAGTTGACAGTAGTTTCTTAAAGGCATCCACAATCCTAGTAGCACTTTCAATGTTTTTCAGGTGGGCAGGTTATGAGACATTCTACATGGACCAAAATTTGCATTTTTTAACTTCTGGAGAATGTCCTCTAAAGTCAGGCTTAGCTTAATCTTAAATTAAACCCGGTTTATTTTAGCTCTAAGCTGTAGAGTTACTTGGTTTCCTGGCTTTTGTTCCTAGTGGAAATGCCATTGACCTTAAGCCATTTAAACCATGGGCAGTTCTGTCTAGCATGGAAGAGTGTGGGGTCAAAGAGGAGAAAGGAGATGCCAAGACCTGGCTTTCAGTTCCGTAGGGATTTTGAAGAGTGAGGAGTGGGAGCATGTGCAAGAGCTGTCTTTGGGGCTTTGAACTCTGTTTTGTGAGTGCCATCTGAAAGGTGGGGTGGGAGTGCAGTCTGAGGGACTGGCCCATGTTGTTCACTCAGCAGAGCACAACTCCATGAGTGCTCTTGTTGTCACTGGCTCAAGCCAACGTTGCAGGTAATCGAGAATTTAAATATATGAAAATTGCTAAGTTACTGAGCAGTACTGAGCAAATTGAGGGCTCAGTCCTGTTCTCATTCTGGTCAGTGAAAACAGTGGTATTAAATTATGTGGGTTAATCTCTGAACAGATGGCAAAACTCTTGGCCTGTCCGTGTGAGGGTCTGGGTGCACAGTGCCCAAAAGTGCCTGCTCTGGACTTACTGTCCTATAGGCAGGCTACACTCATTCCTCAAGAAACTCTTTAGTACAAGTTACCTGCAAGACACTTTCAAAGCAGCTACAAACATTCCCTGCACATAATGGTTTTTGCTGAGCAAAGATTATGTATTCGGTTGGTGCATGGTAAACATATGAGTTTCAAATCTGTGCTCAAGTTTATGACCTCCTAAATTCCTCGTGCAGGTAAGTCCTAAGCTACCCTGCACTTGCTTTACAGGGAAAATGTGTTCATTGAATAAATTTGTTTCTGTCCTGTGAATTCAGAGACTTAAGTTTTGCACATAAACTTTTTTTTTATTTGTGTAGGCAAGACCATAATTACGTTTTAAAGCATTAGAATGACAAATCAGCATTGTGGTTGTAGGAGACTGTTGAACTGATTGTCATTAGCTAATTAAATTACTCATATTCAAGAGAATGAGAGAAAAACTGCAAAATTGATCAATATTAATCATCTGTACCTTCTTTCTGAACAGGCAGGAGAAAAGCATTATCACCCAACCTGCGCACGATGTGTCAGGTGCAATCAGATGTTTGCAGAAGGAGAAGAAATGTATCTTCAAGGTAAATCAAACAAACAAAAAATGAAACAGTCACACTTGGCTCTCATGCCCACACCATAGCCTTGCACAGGAGAAATTCAGTGTTACAGAAGGACTTCTGCAATAAAGTATGCAATGGGAAAAAAAGTAATTTGACATAAATATGAGCTGAAATCCTTCATGTGTAGCAACTTCTAGCTCTACTAAACTGATCAAAGAAGACTGCTTACACAGTTAAATACAGGGGAAAACACCAGAGAAAATAAAGGCTTTTGTATGTCTTTGACTGGCAGTATCTTTTCAAAGGAAAACAGAAAAGAGAAAACTCAGTAGGATGTGGGAGCTGCAATGCTGGTGTATTATCCTAAAATCACATGCCTGCCCAGATCTGTGTTTACAGCTTCTCAATTGTCTATGGTTTTCTAGAAGTGTACTTTGAAATTTTTCCTTAAGCTGGAAAAGTTAGACTTTATTTAGAACACAGCAGTGGTAAGATCTAATTATGGTTGAGTACTTTATTTTAAATGACAATTTTATTGTCACTTTGGTTTGCAACAAGAACTAGCTCATTAAAGGACATAGTGATACTTGTCTGTGCTCATGAATTTTCCCTCAGGAGCCAGAAAATGCTGCAGTTCTTCCATTTGAAAAGGATCTTAGCAGTGCTAAAAGCCCATATGAGATCAGTGCTTTAAAAAAGTACATCAAAGTACAAATTTGTTTCTAGATTTCAAACCTTCTGAAACTTGTTTGCAAGTCAATCATCTTTTTAAGTTCCATTTGTTGTAATGGTAGATATTTTTTAGGTTTTTGTTCTGATTATTTTTTCAAATAATAGCAAGGTGTGCTCAGGTTCTCTTAAGTTGGATCCATCTTATTGTATTTTCTTATGCATGGAATGTTTACCCCAGCTTACTGTCATACCATCTTTGTCTTCACTGGAGAGCAGTTTCCATTAGAAACTGGTGTTAATGCCATGAAAGATCTATAATCAGTTTTTTGGACTGCCTAACCTGTTAAATAATAAAAAATGTTGGAGCCCAGGGTTTTATGATGTGTTCTTCATCCTCTTAATAAACTACAGTAAAGTTACTGTAGGTGTTGCATGTTCCTTAGGAGAAATCTTCAGTGGTCATCCAACAGGCAGATTTTGGGTGAAGGGACTTTCTTTTCTTCAGTGTGAAAATGTTTCCCAGACAGTCTTGCTTGGCTATAGACAGGAGTAGTTAAAAAAAAAAAAAAAAAAGGTAATCTAAATACTTTTTAAATCCATTGGGATTTTTTGAAGCAATTTATGGGACAAATGAGACAAGCTCAAATCCACTTGTAAGTGGAAGATAACTTAGCATTAAATTTAAAGGTGCTATAAAAATGTTAGTAGTTCAACAGCAAAAAAACCCAATAACTTAGTAAACATAATTTATCTGGTTTGTTCTTATAGGTACTCTTACTGCAAGAGTCTGGGTTCATCTGGGTTGTTTTTGTGAAATAAATTCTAATGATCTCCATCTGTCTTCTGGGAAATAGACTCTGTTTCTATCTTGTTTCCAAAATCCACTAGTTAGAAAACTATCAAACTGCTGTGAAAACAAAGCATTTCCAATAACTCTTCTTGATACTCTCCACCCAGTATAAACATGAAGTATTTATTGTGCAAAGGTTCTCAGATTCCAGTTTAGTCAGGCAGAAGTTGTAGTGCACTCACATTGTCTTTAATCTGTGGCGTGTCTGAGCTCAGGCTGGCATAAACATAAAGGTTTCTTCTTACTGTTAAGACTTGCAAATAACTATTTTATTTTATATCATTTTGCACATTTCGCTTCTACTGAATGCTATTTTAAACATCATGTTCAACTTTTTGAAATAATTATTTCCTTTGTGACTAGTGCAAACCTATTCAAGTTTCTGTCTCACACTCATTGTTTAGTTACATCTTGCCAAGATCCTCATTTCAATACTTGTATGCAATAGAGAATTGGTTCATTTGGTATCTCCTGCTTCCTCCACAATGGACATTCCCCTGAGTTTATGCAGTTCCTTAGTAGTTGATTTACAAGACACAAACATGTGGGAAGTGCAAGATGAAAGCAGTGAATAAATGATAGACAGACTGGATTTTCAGCCAGGGTTAGGTGGCACAATGCTATGTACAAATCCATCCCACCACGGCGTGCTGCTGTGTATGAGCCAAGCCTGGCTACTACAAGAATATGTATTACAGAAGTGTAGGAAATTCTAACTATATATAAAGAAAAAAGTTACCATGAAACAGAGGCAAAGCCCAGCTGGACACAGCCCTGCCTGCTGTAATGGGACCTCCCTGAGCAAGAGGTTGGAGTGGTGGAGCTCCAGAGATCCCACATCAAGCTTCTTAGGACTCAGATTTTGATGTTGATCTGCCATGTTGAGTACATGCAGCTTTCTGAAGCCTTCAAATGTCTGTGATGTGGCTCACTGGGATTGAGAGGCTGTCATCTCGACCTCTGAAAGTATCCTGCACTAGCAGGGGAAGTAGTCAGTAACCTATGTCTTATAAAACCTTATAAGAGAGTTTAATAAGGTTCTTATGTGCAACTTTTTGAAGGTTCTTATTGTGGAACTGAATTAAGCAGAACTTTAAATTTGCTTTGCAGGAACATCCATTTGGCATCCAGTTTGTAGACAGGCTGCAAAGGCTGAAGAAAAAAACAAGGTAAAAAAACCTGTTGTTTTTACCCAGTGTTGTTTTATTGCCATGTTCTTTGTTATTCTCTTTTTTTCAGCAGTAAACATGGATGGAAGTGTTTGGAAAATTTTCACTACTGTAATTTTAAATTTTAAATTATGGGAATCAAGTTGGCTAATGAAATGTAATCATGTAATATAAATACTCTGCTTTTAATCAGTGACTAAAGCTATAGATAAAAGAGAATGTTGACCTAAGAGTTTTATATATATATATATATATATATAAGCTGGATAAGTAAAAATTTGAAAATATGAACAAGAAGAAAAAAAGTTAATTTGTATCTTCTGTCTGGTTATGATGTTATCAGTTCATGACCTCTTCTCTTTTCATGTGGCTCTGAACTTAAAAGAGCAGAGGACTTTCACTTTATTTGTTTATACCAAAAACAGAATTTCCTTGCAGTTTCTGTTTTATTATTTGTTTCTAAAATGTTGGCAAGCTATCCACAATTTAATTTCATCTCTGGGTTTAAGTACTTCCTTAAGATGGATGATTGTGCACCTCTCTGTGTGCAAGGGGAAAAGGGGGGAATTCTGGCAGATTAGCAGATAAATAAGCTGTCCCTAGGACATGAAGAATTAATGATCCTTCTGAAGTGGTGGGAATGAATTACAACTGTCTCATTTAATGTAGAGGCCCAAGTGTGGGTTTTTCACTTCTGATGCTCTCTGATGCTCCAAGTGGTACCCTTGGTATCCTTGTTCAAAAAAGCTCTGCTTTGGTTCAAGGCTTGGAGGAAGGCGCATGGGACAAGTCAGAACAGCAGGCAGAATCCATAAAAAGATTGTTGAATCTGGTGTGTCAGAAAGTCCAACTTTAACTAAATTACAGCTTGAAAAAAAAAATGTTTGGGCTTTACCCTAAAGGACTTTGGCTGTAGTTTTTGTACCCATGTGTTTGGGAAGTGATTGCTTGGTGTTGTTTATGACAAGCTCTGAATATCAAATAATTTTCCCAAGCCTAGAAGTTTTTCTTTTTCCTGGAGTTTTTCCTATTTTCTGATCTTTATGTTCATTTTTTAAAAAATGAAACCAGAAGGAAGGATGCCATTTTTAAGAGAGTAAAAATGAACTTTTCAACACAACTTGTAAAGTCTGGAATGAGATCTACTGCTTGAGAAATTTACTGTTCGACCTTGCAGATTGTTGTTTTTAAGTTATCTTCCTATATATAGATATATGAACAGCATGTAATTAAAGTAGGTGACAAAGGCAAAAGGAGAAAGTGGCAGCATGCTCCAAACTTTGGAGATGGAGTGGAGGGGAAAAAGAAGTTGTGAAAGAGAGTGACAGCATAAAGAAAAATGATGGGAGAGTGAGATTTTAAGCAGAAGGGAGGACGCTGGAAAAGACAGGAGAAATCAAAGCAGCAAGGGAAAGTAAGGTTTCTAAAAAGGCATATAGGGAAAAGAGGTAGGTGGAAGAAGAAGAAAAATGTATAGTACAGAAAATGAACTAACAGAGGCAGTAGAGTCAGCAAAGGTGTGAGGTTTTGTTGAAAAAGCTGGGAGATTCTGTGGAGCAGGCATGGATGGGGATGCTGAAAGGGGCAATGGATCATGAAGAGAATAAAGAACATGTGTGAGATGTGGGATGTCTCATATCCAGTTCTTTAGCCACCAGTATTCTCCAAGTCCTTCTTCTCCCTTCACCACCCAGTTTATGGTGATTGCCCTGACCCAGGACCTTGCATTGGCCTTGAATTTCATGAGGTTTGCATGGCCCCACTCCCCAAGCATATCAGGATCCCTGTGGTTGGCATCCCTTCCCTCCAGCATGTTGTCCCCACCAGAGGGCTGGCTATCATCTGTAGCTTTGCCAAGGATGTGCTCAGTCCCACTGCCTGGGTCATGGAGGGAGATATTAAGCATTACTGCTCGCTGTACAGACCCTTGGAAAACATCATCTGTTACTGGTTTCCTTGGGCAGCTCTAAGAGGTTCCTGGAAATGTGCAAGGCTCATGCTGGGAGCTTCAGTGACCTTGGTGCCAAGGGAATGCCATAATTGGGCTCTTCCAAGGAAAAAAGGACTCACCCCTTGTCTGCCCTTGGAAAGACCCAGAGCTTGAAGGGAGCCTCTGGAGTTCATCTTGTCCAACCCCACTGCTCAAGAGTGGCTGCCTTGGGCCAGATGCCCATGACCATGCTCAGGACACAGAAAAAAGCTCTGAAGCTTTATCTGGGAATCCTGAGCTTTATGCAAAACTGTTATTTGACTTTAACAGGGTTCAAAACATTGGAATAACATAATTTTCTGAAGTTATTTTTCTCTTCTCCATTGAGTATCCTGTAGGAACCTCATGAAAGAGAAATATGGTTTGTACATGACATCAGTGTATCAGCGACACTTCTATGTCATTTACACAAGTTCTGGAAAACTGAAAAGTGCTTTAATCATGCATAAGGGGTGTTTAATTAGACTGTTTGTCTTAAATGATCATTCCCCAGGTCCTTTTCCATGTTGTGCTCACTGTGACTGAATGGCTTGGCAGTGTGACATGTTTCAGTCACAATGTAGAATGGTTTGGTGGCATAACCTTGGAGTAAAAGTGTTGCCACTGTATTGTCTTGTAAGTGTCTCTAATACTGCCCAGTGGCTGTCCTGGCACTCCAGAAATGCTCTGGGCCATTTTGTTCTGAAGAAGGGATAAGAAAGCCATGTGTAAAACAATTCCTGCATTTTTAAAAGGTTTAATTGATTGTCTGCAAGTGCTCTTTTATTTTTAGCTCCATGTTTGAGCTCTCTATAATATGTCATTTTTGAATGGTAGAGATTGAATTAAATGTCTTGTATGCTTTTTTTGAAATAACTGTTATATTATCATTGACTCTCCTGTATTTCCTATCTATTTCACTTCTCCTGCCATAGGAAACTAGGACTTCCTCTGAGAGTATTATTTCTGTACCTGCTTCAAGTACATCAGGTTCCCCAAGCCGTGTGATCTATGTGAGTATTTCCCAGTGAAATTTGTTCTGTGGGATGGGGAAAGCCTCATGCTTCCTCCTACAGTTTAGCATGTTATATCCAAATTTAGTGTCTCTAAATCACTGCAGTTGGTGATTCCTCTAAAATTGAATTATTTTCTCAAGTTTAAAATATTTGACTCCTGCATTTGCTGTCACAGAATTCTGGTATTTTCCTCCTATATTTTGTGGTGTATTTGTAGCACTTACACTACAGCTAGAGCTGGTTTACACCAAAGCATGCAGAATACCACAGTTCTTTCTGAAAAGTTTAAGTAAACAGTACAGCCCACTGGTAGATTACAAGCTTAGATTTGAGCACAATTGTTTAAATTGAGCTCCTGAGCCTGCATCTAATTGCTTATGGAAACACTCATGTGTGTGATTGCAGGACTCTGCCCCTGCCAAATGCCAGTCCCTCGCTCAGAGGACCTTTGATGTGTTTATGGTTTATGATGCACTCTGGAAAGCTCATTGGGAGAATTTAAAATGACAAAATAAAAAAAATTTAAAAAAATAATAAAATCTTATAATTTTTTTTTCAATACAAGATCAAAATTTCTGTAGTATAGTGTTCATGACCAAATTCTCAAAGTTACCAGCAACAGATAAAAAATGCAAATGTGGTGTGATCCATACAGATATGTCTTGCAGGGCTTCAGCATTTCCAGGGCTTTTCTTTCTCCTGGCCAAGTATCCTTCAGATATGCAGGTCATCCTCATCAGTTAGAGCCATATAGTGAGAAACTTGCTGGAGATGCAGTTGACTTCCAGAGAGGTTATTATAAAAATATTAAGGGCTTTTATCTCCTGCATCAAGAAAGCAAAAGAGTGCTTTGGATCCATACTTGTCTTTTTTCCTCAAATAAAAGTTATTTTGAATACAATATGCACTTTATTTGAGTAAGATAGAACTTGCAGTGGAACAAGTGCCCCTTATCAGTGATTCTGAGTGCTGCTGAATACCAGTGGTATATTACCAGACAAGAAATGGCATTGTGAAGACAGTTCATTGTGCTGGGAGCCTGTTATCATGTAAGCACTTTCTTTGGCCAGATGAACTCTTTTTTTTCAGGCAGGCACCATCTCATTGTGTTTTTAAGCATGAGAATTCTCCTAAGATTTATATGTTTTTAGAGACATTTGTCTAACTGCAGGATGGTGCTGTTTTTATTGATGTTTGTGTTACAACTTTAAACTTGCTTCACTGGCTGTTAAAAGTCAAGGATGAACCTCCATTCTCTTCTGGTTTTGTTTGTTTGTTTGTTTTTAAAGGCTATCATTAAATCAGCACACAATCCTCATGTTTTTTACTGTAATATACAGCTGGGACTGGGAAAGAATAAAGTTGTCTAGCACTATGAGTCAGTCAGAAAAAAAGATTTCCCAGAGGAATGCAAGTTCTTGTTCTATCTGTCTCATCTCTCACTGCTTAATTGTCAAAACTTGATCTTGATTAAATCCTATTTTGGCTTTCACAAACAGGAAAGTAAAAAGAATTAAAAACACGTTACTGACTTCTATATTATCACAATGGTCCCTTGGATATCTGTTTTCTGTTTTTACATGTGTTTTCTGTTACAGGAGAGTTATGACATACAGACATGCTCAAGATCTGTCCTGTGTGCTTTTGTGGCTGTTTTTGCCAAACCTAAATTCTTGGTGCCACTGAAAGGAAGGTCCCACCCACACGTGGCCCTGTCCCTCTCTGGCTGTGCCTTCCCATCCCCTCTTTGCTGCTAATACTGGTGTGTACACAGAGATATGCAGGCAAATTTGAGGCCAGACTGAGCTAAAGAATAACTCAGGAAAAACCTCCAGACAACTAAAGAGGGGGGAAAAAAAAGAAAAAAAAAAAGCTGTCCACATGATATCTGATGCTAGTGTAGAAGGCAGAACAGGGTGGGATGTTGCACACAGGGCAGCAGCTTTCAGCAGTAGCATAGATCCAATCATTAAACATGTAGTAAAATCATACCTTACCAGCTGGTGAGCTCTGTGGAGTATTTCATGGACAAAATAGTTTAGAGAAAACAATTCTGTCTTAGGAACTGTGAGTTTGTGGTGCCTGCACTTCCAAAGCCATGGAGTCAGAGCAGTGCTGAACATCGTTGTGGGCACTGCCCATCACAGGGCAGCTGTGCTTCTGGGCCATGGTGGCCTGGTCACAGAGGGAAAGGTGAAAAAAGGGTTTTTTGACAGAAATGTGAACGTGCCTCATACAGATGGTTCACTAAAGCCATACCACTTCTTCTTCCTCTACTGATAACAGACTTTGGTGTCTTCTTGCTCTGAGAGAGGGCACAGGCCAGAGCCTTTTGAAGGTAATGGGCATCTTTTAATGACCTGTAGGGATGACTTCATTATATCCAGACTGAAATTTACCCTAGTGCTGGCAGCCCCTCAGAGTTCCTAATTAAAAATTTGTTGATTTCTAAATTATGCCATTAAATAAGGTTTAAATAAAAGTCCTGCTTTATACTTTACTTAATTTTATTAAGGCAGAATTAGGTGCTCCAACCTAATATATCCAACTGGAAGGCTTACATTAGTTTGCATAGCTGTGTTATATGTGCTCTCATACAAGGAATAGAAAGCACACTATATTTTTATACAGATGAGATTCACAATTATACGTTTGTAAAATTGCATATTCCAACTGAAACAGATACTCTGTACTTAGAGCATGGTTTTACCAGAACCCTAAATACCAAATTACTGAAGAAATGGCTTGAAGCCTCTCAGCTGTAATTTGAGCTTTCCTGAGCTGATTTGAACTCCATTCACATAATTGAATGTAGGTGAAACAAATAAAATAAAAATACAGTGTAGACTCAATGTTTGAAGAATTGAGTAGAAAGCAGTGGTATCCCTAAGGTGTTTCTTCATCCAAATTTGCCCATATTGTTATACCTAAACTGAAAGGAATTACATAACAAGTTTTACTCCTCTGACAGAGCTGAAATCTAATGGGAAGTTGCACATCTAGATGGAGAGCCAAAATGACTGTAATTCACATTTAAATACCCCCAATTCTGAACTACTTTGGATTCACTAGAGTAATGGCCAAAAACCTGGATACCTTAACTGAAATCTCAGCCTCTTTTGCCTTCCTTGTAGGTATAATGCTGCCCAAAGTATTTCTGGGACAGATTGGACAGACAGATTCTTTACCTTTGCATTACCTGTCTCTGCATCAGAGCTCTCTGCTGCTTTCTCAGCAGGGAGGGACTTCCTTTCATTAAGGGGCTATTTCATTGCTCTTTAGCTTCTTACAGGAGATGCAAAGTGAGATCTGTAGATTGCTGAAGAATCACATACTTGGTTAAAACACATTTTTTTATTAGTTTTGAGAGTGGGAATATGTGATGGTTATGGCACCTTGATTCTACTTTCTTATTTAAGAGTAATCTTCCTTCTTTTCATGCAGTTTATTTTTGCAGAAATTCATGCATTGTTTTAGAAAAAGGGGTAACTGGAAGTTGTTGGACTAAATTTTTCCTGGATTATTAACCTGATAGAAAACTCCCCTGGAAAATCTATTGAACTTTTCTTAGCTCATACTAAGAAAAAACAGAATTACTGCACACATAAATCCTGGATACTTTTGTATTTTTGCATGTGGAAAACATTATTACAGTTTTATAGCTGATCACACTGAGATTTTCAGAGCACAGCAAGATTCACTCATAGTTTTGTTGCCAACAAAGAGCTTATCCTTCTGCAAAACTTGAAGTGGGAATGAGACCATTATGCTGCCCATTTCTCCACTCTCAACGTGGCCAGCTTGTCATCCTATCTGCACTATAGTATGTGCTGAATACAGTTTTGGTGCAATTATCCTAAGGATAATCTGTGCAAATGCTGCAGCTTAGTAATGAGTTACTCTTTTGGAATATGTGTAGTAGGAGGGGAACAGGGACCAGCACAAGGTCCTTTCTCTCTGTTGGTTGTGTGAGTCTCATGAGAGGGTTTGAACTTTGCTGTAGTGACATCTGTGATCTTCCTCCACGGTGCAAATCCATCATCTGCTGGTTTGTGACCCATAATTAAGGGCTGTTTAGACACAGTGAGGTGAAGCTGTGGGACACAACTGGATGGGAAAGATCAAAGAGCTGATTAATGATTTTCAGCATCTGGAGAGTACATGCTGGAAATGCATATTTGATTATTCACTACTGCTTACAGCAGGGGAATTCTGCACAGCAAAACCACTTCAAAATTCAGTGTGTTTTGCCTGAAAAAGACTACAATATCTGTTCCCTATATCTGTTTGTGCATCCAGGAGTAAGTGGGGTATATAACAAGGGAATTGGAATGATGCCATGCTACTCCTGTTAGCCAAATGCCAGGGACAAGGTAGAAGGCAACACTATATAAGAGAAAATAGCAGTAATATTTAGCATTGTGTTGCAAATACAAGATATTTAAATGTTCACAAGCCCAAAAAGTGGTTTATTATGATTATAACTTTTCTGCCTACATTTATCTTTCCTTGTCTGATTGCATCCTGCTCATACTCTTTCTTTATCTCACTGCTTTCTTTCCTCCTTTTCTTAGGCAAAGCTTGGAGATGAAATTCTTGACTACAGGGACTTGGCTGCTCTTCCTAAAAATAAAGCCATCTATAACATTGACCGCCCAGATATGATCTCCTATTCTCCATATATCAGTTACTCTTCAGATGACAGGCATAGTTACGGGGAGGTACTGAAATATGGGTATTTTTTTTACTCTGAGTTTCAGGTTTTATGTGCATCATTGAACATGTTGCCAAAGACTATTAACATGTGCATAATGTTTTTTCAAAAAATGTAACTTCTGTAGCTCTAGTTAATTTTGATTGAGTCATGTCATCCATTCATTCCCAATGACTTCCAAAAAAAAAAAAAAAAAAGGGAACAAACCCAAGATGTTAATTTCTGTTAATTTCATTTTTAGTTTGTAGAAATTAAAACATTGCTTTCTGTGATCATTTTTTAAAGAGATGACATGTAATTAAAATGTTTTTTCATGGGAGTAGTTCTGCATGTGGTAGGAAACAAGAGCCATTGCTAATTATAATGCAAAAATGAGAAGCAAAGCCAAATGTCTTTCATTGTTTTTTTTTTAAATCAAAGTATACCATGTTATTTTGGTAACAAAACAATGGTATCACTTTCCTGTGTACTAATTTCTTTCAAGTGTCCCTTACTTAACTTCATCCTCATGTCATGCATGCACTTCAGCCTTTTCATATGCAGAGCTAATATGATACAGTTTGTGCTAATGAAATCTAATTTAACACAATACTAACATACTAATAAGTAATAACTAATTCTGGGCTTTGTGAAACATACTTGTATATAACTCCTGTCATGCAAGTTAGCTTTTCTTCTCTGAACATACCTGCATTTCATTTGACTTTCTGACTGCTTGTATAATTTTAGCTAAATTTTTACAAATTAAACCTTTACAATATGCTAGATATGAGCAACATACATACAGTCTAGCAGGGAAGTCTGCTTTGTTCTCTCCAGTTGTCAGTGAATGGGCGGAAATAAATGCTACATTTAATGGCCATGAAATTTATGATACTCCTAGTCAGACTATTACTTGCACCTTTTACACTTAATCAGCACCACTGAGGTCTCAGTACCACTGTCAGGGGAAGCGCAGTGTGTATGTTAGGTTTTGCAGGCTTTCTTCCAAGCCCTCTCTGCACAGTGCTGAACCATGATAGCTCCATTGTAAAGTATTCAAAAATAATTAAATTGTATTTGGTGAAGGGCTTAGATGGTATTCAGGTTTCTGATTTCGCAAAATCGAAAGCTGCTGCCTCACCCTGAACCTGTGGAGCATAATCACTTCCTTTCTATGTCAGAATTTGTTGGTGCTGATGATGGTTGTGGCCCTCCTCAAGTGAATGGTGACATCCAGGCTTGGCAGAGGTGCACAGACCAAACATGGATTGTGTTTGCAATCCAGCATATTTCCTGGTGCTCCAAGTATTTATTATCCTTGATATTACCAGGGGGAAAAAAAAAAATCCTGTCTTCCAAATTTCAGCATCCTGGCTTCTTACCTGCAGCTGCAATACTTTCAGTCTATTTGCTCAACTAACCAAACATTGTGTTTGATTTGGAAAGGAAAATGAGCAGCAGATTGTCAAATTACATGATGTTTAATTGAAAATAAATAGTGCAGGTGTTTTTGTTTCCCTTAAAATAGTCAGTTCTAGTGCTGATTTTGGAGGTCCTTCAATGCAGATTTAATTAGGGCTTGTGTGTAGTTTCAGGCAGTTGCTGTTACTGGGAGTTCACTATTGCCCTTCTCTGTGGCACAGCACTGGCCTCACCAGACCCCAGGATTTTGTATAGAGAAATCACTCAAAGACAAATATGAAATTATTTATATATTAGTCCTTATGTACTTAATTCAAGACAGATAATTTAAAAATTGCCCTAACTTAATTGACAGGTGTTTTTCCTAACTGTATCATGTGTTATACATGGATAGTGATATTTTAAGAGTAATTCTTCTCATTAGTAACATCATGCATGAATTTGTATCACTAATTTGTTGTGTGTTGCTGTTTGCAGTCACCTCAGTTGCTCTCTCCAACACCTACTGAGGTAATCCCCAGTGCCTTTGTTCTCCTATTCTGACCCATTTTGTGATGCATAAACCTGATCATATTAATAACCAGCAGTGTCTGAAGTGTGGGGTTCACCCCTTGGCTCTACAGTGCATGGGGTTTATAATTTATGATTTTCAGAGTGTTACTTGTGTTCAATACATGCTCTGCTTCTGGATTGTCATCTGTATGCATCTGTCTCCACTGTCATCCATGTTTCTGCTTTCCAAAATAAAGGTTGTATGGTGGTCACTTCTTCAAGCTCTACTGAATAAATTATACTGGGAAATATGATTTATGTTCACATTTAAAGCTGCCATGTGAGCTGATTCAAATTAGTGCTCAGCATAGATTTCTCTTCTTTTATTCTTCTCATTTTTTTATTCCACAAATAGTTAAATTATTTATACTATTTGTGAGCACCTACTTTTAAACCATTTGCACATACCTGAACTTCTAGGTCTGTGTATTTTGATCTGCATTAATTAAGTTAGTCATTGTTTCAAGAAACATCACTTTGGAAGCAGTGAAAGCATTGAATGTGTTTTCCCAGATAGTAACTGAATTATATATCAGGGCTCTGGCTAATTTCTCCATTATCCCAATTTTATGTACGGCAAAATTTTGGTAATCATGGAGAATTAAGGACTTTAAGAACTGGTTAACAGAGAAGTTAACCAGTAGAGATGTAATTTATTTGATAATTTAAATAAAAGCATGCTTCATGTACTATTTGGTGACATGGACTAGGTTGACTGTTCCTTGCAGAGACACAAGGTACACAAAGGTAAGGTCTGAAACAATATGAAAACTTGATGTTTTGTAAGATTATAACAATATCCTTTAAATTCAGTTACCAAACTGCCAATATTAAGTTCCAGAAGAGATACTGGTGTGGAGGTTGGGACTGCCATGATTTGTGTATACTCCCATGTTATCCCGCTTCTCTGTGCTTGCTGTCTCTTTTTGAGGAATCTGTGATCAGGTGCTTGGGCATCATCATCTGCAAACTTGTCACCAGTTTTGTTGCAGGGATTTTTTTGTTAGAGGAGAGTTCCTCTGTGTCGTACAATTGGACACATCACAGACCATTAGCTGACACTCATATGATATTTAAAGACTTTGTAGAGCCATTGCAGTGCTGCTTGTAGTTCTCTCCACAAAGGTTAGAGTGGGTATTACACAATGTAGGTGCAGAGGGAAGGAAACATCTCGAGCTGGGTGTTGAGAGGAGTTGGTGGCAGAGTGCCTACAGAACACTGCACGCTTGGGAAGGCATCAGTTGTTCTTTGCTTTTTGTAAAACTACTTCTGAACTTAATGTTAAAGCAATAATGCTGCTGGCCACTGTACTAAGCTGATTTTCCACTTTTGAAAATGTAGCTGGTACATCTGGGGTGATGTTGAAGGGATGGAGCATATCTTGTCCACAGGACAAACCTGATGATGTGAGAACATTGTACATCTGTAGAGTCAAGGATAGTCCCAGAGGAGCCAAATTCATCTAAAGATGAATGTATGGATATAATTAAGTTGTTCCGATAGGAATTTGGGAGATGACAGTAGGGCTAATAGGATGTGGTTTGTTTAAATGATGAATGATCCAGTGGGAAGCACACATATTCCTAAAGGGATCCCCATATTCATGATAAGTGACTGACACTTGATACAGTGTAGGATATCTTCATGCTTTTCTACTGGAACAGGAGAGGAGAAGCATTTTTTGAGTACAACTTTCCATAAAAGAGCACCTGTAGGTTACGTTGATTTGTTCTAATATGAACTTAACTCAAGCCAATTCTCACGTGTCTTAAAAAAGGGGAAATTTGAATTTTCTTTTATAGCAAGTTTACACAAAGTAATTTCCCCATCTATTTCACTCAGTAGTGCTTTTACTGTTAAGAAGATCCTACATGCAAATTGCAGTTGCAGTTTAACTAGCTGTTGAAAATCAGAGGCTTGGAGGGTGTGTGCATGGTTTTGACTGGTTGAAGCCAAGGGTCTAGTGGGAATTGGCTTGTCTGAATGGCTCTGCACAACAGTGCAGTATTAATGCTGGTGTGTTAGTATTGGGTTTCTTAGGGTAATGACCATGTTACAGTGTGGCACACTGGGCAATTTATACACAATCAGTTTCATGGTGTAGTGAAACCAGCAAATGCTGATTTTTGTGTTGTCTGCAACCATTATGCATCTATTCATATGGGTACAAGTGACCATAATACTGTCATGCTGACCTGAGCTCATCTTCCACCCACTTTCATTTGTTCAGGAAATTACACTGTCCTGAAGCAACACTTTTACAGTTGTTTTCAAATTAAATTGTAATTTTAAATTTATGCCTGCGCTGACTTTCCTGGCAACATGACCAATCTCTGGTACTTGGCAGAGCTCTTTCAGAAAGTCACTCTGCAGGTGGAGGTGCTGAAAGCCACCTCATTTCATTAGGATTGCATGGACTCTTAGGACAGCATTGACTCCCATCTACACAGCACAGAAACACACGAGATGGCATATTCTGCCTGTTTGAGAAGTTGCTTCTCTTCCCTAATAACATGTGTTTCCTCTCTTCCTCTAAGGGTGACCAAGATGACAGATCTTTCAAGCAGTATAGGACATCAAGTCCTAGCTCTGCTGGCTCCCTGGGCTATGGTCGATACACCCCCACCTCCCATTCTCCTCAGCATTACAGCAGACCAGGTAAGCAAAAAGCAGCCTTTCTTATTCTCTGGATTTTTCCATTACATTGTGTTATGTTTTAAGTAGAATTGACTCCAGCAGTCAGGGGTTTAAGGTGGAATAGCAGTCCATTGCAGGGATTTATTTACGGTGAAAAGCGAGTTCCATGGGGAGAAAGGAAACAAGTGCTTCAGGAATGTGCATCCAAGAAAACAAAACCAGGCATTTATGAAAAATTGATTCTGTGTAGACACAAGATAGGAGGGTTTAAGGGACTTAAACTTGGTCTCAACCTGCCTGAAGACACACACTCAAGCCACTGTTCTTCCAAGGTGTGGCACAGTAGCAGTGAATGCACACAAAGCCAGGAGGGTGATCGAGTGACCTTGTGTTACCTTCTTGTACCACAGGGTTGTGGTTCTTGTCCCTCTGCACTGTGCAAGAGCTGGAAGAATGACTAATTCTGATGGCTGAATTTTGAAGGCCAAGTTGCTTTAGTTGAGAAGTTTACAGAGGGTTTTTTGCAGTTTTGTGCTGTGGTAGCAGCTGTTTTGGTGCTCTTGTCACACAGACAGGAGGGATGACCTTTGCATGGAAATGCTTCACAAAACTCCTTTCATATTTGGGCTCTGTACAGGGTTTTATCCTTGGAAATAATCGGTGAAGTTGCTCAAAATTAATTGTATTTTTTCTCTACTCCATCATTTAGGTGAAGAACACAAAGCATTTATATTTTTTTGTTGTTGTTGTTGTCTTTTAATTTCATTGGGGATACATTATAATTCTAAACTAGTTTGGAAATATGCAAGTCCTTAATCTTTCCAGGGGAAATGAAGATTTTAGAGGTAACAGAAACAGTTTTTACAGGAATTGAATATTTGTATTACACAAAGTCTTTGACAAAATGGAAATGAGGCAGAGTATAAAGAAATCTATTGCAGTGAATTAATCTCTGCTGAAGGTCTGGTAGCTGTCACACCTCATCTTAGTAGCACAATGTTAAAGCAAGGAGGAAAGACAAAAGGAATTCCAAAAAATTGAATGCTTTAAAGTTTAGAAGATAATGTTCATAATCACCATTGTTAATAATTGCCACTGTCCTCCAAATTGTGTTATCAGGACATTATTGCAGCAAAGCAGAGATGACTTGAGAGTATTTTTCAAGGTACTTAATCACATATCTAACTTTCAGAACTCAAATAACTTCAGGATGTTTCTCCAAGTATTTAAATTAGCCATGCACTCGAGTGCCCTGTGAGCTAAATCCCGCCAGTGTGCAGCACCAACAGTGAGAAGTGGGCCCACTCGTGGCACAGTTCTCTGCAGAGACAAGGCTCTTCCCATTTCATTTCATTGGATCCATGATGAGCATTTCTCATTCCCTCTTGCAGCTTTTTAATATGCAGTTTTTCCCCTGAGTGCAGCCATGCCTTTTGTGGTGCCTTTTCTGGAATATTTTCTGATGCCTTACAGCATTTTGGGTGATGCCCTTTCTGTCTGTGGAAAGCCCCTGTCCCTTGGCCGACCCCATGGCATGGCCACTGGCATGTTTTTAGCAATAACCAGAGAAAGAGGAAGACTTAAATGTAAACTGTATGTTTTCTAAGCATCAGGAGGAAAATGTTCCTGAAAAAAAAGGATGGCATTGTAATTTGTGGCTTTCAGTAAGTGAACTAAATAGTTTATTTTCACTTACTCTCTGTTGCCCCCAGCTGGTACTCACAGTCTTGGTACCAGTAGCTGCATCTCCCTGCCCCAACACCCAAGCCTTACATCTACATTCAGACATCATTACATCCCTTTCTTCAAAGGTAAGGTCCAGGAATGCAAAACCGTGCTGTGATAATGTAGATTTATTCAGCTGTGTTTCACTTTTATGTCTGTGCAAGCATGGCTTCCACTTGGATAAAATTTGTCTTAATTTTGTGCAAATGCTTCCTTGATGTACTGTGTAAGTTTTACAAACTGAGTGGGTATGGGGTGTTTTATTTTTGCTTTTTCAGTGAGTGTTCAGTGGCTTTCAAAGGGATAGAGGGAAGGAATTAGCTTTTATAATGAAACTGAGTAAGGGAAATATTTAAAGTCTGTTCTAAAATACCTTTACCCTTTTTGGTGGTGCTAAATAGTATGATAAGCTTACATATTTGATACAACGTAGGATGATCAGTTATCTAAGCTTCCAACCTACCTTTAGCTATTCTTCATATTATTTGTAGCATTGCCAAAAATTATGACAGCTGGTTACATCAGTGCAGCTGCACTGACTATGAATTAATCTGTGCTATATCTTATAAAACAGTAACTGAATCTGTTCTCCTTGCCATTAGTTTTTTGCAGTGGATACTAACTTCTGGCAACCTCCATGTTGTGGATGAGACATTGCTGAGGAATGCCAAGAACGTTTGAGACAAAGGCTTTTTTCAGTCAGTTGGTTAAATGTCTGAGAGAGAAGGCATTCACCTACCACATTTGTCTTCCCCTGTGTCTGTCTTCTCTAATAACAATATGAACTGTGAGGCCACATGAATGGCAAACACTTTCAGTGCCTGTTCCTTGACTCTCATCTCCTCTCTGATTTAATAAAGTGAAACTGTTGTTCTTGAGGTTGTAACCAGTAAAGAAAAGGGAATGACCCTCTGCAGGAGACAGACTGCACATTCAAGTGAATAGCAGCTACTCATTGCCTTTGGAATAATAACTAATGCATCTTTTTTGGGCCCTGATGCTGCCCAAAATCAGCTGAATTTCCCTGGGATAAACAGGAACAGAATCAAGCTTGAAACATCGAAATATGATCCTTGAGAGAAGATTTTGGACTAAAGAGCTGATGAGGTTGAACTGTTTGTTGTTGATTTAGAGGCTACCTGCAAAGATCCTTTCCATGACCAGAAGCAGTCAGCTTCCCAGACATTTCTTGAAAGGCTGGCACAATCCCTGGTATTCTCTGAGGCACTGCTTGAACTGGTTTTCTGTCTGTCCTCTCATTTTGGATGGTATTATCCAACCTGATGTGCTAAGTAAGAGAAACTTCTTTGGTGTGCTGCAGCACACGATTTCAGTGTATGGAAAGCTCTTTCTCAAAGTCCTGTTGGCAGCTGCTTGGCAGCACTCCTGTGCAAATGAATTTCTGCTCAGTGCTACCTGCTGTTTTTCAGAGCAGCAGCAGTTATTAAGTGCTGCTGTTTGGAAGAAGGAATCGTCAAGTGGGAGCTCCTTGTGCCCAAATAATTATTAGTAATGTGATCAAAATTATAATATTTTGCAATTCTGAGGCACTTTTTTTATCAAGGAGCTAAAACATTTTGCAGACAGTACCTTACAGTGCCTCACAGTGTTCCTGTGAGGCAGGTGAACCTTTTTATAATTTTCCTAAATAGGTAATCCTGAGCCCTGCCAAGGTTGAATAGATTATTCACTGGCTTACATTGAATTAATGTCTCTGTCCAAAATGAGTCAGAAGATTTGCTTCATCCTCTTCAAGGTCTCTGAATTCAGAGTTCCAGAATGTGGTTTTTTCCTTATCTTAAGGAGCCTTTTGTTGGTGTGGATGTGCTCTTTTATTCTCTTCAAAGTGGTTAGTGTGGGAAGTGTGGGATTGTAGCAATAGTTGGTTTGTATTCAGACCAACCTTAATGTTGCCACTTCAGTTTTAAGAAAGTGAAGTCCTGCTTATTTTTTTTAAAAAATTATAAGATCCAAAAATAATACACTGCTTTACTATATCAGAAGTAATCTTTTTAAAACCAGGACTCCACATATGTCATAAAAGAGATTTCTTTACACTTCCAGTAGACAGAAACATTACTACCCTAGGGAAATTAAGGCAAGCAAAATCTTCCTTTTGATCTCACTGAGGCTGCCTCATCTTGTTCCTGAGAATGACAGGGTTCATAATTTTTTCCAGTGACAAATATGATTACTAAGTTTCCTGTTCTTCCATCAGTGTTCTGCAGTCTAGCTCCCATGAAGTGTGATGGGATGAGCTGTTATTTATCATGAAGGCAGATGATTTTTGTTTGTGCTCTTTTAAGGATTTTTTTCTTCAAAATAAGATCTGTGACAACCTCACTTCAAGAAAGCTTCACAGTTCATGCCACTGCAAGTGATAGGTGTGATATTCCAAGCACCTATGCTTGGTGTGGTAGTTACTCTTGAGGTGAGGGAGTCTTTGAGTGTGCTGAGTCCTGCTGAAAAAAATATTTCCTTAAAACATGGTGGAAATTATCTTGCCTTTCTAGTGCAGGAGCACAGCTTCCAAAGTCCTTTTATTTTTGGCTTTGAAAACTTGAAAGGAATTAGTCATCAAACTTCAAAAAATGTCTAATTTAGTGCACCATGGGCAGAGATATTAAAGGGCCCAGTTTTGTGAGTAGGCTTGGACAGCTCCCTCATTCAACCAGTGGCATCTGTTTGTTCTTCAGTCTTGAACTTAGACAGCTCTTACTGTTACTTATTATAACATTTCCCATCCTCACAGATAAGACAAAAGCTGATTAAGTGGGAGATATAAGCAATATTATACTTTTCCTGACAGTCCCTTGAAAATGGAGCATGGTCTCATGAAAATGAGCCCTGGTCAGTTGGCTCTAGACACACAGGGTTAAAAGCACAGCCTGCCCTGTCAGCAACCAGGGGACACAAGGAAGTTTTTGTGGTTTGCACTCAAGTTCAAAGTAAGCCTTCCCAGATTCTTTCCAAGTTAAACAACATCCAGGGAAGAGTTCAAGACTCTGGTTTTTTGCTCTTCACTTATCACTAGAGAAGAGCACAGCCTGTGGCTGCTTATGGCAGAAGGCAAACCCAAAAGTTTGAAAAATTGCTCTCACTGGTAGTTGTCTTTCCCTGAGAATTTATTTGAAGTTCTTCTTCAGTCTATACTAAGCAAACCTTGAAAGAGAAAGTTTATTGGCAAAGTCTCATTTTAGAGATTTAAATTACAGCCTAGCTTAAGTGGCTGTATGTAGTTCCTACTCATTAACTGTCTACATGGGTCTTCAGTTTGCTTTATTATTAAACACTTACTCTTGTATGCGAAAAGTGAAATACAACTACTCACATGTTTATCTGAATCAGTAGCAGAATGAAAGTTCAAATGTGCATCAGTTTGTATGAATGGAGTCCAAGAAAAACTTTTTCCATCATTTCATCCTTAATTCTTCCATTTTGAGCAAGTTAGAGGTGATGGCTTTGCAAACTGCTCCACACAGATGATCCTTGAACTGAGCAAGTTTTAGATTCCCTATGCCCTGGTACTTGCACTTATATCTTGTGTTCCTACAAGTTTATTCCTCTTAATTAATGCTTTCTCCTGATTCCTTGCTGACACTCTACCCTGTCTGAAAAATTACTTTCTGTGTGTGTACAATACAAGCACCTTGGGTCACTGCTCAATGAAGTGATTTTTCATGGAGATCATATATGAATAGACATTTTAATAATATGCTAATTTTTAAGTACATGAGGAATTAATACACTGTGGAAATTGCTTGAGAACTTTCATTTTCTGTTAAAATTAGAAAACTCCAATAACAATATCTGATTTGAGTGAAGGACATTACAAAATTTTTAAGAATTGTGGAGGTATAATGAACCTTATTTTAGTATCTACCAGTGACATTGAGGCTTCTTTTATTTAATAGGGATAGGCAGGAATCTGGGCAGCAAGCAGCAAAGAAAGAGGGAATTCATAAATGTGGAGTGCAAAGCTCTGCCCATTTTTTTCCATCCAAGAGCAAAGGGGGAATCAAGAAACTGAATAACTCTCTGGTTTCTTGTCTGAGGACTACTTGCCTGCAAGCTTGTGGTGATACACCAGATTCTTAGTAATTCCTTAATTTTTTCTTAACATTTTGGAAGGACCATAGGCTCTCAGCACCTGTGGCTGGGATGTCAATCTCTCAGTGTCCCAGATTACACTTTTCCAACAAGAAATCACTGTTACTGAGTGGTTGCAGCTGAATAGCTTTTGAGTTCTAATTTTTGGTCTAGTGTGAACATGAAAGACACAAAATCTAGGACGGATCAGTTAGTGTATTGTCATGAGGTAGCGCGGCACGCTCTTCTGACCTCGTCTGTCCTGTCTCTGCTCCCACTGAGCTCGGTGGCTCTGTCCCCGTGACCTCAGTGGTGCATGGCAAGTCTGGCTTTGGTGGCAGTGGGATGGCCATGGCCCACTGTGTGTCAGCAGAGACCACTCCACAGGCATGGTAACAGCTCTGGTAACCCAGGAGCTCTGTGGTTATGAAACATCTCCTTCATGAAAGCAGAACTCAGTTGCAGATCTAATGCCCTGAGCTGCTGCACTTTCTTTACCCCAGAGAAACTTGCTACACCATCATCATTACCAGCCATTAAGTTTGTGCTTCATCCACACTAAAACAATAACAGCAGATTAACAGTCATTTGATGTAAGAATAAATGTCATGTTTGCTTCCAGTTGCTTAACAGTGCTGTAAACTAAAAGGATTTTACAAGTCCCAAAAAAGTAGAGCTTTACTTTTTTGTTTGCCAAGCAGCACTATAATGCCATAGAGTTTGCTTTAGAGAAATAAGCCAAGAGGAGATAAATGGCACCTAATAAGCATTTGAAAAAACAACTGGAAAAATTAATATGGAAAAATCCTATGTGTATCTTGAAATTTGGTAAGTGACTATGGCATTATAGATCCATGACTTGATAATCCAACCTTGTTTGCATAAAAATGCTGTGGCATGTTACCTGTGGGAAAAGTTTGCAATTGAAAGCCGAATTTCAACATCTCTTTTTGTCACTGATATATGCAGGATGTTTTGACTTAACCATAATGTTTATATTTTGGTCTAGTCCTGCTTTGAGATAGTTTAAACACAACTGAATAATGTATTACCAGTTTCAGGGGCAGGCTACGAGCCATAGCATTTAACTTTTAAAAAACTTGATCAATAGATTATTCAGTTAAGGCTGTGCAAAACACATTTCAAGATTCTGGATGTTCTTATCCTTCAATTTTCTTTTTTAAAGCATCATTAAAAGAGAAGTTTTCACTTCAAAGTAGGACACTGTAATCTGATATCTATCAGATAGTAATTTTTGATGAGGTGTGAGGAGTCTGAGCCAATATACTATGCTGAAAAAGAATGGGTTTTACAAAAACATATATTTAAAACTGTTGGATTAACAAGTCATTCTGAACAAGCTTTTATGCTTGAAATACTCTACTTTGCTTTCCATTTTTCTTTTATCTGCTTTCTTTGCTCTTCCCCTTGGAGGCAGTGAAAGTGGTCGGAGCACTCCAAGCTTATCCATGTACTCTGACAGCAAATCTTCACCTTCTGTCTATCAGCAGGCTCCTAGGCATTTCCATATTCCAGGTAGGCATTAACTGCTTAGCTTTTGATCTTCAATTTCTAGCATCTGTTTGTTCTCTTCTGAATGTAATTTATTTTTTTTTTTGGCATTGATTTGTGAATTTCAAAGTGCAGAAAGAGAAAATGTCTACCAAGTGAATATCTGTTGTTATACTTCAACTCAAAAATAAGAGAAAGCTGTGTGCTCATGTACCTATATGTTAAAAAATTGCTTTACAGAAGGAACAGATTGAAAAATGTTGCCAACAGTATGAAGTTACAGAAGCACTGGGTTAGTGGCTGAACTAGATGATCTTAGATGTCTTAATGATTCTAAGATCCTATGATTTATAGTGCCATAACTGCATAGAAGTATTGAGTTTGTGTCAAGGAGGAATGGCTGAAGGGGTTTTTGTTGGTTTTTTTTTGTTGTTGTTTTTTTTTTTTCCCTTATCAGTCTATTATATGAATTTAAGTAATAGTAACATAAACTTCAAAAGAAACTGGAAGACTTCAGAACTGCAGGAGGTTCATTGTGGCAATCTTTGTATAGGTACTCTACTGTTTTCAATTTCAATGAACAAGCGTATTAAACTTACATCCACACCATTTAGCTTTTTGACTGCTAAACACATCTACCTCCTCACTGTAATCCTTTGTTTATTCACATTTAGCTGCTTGGTTAATGTTTCTGTAAACAGACCACAATTAGGAACTCTGTCTGCTCAAGTCTGTAGTACTGAGTAAATCTGATGTCTGTACAATATGAATTGGGAACCCTAGACTGTGGCTCTGAGTGCTTCCAGAAAATTCCTGGAAGGCCAAGTTGGCTATATAATTCAAAGTAAAGACAAATTATAGGATTTCCTAAAACAACAGTTTGTATTTACAGTATAAACATTCATACCTGAACATGTTCACTTTATTTATAAATAATGGAGAAAATCCTTTTCCAAGCGTGACAGTTGTAGTAGTCTGTTGTACTCCTATGTGAATTTTCAATAGTGGCAAGTGTGCCAGTTTCTTTTTTGCTGATTATCAAGTATGTACTGCTAGTGCAGATGAAACCACCTACTTATCACCAAATGGATGCCACTGAAGTTGTCTTAGAGCATTTTGAGGGACTTAGGGGGATTATGTTGCACAGGTAGGTATAAAGGTTTTCAGCATATCATTCTCTTTCAATAACCAGTGAATGGCAAACCACTGAATAAGTGCAGTCTTGGCTGAAGTTCTTGCATTGTTACTGTTGCTGAGAGGAGACAAGAGCAGGGTGGTCTGAACTGCTTGCTTACTCTTTCACTCTTTCCTTTCTCTTTCCTCTTCCTCAGACACTGGCGCAAAAGATAACATCTATAGGAAACCTCCTATCTACAAACAGCATGGTACAGTCTGCTTTTCTCTGTCGCAGTTTTGTCTATGTGTCTCTGCAAAAAATGTGTATTGACTCCCAAATTCATTTGCTGTAGTCTTTGCATTTCATTATGTCCCTATAACCTCAAATAGAAAAGGAGAAGTGACATGAAAATTAAATAGCATTTGGTATAACATGATGTCCAAGGATACAGTAAGTTCTTGAAAACTGGGAGATATGGGAAAACTGGGATGCTGGTATTTTATATGTTGTGATGATTCAGAGCTGATAATGAGTGCCACATAAAGTGCTGTGCTATGCCCTGACTGCTGTTTCATGCTCTGTTTTCACTCTCCTGCCTCTCTGTGCCTGCTCCTCAATATAAATCATTAGACACAACTTCTTAGGCTGAGCAAAAAAAAAGACAGACAGCTAAAAAAGTTTAATATTATAATAGTGTTTGGAAAAATCATGAACAAATGTAATGTAACGATCATCTAATGTAAGTCAGCACAGTTTCTCTCATTTACAGAAGCTGATGATAGGACTGATGTCCTGTATTCTGGCTGTGTAATTTATTTTATAGATACTTCTGGTTTCAAAGAGGATTCTAAGCAACAGCTTTATATTTGCAGGGTGAGCATTTTTATATCAGTTTGCTGTCTGTCGAAGTCTGGATTATGTCAGTTTTGCACTGCTTTATGGAACTGTGCTCATAATGACTAAAGTGAGCAGAGAATTAAACTAGCAAGTCAGCAGTCTCAATAGATTAACAAGAATATATGTTTTAAATTTTCTTTTCTAGATTATAGATGTCCTGAAAGATTGTGTTGGAAATAGGTTTTTTTTTTTTTCTACCAGAGGTCAAAACATAATTTACTCTAACTAAAAAATTCCCAAAAACCGTAAAATCCAGCAACAACAAAAATCAATAAACTTTCCTTCCAATAAAAATAATACAAATGAAAATAAAATTTAAAAATATTTATCTTTTGTTCTGGAAGGACTCCCAGCTAAAGCATGAACACATGAGCAGCTGATGCTTCAGCTCCTCAAGCTAATGGGATGCTGAACTAATTCATCCTGAAAAGGAGCCAGAGAACATTCCTTTGTTGAGAAGACCAAGTTTGAACAAACAAGCACAAAAATGTTCTTTAAAACAAGAAGTGCAAGAAGCTCTTCCAAAACATTTGGCTTTAAAAGGTTTTAGTTACATCAGCACCCAACAGATTTGCTGTAGCCACAGCTTCTGTGTTTCTATTATAAACAACCAAATTCAGAATGAGAAAAAGGTGGTGGAAGAATGGAACATGCAAGAGATCAGGCTCAGAGCTGGGGTTGGAAAGTGAAGAGTGTAGGAGCCTGCATGGTTGTGTGTGTGTGTTTTAGCAGTGTTTGAACATCATTCAAAGTTACTAAAAAAGTTTTGAAATCACATTAAGATTCATGGCAGAACCGAGTATCCCTTGTAGTGGTGAAGCTAATGCTCAGTACTGATGAAATTCAGGGCACTTGGATTTATCTGCCAGCAGTGTGATATATGAAACCTTCTCAGGAGCTTGGGAAGGGCTGGTCTTCATGCCCTCACTGATTTTGGTTGTAAATTCTCTGCATCTCTTTGAAATCAGATGCTCTCAAGATCTTGTGGAAATTTCTTGAAATTTCTGAATAGAAATCTTGAATCAAGCATGGGGTGTTTTTCCTTTGAAAACATCAATGTCTCAAAACAAAAATAAACATTTCCAAAAATGCATCAGACCCTCTCTATGGATTTTTGATTTAATGAGAGCAAAATCTGTAGACATAACCTGGAATAACTTCTTGACTCGCAGTTTAGAGTGTGTTCCCAAAATATCTGTGAACCAGGTTTAGGTCCTTCTTGCCGTGTAGGGACTTTATTCATATTTGAATATTCCTTCCTATTTTATTCCTCAGAGACATCTTGGGAAAATACACTTGTCAGGATGCTATGAGATAACTGTGAAAACCTTTTTCATAACGCTGTTCATAGTTTCTAACCCAGCTTTTTTTTTTTTTTCCCCACACTGAATTGATGTGGGGGGAAGCAGCCAAACCCTCTACAGTTCCAGATTTTCACCTCTAACCTACAGATATTTTCCTTATGGCAGTTTGTCATTTTTTAATCACCACCTCCTCAGCAAAACTAGTCAAGGTCTGGATGTGAGCTGTACAATGGCACCAGAAATTGCATCGTGGTAACAGTGAAATGCTTTTGGTGGTGGCCTTTTGCCTGTGTTGTTTAGACACAGGGCAGATCCTCTGCAGACATGATGGCTGGGGAACTGGAGAGGGCAGAGTTTTTCCCAACTTGCTGGGAGTTTTTCAGCACTTCTAATGGTGCAATTTAATCTCCTCTCCATCTCTGTCTCTAAGAATCTCATCTGAGCCTTAACTTCTGTGTTATTGTACTCTTTCTCTTACTAGTAATTACATTTTCTATCTACATTACATTGCACAGGGCCATTTTTCTCAGGCATTGCGGACAACCCCCTTGTCACATTCATTTCTCATGGGCTTAAAGTTCTGCTATGTCCTTCCATTATTCCAGTTTTGCAACATTAAAACTCTCCCCAAACTACCCAGAGGGATACAAAGGCAAGTAGGGCTCAAATTTTAAGGACTTACCTGAAATTGTGTGAAATTTGGCACAAAACTTTCTGTAAGACTCTCGAGTATAACTCGGTGTCTGGAACAATACCCTGGGAAATCAAAGACAAGGAAAAACACATTCAAGGGTTGGGAACTATCTAATGAAGAACTTTGAGGTTTTCAGTTTTCTTCTCAGCAAGTTGGAAAGTTACAAGGAAATAACCTAATGGTAAAACATCAACTTTTTTTGGGAAACATTCTTTAAGAGGACAATATGGGCAGAAGAGGAAAATACAGTCATAAAAATTGGTTGATCAAGAATTTTGAATTTTAGAGTCTGACACAATCTCTCTTGCATATTTTATAAAGAGGCAATGCCAACTTTACGCATAATTTTCTTTACCATGATTGTCTGCCCTCTTTGGGGTCCCAGGAGACCCAGGTGTGCTGACTACAAAATATCTGTGTGACTACTTGTACTTTCATGGTCATGGTAACACAGAAGGGGGAATTGGCTTCCCTGTAAGTGATGGCCATAGAAATTTGTCCCTAAGATACGATGTACAATTATTTTTCCTACCAATCATTCCCCAAAAGTTCAAAATGCAAGTTTAAAATCCAGCAGGAATACATTCTCTAAATTCACTGTATACATAAAGAATGAGTATTACTGTAATACTTTCAAAATTATTTCAGTTAATTATGTGAAACCATAGCTGTGTACATCAAATTTTCTGTCAAACTCTATTTTTTAATTGATTTTTCTCCCACTCTTAAAAATATTCAGAACATAACTACAGTCAAAACAGAAAACAAAAAATAAGATGCATTCTGTTCAAATTTTTTTAATTAATTTAATCTTACAGCAGCAAGACGATCAGAAGGGGAGGATGGAAGCTTGGATCAGGACAGTAAGAAGGTAATGATCAGAAAGAATGAAAAAAAATATTGATAATTCTTGAAGCAACTGGTTTATAAAACACATTCATATGTAAAGGTATTATTTTAAATAATTGAAATAATCATTACTACTTTTAGGTCTTCTGAAAAGACATAGAAAAGCTTAATCTCTCACCCAAAGGGTTTAGAATGTACACTCTGCGTCGATGTGTTTGCGGGTTTTGGGACAAGGGAAGAGATGAATCTGACTCTATATATCTTAGAAGGTTAATAGAATAGAATAGAATATAGTGTTATGTTATGTTATACTAAAGCTGTATTAAACTATAGAGAGAAGGGAATACATCAGAAGGCTAAGAAAGGAATGAATAATAAAAACCCGTGACAGACAAGAGTCCTGACATAGCCAGACTGGGACTGATCATCAAGTAAAAACAATTCACATTAAACCAATCAAAGATGCACCTGCCACATTCCAAAGCACCAGATAATTACATTTATTATTGACATTTCTTTTCTGAGGCTTCTCAGGAGAAAAATCCTGGCGAAGGGATTTTTCATAAAAATATCATGGTGACAATTCTACAGTAAAGAGAAGGAGGGATATTGAGATTAAGAGCAATAAACTATGGATTTTCACTGGGTCTCAACATGAACATTGGTGATTCAGCTAATCCTGCAGACATAGGGTGCATATCAGCCTAGAAGAAAAACGTCAAGAGCAGATTAATTATGAGAAAATTACATAGGGCATCTTCTGAAGTGGGGCACAGTGGGAGGCTTCATGAACAGAGAAACTATCACCAGCCCAGCTGAAAATTAAAAGTTTCTGGTAGCTGTTATGTCTAAGTCATCATTCAGTCAGCCTTTATAATTTGATAAAGGATGGTACAAGCTGCGGTGAGCATTAACAGACACGCAGCTCACAAGGCGTGTGAGACAGCCGAGGTAGGAGAACTGCCTGCAGGTGTTAAATCCTGTGTCTCGTAACAGGCTTTTCCTCTCTGCAGCTGAAGAGCAGCTGGCTGATCCTGAAGGGGGATCTGGACACCAGAACCAACTCCCCGGACTCGGAGACGCGCTCGCTGTCGCTCACGGCGGGCAGCGACAGGGCGCAGGAGGGCACGGCCGCGCCGTGCTGCCGTGAGTGCTGCTGGGCACGGGGTGCTGCTGCAGCCCCAAACTCACTGCTCCTGGCTGCCTTTGTGCTTCGTCCCTGCCAGAACCACACCGTTTGTCTGTTTGTTGTGCCGTGGCTTGTGAGCGTTCAGTGCCTCCAGACTTTGATGGTGAAACTGTTGGTAGTTTCTTATTAGGGAAGGGAGCAGCACTGCCTGTGGGAATGAACTGCTGCTGTCTCTTTGGAGAGCAGAGATGCCTTACCACAAAAACCCACTCCTCATGAAAGTGCCCATTTATTATATGATACCTATTTTCAGTAGACAGAATGGCAGTAGCAAGCAGATTTTTCATTTGTGCTAATTAGTCCTTGACACAAACTGTGTATTTTGAATATTGATGGAGCCATTCCTTCTCTATCATGATACACATAAAGATTTCCTTGCTCCAGAGATTAACTTAGGCAATTTTTTTTTGTTATCACTTGCAGTTATAAGGTCACAGAAATATTCCAGGTGGGAAGGGGAATAATTTTGTAACTGGATACTGGCCTGGAGACCATATGCCCATGCTAGCTATCAGTACCAAAAAGCATGTTCTATACATTTCTTATTACACATTTCAACAAGTCAGAAGCATTACTCTTGGGCCTGAATTTTGCTTTTAAGTTACATTCATGACAAAAAAGAAGTTTAATGAATTTTAAGAAATAACAGGGATGTTCCTCTCCTTGCCTCCTCCACTTTACCCCATGCAGTAGTAGCAGGTCATCCAAGGTAAACAAGCTGGGGAAGCAGTTTTCCAAAAGAATGCACCCAATGCAAGGCATGTCTGGCAGCATGGCTAGGATGTCAGTGTTGTGGGCATTTTGGTAATGTGATAGTTGGCTCCATCAACTTATATTAAGGAAATTATGGCTTAGCTGTGCAAGGAAGAGGGAAAACAGATGCCACGAAGTCTGTCACAAGTCTGTAACAAGATAAAGAAGAAAATTTATTTTAGATCATCAGTCTCACTGGTCTAGCTTAAAGGAATTTGATAACTTAATCCTCACTGGAAATCACAGACATGTGCACAAGGTGTACTGCAGGATTCCCTGTGCAGGGGAAACCAAGTCTGACCACCTCACACTCTTAACATCTGGAAATTGTAGCCCATGAATTGGCACCTTTGAAACCTTTCATTGTCATACATACATGGGGTATGTCTGGAAGCTTTATGGAGTAGATCTGATACTCTTCTACACATGTTTTTAGAGACCAGTCCTTAAATGAAGATTTTAATCAGGGAGAAGTACATAGCACATCAAGAACTGTTATACAGGAACAACATATGGTGTTAATTTTTTCCCCTGAGAATGTTGCTCTACCTGTCACTCTGCTATACTAGCACTTCTTTCATGTTTTTGATAATCTTGGGAATGTGGAACTATTAAAACTAGAAATGCAATAGGTAATTCACACCTCTGTGTCAGGGTCAGTATCCCATTTGTGCCAATACGTAATCTTGGGAATGTGGAACTATTAAAACTAGAAATGCAATAGGTACTTTACACCTCTGTGTCAGGGTGTAAAGTACCTATCCCATTTGTGCCAATACAGGTTCTGTTGTTCATTTTCCATTGCTTTTTATCAGCATTTCTCTGTCCTTCATGAAAGTTGACTGCATTACCCAATTAGCAGCTACAAGAAATGAAATTGAGGAAGTTTTATCTTCCTGAAATTTACACTTTTCCTTTCCTTATGCTTTTATTCACTTACCTATGGACATCCTAATTCCTTCTCTATTCAGTGTTTCCCTATTTAGTTCTGATTATTTATAGTCTGTCCTATGTCCCCTATTGGCTACAGAAAAGTAGCATCTCTACCTCTTGCACTTCTGCTTGAGAACTCTGGTTTTCAGCCTCATCCCTATAGCATAGTCAGTGACTATCAGAGAAAATAAACTTGTTAGGTGTAGGTTTGGTGCCAAGCGGTTACATGCAGAGTGGAGGGAGTCAGCAGGCTGTGAATTGGTAGTGATGTTTCCAGATACGCTGAGCAAAAGCCCTGCATTTTTCTTTCCAGCTTCTGAACAAACTGGAAAAGGGTTGTTTTGCTCTAGAAGAAATTTTGCCATATTACATTACTTAAATGCCCAGGAGCACACAACTAACAACACATCACATCAGTGTGAGGCTTGTGCAATCAACAGGCAGGAGTGGAGCTTGTGTCTCCTTCCATCCACCTGTGAAAATGATCTTTTTTCTGTATATGTAGATGTGTAATAGCTAATCATTTGCCATAATTCATTATTTTAAGTGTTGTGTATTTAGGAAAGCAGGCATCTAGGAAGGCAGGTAACCCTTGCTGTTGATGTGTCCATGGTGTGCTGAGAGGTGAATGTCGTAGTGGACAAAGCAGGACCAGACCGCTGCAGAGGGTAGCTGATGTTCAGACAGCGTCTAATCCAGAGGAAGGCAGCTGGATCAGCGCTGTGTTTCGGGCCGTTCGGGCTCGGTTCTGCGCTCCGCTTCTCCGGGCGGCCACGCGGTGTCGCCGCGGCTGCGGGAGAGCTCCGGGAGAGCTCGGGAGCAGCTCCGGGACAGCTCGGGGGCAGCTCCTGGATAGCTCCGGGAGAGCCCCGGGACAGCTCGGGCACAGCTCCGGGACAGCTCGGGGGCAGCTCCTGGATAGCTCCGGGAGAGCCCCGGGACAGCTCGGGGGCAGCTCCGGGACCGCTCCGGGAGAGCTTCGGGAGAGCTCGGGGGCAGCTCCGGGAGAGCTCCGGGAGAGCTCGGGGGCAGCTCCGGGACAGCTCGGGGGCAGCTCCGGGCAGGTCCGGGGCAGGTCCGGGATAGCCCCGGGCAGGTCCAGGACAGCTCCGGGATGAGAGCTTCGGGAGAGCTCGGGGGCAGCTCCGGGAGAGCTCCGGGACAGCCCCGGGACAGCTCGGGGACAGCTCCGGGCAGGTCCGGGGCAGCTCCGGGATAGCTCCGGGCAGGTCCGGGACAGCCCCGGGACAGCTCCGGGACAGCCCCAGGACAGCTCCGGGACAGCTCCTCACCTGCCTGGCTCTGCTGCTGGCGCCTCTTTACCTTGGGGCAGTGCTCCTCTGTGACCGAGTGTTACTTAGTGACAGAACAAACCTCAGTCGCCCATCTTCACTGTAGCCAAAAGATTGATCTGCACGCTGATGTCCAATACAGCTTTCCAACATTTATATGACAGCTTTGTTGCAGATACAGGCATTCTGTTGCACAGGTATTATTTTACTCTTTGCTCTCTGCTGGCACTACCATTCACATAACAAGCAATTATAAAGCTTCTGTTTCATTATTTTCTCCTCTCTTAAATATAAAAACTGTAGTTGCCTTTCTCTAATGGTAGGAGGCATTTGGCTTGCAATTCAATGTGAGCCTGTTGCTCCCTGTTTAAGTCTATTAAGTGCTTTGAATTTTTTTTTCATCCATTTTTTTTTTTTTCCCCATCATGCCAGTGATTCACTGGCCTACCCCTACTCCTTTAGCTTTTCATCCTTGCTCAGTACTGCACTTTCTGTGCCCTGGATGAAATACCCCTGCAGTGCTCAAGCCCTACCTGGGTTGTCTTTCACCTTTGCTGAGTGCTGAGTACTGACACAGTGCAACTCCCAGTGATTCCATTTCTTCTTTTCTTATTCTCTTTTTATTTGGATAGCTGGAGAAACTTTTTGCTATTTGTTTTAATATCATTTTCAATGTTTAACTCAGCTTGACTTCTGGCAGTTTTCAGTTTATCTCAGCACATTTTGAGCTCTCTGCTGATCCATCTTTTGCTTTTTCTTTCTGCATGCTTATTCCTAATAATCTCCTTAGGGTATTTATTAATCCAGTAGGGTCTGGATTCCCTTCCTGCATTCCTCTTTGGACAGAGACTGCTAACAATTTTGACAGAAAGAAGTATTGTACATTCAGTTCTTTGAGCTATCTGGCTTCTGTAACTCTTTCCTTCAGTTTTACATAATGTCCTGTACTGGAATCAGGAATGTTTATTACACATGTGTTTGTTCTTCTATTGTTTAACTTTTAAACTTTCTTATTAAAGTATTAATACTAAAATTAAGGCATTTCACTTGTCTCATAATGACCACACTGAGTTTCATCACTGTATTACATCATTTATTCATGGTAACACCACTTTGCCTGTTTTCTCCATCTTAAAACTTTCTTTCACTTGGGTGTATATACTCTGGCTGATTTACTTTATCCACTGCTGTATCTTCATTTTTGCTTTTTTTCCAAGAGATGTTTTACAAAAAGAAAAAGAAAAAAAAAAGTTGTTATTTTTTTAAGTGGTATCAACCCATCTTTTTCAAGAAACAAAACCATAACCCAGAATTCATATAGCACATTCAGAAGTGATGATCTAAATCCCTTTAATCTCAATTTCAAGTTATGATTGAACACCAGTCTGGAAGGCAGAGATTTCACAATCTCAAATCACAAGCTTTGCATCTTGTAGGTACATGAGGCTTCCATAATGTGAGCCCCACAACTCCCTCCACATTGTGCCCCTGGCATGCTGCTGTTTCTAGATATTGTTACACATGTTCATGTGCATGAAATATGGAGAAAAGATGAGCATATCTCATCATAAAGATGAGTTATATCTCATCTCATTGATATCTTGCATTGCTGTTTCTGGATGTTTTCTTGGATTCCCTGTTTTGGTAGGCTGTGAAAGATTTACCTGTATATTATGTCTTTTACAGGATTTCCATATTCTAAGTCTGCTTCTCTGCCTGGCTATGGAAAGAATGGCTTACATCAAGTAGGTACACATTTAAATACAATCTCTAGGGAATAAGGCCTCATAAAAAGACAGCTCAGTAACTAGTTGAAAATCTACACAGTAATAACACTTCAAAGGTGTTTTGGCTGCCAGCCCTGTCTGACAGATTCATTCCCTAAGTGGGTTACAGTTTGTCTGTCTGCAAGAGTAAGACTGACGGAGGCTTCTCCTTTTAATTGTGTGCATTGTGAGCATTGGGAATCTTGATTCTCCTCCCAAAACAAAGGAAGATCTGAAACGTACAGGCTGCACATATTAGTCATAGGATAGCTTGAATTAATGATAGAGACAGGCCTATAATTAGGCAAGTAATGATCTTAGAGCAAAGGTGGAACAGCCCACATCCATTGCATTCCTTGAACATCTGTTCTGTTTTTTCTGGTATGAATGTGTGCCTGTGTGTGGTGTGTGTATTCACACACAGCCATTGTACTTTCAAGGCAGG
Source organism: Onychostruthus taczanowskii (assembly GCF_017590055.1). Classification (NCBI taxonomy): domain Eukaryota; kingdom Metazoa; phylum Chordata; class Aves; order Passeriformes; family Passeridae; genus Onychostruthus; species Onychostruthus taczanowskii. The sequence goes on along the minus strand of NW_024499239.1, from coordinate 19,653,802 downwards.
GAGGGATCAATGAAGATAGAATGACAAGCAGCAATATAGAAAGAAAATTGTCTAACAAAATTATGATCAGAACAGAGTTGGAATTCTTTTTTTAATCCTTTTTTGCTACTTTTATTAGTCTTTAATAAAAAGGAAGCTTTGACAATGTGTCCCCTCTGGCATCCAGCATTATGGATTCTCAGTTCATGGCTTATACTATTAGGTGAAAACCACTATGGTTTATAGTATTGAGCAATACATAGATGCATGTGTACCTACCTTTTGAAGAATTGATTTGTGTCCAAATTGCATGGAGAGATTTGTGTCCAAATTGCAACCTCGTTCAAATTCCTTTCTTTCTCCAAAGAAAGATGTGAAATCTGCACATGAGGATGATTAAATTTCTCTAGTGACAAGAGTCAAAACTGAGAGTCATTTAGGAGGAACTACCAGAAAGAAATTATCAAGGACTAGCTAAATTAATTTTTCAGTAACTGCTGAAATGTCCATCCCTTTGAGTTAATCTTACAGGACTAATTATGTCTGTGTTGCTTCAATACCTGGTTTCCTGAATTCTTCTCTGAAGAAAGGAATGACGCTGAAATCTTGTCAAATAATATTTAGAAATCTAAAAGGCTCCATATAAAACTAATCCCACCTATGAGTCAAGAGGTTTTTCTGACTGTTCAGAACAGGTGTTGCCAGTAACCTGAAGTGAGCAAGGCACTGACTTGTGCCCAGCCACTGCACTGGTGAGGCACCAAAGCCATGCCGAGGCTTCCCGAGGCCAAAGCGCTCAGGGTGCCTTGCAATGTGATGGGAAAGCAGCAGATGGCAGCATCTGTCCCAGATAAAGAATCCCAAACCTGTGTGAGAGTTGGAAAGGCTGCTCATGGTCAAATCCTTGAGGCCAAAATTCCTCTCAGAATGGATGTCCTCTGTTTGGATTGTAGGTTCATACCAGCTTTTGTTTGTTTTTATTTTTAATCAGCCATCCTAGTGCTGCATAAATAAAACCCCAAAAGCAAACAATAAGGAGCCTTGCAGGTTAGTGTGGGCATAGCTGTGCACACCATTGATACCCTAGAAGGCAAAAATGAGACTTGGAAAAAAACCCCATATAATAGTGCTTTTCTGATTTCCTGTGCTGTTTTTCATCATAGCATTTGTCAGCAGAGGAAGAAGGCAGTGGTTCAAACAAAGCACATATATGGCACATAGAGTTCTCCCTGGGCAGTGGCATCACCAGTGTGAAGCAGAAGGAGAAAAGTTGCAGTGCAGCAGAAGTGATTTGTGATGATGGCAGTAACACCTCAGCATCACAGAAAACTGACAGTTTCAGTTACCTTGCTTACTTGAGCAATTAGGCCAAATTTGAAGAGACTTATTTCTCTTTCTCTCACCCAAGGATCTGTATTGCAGTTCTATGTGGTTTTTTTTTTTGTTTTTTTTTCTCTCAACAATATTCAGAGTGGGGTTTTTGTGTACTTTGCTGTTACATTGCTTCTTTCTTTCTCTGTCAGCCTGAAACTATGGGCCAATATGAAACGGACCAGGATGCAAGCTGGGGGATGAAAGGTACATCTTTTTTTTGCAATATCATTTCTACTCCCCTTGTGTTTTTACCCTTTAAGGATTTTAATTAACATATTGCCATAAAGGTTACTATTGTGAGCTCTTCCTGTAGTTAACATAATAATGACTAGCCAGAGACACAGCTCAGTGTCATGTTTATCACAGACAATCTTCTTTTTACTTACCCCAACTTGAAGGCTTGACAGAAGTCTTGCATCATAGGGTGGTGCAACCAGGCTGAGTCAACAGCAGGATCTTTGATATGAGGCAACAGCCTTGTGGTGTTAGTCTCATATCAAAGACAGGAGGAAATTTAAGATAATCATTCCTTCAAGTCTAGTTGGAAAAAGTCCATTGTGCTTCTTGGTTTTGCTACAGAGTGGTTAAAAAACGCAGAGTTCAAAATGCAGAATTTATTTGCAGTATTTTCTTTTATTGCAGTTTTAAGTGGACTGTGCACTTAATATGGAACTTGGGTTGGAATTTTCAAAGGAGATGAAAAAATTTATTTCTAAGACACTTAAACTCATTTTAAAAATCTTACTCTAATGCCACACTTCATGACTGTGTTGATAAAAATTTTGTCTGTATGTTTAAATACATTAAAATACAGGTATTGAAAAGTAGACCCAATCTCTGATTTAATTTCTGACCATAAAGAGGTCTGTAAAAACATTCTGGCTCTCCTGGTTGCATTTAATCACCATTGTGAATTGATAATATTGTGGTAGTCATATCATATATAGTCATAGACTGACTTAACTAGAATTCCCTTGTGCTAGTGTAGATCCAGGAGTCATTGTTACCACATCCCCAAATCATCTTTTCTTTCCTATTGTTATTCCCACTGCAGTCAGCCCAAATGCAGGGTGTCAGCATCTTGTAATATCGTATTATCTCAGTGGTTTTCGTCTATGTTTCCAAACTGACATGCCTTTAATAATCCATATATTTTAACTATTTTCAGTAAAGAACAATAAGGGCAGGAGTTTTGGATGACAGACTGACTTAACTCTGCACATAAGCCTCCTGTAAAAAGAGATACCCAATTTTGCCAGACATACTCACCGTGTAACCCAATGGCACCGGGAGATGGATTTTCTGTAATAAGCCTTTGATTTCCAGGACAATTGCTTTGGTAATAGACAGTGTTATAGGCATTCAGGGCATGGGGGTCAAATTCTTACTATGCATGCAGTTATCAACAGCTACTGAGAAGAGTGAAATGTAGTAGCATAGCACATTTGTGATGTACCTAAATGTTCATTGTGGTGACACCAAATGATGGCTATAAATTCTAAACTGTGAACCTGTTCTCATTCTTTTGCAGAATACAAGGTAAGAAGGGCTTTTCCAGCACTGGAAGAACAATCAGATTCAGCACTTCCTAGCAAGGTTACATGGGTTCCTTTCTTTTATTTCATTTGTTCATTTTTGTCCCAGTGAAATATTTGTCAAATCGGGATGCAAGTATGTACCGTTTTTTAGTAAGTTCCTCATACCACGATTTCCATGCATCAGAATTGGATGTAGCTGGAGTTCATGTGCTCTTGTCTTTTTAACAGATTTATCCCTATGAAACACTTATTGTAACAAACCGAGTTCGTGTGAAATTGCCTAAGGATGTGGACAGGACCAGGCTGGAGGTAGGAATGATGTTTGCTCGACAGTTTTGCAAGCACTTCTCCTGTTTGCTTACTATCCTGGATATCCCTGTGCCTCAGTAATAGGAACAAAGAAGAGAGAAGAGAAGAATAACATTGTGTATTGTATTTTTTTTCTCAAAAAAGTCAGTATGTAGGCAATTTAACTAAAAAGTTGCCAAAAAAACCTGGCAAATGTCTGACCAAATGGTGTTTTACAAAGATATTGATGAAACCCATAAGTTTTGGATGATTTTACAAGTTATTGGAAGTTCAGGTGGGGAGTGGGAAAACATGAAGTTTGTCTTTGTTTGAATTCATATAAAAAACATCCTCATAGAATAACCTAAATATTACAAAAAGGCTCCATTCATCCTGAAAACACATGGACCTCTGTTTGGTCCATTGTCTTATTCAGCCTCTCCTGTGGCTGTGTGATCTGTGGTCACTCTACTACAGCTTTGCTCTACCATCCACATCTTGTTTAAGACAGAGAAATGTAGATATAATGTATGATAACAGACAGCTGAGTTTCCAAATATCAACTCCTGAAGTTGATGTTCAAGCAAAATTCTCATGTTCAAGCAGAATTCTCAAGTTTGATTCTTTTTGACTGATCAATGACAGGACTGAGCAAAGACTCACCTTAACTAACCTATCTTTCTGTGAACTACTATTAAGAAGAAGAGATAGCTCAACAAAAAATATGTGATAACAATATTGGACTTTTAGAGAGATTTATATTTTAATAAATTTACTGTATTTTGAATTTGATAATATGACAAGAAAAGAAGAAAGAAAAGTTACTTTTAAAGCAAGAAAAAAATAAAAACTTTGAAGGAGCAGAAAGTTCCTCATTAAAGATCAGCTTTTCAAAACAATTAATTTACCAAATTTGCATACATGTGCTATGTTTTGAAATTGGTGTTATGCTCTTGAATACTTGAATGTGCTTGTCACTTGATTTCCCAACAAGTAGTTTTGATTTGATTGTAAGGAAAAGAGAGCCTCAGTTATGTGCTGGTTTGAGTGTGGTTTATAGCAAGGCATGATATCAATACTAAAAAGCATGATGAGTCTGGAAAAAGGATCAGGGAGTTGGAAGGATGCTCCTCTGGACATATCCTGTAAAGGATTCTTTCATATATGTATGTACACACATGTGTATGTGTGTGTTAAAGAATAGAGTCTCTAAACACAGCAGACTGGTCTGAATAGCAAATGCAGCTCTAAATTGCTTTGTTAAGACAACATACAGTTTGCTTTGGATGGATCCTGCCTGCCCTGGCTGCCATTATCTGTAACTCATACACCATCCTCAGCTGGGATTGCTGTTTGTTTAACTTTGGAGCTGTTCAGTCTGCCTCACACCAGGTGCAGCACAGGGCCTGTTGGCTCAAGGAGCCCAGCCACTTCAAAGATCTCACAGAGGTTTGCAAAAAAGAACAATAAACAAGATCTGCTTCAAACTTGCACCAGAAAAGCAGTGAGGGGACCAGGCCAATCCTGCTGATTGCTGCACTATGCTAAACACATGTGTCTGCAGGAAGGACTCCTTTGTAGGCTGTGTTACATTTAACAGTGATTGGTAGTTTTTAAAACAATTAAATTAGTAGAGTTTTAATAGCACTCCACTGTAAGAGCAGAGGCAGTTGCTCATCTACACATTCAAACCATATGCAGAGTTGAGTGACAGGCACAAACCATTGCCTTCCCTGTCAGCCTCTTCCCCTCTTTTTTTTGTATTACACAATTCCTGGAAATAAGGAGCTTTGCATAGAAAAGCAGCTTATCATTATTTCCCTTTTGTGGCAGAAGTAGAAGATAGTAACTTAATTACTGACTTGTGCACTCAGCAGATTTCAGGCTTGGGCAGGACCCAGGACTCAAGGAGCCCAGAACTTTGTGGGTTTTTAGGTTTGCACCGAAGCAGAACAGGCATAGAAATGTGGATACAGACTACTGTCTGTTAGTGGAGGGCCTACTTCACACACCTTGGTATCTTCCAGCTTTTGAGGACAGCACTGGGAATACTGAAAGCATGTACTAAGGTTATATTTCACCCTTTCTTTAAGTCCATTTTGCTCTTGCTAGATGGTATGATTCAATGCTTGGAATCAAGTGCTGTTTCCAATCTGAATTGGTTTCCAGCTGATGTTCTGTTTTCATCCTGCACATCCAATGTCACTTGTGAAAGGACTGGATTTCACCTACAGAAATGGTAGCAGTGCTAAGTCCATGTATTATCCAAGGTGTAGAGTGATACATCTAGGAAAATCTCCTGAGAAAAAAATCCATGTTCTAATACACGAGTTTTATTCAGATTATTTGTATGGGCTGAAGCCTCACCTTGCTGTTGCTGCTGGAAAGCAGAGCAAGTTCCTGGGTGTGATGGCTGTGGCCAAGGGTACAGGTTGTGTCTGAGAAAGGAGACCTAGAGCTTCTGTGCTTCATATCAGCTGTCATACCTGAAAAGAATCCTACTGTGTCTGGTATCAACAGAATATCTCCCTCACACATGATGTTTCTGATTTCCTGGTCCACTTAGGAGCAATAAGGTCGACTAAGTTTGCATGAGGTGGATTTATTTAAGAGCCATCCCACAATTTGACTTGAAGCAGCCTCCTCTTTGTGAAACAGTTTGTTGTGAACTTTGAATGATACATCATAGATGTCATGGAAGGGGCACTGTTGTTTGTCTATGATTCACACTTACAAGCAAAATCTCCTGCTCTGAGTGTTGTTGTCATGAGAAGTGAACTCAAGTCCATGATATTAGCTCCTGGGGTCAAATTAAGGGAGGCTACAACGAAACCTTGGCTAATGTTCAAGGACCACAGGAGGGTGGGGGTTTAATGGGTGGCAGTGTTTTCCTAACTTCACTCCCATTGTTAGTATTTTTTAGATTACACTGTTGTGCAAGAAATTTATTTTAAGGATTATAAAAAATATTTTCCTGTAAAAATGCGTATTTTTCTAAGCCCAAGAGGTATCTAGAGATTAGGATGGCTCAACTGGTAATAAATGCATTCAAATAATAGTCATTCTTTCCTCAAAAGTACGTGTAACTAAGCATAGAAACACTCAGCATGTTTTTGTTTGCTTGTCTTAACTCAGCAGTGAGACAGAAGTACCCAGTTCCTTGTGCTCTTCCAAGGAGATGTTTGTGCCAACAGTGAACTAATACATGCAGCACCAAAAACTGGTGATAATGAGCAGCCTGCTGATTTTTAAATACCTTACTGGCACTTTGGTTTTTGAATAAATAGCCTGGATCTCACTTTTGTATATGCTGATTAGAAATGCAAGGAATTTACAGTAGATAAGGATTTGGCCAAGGAATTTTTTTAGGAGTTTCTCTCTACCACAGTGCTGTTTATTGTAATGTTAGATGAACAGAGCAGCATTCCCATGAACTATTCTAACAGGAAATGGTGAAGAGCAAGTTCATTCACATAACACTGCAAGTTATGTGAAAAACCAAGCTGTAACATGGGTGGATTATACAAGCTGGATGGAGAAGAGGAATTGCACCCTCACCATGTCTGCAGATTGCATGGACTTGAGGGAACTGCAGCTGATGCTTCTGTTCAGAGGGACCTGGCCAGGCTGCAGCAATGATTGACACACACTTAATGGAATTCAGTCAAGATAAATCCACATTCTTGCACTTGTGACCAAGTAACACTATTCATCAGGACAGGATGGGGGGAACACTGAGGAAAGGCACCTGATGATGCTGATGGGAAGCAAGCTGAAAATGTAGTAGTTAAAGGGTTGTAGGGCAGATCATACCCTTCCCAGAGAGTGGCACTGGAAAGCCAAGAGGCAGCAGTCACAAGCTGCAGGGAAGGAAATTACAATTGGATATAAGGGGAATGTTCCTCACTTGAAGAGTAGTGCAGTGAACAGGTTGCCCACGAGGCTGTGGAATCTTTACCCCTGAAGGCATGCAGAACACAGCTGGAAAAGGCCTTGAGGAACACAGTCTGGTTTGTTCTTTATAGTCTTCATGGTCTTTAAAGTTTGCCCTGCTTTGAAGACCTCTTTAAGTCTGTAATTTGCCTTTATTGGTATATTCTGTGAAGATATAGTATAATTTAAAAACAGAATTATTTGGTGAGTTTGCTGCAATAGCATTTGAAAAAATATAGACAATTTGGTCTATCTCTGAACTTTTTTTTTTTTTTTTAATTTTAATGCAACAGTTAAAATATAAGTGCTCTGAACCAAACTTCCCCATTTTGGACAACTTAAGTCCCGAGTTTTCAGGACTAAGACATCACCTTTGGATGGTACACATTGGCACATTCCTTACCTGATGCTTCTCAAAGGAAGTTGAGCTTACAGACACTTTCAAATACTTTGCAACCTATTTTAAGTACTTGAATACCTTTATCATTTGAGCCTTGTGCTCCTAAAAGCATGCATTTGATACTTTTATCTTAGGTTGGATATTGTTTGCCCGTTCTTCAGTCACAACAGTGTGGTTCAGTGCACACATTGCACATTCATATTGGTAGTTCATGTCCAACTGCATGGATTTATTTTTTTTTTTTCCTTCTGGAGTTGCTTTTATCACAGACTATAAGATTTCTTTTGTGGTCACAGGCTGGTAGTTTTGAAAGCCAATATAATTAGGATCATTTGGAAACCATGTTTTAGTGTTTTCATTTGATTTCCTTGTCTTAATGTATCTTCACTGTTTCTTTTGAATCTCAAGGCTTAAAAGCATTATCCATTCATACCTATCAAATGCAGTAGAAAGTAAATTATTCCACTTTTTGTTTGAGCCTGTTCATTCTTTGTTTAACTAAGACAACTGCTAAAGAAAAAGTACTCTGGAATGTCAAGTAGCAAATTTTCATTTGCCACTTTGTTCTCCTGTAAACAGAAATGAGATATTTAAACATGGGTGTGGTCTTATTTGGACAGACACTCACTTTAAGTCAAACATTCTTTTCCTCCTGGAACTGCTTGTCTGGATTTGCTTTAGGGATAACATTTTTTCCGCTAGTTTTCATTCAACAATCACCCTGGGTTCCAGCCATTTGGGCTTCAACCATTTTAGGACTCGTTTCCAGTAACTGGGGCTGAATTTTTAAGAGCCCAAGCTCCTGGATGTCATTCATACATGTAGCATTGTGTGTCCCACCTCCTCTGGAGCTCAGATGGGGAAAGGAGAGCAAGACTGGACTGCTGTGTGTTTTACAGTTTGGGGCTGGGTTTGAGATTACAGGCTGGCTTCACAATAAAGCTCATAACCTGGGGTGAAAAAGTGTGGGTCACTGACTTCAGTAGAACTATTTCACACTGTTAAACTTGAAAAATACATGTGTGGTGTTTCTCATTCTAGGCGTGTGCTTGTGTTGTGATCAGTGATGCATGTTTATATCAGATTTCAAAGCCTTTTGCAAAAGGAGCCATTATAAAACGAAAATGCGCATTAGAATTGATGGGATATGATGTGAAAAGTAATTTCTGTGTGAGTGGAAACACTGTAGGAGTGAACAGAGATTAGATGTGGAGCACTTATATTACAGGTGCACTAAAGTACAAACTAAAGGAAGCTGGAAAATCTGCTTTAAGAATAAGGTATTTTGTGCCTAAAACAAATGAAATTTTTTAAACCTGTCTTCTTTATATTTTCATAATTTATTATGGATTCCAACTTCATTTTTTATTTATTATTTTATTAATTATAAAGACTTTTTTATCAGCCATCAGCTGGAGGCAGTGACTTATGTCCACATCAGTAATGGAAAAGCTTATTTGAATGACAGGATGGTGGCATAGATTATCATCAGAGATATTCTGTGTATGCTATTTAGATAATATGTTCATATACCTGAGAGAAATACATCGTCCCAGCTTTTTGTACCTTTATGGATGACTCAGCTGGGCAAAATAATGGCTGTACAGTGCTCCTACAGAAGATTTTCTGTATGCCTTGTGATGCTTCCCAGGAGGTTAGATTGGCAGTACCCTGCAGTGGTAGTGCTGGGTGGAATGCAGCTTCTCTGGGAGACTTCATGGTACCCTGAAATAGTGAATGAGATAAAGCCCCAGATCCAGGAGCCTTCTAGAGGTGCTTGGGGTGACATGGGCATGGGGAAGGGTCTCAGACTCCTTTCCTCACTGCTCCTATTACACTGCTTTCCCTGGGAGCCCCTCTGGGCACCCACATTGCTGTGTGGAGGGGGATCTACAGCTCCTGCAAGGCTTGGCTGCACAAGGGCTCTAACTATTTGTGCTGCCATTAATTGCCCTTATCTGGGGTAACTGCCTGCTGCCTTATCCTCTGATCAGCAGAGCTGCCCTAGTGATCTTCTGATACCTTTGAAAGTTCATTAGGCAGCAATTCATGCCATTTCTTAACTTTCCCTCCCCAATCACATAATTACTTAATAGTTTCAAATATTTATTGAGCATGAAGCTTAATTAGGCTGTAGATGAGCATAACATTCAATGCTCCCTTGGGAATGTGGCACATGGCTAATTACAGCTTTGTAATTAGCCATGCAGCAGGCTTAGAAGAAACCTCTGAAAAGCCTGCTGAGCCCCAGCAGTGCAGCAGAAAGAGGGGTGAAGAGTGCAAACCTTGTGAAAGCAAAATGAGGATTCAAAAGTCAATAGAAAAAATTTCTGGCAAATTTTGATTGGCCATCTGAGAGTTTTATTTGGGCTAACCTTGAGAGGCATGAGAGAAGGGAGTGGAAGGACAGTGAAGAAGAGAAAAACTGGAGAGGGGAAGAAGCTATTATTTTCAGTGTTGAAATACTTCTGCAGTCCTGAGTCTTACTACAGGAAAAGCTTGTGCACCAACTTGAAGAGCTAAGGCTTGGTTATTTACATGAATGCTTACTTACCTATGAATAAACCTTTCTCAATAAATCCCTTTTATTTTGAGTATTTCTCATACTGAAATCTCTGGAGAAGATCCCGTGGCTTTTATTTCTGGATTACGTGAATCAGAAGTTGGAAGTGTTGCAAGGATTTTGAATAAAAACGAATTGAAGTAGACAGCTACTTAAAATTTCACTCTATGAAACAGAGTGCACACTAGTGCCTCAGAGAGACTGGCTGAAAGAATCACCACAAATTCAAGCAAAGGCAGTGTAGTGTTCATCTGTCATTTCCCATGAATACAGCAAAACAAAGAGCAAAAGAGAAACAAACCTGAGGTTTCAAATTCCTCTAGGAATTAGGTCCTTGATTTTTCTAGTCTTCAACTCATCACCTGCTGCCATCCACTGAGTTCTTTCACTGGTTCAATATTGACTCATGAGGAAGTAGGATATCCTCTGAGCTTCCTACATCAGCAGGTTTTCACATGAGGACTCCCATCCAATAACTGACATAGAACAGGGATGCTTGTGAAGCACCCCCTGGTCACCATGTACTGCAGGATGGCTGCAGGTGAACTGCAATTTTCTCTTCCTGTGACTTACTCATACAAGTGCCATGTTCCTAAGTGTTGGTCTTGGCTGGGGTCATTTTCTTCACAGTGGCAGGTGTGGGGCTGTGTTGTGGATTTGTGCTGAACAGAGGGTTGATAATATAGAGATGATTTTGTTATTGCTGAGCAGAGCTTATGCAGAGCCAAGGTCTTCTCTGCTTTTCACACTCTGGCAGGGAAGTTGGAGGTGAATGGGGGGCTGGGAGGGGACACAGCCAGGACAGGTCACCCAAACTGACAAATGGGATAATGCAGAACAAGTGACATCATGGCCAGGAAGGGGGAACATTTGGAGTTTTTGTCTTCCTAAGTAACTGCTATGCATGATGGGCCCTGCTCTCTTGGAGATGGCTGAGCACCTGCCTGCCCATGAGAAGCAGTGAATTAATTCCTTGTTTTGCTTTGCTTGTGTGTGTGGCTTTTTCTTTCCCTATTAACTGTCTTTATCTCAACACATGAGTTTTCCAGCTTTCACCCTTGCAATTCTTTCCTTGATCCCACTAGTGGGAATGGGTGAATGGCTGTGTGGGTTGCCAGCTGCAGTGAAACCATGACACTGTGTATTGGTTTTGAGCATCTCTGAATTTCATTGAGAACTAAATTATTCTTGGGAAAAAGAAATCTCATTGAATTAAATACAGATTATAACTCTGTTTAGAATTATTACTGGCTTTTTAGCAGACCACAGAAATAGAGACAAGCCTCATTAATTTATAGTGAAAAGCACCACTTCATTCTGAGATAACACTGTGGAGCAAGCAATTGAATGTGCAATTAATGACTTTTGTTCTGAGAGAGTAAAAAATGAGGTCATGTCTGTACTGCTCATTTTCATATTTGTGTTTCACAGAGGATGAGGATTTTCTGTTCTAGTAGCTGCAGTTCAGTGGAGTGGTTTAGCTCAGCCCTTGCTTAGTTCTGTATATCCTAATAAAAACCTCGATTAATACAATTTTATCAAAACAACATGATGCCATAGCCCTTTCTATTGTAGCAATATCACACTTAACTATATAACAAATACTGATATTCTGGTGCTGTGAGGTCCAGTATAGCAGTCATCATAATGAAGAATAATATTTAAATTGCTTACCTTATCTTTTAGCAAGGTTTTCAGGTAGGATCATGTTAACATCATTATGTAGCTTCCAAAATGACCTCACTGACATACAGTGAGTTCAGAGTGTGGGCAGAAGAGGACCTTGGTAAGTCCTCTCTTCTCTCCTCAGTGTCTCCAATGTGCCCAGCCTTGCTGTTGCTGCACAACAGAGGAGATTGAGTTAAGCTGCCTGAATATGGCCAAACTGTCACAAGGGAATTAGGAATCACTTTCTAGCACACTGTAAAACACCCAGACTTCCTATGTAAACAAGGCCAACTCTAGTTAAAAAGAAAGAGGAATGAATGTTGCTTTTACTAGTAAGATTGGCCATTCCTTCCTTTAATAGCCCAGTGATGCATTGTTAACATAGCTGGATATTTTAAGCTGATCCATTAGTGAAAAAAGAAAAAGGAAATTATGTCCTTGGCCTTGTAAAGCATAGCTTCACCCATATTCTATCATACCTCAAGATAAATATCTTTCATATTCCCTGCTCATAGTTTTCAATTTCCCTTCTTTTGTTTGACTAATGAGAGAAGGTAACGCTTCAGTTAAGGCAAATTAATATTCCAGTAGCTGAGAAGAAAGATGAATCAGTCCAGGATTTCTTACTAGTGCATTTTTTCTGCCTTTAGGTTTGGGAAAAGCTCTAGGTTTTGAAGCTTTGAGGAAAGCTGTTAGGAAAGTCCCAACAACAGTGGAAGCAAAATTTATCATCACATACACATAGAAAAGTGTGACCATAAACTTCTGACACTGGTGCATTCCCCTGGTGTTTAGACCCTTCAAATACTTGTAGATATTACCATATTTTACCTTAGTCATCATTTGGCTGAGTTTAGACATACTTAGGCCTTTTAGTGTTTCCTCATAAATCAAACTGCAACCCATGATTACTTTTGTTGCCTTTATCTGAAGTTTTGCCAGTTGATGACCTCTTTCTGGGACCAAGGTTTTATTCCGAGTTGGAAGACATAACTTAAGTCATTGCTGCTTCTAGGGTCAGTCCCAAATCTAGAGCCCATGGTGCTTAAGAAGGGTATGGTGAAAGCTTCTAAGATGCAGGGACAGCAGCAGGAAATATTTTACACTGGGGACAGACTGGCATTCTCAGAGAGAGTTCAGAACAAAGGGAAAATGTTCCCTTCGACCAGAATTGTTTTTGCATGTGAATAAAGAATTGATGGAGTAAGAAACTGCTAGTATGGAAGTCAGTTTAGTCCTTGAGATAAGGGCATATGTGGAAGAAAATTAGAAGGAAAAAAAAACTCTCTAATTGAATGGATGTGGAAATAAGTGAGCTTATGCTTTCCTCATCTCAGTTACTTTGTCCCTGGGCTGGAAGCTGTCACCTGCTTTTGGAGCAGGCAGCACCAAATGATACCTTCTGTGAGGAGGAAAAAAATGGTGCCATTATAAAACAAAACTTAGGTATAAGAGATAGAAAATGAGTGCATGCAAAGAATGAAGGTGGTGTCATCTGGGCACAGGCAGAGGAGCACAGAGCACAGCTAATTAATTCTGGCTTGGATAGCTGCGTGTGGTTGGAAAGCTCACTAAGCCTGAGGGCAAAGCAAAAGGATAAATGGCAAAGTACAACACTGGAGAGGGAAGGGGGAATTGCACAGCTTGTGCTGAGATGAGTGGCAGCTTCATTAGGAGGGGAAGATGTAGCAAATGCTTGGCACTCTTGAGGAAGGGGGTGATTTAGGGCTCCTTGAGTTTTGCTCCACTGACCTTCAGTACTGGACAGATCTAATGAGACCACAGCAGTTTCTCATAATACATGGTGTAAATTACCTCAGGAAAAGGAAAATGGTGAAAACATAGTCCTTTTAAAGTTTTATGCAATTTTCTATGATTTTGGAAGATTGGCAAGGTAGCTTTACCTGCAAGGGTATATAGGCTTCCTCATTTTCTGAGTAAGAGCTACAGTTTGCCACTGCTTTCTCCTGAGTGAGGAGATGTTTCAAGTCTTATCCACAACCTAGAAAGTAAAATAAATTAAAATATTATACACTTTGTTCATCCAGAGCAAGGTATCCAACTTTCAATCCTACAGCCTACAGACATGTTCCTTGCTGTGGGAAATTGCTAAAGTTAAACTTACTTGCATTTGTCCACTGGATTACCAGGAAAATATTTTTTAAAAACCAAAGCAGAGAGAAGTTACTTTTTCTTTCTAAGCCAAATAGAATTAAATTCTGTCAGTGAGGGATTGTTTCTAGAATACATTGTCAGATGTTGCTCATTTTCATGTGAAAAATGATCTCCTTTGCTAAATATGCATGGTGTGTTTTTGTTCCATGCTATGAGCAGTGCTTATGGTGGGTTGCTGTCATTTGTCAAATGAAAAGTGAAGGCTCAGTTCCAAGATCTTAGTCACTGTTGTTCTGAATATGTGGAATCTCAAGGGGAAAAAAACAAGTCTTGTTTAAAAAAACCAAGTCTGTCCTTTCTTAGAAACAAGAACCCATGATAACTATTCAAAGTAATTATATATAATGACTTCTTACAAAAAAAAAAATTATTGAGTAAATTATTATAATTTCTTGAGTAAATTACATAATAAAGATGAAGTCTTTGTTAATGAATGGAAAGTGAAATTTTACTTCCAAATTCATTCACATATTTACCTTTTCTACCTTTTCAGTGTGGATGCTAATAATTGCTAGGGAATTGTTATCCTTCCTCCTTCCAATTCTTTATGTTGGATGTCTTCCCTTTTTCTCTATCTGTTTTTAATTTTTTTTTTTTAATATTAAAGCATGAAAACATCAAATAGAAGCGTATTTCTTGACATTTAAAAACCCCCTACCTTATCCAGCTGAACTTTTGACTAGAGTCTCTCCCCATGGATAAGCATATTTTGGATTTTAGAATTTAGCAGTATGCTGTCTCTTTTGTTACAAGGTTGCTATTAGTGGACCAGTGTGGTGTCCAGCGCTTTCATTAAAGATCAAGGCAAAAAAAAAAATCCAATTCTGAAATTACATTGTTATCAATCTCTTTAAAGTCCTGGAATACCTTGAATTTGTCTCAGTGTGCTCTGTCATCAGGCACCCTGGATAAACATCCTTTTCCCCAAAAACCATAGCTTCTGTTCAGTTAGAACTACATTGAAAAGATTACTTTTTTTTAAAGTCACTACTGCCATCAATAATTTCATTTCCCAGCTACTCTGAGCTCATTCTGTTTTGATGCAGTCTTTTCCAGAAACAGTTTTGGAATTAAAATGCAAACCCTAATGCATTATTTTGTGGTGTGTTTTAAAACTTAGGGCAGAAATATTCCTGTGCACAGACAAGCTTAATGATATCTTTTGTATTTTCATTTTCAAGAGGCATTTGTCCCCTGAAGAGTTCCAGGAAGTCTTCAAAATGAGTATTGAGGAATTTGATCGTCTGGCACTTTGGAAGCGGAATGACCTGAAGAAAAAGGCCCTGCTTTTCTAAACCCTCCCGGATAAAATATGTGCTTAATCAAAACAAAAATAGTCTTGCCAGAACTATCACTTGCACTTGCTGTTGAACCATTGTCCAGCTTCATTGTGTTAGTATGTGTTGGGGAAACAAGACAGATTAGATGGTAATGTGTTGGGATACAGAGAATTTGCTAATCTTGCATTTCCAGCTGGTTTTGTCAGTAACTCCTGGTCCTACCCAGTTTACAATGTGCAAAAAAATCTAACTTTAAATTTATTGTTGCTTGCATTTGTTGCTTGATGCAAGTGGAAATTCTGAAAGGAAGAGAGAAAAGTGTAGCTCTACACAGGAAATGCATCCAACATTTTGTTCCATTCAGTTTTATAATGCAATTTTTACAAAATCAAGTAAGTAATTATTATAGAAATTTTCCAGCGGGGGATCAGATGCTATTAAAAATATGGTAAAAGCCAAAGAAAAGCATATCCACAAGCAATTATTGCAATTGTTTATCTGTGGTACTTTTTAAGAATGAAAGCAGAAATATGGAAGCACCTTAATTCTACTTCTTATATTTAAACACAGTGTATTCTTTAAAAGATCATATTTGTCTAGAAGGTAACT
The DNA here is from genome assembly GCF_017590055.1 of Onychostruthus taczanowskii. Classification (NCBI taxonomy): domain Eukaryota; kingdom Metazoa; phylum Chordata; class Aves; order Passeriformes; family Passeridae; genus Onychostruthus; species Onychostruthus taczanowskii. The sequence goes on along the minus strand of NW_024499239.1, from coordinate 19,637,995 downwards.
AGCTATCTTTAATTACAACACCAGAGTTTTTATTTTATTAAGAATATATTGTGACATAAAACGGTTATAATTACTAAAATGTATACAGACCTACTAAGATTTAGTTCCATTCATCAGGAAAACTGAAGCCTTATATAAAACTGGTTGAAGAGTGTATTGTGCCAGTTGACTGTGTTTTCCTACTAGCTTGGGGTGTTTGAAGAATGGTTTTTTTACATTTCATGCTGATAAAATACCATGTAATCTTAATTACTATGTAGATAGATATATCTATCTATAAAAGAATTATTTTCATTAATATATATCCTAAGTGAAGGCATTCTTACTTTCTCAACTTTCCAGCTTTACACAGTAAGCCATGAGAACTGTGATGGCATTTGGTAGATGTGGAAATGGAACAGTTCAGCATAAAATGTAACAAAAAAAGCTTGGTGTGCTCTATCAGTAATACAGACAATTAGAATCAAATCCATAAAACCTTCATGCATTACTATTTGCATGTTTCTGTACAAGTAAATTTGAAAAAAAACAAACTATGTGATACTGGTGCAGTACCTTGAAACTATCTTAAATAACAAGCAAAGCTAACAAAATCAAAGCATTTGATACAAGTGTTAGAACTTAATTTCTCTTCCAGCTGAAAGACTGTATTAAATTTAACAGTTTCATTTGGTCAGAGGTATGGTTGCTGACAAAGAATGTTTTAAAGTGAGTCGCTAGTTTTTTGTGATACTAAATGAGCATTACAAAAAGTACATTTTTCAGCCATGTGTCAGTATTCTGCATTTTTACTGCCTTGGATGTTTGTACTCACCTCCTACTTCACTATGTCTTTTCGCATTTCCTTAAGGTAACTGGTTAATATATGCACTACAAACACACTATTTCAACTGACCCAGCATTGGAAAAATCATAGCATTGAATATGCCTTCTTCCAACTAACTTTCAAAGTCCATGCTGTTGGAAATAAATATTTTCTCATTACCTAAATGTTTTGTCTGATGATACAAATGTTTAAAAAAATTCATTAAAACAAAGACATAACTGAGTGACGTTGCTAATGTGTGTATATTTTTTTAGATCATATTTCATAGGCTCTTCCCGTTATGTTAATGTAAATAATATCTAATTTGCATTACATTTGCTCACTGAGGAGAGTGTGGAGCGTACCTCTGAATGTCAAGTTACTGTAAAGTTGGTCTTGATTTAAACAGTCAAGCAGCTGTCATATCTCACCAGGTAGAAGCTGCTTCACTGGTGTTGTACAGAACCACCAGCCTGTGTAGGGAACCGTTAGCCAGTTTCAAGTGAGAGCTCCCAATCACATGCAGACCACATCCATGGTGCTCTTCAACCTCAGAGTAGCTTGTTGCATTATTTTGAGAAAACTGGCAGCCCACTGAAATAGGCCAATCCAAAATGTGACCAGCAGGGTCATTGCAACTATGAAAAATTAAATGCAGAAGAACAGTTGGTTGGAGAATATTATGAGGAAGTTTGATGTTGGCGATGACCACTCTTCTCATCCACACATTCCTGGGGAATCATATTGATTACAGGCATCTTCTCAGTGATTAAAAAATCTCAGGTTGATTAAAGAAATCCATGTATCAGTGCAGATCAGGTTCAGTATGGATTTTCACAAATAATTTGGAAATTTCTTAACCACAGCAGCTTTTTTACTGGTGTAGGATTCTACCAGTGTTGTACGGGAAAAGTACATTACTGAGCACCACAGGCAATCAGCAGCTCTGTGCTGCTCTACTGTTTTATACACCAGCAGATGTGTGGCTGATGACAAGTGAGGATGGTGAGCTCATGTGAGCTGTTTGACCCATTTACACTGCTGAGGCAGTTCATCTCTTACACTGTCAAGCTTTAAAAGTGTCTCTTGAAGGTCCTTGTCCTACCTGAGCTAAATCAGGTACAACTCTGGGTTTACAAGCTCATGTGAGCTGTTTGACCCATTTACACTGCTGAGGCAGTTCATCTCTTACACTGTCAAGCCTTAAAAGTGTCTCTTGAAGGTCCTTCTTGAAGCTAAATCAGGTACAACTCTTGGTTTACGTACCCCCATTTAGACTTTTTAGCTCATGAACATCTGTTCTTACCACAATGCCCAACTCTATTAGGAGTTGTACCCCTTCCTCTTTCTATATTTGCAGACAAATTCCTTTATCATTCTGTGCTTCCTTTTATGGTAAGTGAAGAGAAAAAAAGCTTCATTCACATCCTAATGTTCAAAATGCAAGATGAATTGCCCCTATCATATTCCTGTCTGGATATAAAGAAATATAAAGAAATAGACTGAATATAAAGAAAGGCAATGCCTCTGCAGAAGCACACATTGCAGGCTACTTAATTTTGGATGAAATTAATTCTATGCCTCCAGTCTGTTGGGGGAAATAAGCCAGTTTTTACCAATTGGTAGAATACCAGTCTTAAAACCACTGGCAGTTCCTAAACCATGTTACCAAATCACTCTCAAGCAATCAGGAAAGTACTTTGAGTTGCACAGATCTCACAAAATTCCCTAACACAGTAATTTTTTGTGCTCATTATACTATTCACTAAACAGGCACGCATTCAATGCCAAACACGCAAAAATGTTTTAGAAGACAGTCAGTTTATCAACTTACGTTTCTACTACCAGCCAAAACCAAAAAGGAATTTTGGCTTCCATACACAAAACCTTTGCTGACTTTAGATGAACAAGTACTCTTGTGTGTCCTTATTTCATTTCCATGAAAGTTTGAAATGGTCTGTAGATGTCTGTTCATGTAAAGGTGGCACAGCTTGGTAAGCTGTTCGTTTTTTCACATTATACGTGCCAGTGTATCACCCTATATTTAAAGCATCTCCTGTCATATGGTGCAGTGACCTATTCAGTTATGCTCTCTAGCCTAACTAAATTCACATTTACAGTATGATATTGTGTGCTGGATTTGGCACCAGCTAAATGTACCAGTCTAAAAGGACCATAAAGGGAGTAGCATTGTAATTTACTTCACTGCTAAGTTGTCTGTACATCACCTAAACTCCATAAACCATGGTATACCAGAGAATACAAGATTCCTTTTTCTAAAATATATCATGTTTTTCCCATTTAAAAATTGCAAATTGGAATTTCAGGCATGTTGTTTTCTTTCAGGAACTTTTGAGTGTCTAATTAAATGTAGATAGACTGACATGTGGGTAGTAAATATTCAGGTTTATTTTAATAGGGTTCCATATGCTAATCTTATATAGGATTATGAAATGGAAAAGGCATTCAGAATAATGAGATAAGACTTTGCCAGAATGTTCCATCTGATAGTGTGGTCTGGTGTTGGCAGTAAAAAAACTGAGTCTCAACAAATCATAGGCTGTTTTTCAGATAATGCTCTTTAGAGTTATTAAGTTACTGTTCTATAGTCTTGTTTTCAAGGACATGCTGCCTTTCAGCATTTTTGTAAGTATGGATATGGATATGCAGCTCAAAAGGATCAATATAGCTCTTGGAGAAACTTATTTTGATATGTATAGAGGAAGCAGGGGAATTCTGTCAGAGATTTCATTTTCATTCTTGGATCTGAGCTGTTTGTCTCAGCTGCTCATGTCAGCCCTATGTATGACCTAATTCTCACCTCATGTATTTTAAATGTTTCAAACTCAGCAATAAAAGAGACAGCATTTCATCATCACAGTCTTTGAGACAAAGGAATATATAGGGTTTTGTGGTTGCTGAAGGAATATCTTACCAACAATTCCAGCTAGGAAACCAGGCATGCCAGGTTGCCATTATGGCTGTCTGAGAAGGCTGGACATTTTTGTCTGACCTCCTGCTATTTCTTTTCCTCATGGCTCAGGGGAGAACTCTGAAACCTGTAATTGCAGAAACAAGAAAATACATAGTTGTGAGACAGTACCTGGAATCTAATAACCCTCTGAGAAAAGGCTAATTTTACATGGGAAAAAAGATATGGTTCAGACCAAGGAGATGCCTGGTCTTACATTCCACATTTTGCTTTTCAGGAGCCATCTATTTGACATTTCCCAAGTGTGAGCAAGACAGACCAATTATTTTACTAACCTTTTCACATATCTGCAGGAAAATGCTGTTCTGTTATTTGCAGATGAGCTGCATGAGATCCCAGGCACTTTTGTCTGGCACTCAACTCTGCTGCATGAGCTTCAGAGTGTCCTTATATTCATATTCTCCTGCCCCTTTGATTTGTGTGTCAGAAAAAGGACAGGATCATTTTATAAGCTTCCTAAGACCTCAACTGACCTTTGACCAATGTGATTACTTGATAGGTCACAGTTGTGGCTACCATTTTTCATATATCTTTAGTATCTCAAAAATTAAAAAAAGATGCCTGTTATTAATGTCAGAATGACAGATGTGACTCTCTTGTACATGTAAATTTATACTGAGGCTTGCATCCCTTCATTATATCCAAGCTGCCTCTGAAGTATGGGTAAATCCTTAAAGGCTCATAGGAGGTGCTGGCTCAGGTTTTTTGAGTCTTTGTATCCCTTCTCACTTTTTCTAGTCTGTGAAAAGCCATGTTAGAAAAGGTGGTATTCAGTAAAAGTACATGGCCGTGAAAAGCAGGATCTCAGCAGTTTAACTCCCAGGTGATGAAGCACCCTCAGCAAATTGCAGTTTGTTGTGTTACTGCAGCAGGTTGTTACTCCATCTCTGTGAGTTACAGCTCAGAGAAGTTAGTTCTAAATGCTGCTAGTTTTCATGATTTAGAACATTTTCTTCCTTCCCCTTGGTTTTTGACATCTGTGCCCACAGGTGAGTAGGTAGGTTCCATGTCTGTGGTGCTTGGACAGATGTCTGCAGCACCCAGGCTGTTGGGACCAGCCAGTCCTTCCCTGCCAGTCTGGACAAGCAGCAGCTCCAGAGGGATCAGGAGGAAACCAAAACCAGGCAAAAACTTTGTGTCCCACACAGGTAAGTGTATCCCAATGTGGGCATTAGTGTCCCAGCTATTAGGTATTTGTCTTTTGTTACAAGTCTGGATAGCGTTGATTTCTGGTTTTCAGTCTGGTTACATTTGTGTCATGGGTGATTTGCTGTTGACCTGTTTGTTCCATTTGCTATTCTTTCATTACATCCTCTACCTTGTCGCTCCACTAAAAATTGCAATATGTTTTATTTCTTTAGAGACTAAACCTTTCTTTGCCAGTGATAGTTCTTCTGCAAATTCCTCTCAGCCCATTGTACCTTGTGTTCAGGTCTGATAGAATAAAGGCTTCCTGTTTGCCATGATATGTCAAGCAATGGGACTTTTTTTTTCTTTTTTCTTTTCTTTTCTTTTTTTTTTTTTTTTTGGGGGGGGGGTGAGGTGGGGAGGAAGAAAACTAAAAATGTTTAAATGTTTTTGACTTTTTTTATTACAGCTCTACATTATGCTGATGCCTTGCTTGACCTAACCTCACTCTTGCAAATTGCTGGGTTTTTTTTCCATTCAAGTGGACATGATTCTGAACTCTGACATGAGTCATTGTTATTTATGCTGCTATAATTTTTTTTCTAATAACTGATAATTAAGAATGCACCATGATTGATAGCAGATTAAACAACTGAGGTTGTTAATGGTCTGTCTGAACTTCCTTTCAATGCTCTGACCTGGGATAATTCATTTGAGGAACAGGGTTAAAACTCTTCATGTCACTTGACAATTTTGCTAGTCAGACTTTAAAAAAAAAATTCTCTCAAGTTATGGATGTGGAGCATAAACACTTTGAGCTCCCCATTTTTTCCCAATTTTATACTAGTCACTTTTCATCTGACAATTAGTTTTTGACTGCTGGAAGTGCCAGGAGGACTGTATGAGTTGCTGTATAAGGATCAAATTCTTCAAATCACATTTCTTTTTCAGTATAAAAACTGATTATTTTTATAGTGTAATAAAAATAATATAATAATCAAAGACTACTGAAATAATTTACTCCATTTTAAATGGCACAGGAGACAAATACAGAATAGAAGCTAAATTTTTTCTTTCAATAAGATTTCATTATTGCCCCAATGTTGCTTAAATTTAAAGAAAGCAGGGGCAAGGAAGCAAGACCTAGAGAAAATCATCTCCTATTTTATTCAATTTTAATATAAAATCTAAATTTATAAGAAGTAAAATTACAAGAATAGGATTTTTTTCAAGTTAGTAATACCCAAAGGCAGAGCTACTTTTCAGCAATTCTGAAATGCATTTAATAAATGCATTTAATAAAAGGGTATTAGTGTAGTATTTTGAAAATGTCAGTAACTAAATGCTAATCCCACTGAAATCACTGGCGTTCGTACCTGCACCAGAGCACAAAGGTCAAGTTATACAGAATTTCTTCCAAAAATGAAATCACAAGGAAGGATTGTTTGCCTATGTTTAGTTCAAACAGAAGAATATAAGTGGAAAGTAACTATTTTTACCTGCACATTAAGGTTCTGTAAAATGTATATTCTTCTATTTTATATAGTCCTTCTTTTGCCCTGATTCAAAATCAAGAACCTAATTTGAGGTATTTACATCTCTGTGAATTTACTTGCAGGTAGTTTTGTTACACACATGACCTACCTGTGTGGAGAGGCCTGTGCATTGCAGAAAAGCAGCATAATCCCTGCTCTTGAAGTTTCTATAATGCACACTTTCTCAAATCTGCTTTTTGCACAAGGGTGAATGGCATTTCTGCTCTATAAGTTTGGGACATATATGTACTCAGCATAATAAGATTCCTGAAACAAACTTTTCAAGTGTATCTAAAATATAATTACTTTTCCCCCCAGTGGATCTGGAAATTATGTGGGACCCAAGAAGAAATAGCTCATTATACTCTTTAAAAAAAATCCAAAAGATGCTATTAGGTTCTTAATAGATTCTGCTGTAACAGGAACACAGTATGTGATAAGAAAGGGAAAAAGACCCTATCTTTATCAAGAGCTTTTTTTCTATTTGTAAAATACATTTATTCCTAATTTGTAAGTGCCTTGAGTGCCTGAGACAACTTCAGAAAGTGATGTTTTCTTTACTGAAAAGTTATGGTTTCAAAGTAACAGAGAAGATTTCTGTTCTAAAAAGCTGTAGCTTGCCTCCTGCTTTTGAAACCCTGCCATCAATATGTTCTACTGAAGAGGGTGGCAATTGCTGCAATGTCACTCCCATCTCTTGACAGCCCAGACTGCACAGTATTTTTGCCTGCTTTTCACTCTTCCCTGAGACCAGCCTGGCAATACAATATGAGGGCCGGAGGTGGGGCACATGAGGAGGCAGCCGATGCTTGCTCCAGGGAGCCTGACGTCCCTGCCTGACACACCAGTGTCACAGGGCAGTGTGAGGTCTCACATGAAGTCAACATTTTGCCAAGTCTAGGCTTTATTTTGTCTGCCCAACCTCCCCTTCCAAAGAAAAGAAAAAGAACAATCCAAAGAGACAAATTATTTTACAGTCTGTCTGATGCCAAATATCAAGAACATATAGGCTTTTCCCCACAGCTCTGATTTCACGTTAAGGTACTGAAAATAAAGAACATAATCTTGTACAGGCACCCTGAAAGGTCTTACTGAAAAGTATTGAGCAGACTTTCAGGGAATACCAGTCATCACTTAGAGCATCCAATAGGTTTTCTTACAGTTGTTTTCTCAATAGGATGTTGCTGAGTTTTTGGGGCCTCTTAAACTAGTGAGTTGTCAGGTTATGGACTCAGTCCAAGGCAGATCTGAAGTGGAATTGAGTGCATCTTTAGAAACTGACCCATACTTCTAAATGCCTAAAGTACTGTTTTCCTGCCTTTTTACATTACTTAAGTGAGCCAAATCCAAATTGCTTGGAGTATCTTACAAGACATGAATCACAACAAATGGTTTGAGATTTTTTTTTCTCATGCCTGTGTTTCTCAGATTTCATCCAATGTTGATTTTCCAAGGGGAAATAAAAAACCTTAAATAACTCTTTTAAGCACATCCTGAAGATAATAAATATGGTCTGTCATTGTCATGACTTCTCTGTTTCAACACACTACAGATTATCTGATGGTTTAAAGTCCCAGTTTTGTAAACAAGTCTATTTGGATACCTTACTTCTGGGACTACTTGATTGTTTTATTTTTCTTTGCTCTGATTATTTTTTTCTTTTGTGATAACCAGTGCTAAGAAGATTATAGGAAGATTGGGCATCCCTATGACTAAGCTTCACCAAGTCCTGCCTAAAGCTTGTGAAGATTATTTCTACAGTAATGAAGTTACCCTTGATAGAGTAGAACTTTAAAATGAATTATTGAGAATAAAGACAGTTTGGAACACTGCATGAATATTTGGTCTTAAAGCTAAAAGGTGCTTTTTCAAGCTGGAGGACATATTTCAAATAGGGACATTTACACAGATTTGCTTTCTGCTGCTTTGTGTTAAAAGATGATTAGTTTAAGAAGTTTATTGGGTGCAAAGTATGACGTACACTTACTGTGGACCTCAGATTTCCTATTAATGATGTGACTTCAGTTTCCCTGCAAGCAATTCCTTAGGAATCACTTGATTTATTTTGATGAGATTGTGTTCTAGGTGAATTATATGCTGTTCTTTTTAATTCTGTAAAATAGAATTTGTGTTTAAGTAGTGTCATTAAAGATTCATGGGGAAGAAATTCAATAAATCACTAAGTTGTATTTTGCAACTGAAGTAGCTTATAGAATGCATATGTACAAATGAAAAAGTGGGGGAGTAATGCCATTTTGAAGTCTAGCATTGTGAAAACTAAAAATTCAAATTTAAAAAAAAGTCCTTTTGAGGCCCTTCAGTCTGAGAGAGAGCTTGTTCATGAGAAGCAGCTTGTGCTGTCTGATGATTGTCTTTATGATAGATGGCCCATTATTTAGTCCCTATGGAGTTACCACCACAAGACATGAAGTCTTTACCCATCTCTCCAACAGCCTAAGGACAAACCCTTAAGTTATCTCACTTTCCATCTGACAGAGGGCACAAAGTGCTTATTTTCTTGATGGTCTCGTGATGACTCTTTCTCATCTGTGTTTCTCTGCTGATCAGCTTCCTAACTTCTTCAGGACATTTCTGTGCAAGAAATACTCTGAAGTGTTGCTAGAACCAAGTGCCCACTTTACAGACCACAGAGTGTCTTAAGGCAGACAGAGGCTGAAGTGTCACTTAATGTGATGTGTGCATTAAAATTAAAAAACAAACAAACAAAACAAAACAAGAATAAAACTAGAGTCAGTAAAGCCAACAAATAGTGGAAGTGCTCACTGCAAGCATACAAATCAGTGGTACAGCATGTGCCACAGCTGCCAAGTGCTGTGCTTTTACAGCCAAGTATTGGATTGTTCTCCCTAGAGATCATATTTTACAGGTCATGATACAAATTAAATAGCTCAAAGAGAGCAATAGCTGCAAGCAATTGAACCATGGAGAAGAGGAGCTGTAGCTTAATTTTTTCAAGACCAGCTAAGCACTTTACTATTGCCTGAAAAATCACTACTTCTAAGTACTCCAAGGCTCCCCCCACCAACTCTCAACAAGCAGAATACAAAAAGGCAGGTAGGAGCAGGCTGCTGCTGAAATAGCTCATCCAGTAGGCAAGCCCTTCCCTGCCCATACCCAAAGGCATACAAGAAAGAGAACAGCTGAAAGTGAGATTTTAGGCTAGTAATACTTCTTGAAAAGGCTGGGCTGTGAATTCAGCTCCTCTGTTTTGGGCTACAGAGATCTAATGCATATCCTAAGTGGCCACACAATGTACATGCTGACTAAATAATTTTCCCTGGTCAAACCTGTTACCTTTGGTGTGACCTTCTTGGAATGACTGAGGATGATGAAACAGGACAGAAGAGCACATTAAACCTGGCCAGACAAACCAAATTTTATTAATCAAAATTTAAGGTGCTTAACAAGTTGCATACTCTATGGTATAAAGCTACAAGCTTGTACAGAATTATGCACTTGCATGCCCAATGTTCCCCAAATATTTCTCACAAGGGCACACTTGGGCATCCAGCTGAAGTTAAAGGAGTTCTGACACCCAGCTGGACTACAGACAAAAGTTGCTATAACTAACGTTCTTCTTTCAGTGACATTCTTTGACCTCAGATTTTCAGTTTCTGTATGGACAGGGAGGAAAATAAATGGATTTCTCAAAGTTCAAACATGTTTACCCAGGTTGCCCCTATGTAAGTTTGGCCAGGTTCAGCAATTTTGTTACAAACTGAAGCCTGCAGGTTAAATCAATATAAACCTTAGTCTCACCTTGATTTAGATCAGGTTTGTATCAAGCTAAACAAAGATGATGGAACCAGGTGTTAAATCCGTGTTGGGTTTGTGCATGACTTTACACCATTTCAACAAAAGAGCTTAAATTTTAGATAAATGCAGACATGCTCGTTATGGCCCAAACCCATGTTATTCCTCCACTGCTCAGCGCCCAGGTCACAGCATCTCCCGGGCAGGAATGGGGAGGGCATGGGCTGCACTGAGCCTCCCGCTGTGACATGGCAGTATTCCAGGCTTTACTCGGGGAATAAGCCTCCGGCTCCCGGGAGGCTTTACTCTGGGGCAAGAAGCCCAGGTTTGATCTGCCAGCAGCTGCCTCGCAAGGAGCACTTGGGCTCACCTGCCCCATCCTGCCTCCCACCCGGCGCTGCTGCGCTGCGCTCCCCCCGCCTTTGTTCCGCTGGCTCCGCCTCGGCGCTGTCCCCTCCCCGCGGGGCGGGCCGGGCCCGGGGGCGGTGGGAGCGGGCGGCTGCTCCCGCCCCGCTTGTCCCCTCCCCGCTTGTCCCCTCCCCGCCGTCCGTGCCGGCGCGGCGCTGGCTGCGCTCCGCGGCAGAGCGGGGCTGCGGGAGGAGCCGCGGGAGGAGCCGCGCTCGGCCGCTTTGTGCCGGCAGCCGCCGCAGGACGGCCGCAAAGGTAGGAGGGCTCCGGCCCCGCTCGCTCCCCGCCCGCCTCGGGCAGCATCCCTGCCGAGCCCTGCGGGCGGAGAGGGAGCGCAGGAGGGAGGAAGAGGGAGGGGAAGGGCTGGATTCAGAAACAGGCTTTTTTTTCAGCCGCTGCTCCGCTGCTGCTCCAGGCAGCCCGTGCTAGGAAAGATGTGGGTTTACTGGGGAAAAAAAATGCTGAAAAAAATTAGAAAAAAAAAAAGTCTCGCTCATTTTCTTGGCCTGGAGCAGCACATGGAAAGAGCTGGAGGGAACCCGGTTATCGGGCGGTGGCGGCCCCTGCCCGGGCTGTGGAAGGGCAGGAATCCGGCCGAGATCCTCCGGAGCGCAGCCCTCTGTCCGCCATCCCGAAACTCGCATCCCTTCCCGGGAAAGGCACCGGCCCTCTGTCCGCCATCCCGAAACTCGCATCCCTTCCCGGGAAAGGCACCGGCCCTCTCTCCGCCATCCCGAAGCTCGCATCCCTTGCCGGGAAAGGCACCGGCCCGGCAGCCGCGCTGCCGCTTTGTAGCGCTGCGAGCTTCCTTGTTTTCTGCCTTGTGGGGTGGGCAGAGATGGTCTCCCCGCAGGCTTGGCCATTTGATGTGTTTCATCACAGCCGGGGGATTGCATCATGTTACAGTCTTGCAGTCAGTCAGGCAGAGGCGAACAGAACCATCTTTCCAGATCCATCCCGTCGGCTTCCCGGGCCGACCCTCTCCTGTATTTCCTGTTGAGCGGAGGTTCGAGCTGGAGCAGCCTGCCGTTGGAGCTGGGGGGGACCGGTCACAGCGACGTGGTTCGATTGCTTCCACGGGGAGGTTTTTTGGAAACTCGAGTTTGTCGGTCCTACGCGCGGTATGTGTCTTGTGTGGAGGGCTTAGAGGAAACTTGCCAAAGATTTAGGCGGTAGGAAAATAATGGGCGGCAAAAGAGCCAGATGAACGGCCAAAACCAGGAGTCGCTCCATATGCTAAAAGCTCTGGAGTGGCCGGAGGTGATTGAATTCAGGCAGGCATCCCTCGGCAACCCAGACATTCACCTGCCCTAAAGTATAGTGCAGCTGAGAAAATGCACACTCTGAAAGGCAAGACAAGGCACATGTGAGAGAGAGAGAAGTGTTTAGCTCATTTCCTCTCTGGATCCTTTATGATCATTTTGATGCAAACACTTGGTGTGCCTGTGCCTGTTCTGTTTATTGTATTACTGAAGTTTGCGGCTGAGGTCCAACTATGAAATGATAAATCTCAAAACCACAGAGATCCAATTAAATAATGCACTTCAGGTCTAGGGCTTCTTAAGGCGACAGATTCTGCTGTTCTTTTTGCGGCTCTTTGTTTTGTTCCATGGGGAAAAAAATGTCACGGCACGGCTTGGTTCAGTTCTCAGAGGTATCCATAACAATTAATGATTATTCCATAACTAGTGTCTCGCCCTTGCAGGTGCTCTGCTACTGTTTGCTCCAAGTGTTACAGGGCCACTCTTTTCCGTTCATGAAAATAATAGTATTGTCAACCTTTTTTTGTGTGCCTTTCTGAGAATGGCCGGTGCAGGGGCACAAGGGAGCAGCTTGGCAGCCAGATGGATCTATCCATCAGTGCTCTCGGATGTGGGCACTTGGTGCCCTTCCGTCATCCCTTATGCCTCCTGGTGGTTTCCATGGGAAGAACTGCACAATTACTTTCTTGTTTTGAACAAACCATTTTTCCTTTTAGAACTGGTGTAAAAGAAGAGCAAATGCTACATTAGAGCCAGAGGGAGAGCATCCTGTCTTTCTGGGGCTATAGGGTCCCACATGGGTTTAAGAAGAATTTGAAATGGATTTAAAAAAGAAGGATCTACAGTTTTCTTTGTGTGTCAGCCAGTGATTGCAGTGACAAGCCGGCAAACAGAACAATGAGCAGATACTCACTGCCTTTGGTGATATGTGGCACTGTTTGGTGTTTCGTAGGAAATTTGTCATCAAAAGTCAAAGTGTTATGTTCCTGTGTTATGTTATGTGTTCCTGTGGTTTGGATAGATTTTTAGATGCAGGGATTTGGAAGGTCTGTGGGGTTGAAACTGAAGTATTGAAGTAGTGCCAACGAGGACAGGGTAAAATGCAAGACTTCAATAGATCAACCACTCACACTATTTTAAAATTTTACAGTCTTAGCAAAGGATGATTTTCCTTTTTCTCTCCTGAAGTTCTCAGAGTTGAAGAGATACTGTCTGAGACATAAAACCCAAAAGCAAATATTGAAATCTCAGTGGGACAGGCTGTGTTTGGTACATGTATGACAAATTGTGCTGTTCCTTTCAGTGGTGCAAAGACAACTTGCTGTAAGACCAGGAATTGTATTGCCCTGCTGCTTGCTGCAGTCTCCCTTGTGACACTGCCTCAGGACAAAGAGCCAGCAGTTCAGGGCTGGTTGATGCTATCTGGAGTCAACTGATTTAATTTCCATGCATTTTCAAAAGTTTTGTGTCTGATAGGTCAGTCAGGGGGAGTGTGGTATCCAGGAGCCTGCCTGGTTAAGCGCTTTGTTCAAAGCTGTGCTCTTTGTTTCCTGAGGAGGGGTCGAGGAGGAGGAAGGGATGTACTTTATATTAATTTTCAGATCTCCTGCTGCGGTGGGAGGGTGGGATGCAAGGACTCGCCTGTCCAAACTCCTGTACAGCTTAAGTCTACTCTGTGCTGTTATGGGTTAGTCACAGTAAAGCATACTGTGGCAATTTTTAAAAAAAATTATGCATCTCTTCCAGCTGTGCAGTTCAACTGGTTTTAGGTGTGAGTGACACCTAGCTACTGGTATGGTTCTGACTTCCCTGACTCATTACTCCATTGACGAATAGTGTTTCATCTAGTATAGAAACTCTGTCTGGGCTGGGCAGGTGACTGTGTTACACACTCAGTATGTATTATTCCAGATCAATATACTTCTAATGTAAAGTGTTCTTAGGCTCACAGTTCAACTCCTAAAATTCAAATCCAACAAGACTAATAGAAATGTGGAAGTCAGCCTGAGGACTGCAGGTACTGTGAACTCTTGAGCTTTTATTGAAGGACTCAGAAAGCCAGTACTCCTTCATCTGTAAGGGTTGTTTAGGAGGAATTAGTTTTAGGAATTAGTTTTCCTACTATGAAGCATCCCAAGCTGACCTTAGAGCAATTTAAGTTTTCAAGACCATACCAGATGTCTTTTTGGGGAGTGTCTGCATGAAGCCATACCGAGGGCAGTCTGTCAGCACAGAATGAGCAGGTAGGAAGGCATGTAGCTGCAGTGGCACGGGGGTGACCCTGAGCTCAGAGTGCAGGGGTTACACCAGCACAGCTGCCTCACTGCACCAACCTGTCCATGCACACATCAGGGTCTGCCTTTTGTAGTGCATCAGTGCCCTAAAACACTGTGTGTAGATTCAATTGCTCTTACTCTCCTAGATGATCTTTGAGGTCCCTCTGAATTTCTGGGATCCTCTGTGATCAGAAGTTAACTCTTGACTCTCCAGGTCGTAAAAGACATGCTGCTGTGGGTGGTGGTGATGAATAGTATTGCAGGAGCATAACTTGGGTTTGTGCAGAGGGGGATATCTCATGGCACGTAACAGTCTTTTGGGACATAATCTCTATTTTCCAGAGATATGGCAAGTAATTAAAACGTGAATGGCAAAACTGCCATCAGTTTCCCCTTGGCCATCCTAGCAAAAAGTCAGCCATGACTCAGTGTGCATAGTAAGGTTTGCCTGCCAAAGGTGCTGAGCACCCTTAACACAGCAATGCCCAAATGAACTGCTGGTGGTTGCCTCTCTTAGAGTATGCCTTGGAGAATACAGGAGGCTGTGAAAAGGATAAATCAATATCTCTTTTATATTTTGTCAGTGTTCATCAAGAAATCTAGGAAAGGAACTCCTAAGAGGATTTTTTTTATCAGTTGGATCTTGTATAGATGCTGCTCTTTACATGTATTGGTATTTTAAAAATTGATGGTGTATGTTTGGCAGTAAAAGGAGCAAACTGATAGACCTGTCTTCTCCAAATCTCTTTCCTAAACTGGAAAAGGGGAAAAAAAAATCAGTGTATTATTCCTTTTATGGTGACCTAGTGGTGGGATTTTTTAACTGTCTGGGGGATTCCTGCTGCCAAGATCTCTCTGCCATTATGTAGTTTTGAGCTGAGTGATAAAGACTATCTTTCTCTAAGACAGATGTTGGTAATGGCCTTAGTGTGCCAAAATCTTTGTGAGTACAAAATGCTGCATAAAAATATTTCCATCCATTAATAGTGAGTGCCAGAAAAGAGTACACAAGTGGTTTCAAATTTAATCTGTAATGTAGCTGATGTCTCAAAGACAACAACATCTTACCCCCAAGAAATACAACACTGTATGTGAGGTAATTGCTATGAGTTATGCTGAATATATATTATTCATTAGGGGACTGTCATTATATCATGCTTGTGAATTCCCCAAAGTCTCTTATCAGTGTCCTCATGACATCTCAACATCTATGGAAAAGAGGATTTTGGTGTCCCACTTGACTGACTGATGCTCTGGCTTGCCAGTAGCCACTTCTAGTGAGCATGCTTGCCTTGTTCATTTAAAATGAATAGACTTTGGGAAAGGAGCTTAGTTCATATATTCACATCATCAGAGATAGCACTCCTTCACAGGGAATATGTAGTGGTATGTTATCTCAGTTTTGCAGAAGAGCAAATAGTAAAAGCTCTTTCATGTGCAGCTTTCATGCTAAACTACTCTGCACTTTCTTCAAAGTATAAAGGCTCAATATTTGGCCAGTTGCTGTGGATAGATTTTTTTTTTTTGGTCTATTAAAGGATGTTTAAGTGTGTTTTTGAAACTTATCTGGTCTCTCATCAGTTACACATGCTTATGGCATTCCTGTTAGAATCTGGAAGAGAGGAGAAGGCAAGGTAAGGACAGAATTTCCCTGTTATTAGCAATTAGTGGATCCAGATTTTATTCTCCTGTACCATTTCTTGTCAGGAGCAGCTGCAAAGGGAGAATTACACTGTGACCTTCACAGCACTTCTAGTGCCATCATCAATCAGATCTGGCAAGAGCTTTATCACATCTATCAGTGTGGCTCATAAGCCACATGCTGTCTAGTCTGGGGGGAAAAACAAACAAACAATGGGAGCTACTGTAGGGTTTGTTTAAAATAAAACAACCAGGAGTGAGCTTTTCCCATATGTGCCAGCTTTGTAGGCAGATTTCTGGTTTTGCTGTGTGCTGTTGAGCTGATTAATAAAAGATGATGGTTGTAAAGCAGTGGAAGAGACATCACTACATTTCAATGGCACTGTAACTCATTCACAAATACTTGAATTACAGCTTCAGTGTTTCTCAGGTGATGCTCTTCAGTCCCATTCTAATCCTCAGCATTATTTTTCCAAAGGAATTAATTCAGGTTTTTTCTACACAGGTAAATGTTATAGAATAAATAAGTGTTTCCAGACTTCTCTGATTCTTATATGAAATAACATAGCTTTCTCAGATTAAGTGGTTGTGTTGTGTTTTTTCTTTTGTGGGATCATGTGTCAGTAGCCTTTTCAGGCTACTCTAGGTCTCTTCCAGAGGCAAGTTCATAATGTAGCAGCCAAGGTCAGCTGATCAGCTGCAACATCTCCTTTTTCAGCATGCAAACCATTATTAACACCCTGTAAGTGGCTGGTTTGTTTTCCCTATTTACCTTGGTCTTAGTTTTACTAAAGTTTAAAACATTTTGTGTTCTTACATTTTTTCATTGTTACACCAAGTTCATTGCCATTTTCAAATTCCTTTGCTCTCCTTTTCTTGCTATCTGCAACGGATAAAACTTTCTTGCTTTCCTTTTCTGGGCTCAGTACAGTGACAGTCTGACAGGTTGTCACCTTGTGCCTGACTTGCTTGCAGGCACAGTCCTTGCTGACATGTAGATGGGAGAGCAAGAAGCAATGGGGACAGGCAGAACTGCTAGTGTGTGTGTAATTCTAGCTGCCTTTATGGTGATATATTCAAATGAAGATGTAGATGTATATAGATAAATAGTGTGTATATGTGTAGGAGATATGTTAGAGCTGCCTTTGTCACACAGTTTTTTTTTTTGACAAAAATGGCTAATAGATAAATAAATGTACTGTTATACTTCTGAGTAAAAGATTAAGGCCTTGAGCTTCTAGCTGCTAATGTTGATAGCCAACAGCAGGGTGTGATCTGTAATTTCTGTGGTTTTTAACCAGCCAGTTCTTGGCAAGGCCATCTTGGTACCAGATCTGGGCAAGGAAGTTTGAAATGCCATATGAAATGAGCAGGTGCAAGGAAAATCCACATCAAATATGAAATACATTTAGCAAAAGGTTATCTGTTCTGTCAGGAAAAAAGAAATCATGTGAGCTGGCTAGCTAGTTATGGAAATAATTATTTTTGTGTTTTTCCTCAGTGTGTGCTTGACAGGCTTTATAGCCCCCCTGCTGCACTGGCACTGGCAGGGCAGTGGCTGCAGTGCTTGGTCCCTGCCCCACAGACAGCAAACCGGAGGGGCAGGGAGCCTGCCCAAAACTGCACTGCCTCTTCTCCATCTTCTACTTCCAGCAGCCAGGCACCATGCACAAACACTTGGTAGAGAGGTTTAAGAGGCCAAAGGCAAGAGCAGCCCCATTTCAGCAGCAGGATGAGGAGGAGAGGGAAGGCTGCCTGCTGGAATTGGTCTGGGATGCTGAGTCCTGTGTCATGGTTTGGGGGCTCCTGCTTCAGGAGGATGCAGCAAACCAGCTGGCTGCCTGCTGCTGGTCAGACCAAACAAAAAGACATGTTTTCAGCCCTGAAAACAAGGTTGGTGGCAGTGAGGAAGTGATAAAATGGCAGGATTGAAAATAAGAGAGATAATGCAAAAGGCAGAGGGATGAGTTAAGGAGCAGGGCTGCCCAGTGTCACCAGGGCAGTGGTGGCTGGGAGCTGAGCAGCCCAGGGGCCACTCTGATGCTGTTCTGCTGCTGCATCTCAGCACAGATCAACGAGAAAGAAACTGCCCCTTGGAGAGTGGGATTTATTTGTGTAATGCAGTCCATGCTAGGGAATAGACTGAAATACTGGATTTGTCTCTGGCTGTAAGAGATCAGGCTGAATAAAATAAATATCTGAAAGTTCTAGGAAGCTCAGTGATTCTAAGCTCTGTTAATACACAGCATTATCAAAAGAATACCCGTTGGAAAATGAAAAGATCTGGTTCTTGGAAGGGGAAAAAATATTCAGAGTGAAGAGCTTCTGAGAATGTACAGAACTGTTCTTGTCTGAGCCCTCTGTCTGCACCATGTGTTTGTCATTAGCACCATGAAAAGCTGCAGGTCTCCCTAGAGGGGGAATGATGGGTGCATGGTGGGTCCTTCAGGAAGAACCAGGAGAGCTGAGAGGAGACAAGGGGCTAGGTCAGGCAACAGCATTTTGTTTTGAGCTTAACAGGAATGAAATCCACCCTGAAGAGTCTTGGGGAAAATTCTGGATGAGGGCCAGTATGAATAATGCTGAGTGCAGATGGGTGGGACCCCACCTGGTTACAAAACCAATCCTATTTCCAAGGTTAGCTATTTCTGCTGAAAAAGGGGATATTTAACAAGTAAGGTTTCATGTAAAAGGAAAAAAAAAACAGTTGGGGACCTTAAAAAAACAAACCCAAATCAAAAAATCTAAGTCTCTCACTTCAAAAATTAATGAAAACAAGCCCCCAAACATGCAGACAGCTGAAAGCACACACCAAAAACCTCAGATAAACAAAACAAGTGTCCTCTGGGGAAAGGAAGAGTTGTTCCCTCTCTGGGAAAATTTGTCTGTTCCTGTGGCTTGTGAACTTTTCATCCTCTCTGGGACTTTCTGCTGTCCTTGGTTTGCTTTTTTCATATTCTTGGTCTTCTTTCCCTGGAGCCTAGAAAAGTGTTTATGCAAGCACTAGACTTTAAGTAAATGAATGACGAGTGCTGTTCCTCAGGGCTTGGTTTTGGGACCAGTCTTGTTTAACTTTTTGTCAGTGACCAGGGCAGTGGGATTGGGTGCACCTCAGCATGCACTGGCCTCCACCCCTGCAGCTTGTGGCCATCAAGACACCTTTCCCCTTGTGACAGCCACATCCTGAGCATTGTTCCAGGGCTAATCTGGAGCAAACTGTATTCCACAAGCCCCAAAAATGCAACAGTTAATTTTAGTCTGACTCAAGTTTCCATTAGTCTCCAGTTGACTACTGTTCCTGTCTGTCTGCAGTGACTGAGCCTCACAGCCTCTCAGCACAGCAATTTCCTTCACATCCCTTTGGATCTTCCTCTTTATTGTTGTTTGCAAAACACTGAGTCTAGATTTTGCATATGTGGAAAATCTTGCTGAGAGCTGTCCCCCCTTTGACCTCATTCTTTTCAGATCTCTCATTTTTCTGTCTTCTTGCTTATAGTCCAACTATGTAACTTTTAAAAGTGGTCTCAGTGTAAAAAATAAGTTGTAGTGAAGGCTTGTCTGTAAACAGCAGCTCTCTCCACAGCCCAAGGGTAAGTAGATACGTGTGTTGAAGGCCCAAATGACTGACTGTCCTAAAGAAACAACCAAAATACTGATTAGAGTCAAAGGAAAGCAAAAGTTGCTCTGAAGAGGTATGATGTTTTGGGATTTCTAGGCTTCCTCAACCATTTCTAAATCCTTAAAAAAAAATTTTTTTCTACCACAGTAACACCTTTTAAAACATTATGGAACTAGCTCTGCTGTTCTTGCCCTTGGAATTCCGGTCTGGTTTATGGTCAGCACACCCACAGGCTCCAGGATATAAGTGCAAACTCAGATTGCCCTGAAGTTTATTGTACTTTATGGGAGCAAAGGCTGAAATCCATCTTCAAGACTTGGGGTCATTTGGGCTAGTTTTCCTGACATACAACCCATACAAAAAACCCAGCTGTTCTGGGGTTTTCTACCAGCTTTAAAGTAAAACAGCCAAATAAAGAAAAAGTACTCTGGCAAATAGGCATCAAACCTTAGCTTGGTTTGAGTGCGCTTTAAGTAGTCTCAGTCTTCTGCTTCAGGGGGGTAACTTGGAAGCAGTATTTGTGAACGAGTCCAGGCCTTTCCCTGCACATTGCTGGAGGGAAGGGCTGTTTCCTGCTAAGGTCTGAGCGTTTCCCTCTGTGAGATAGGATCTGAACAACCCAGAGCAAGACCTACATGTAAATAATGTGAAAATAAAGATACATGAAATGATGCTGCTTTCCAAGGTGTGATTGTGGAGCAGCTCTTGGCCAGGAGGCATCTCTTGGATGGCCCATCCTCAGCCAGGACCAAAGGAGACAGAACAGCAGGAATGTGCCCTTTCCCAAGCTATAGTTTGAGCTATGTATAGAGAGCAAAAGAAGCACAGCCCTTCTAGCAAGTTGTCATCAGTGACTTATAAAGCACTTGGTACCTTAAAGCAGCTCTTTATATGTTAATAACTCATTAAAATCTAATGACTTCTTGAAATTGGACAAGCAGTAGGAACTGGAAATGGCAGATGTTTAGGTTGCAAAGGGAAGGAGAGAACCCACAGGCTGCCTGAATGCTTGAAAGAAATGCATAATAAAGTTGTAAGGATTTTGGTAGTACTCTGTTCACCTCTCTCATCAGCCCTCCTAGTGCCTCAGCACTCCTGAGGTTTCAGTACAAACCCACAATCTTCTCTAATGAAGTGCAAGGAAGGGAGAGCAGCATGTAAGAATCCTTTAGCATCATTTCCATTTATTTGTGTTGCCACCCCTGCTTTTTAAGCTTTCTTTTTAACTCTTGCAATGCTAATGAGTTTAGGAACACTCCCTAAATTCTGGGATAAACAAGCTTTTATCTACTTTACCTGGAAACCTTTCTGACATAATGCCAGGTGTTACATCCCTAAGACCTTTTGCCGCAGCACCTTTGAACTGTGGTTTGCAGGGGTTACCTCACCTGCCCCCTGTGCCAAGCAGCCTGCAGCAAACATCTCACCTGCTTGCATGAGTGCTGCCACTCAGTGCTCTGCTGTTTGCTAGTGAAATTACAAAAGCTGTGCAGCTTTTCTCACTGCTGTGGGACATGCTGAGACCCTCCACACGTACCTGCACTTCTCTTTGAGTGCCTTCACCAGGGTCAGCTGTGAGAGCTGACCATCCTGGATCAGTTCACTTCATGCCAAGATAATCCTGCCCCTGTTCACTTCAGCTGCATGCAGTGCACTGAAGCAACAAAAAGTATGTGTATAATTCCAGAGGGCTCTTACCTAGCTCTAGGAGGGGTGCAATGAGGCATGGCTCTGTGTGTACCATAGCACTTCACAGAGTTGTTCTATTATAATCAGTAATAAAGAGCATTTTTGTATAATTCAGTAATATAAAAGTAGTATTGAGCAACTGCACCTTGTGATGAGAGTTGCCAGGGTGTAACTACATAAAAGCAGACAAAAGGCATGGCCAGAAGGTTTCTTCTTGGATTGAAGAAATTGTTATTAGAGGCATAATTCTCCAAAATTGGAGAATTATGTTGTTGGACCATATGAAGTAAGCCTACCTATGAAAATATTTAACTCGTTTTGCCACTGTTTCTTTATTAAAGTGAGAATTTCTTCCTAGTGAGATTTTTGTAAGGAGAAAACTGCACATACACCAGTGGAAGTTGTTCAAAGCAGAAGGGGAAAATACCATTTCAAACTGTTAAGTACAGAATTAATAAAGGCCACCTGGAAAAATAAATGTTCATTGGTTGCTGATTTTGCATGTAAAGTGCATTTTCTTCTGGAATTATTATTTATACTGTAGTAAACCCAATACAGAATTAAATAATTGTATTCAGTTTTTAATTTGGCATTATAACCAGCTGATGCCTCTTCCTTCCTGTGCTTAAGAATTAGCATTCTTGTCTACAATAACTCTTTGTCTGCCTGTAGGCAAGTGAATTTTTGTCATTGACTAATACCAGAAAGATCAGGGACTTGGGACCCTAATACTAGGACTGCTGGGAAACACTGAACACCAGCAGAGAGGCATTTGAGTGGAGAGAATTGAGAATTTTCATTGTCTGCTGCCATTATCTTGTTTTACATTCTGCTTGTCTGCCAGCTTGTTACTGGTAAAAAAGATTACTAGAATCTGGGCTTTTGAAAATCCCATTATTTTGCTTTCTTTATCTGATCGCACCATGGAATTATGTCGCTGAATTAAAATTCTGACAGTGGTAGATTTTGCATCCTGGATGATTAAACATTTTGTCAGCATAAAGTTGCATGGTTTCTAATTTAAGGATCAGAGAGCTGCGTCCCTTCTGTTCAGTGTGAGGGCTAAGAAATAGCAGTATTAAGCTAGCAAAACAACTGTAAAATGTGTATTAAGACTAGCAAGTGTATTCATTTGGGTAATTTCCTGTTGCCCTAGGTTCTTTATCTTCCCAGAGGGTTTTTTTCTACCTTCTTCATATGTGCATCCATTTTCAGAATCTTTCAAAGCAAGAACTGTGTATTCTGGATAAAAAATATGCCACTACTCTTTTGCCATATAGTTATTACAGGATTTTTACTTGTTAGGTCAGATTGGTGTCATTTTCCAGACTAAAAATAGTCACTTGTGAAGGGAAGATTTAGAATGATGTATTGATTGTGACTGACAGCTGCTTTTCCAAATGATCATCTATCAGCATCTACTCTTACAGGGGACTTAGCAACATAGAATGACCTTAATCTAGCTGCAAGTCCAAAGATGACAATATATCTGCTGGACTTGAAAAACATTAAAGTGGTTTGTCTGTACACTTCACTTGAAAATATCCCACCCCAAAACAACCATATTAGTTATTGTTTATTCTTTTGTTTGTTCTTAAGCAGCAGTCTGCCTCACACTGGAGATACTTTGGATCCACGTCTGAATGGTACCCTATCCTCTATATATAACTTATGGCATCCTTTTTTTTAGCTTTGCCTTACTCCTCAATTGAGCACCTGTGTCTGTTGTTAATTTTCATTTGTGATGAGTTTCGGATAGGGTCAGCATCCTGACAAATTGCTTTAGAAGACAAGTGGTGAGCAAGTATCCCCATTATAAGAAATGAGACCAAGGTGCTCCATCATGGAGATTTTCAGTCCCTCAATACACATTGTTGCTGATGGGAGCTTGTTTGGGTCTCCTTTCTTATCTGAAGACCAAGGGTAGAAATTATGTGGGGGATTTCATTTCAGATTGCTTCCAATCTCTGTCCTTCAAGGACAGAATGCAACTTGACACATGCAATCAAAGGCAAAGTGAAACAGAAGGCAAGCAACTTGGACATTGATTAAAGATACGAATGATTGCAAATAGTAATAAGATTTGTGAAATAAGATGCTTATCTAAATCAGGTGTAGAAGAGCAGTAGTGGGATCCAGAGGGGTACTAAAGGGATATTTAACTGCATTATTGAGTATACTCTGGGGCTGGAACTAAATTCCTACAGCTGAACTGGTTTTTGGTAGGTTAGGAAAAGCAAAGGTACTGAGTGGAGTGCAAGCCCTGCTTATCTGTGGGACTTGTGGGAATAGGCTTGCTGTTTGTTAAAACCATTTTCACTATGTTTGTGGTGGCCTGTCACATTCTCTGTTTTGGGTAGATGGGTGTCAGCTCTGAGCCAAAAGTGCTTTCTTGCCATCCTTCCTTTTCTTAGGACAGTGGGATGAAATCTTTCATTTATACATCACATCTGTTATGTTTTTCATGTTTTGAGGCATGGAGAAAAAGACTATGATGAGTCTGTGACAGGAGGAGGCCAAAGTTAAAGTGAAATGAGAATGTATTTTTATGAAGTTACATTTTCCGATTTTGAAGATTAGCATTTGAAAATGTGCTTCTTAGCTGAGGATAAACAGTTTGTTTTAATCTATTCACATCTAAATTAGGACTCAACTATTGGTACTTGGAAGGCACTAAGAGAAGCACTCACTCAGACCATCTGTTGAGAAAATGGGAATATGAAACTGTCATCGTATGTTCACAAATCCTGCCTGTCCCTGGTGCTTCCAGAGCAGTCTCATGTGAATGCTGAGTGAGTCTGAAACTGAGGAGGCTCTATGGGATCTCCACTGTGGCTCTCTGTGGTGCCAGTTAATGGGTTCCTCAGAAAATGCAAGTCTAGATATTTCTTTCACTTCTGTTCTCAGCAAAACTGGTTAAGCACTGTTAAAAGCTGGCATGAAAATAATAAATAATAATAGCATAAGTAAATATATGTGAGTATAACATATCACTAAACAACTTATTAACTATATTTAAATATGTTATTGTAATGAGAAAGCTCTTTTTCACTTTCATTTGAGTAAACATGGGATCAGATTTCCAAATGAAAGGCATGTGAAAGCTGATAGGCACTTAAGAGTGGGAAGCATTCTGCCTGACTTGAGTCACACATGGCAGAGCAGGTCTGCAGCTGAGCTCCTTCCCAGCAGACCTTCTGTACAATCAGGAGATGCAAATTGGCTTCTTTAGGATGTGATTAATCTGATCTGTTCTAGACATCTATTTTAGGAATTTCTCCATTGACTGTGCATTGAGCCTAGGGCAGCTAGCTGAGATACAGATGACTGCTTTGTAAGCTCTGGCATTTGGTCAGAGCAGCTTCGCTGCTAAAGCTCAAATGGCCTGCCTCACCTGTCAAGCCTACAAAATGAGTAATTCTTCTGAATTAAAGGAATTTATTCTGGAGGCTTAAAACAAGATAATCATTCTTTGCATTTGCACATAGTGTACTCCTGCTTTGGGTTTAGTTAGTGCTTACAAAAAGGTCTGCTACAACATCTTTGCGTGGCTGTTTCAGAGCTTTCATGGCTTATGGCATTCAGGGAAAACATCTTTGGAAAAAGTGTGGAAATGAAAGAAGGATGACAGAGACAGATTAGCAGTAAATGAGGTTTATGATATAAAATTCTTAGTGGTGTTCTTCTGGGCATTGCTGTATAATTTTAATTTTCTGATTTATGAGTAGTTTGCCGTGTTGGTCACATAGAAAAATTATTTGCATACCAAATGGGAGTTCGTTCAGTTGTGAGATTTTCATTTAGGCTGCTGCTCTCCATGCCTGACTAATTAAGATGTTGTGCATTTGAGTCACTGAAGTTCTTAATCTTCAATGAACTAAAAATAATTAGTTTTATTGCCACTGTTTAAAATTTTAAAACAACAAATAAAAGTGCCATCAAAATGTTCTGAAGACAGGAAAAGAAACTGATTGTGTAGTGGCTTGGAAGCCATCACATGGGAAACTACAGAGAATTTGGGAAAATTTTTTTCCTTGTGTCTTTGAAAAAGGTGCATGCTAGAGACTGTAATTTCTGGGAGGTTGAAGTGTCAGGGTTTAACTGACAATTTACTAATCTGTTTAAAGGTGGATCTTACATTTTAACAATATCAGGAATTTGGGATTTTGATAGGAAGCCCAGGGAGGACCAGTGGCTTAGATTTGTTTCCAAAACCTGATTATTTTGTAAGTATATTTCAGGTTTGGCCAGGAAATATAGATAACTGAGAAATACTACTTCCTTCAGCAGAAATCTCTATATGAAATATTGTGTTGCAAGGTGATCTCCTTAAAGGCTGCTTTTTAATCAAACTCAGTTGTTTTGGTTTTTTATTATATACTCTATCATATTACATGTTGAATACATTTTATATATTTATCATTCTGAGGTAGTGTAATAGAGCAATAATTTCCGTAGAATGTAGAGGAAATTTAAATAGAGATGACTGGAAACTAAACCTGCAACAGCACTCAAATGACTCCAGTGGGAAATGAACACCTATAAAAATGGGTTTGCCCATGAGATGCAGTCAGACAGAGTTTGTACACACATGTGCTTGCATTGAATCCAGTGGAAAAGTTCAGAGACTTACGTATGTCTATTTCCATGCCAAAAGTCCCAGTGGAACTGCAGAGCCCTGAAGATGCAGAGAACCTTGTGAAGTTCCTTCATTTACCCCTAAGGCAGACAGTGCACACAACCCATGTTCTCAATTTCTTGTTGATATTTGTTTACTGGTATCAGCCTTTGTCTGACTTCTTGTTGCTCTTTAAGTCTTTAAAATAGTTCAAAGACTTAATAATAAGCTTAAGCTATTTTTGTAAGGAATGTAGTTCTTCATCGCTGCTGCAGGCTGAATAATTGCTGTGTGGCTGCATGTTGCTTGTATGGTAGGTGACCTCCCAGAAAGATTCATTAGTGTTTGGAACAGGATGATTATTCCTGTATTGTTTTACCTAAATAGTTTTTGTTGAAAGAAAGAGATAAGTTAAATATTATTAAAAGTGGAGAGGTAGAGTGTATTTTAGAAAGTGCTGTTCATAAACACATCACATTCACTCAGTGCAGACCACCACGTGGTTGCTGTTTAATTTAGGCAAGTGTCCATTTATGTGTTCTTTACAAGGACTTGTGATACATTGAGCAGCTGGAGTTTATGTTAGCTTTTTATATTAACCAGAGAGGCAGGGTGGAACTAAATGAGAGCCTTGGTAAATATTTCTATGCTTTCTTCAAAATGGTATCCAGGATCCCTAGCAAAATACCACAGGGTGCTGCAGGTGCTGGTCGGAAGAGATCAGTTGTAAATATATTTGCACACCTCTCCTTACCTTCCTGTCCAGAGAATTGCTGATTTTTTTGACAATTAAAGACCTTAAATGCAACAAAATATAATGGACTGGGCAGGGATTAAGGACTTCAAGTGCAAGGAGCAACCCTCTGGAGATGCTTCCCTTTCGCTATTGACCTTGATTTAGAAGAAATTGAGTTGTACTAGCAACCATATAGCACATAGGTGCTTTCCCTTCTTCACTTCTCTAGGATATTAACAAATACAACGTTGGGTAGGATTTCTTGACTTAAAATGAATTTGTAACTAATCTTCTCCCCTGCAAAGTAGTGAGGTCTGACCTGATACAGTGAAATGTATTGCAAGTGTAGTTCTGGAATAAAACCACATGTTGTTGAACAAGCCTACAGCTGAGAGAGTCTCTCAGTTGCAAAATGGTGGAAACCTCTAAATTTTTTGATTCAAGCAACCTCATTTGCTGATCACAAACGGATCTGGGGAGAATTGAGCCCAGCTTCTTTAAAGATGGCTAGCTGGTGATCACTCCTTTTGTTGCTATTGTGGTTTTCTGCAGAATGTGCTTGTATTTATCTATCTCACTATGCATATATACATACATACATACCTATATATATATATATAATACACATACATATATATATATACACACATACATAAAAGTGTGTACTAGTTGTTCTTCTTGGGTCAGTGTAGGATGTTTGAGAGAAGCCATGCTGTGAAAGGACACTCAAAATCTGTCTCCCTGTACTGCCTCACCCCTGGCACTGAGATTCCTGGGTGACACATTCCCCTGCGTCTCATCAGGGGACCTGAGGCTTCTCTGCTTAATTTAGGGAAGCTTGCCCACTTTTCCTGAGCCCTGGTGAGGATTTTCAGCTTTTCCTGAGCTGTTGGATTTTGGTGTAGAAACACAAGTACTAAGTAAACTTGGTAGTGCTTCCAGTTGATGAATTGGTTTAGCTGAGTGTGAGTTGTGGGGTAGAAAAGATACAGGAACTTAAACTGTGTTATGGACGGCAGGTCATACATACCATACAATACATGCATTTATACATGTATTATATATGCAATATATAGAAACAGAATACATTAACCCATTGCAGGGGAATTGTAAAAGCCTTCAGGGGGGATTTCTCCCTATTGCTTCAGCTGCATTTCCATTTTTCTCATAAACTTGAAACACCAACTACCTTTTCATACTCCATCCTTAAAGAGTATGGGTTCTTTCTGTTTGAGTGTTGGGGTTTACTGTTTGGGGTTTTTTGTGGTGATGGTGGGGGTTTGGTTCTGTTTTGTTTTTCATTTAATGCTTTCATTTGCCATGCTGCACGTGGATTTCAAAACCTTGCCAGAAGGTATTTTTAAAATTGGTCACTCGTCTTGGTTGTCAAACGTCAGCACAAATCAAAATACTTGCCAACTATTTTTCCAGTAAATATCTTAATTAAATTAATTTTACAGTGTGAGTGTATGTATGTAGTCTGCTTCTGTAAGGGTTGGATAATACACTTGAATCTTACTTCTAGCAAGCTGTAGTAGGAACTGTATGGAGAATAATGTCCTGAGGGTTAAAATACATCAAAAAATTAAATAATTTCCCTTGGAATATGAGATGTGGATAACTGTGTGCATTCCTCTGTTACAACTTTTGCTTATCAAGTTGCACTTTCTTCTCTTTAATTACCAGGTAGGAGCACAAATAAAAAAATATAAAAAGGAAATGGTAGTTATGATAGCCCATTGGATCATTATTTATGTAAGAAAATATAGTCTCTCCTGATGTTGTATTTATTGACCTTAAACCAAATTTCAGAAGACAAAATAAACAATGTCCCTAATGTGACACATTAAAGACTACAGGACTGCTTAATTCTTGCAGAATTATTCAGAATGAACTTTCCCACTCTTTGCATGGTTGCCTTGTAGTCTTTAAAAGCACAGTGCTGCATTGTTACCAGAGGAGATAATGTTTTCCACAGAGCTGCAGGATAACACCCCTGCTAGGAATGCACTGCCCCAGGGAGGAGAAAGCTAAAGGTGAGCCTGCTTGCAGCTTTTGCTTTCATTTGAAAATAATTATGACATTTAGGCTATTGGTGACATTGCCTCTGATAATTCCAGCAGGTTAGAGTGTCTGAGTCTGCTTCACATGTAATACACAGAAGTATTTTGCATATGTTTTTAATAATTACCATTTTTTCCTTCAGGTGTTTTTCCTTTAGGTGGTCCTATGCAGCCCCAAATTTCTCTGTCTGAATCATGCATGCTCCATGATAATAAAACCAGCCTTGTTTCTGCTCCCGCATGGCTACAGAGTCCTTCAGATAAACAAGGGAAATCCCTCAGGAATAGGGCCTGTTCTCTGAGGAGCTGGGAATTAGCTGCAGCCTTCCTGCCATACCCTGAGTGCCTGACCCAGGAGACAGAGATGTTTTCTCCCACCACTTGTCCTCTGGTAGCTGTCATGCTTCCACCCACAGCAACATGGGGATAGTATCCTATGTACATGTATAGCTGTGTGGAGATATATAAATATATATCTATATATATGAGCATCTTTATACACACATATATGTAGGACTAGACCATGAGCAGTGTCACCATTGTGTGTCATCTACACCAGAGACTGCTGTTTCACAGTGACTTTAAGTCTAAATGTAGGCTGCCATTACAAGATACGATCCAGCTCATTCTCCCTTCCTTGCTCTTGCCCTGCAGAGATACCAACAGGAGCTCTCACTGGCACGTGGTGAGCTGGCTCCATGCCCTCCTCTGGCTCACTCATCACCCAGAAATGCTAATTTTGGCCCAAAGGAAGTAATGGAAATGAGGGATCAGGGATGACATCAGGCTCTCTCAGCAGCAGCCTTGGTTAATTTTAACTTTTTGTAAAACCACAGCTTTCAGGAAAGACAGGGATGAAAAAAAAAACCAGAAATAACCATCTGATTTGTAATACGTACTTGCACACTTGAGTGTGCTTCTTTCACTTGTACAGACTACACTGAAAGTCATCTCAATATCTCAGAAAGTGATTCTGCAGTTATTGTTTTCTCAGTGTTGGTGACTCATTTCAAGGAGAACATCCAGCCTGGCCTAAGGGATGGCAAGTTCTCTAATCAGGAAATAGTTAAGATGAAAGCACCCTGCAAGCATCATGGAAGGGGGGAAAGTAGAGAGGGCATCAGCTGGAGTTTTTTATTTACATTCAATTGTACATTCATCTTGTCCTCTCACAGAATATATGATTTTATCTCATGCTAGTCTAAAAAGAGAAGTCGGAAGAATACCTTTGAAATTTGAACTCTTTAACAATGTCAGAATTACATTTTGTCCTGACTTTTCCAGGTTTCTTATTATTTGGATGGTATGTTACAGCTACTCTAAATTAAACTGCTACTCCTTGACATGCATCAAAGAGATTCCTTAAGAATTTGATTTTTTTCCACTTAAATAGAACTCAACATAATTAAATATAAATCTTTAATGAGGATCACTAATTTCCTGTGAAAATTGTGTTTTGTTTATATTGAAAATTGTATAATTGTATCACATTTTCTGTGAAAAGTAAGAAGAAAGAAAAAGGAGGATTTTAGGACAAGCACTGCACAGACTTCTTTATTGCTAAGTCTGTCAAATCCTTGGTTAAGAGCTCTGGTGTACCCTTCTTGGCCAGCTGAAGTTAATTCTACCTATGCATGGCTGAGCTACTTAGGATTCAGCTGCTGAACTGCTTGGCATTCAGATACTAACAAGAAACAGGGATCTTTTGCATTAACATGACTCTTCCAGGCACAATGGCTCAGCAGATGAAATAAGACTGGTTCAGCTCCCATGCCTGGGGAGGAGGAAGAGGGATATCCTTGGCAGCTGTGCCAAGGTATGTCCAAACCCTAAGAGATCCGTGTCATTCTGTGGAGATGGGCTGATTGTGAAGGGCCTCCATAGGGTCTCTTCCCTCTGTGTTTCTTTCTCCTGCCTGAACTTACGTAACATTTCAGGACTGACAGAATGGAGCCAATAACTCATTATTGCTGCTCCATAATTAGGCTTTGTCGTGGCCACTTCTTTACAACCTCCTCGTTTTTCATATTAGCAGAGCTGGGTTTTCTCATCACAACTTTTTTTAATCATGAAAGGATAAGTTCAGCTGAACTATATATATATATATATATAGTCACAGCTAATTCTTCAGGCAGACACAGAGCTGTTTCTCTGATTAAAGTGATGTGCAGTAATAGCAGGAGGTGTTGGATTATGTCGTGTTTTTCCCTGTTACTCAAACAGTGCTTGAGCAGAAGCATAGCAAGTCCAGGCTGAAGGTAGTTCCTGGACTCCTAAGCACATCATTTGTATCATCTGCTTGCAAATCCTTCCCTTGCCATCATTCTGCTTTTCATAAAACTGACTGCTAGAACATGAGGGAGAGCTGGCAAGCCTTCTGCAGTATCTTGGCATGTGGGAAGAGGTCTCTCAACCTGCAGCAAAGCAATTTCTTCAGACTGCCACCAGCTGCGATCTTTGCAGCTTTTTTGTCATCTTGTCTCATGCCCAGATGACAGAAAGGTTTATTATTCTAGGCAATTAGGGCGACTGTTCCCCACTTGCTTTTCATCTGTGGTATGATAAATTTGGTGATGAAACCCTGAGAAGTTTTTTAATGGTGCTTATGCAGAGGCTGAAGGCCAGTAAAATTATAAAATGTCATCCCTGGCCTCCCTTACCCATGTTTAAGTAACAGAAGTAATTAAAAGTGTTACCTTTCATGTTGTTGCGTTACCTACAGCAGTAATCAAATAACTGTATACAATAATCAAATAACAGTATGCACTCCAAGGTGTGAGATGTGATGGCCACGTCTTGGCCAAGGCTGAAGGACTGATGGCAAGCCTTTGCCAGGGTAACGGGCAAGCACTTTACTGGGAATGTTGTCTGCAAGAGATGTCAAATAATCCTCAGGGCCCAAATAACCTTGAGAGGGCCTCATCTAGAGCAGTGTGGGGCCCTGTACTTGAGGGATAATTTGGGCCATAAAAGAGATTTCAGTACAGAAGCAAAAGGAATATTCAAAAGTTCTGAGGATGCAGCTTGCGAGAGGTTGGGGTAGGGATTTCAGTTCTTTATCAGAGAGAAAAATGAGAAGAGACATCATAATAGTCCTCAGGTATGGTAAGGCTGCAATAAAAACAGCATGTTCTCCATATATTCTGTGGGTAGAACAAGAGCAAAGACTTAAAAGGCTTAAGACTCAAAAAAAAAGATTGATAATGCATGTTAGAACCACTCTTTCTTAGGTTAATAGTTTGAAGGTTGGGTTTGATTGTCAGGTAAAAGGTTGGACTGATTTCCCTGAGGAATGAGATAGCTGGTCTCACTTAGGATGAGAATGATAAAACAGCATCACTTCCTCAGTGTTGCTTTCAGCCATATTCTTTGAATGAACACAAACTGTTTATGTTGTGTGCATTTTTCTTGGTTTTCTTAACCCTTTCCCATGCAAAAGATTGATCTTTCCTCATGCTAATGCTTAATGATGTCTAAACAAAGTAAACTTAAAAAATAGTAAAGCACATTTTTCGTTGAGGGTAGCTTGGATTTCCTGGCTGCTCTCTTCAGTGACCTGACAGCTTGTTTCCCCCATCTAAAATACAGTATGATGGTCATACAGTAAATAACTAATGGAAAATAGTTTTGACCTCTTGGGAGCTTTAAATGCTAAAATACCATTGCTTCACTTAGCATATTCATAGTTCTTCTCAAATCAGTTTCATGTTCACCCAAAGCTGCTCTTCCATAGAACTTTATATTTGGAATTATTCTGTTCTTTTTCTCGTCTTCTTTTATTGTGCTAAAATTCAGTTCTACAGTTGTAGCAAAATTGACATGTCCTTCACCTCTTCACCCTTGGAAGCATCTGCAGGATTGGCTGCTTTGTCACCTCTTCTCAGCAGCAATACCTTCCCTTTCTCTCCCTCCCCTTTGCCTCTCAAATGGCCAGAATTTGAAAACCATCTGCTGTCAGGCTGGGACGTGCTTTCTGTTTCCTTTCAGTTTTTAGTTGCTGGCGCTCTTGGCTCCCTGGTGAGAGCACATGGCTGTCCTGAGTCAGCTCCACGCTCGGCCTCCTGAGAGCCAGCCCGGAGGGACACAGCTTGCAGAAGGTAGAGTGGTGTACTCATTAAAGTCTTCAGGAGCAAAATCTCCAGCTGAGTGTTTAAAGGAGGGAATGTTGGAGAGGCTCTGACAGAGCAGACATCTTCTGGCACTGCGGTCTGTCCTTCCTCCGCCTGCTTCTGGTGTCTCATCCTGCTCCCTCTGATGGCTGCTGCTTTAGAAGTGGCTTTAGTACAAAAAGGGGTTTCTTTGAAGTATTATGGAAATGCCATTTCTAAGAAAGTATGATCAGCAAAATCCCAGCTCTCTTTCTCAGCTATCCAGTTAGAGCATCAGTATCTGTGTTTCTCCTCTTCTGGTGTAATATTAAAACTTGCAATGACTTTTACGGTTCAATTGCTTTTGGCAAACTTCGGTTCTCCTTCTTAAACCCACGCACTTGTATAAACATAACTGGCTTCAAGCTGTGTCAAATATAATCACTTAGCTACAAAAACAAAAACACCCAGATATAATTGCTAAGATTCCACTTTCTATAAACATTTTAGACTGAAAATGAGAATTTGGAGTGACAATTACACCCCACTTGCTAGTATTTTTCCCTTTTTCGTTCTTCCATTCATTTTCCCCTGTTGTCATCCTCTTTCTACTTGCTAAAAGCACATTTTTGCTGCTCTGAGCCCCACAGAAATATATTCTGCTTAAATTGTGTCTTAAAAACCACCAGAGACACATGACAATGGGAAATACAAAACAAAAACTGAAATATGACACGATCATTCCTTAAGGAGAAGAATACTGAATATTAAGTGAAATCCTGAAGTTTCTTGTGCTGCTGCCTGAAAGCAGCTTGATATGGGTGGTGAGCATTAAAAACCAAACTATGTTGTGGAAGGAGCGGAGTCAGCAAAACAATTCAAAGAATGCATTGGCTTTATGTTTCTGTTTGAGAATAAATATTTGTTCTACATTAGTCAAATAGGAACAAAAGAAACTAAAAAAAGCATTTTAAAAAAGTCAGTGTGCTGGCAAAAACAAACCCATAAGTGGTGGGGCAGAAGAGATTGCAAGGTTTATTTTGAGGAGGATCTTGGGATATTTTTTAGCAATACCTCCCTCCCACACGGTGCTCCAAAGCAATAGATCACTATTGGCTTTGTTTGAGTGCTAAAAATACTAACAAAAAAAACCAAAAACAAACAAACAAACAAAAAAAACCCCCAAAGACCTAAAACCCAAAAAAATCAAAAACCAAAAAACCAAACAAAAAACTCCAACCCAAACAACAAAGAACTGCCCCGTGCTTTTTTGAAAACTGACAGTACAAGCATGGAAATGTTGTTCTGTACAAATGATGTCAAAACAGCTTTCAGTCCCCCAGCACTACCCAAACTTGAACTCTCTGCAGGGCTCTTCCTGAGATTCAGAAAACGCAGTTGCACTTTGCATGAACATCAGAAACTGTAATAAGAATTCAGCTTGTTTCATACTTGTCTGTAATTCCAGCCTTTAGTTAAAAAAAAAAAACCAAAAAACAAAAAACCCAAAAAACAAAACAAAACAAAAAAAATCCCACCAACACCAAAAAACCCAAGAATAACCAACTGTGGCAAAGAAATATTAAGCCTTGTGTTACCTTCCATTAAGCTGAGGCTCTGGGACTGCTGAGACTCCAGGAAGGGCAGATGAACGTGAATTTGCTGCTGGTCCTTTTGCAGGCTTCACTCATACACCTGCCCAGGTGTTGTCTAGTTCAATTCACAAACACACTTCCCAAAACCCTCTTGGAGCTGCTCTCAGGGTAGGCAAGGAACTCAACATGAGCAGATAAGGGAGGAGCTGAGTGGGGTCATGGATGGGGGCTGCTGTTCTGGCTGCTTCCCAGTAAGGATGGGGCTGAGCTACAGAGGAGTTGTTACTCTACCTGTGCATTCCCAAAATTTCCTGCGTGTGCCTGAAGGCAGACAGTGAACCTGTGGAGATATGCTCCCAGAAGTTCTTGGAAAACCCATATGGGAAGGCAGGAGTTATCTTATGTGTGTGTGATAGAAATCCCACGCCTGAACTGGGCTAGTCCACTGAGCAGTGCTGCAAATGTTCCTGTAGCAAAAGACATGTTTTATCAAATATTTAAGTATGAGTATTGTGGTGATTGCTTGGTTGATTATATGGAAGGTATTAACTACTGAACAGCCTGTAAATTTTTGCTAAGCTGTAAAAGTCACAGGAAACTGAAATATTCTGGTTTGATAGTAAAAAAACCCTTGAGAATATTTTCTAGCTCTTTGTACAACGTAAGTATAAATTAAATTGTAAGTTACATTATTGTCTTCTCAAATGATAAAAATACTCCAAATTTCACAGTAATATAGTTGAATTGTTGAGAATTCCAAAGGTTTGTTTTCTCTGTGGTCCAATTTGTTCCATTAACAAAGAGAAAAGTGTGTGGTTTAATATTACTAGACAAAGTACACACTTTTATTCATGGAACTGCTTTCATTTACTTGGTTTTGGAATACATGGGTTTACTTAGGGAAAATCCAGATGCAGATGATTAGATGAAAGGGAAAACCACCAAAAACAATAGGATGAGACTGAATCTGTGGAGCCACCATAATGTATCTGCGTATCTGGATCGCTATTTTCTCTTAATGAGTAACAGGACCCGGAAACCCTTTAACATATGTTACATTCACAATGAATCAACTCACGGTTTTACTCATATCCTTTTTATACTTTTATAAAACAAAATTTGGATCTGGTTCCAGCAATTTAGAAATGTTTTATGGCAACTGAGTCAAGGAATTTGGCAGGTTTTGCAGTTTGGAAGGCCACTGGAATGTTTTGAAAAAGCCATACTAATGTCTTAGTAATAATGAGGCAAAAGTAATAAATTTTTCTTTGTTGCAAAAAGTAGGATTCTAATTTTTATTTGAATAGCTAGAGAATATTCACTCTAGGAAATTCCTGTAGTTTTGTCTTTCAGATGATAGATTCTCTGTAAGGAAGGAGTCATCCATGGGGAACCTTCTGACTTTTTTCTGTATTTGCATGGAGATGGATGGTTTGATTTGATGGGAAGAAATGGACTGCCCTGTTTTTATATTAACTTGTTTAGAAATAATTGCAAAAAATTGTGGTCTCTTTCCTTATACAATTACAAAAACCAGTTATAAATACATACTTGTTTTCTAATATCAAGCTTAGTTTTTCAGGGAACTAACAAAAGGACAATGTAGGATAGAGTTTTTGTGTTTAACATAAGGACCAAGAAGGTGCCTAGTGCTCCCTGGAAATTATGAGAGTGTAATAACATAAAAAAAATCTCACTCCTCTTTCTTAAATTTTTAAACGTCAATGAACCACCATGTCAAAATGTTTAATGTGGGCAACATGATTCTGGCATAAATAACATGATGTTTTTTCTATTAAGTTTGCTGCCTAGCGAAATATGTGTGTGTTTTTTGGCAGTAAGCAGTAACAATTCTTAACAAACAGAATCTTGTCACTGATGCTGCACTTTTCCAGAAGGACTGGAAATGATGAGGCGTAAGTGCAAAGGGTTAAGGAGCTGGTGTCTTTGTGTTAAGTATTTTAGGAATACAGCTGGATCTTCTTGTAAATGAGAATACTACGTGATTAAAATCAGGGTCTTCAGAGTGTTGGTGTATTTACTCCATTATGTCAGCTAACATGGCACATGAGGGCCTATTTATACAGATAGACTTGTTGGATCATTTTGTTTGTGCAGAAGTTACGTTGGTTTGGCTCTGGATTCCTTCCTGAGCATGGGGCTGTGTTCAGTGTGTGATGTGATGGTTAGAAGAAGCACCTTGGGGGTCTGACCGCTTCCCTCAGTAATCAGAGGACTTCACCGTATTGCAACTCTTGTGAAAAGAAGGTGTCAGTGTGTCACAGTTGTGAGAGACCTTAAATAAAGTTAATATAGGCTGTACTGGAAGAACATGAAGAACCTGTGAGTAAAATGTTGCAATCTAAATTTCCAGTCTCCCCTATCTGATCATTGAGGGCGCTGGTTCCTGACTTAGAGAGGAATGAAGCTTGAAAACCAGCAGGAACTCAGCAGGGTTATCCCATCTTTGGATCGCCCTACAGAGCTGCAGTTACACTGAGCTCTTGTCACTGAGGGTCACTCCTTGGCTACCAGCAGAGAAATGATCCTTCTTTGCCTCTCTTAGACCTTGAGACTGAACAAAGACCTTGAGATTTTGATTTTCTTGTTAAGTGGTATCTGATGTGTGTGCCACTGGGACACAGACGGGGTGCCTTTGGGGTTTAATATACCTTGCCATGTGCTACTGGGATTAAAATACACTTGTAGCACTGGTCTGTGAGCATGTGTCCCATCTGCCAGGGACAGCAGAGGCAGCAGGGACCTGGGTTTCATGAGCAGTGAATGTGTATGGGCACAATTATGCAATGCACAGATGTTGTTTCTCATTTGTGTTTTTATAAATTTACAGAACTCTAGGGAAAAGCAATGTTTGCTCAGCATATTCGTATTTTGTCATAAATTGTTAATGCCTTCGGTCCAGTTATGATATTAAATCATTAAAATAAATTATTAATTATTACCATTTTGTACTCTTTTGTATCTTCACATAGGATAGGTAGCTTTTTTCTCACTGGAGCATTAGGAAGGATATATATCTGGTAATATCAAGACTTTCATAAATTGGAAACAAATTAAGTTAGGGAAAACAGAAGAGCAAACAATCTTAGACTATCTATTAGTGTTTGAACAAAGCTGTATTTCATTCAAGATTTTTCATTTAAAATATGTATATATTAGTAGATCATAATAATTTTTTGTTGTATTTTTAGGTTTGATTTCTCCATTTTTGGTGCCATAAAATCAGCAGTTATTTTAATTAGCAGTCACATCATTAACAATCTTTGCACATTTTTCATTGTTGCAGCTCATGTTTACCAAATACTTTTTTTTCTCTTAAAAGCTGTTTACTCATAAATTATTTACCTGTTTCAATACAGAATGTGAAATAGCCTGTGTACTTTTTCAGTAGATGCTGAAGAAAAAGAAAGGAAATTTGGGCCACACAGTCGCTACTGGCATTTTTTAGGATTATTATGCTGTATAACAGTTTGCTTTTACTAAATATCTTTTTGATTGGCCACCAAGCCTTTCCTGGACTTTTAAAATTTGACAGTTGAGTCATGCGTGCAATTTCAAAGATTATAGTAGAAATTTGGAATTGGATTACAAGTCTATGGGTGTTTGACTTCATGGCAATTCTAATTTTTAGACTATTCTTTGAACTAATAAATCTACTAGTTCAGACAGACGCCAAATAGTTTCTGCCAACCTGGCCATTTTTTTCCCCTTTTCCTCTCTAAATACAAAGATAAGTATTCTGTTAGTGTTCATTTGAAGGGACACAGTAATTGGATATGTAGGTCTGTTAATCTTTAAGTTATTAGTTGAAATGTGGCCAACCTCAAAGTCATTAACATGACTGAGGCTGTTTCTAGCTAGTGTGAAATGAGCTGGAAGTCTTATCTAACTATGGATAGGCATCTGTAATAAAATGCTTTTGCTGCAACTGATGCAGAAAAAATATATATATATATAGTGGGCATAATTAAGTATATAAATAACAAATTTTGCATTCCTAGGATGTAAAAAAGTTTTTTTACCTAAGAAAAAAGTGTCTGTATCATTGTTTGAGGTCTTCTAGTGGAGAGTATCTTTTGGAGTTTCCCCTTAAATTATCCTGCTATGCTTGCTGGGCTTTTGGAAATAAGATTTCAGTTTTCATGACTGATATGTATTTCAGACATGGTAGAATAACCTTCAGTATAATTGCAATGTTTGTGTGTGGATGAAACCTTGAGATGAATGTAGCTTTGATCCAGAATGGAAGGGATGTAAGAACTGTGTCTCTCCCAACATTAAGAAAATACTAGAGGCAGATGAGATTAAATGTGGAAAAACCAACCTGAGCATCTAGTCCTGCAAGTAGTGGTACTGTCTTTGTAGCTATAGTAAATCCTCAGTTCATTTCACACTGTTTTGCAATCTTTTGGAGTATTAGTATAATGAAATTAGTAAAAGCATTGTCAATATGTTGTAACTGTCATCAAAAGACTGTTCTGCAGACATGGGCCTTCTGCAGAAAGTTCTCAGTTTATAATTCAGATAAATGAACTTAAATGTATTAAACTTGAAAACATCCCACACATTTGCCGTTGTGATGCAAAAAAAATGTAGAATTAAATGTCTTTAGAAATATAAGTCTTTTAACAGGCTGGGATCTGTCACAGCCATAGATCTCTTGAGCATGGAGTATTTCCCTTTTGGGGAAGGGCTGAGGGAGCTGGGCCTGTTGAGCCTTGAGGATGCTGGGGGGAATCTTAAAGGTACATACAAATATCTTAAGGGCAGGTGTCATGATGGTGGGGTCAGGCTCTTTTCAGTGGTGCCCAGGGACAGGGTAGGGGCAACAAGCACAGACTGACCACAGGAAATTCCATCTGAATATGTGGGAAATCTTCTTTATGTTGAGGCTGAAAGAGGACTGAAACAGGTTGTGGTCTCCTCTGGAGATGGGCACAACCTGCCTGGATGCAATCCTGAGCAACCTACTCTGGGTGAAGCTGCTTGAGTTGGGCTGTATGATCTCCACAGGTCTCTTCCCACCCCAACCATTCTATAATTCTGTGACAGAAGGATGTGAGAGTCTCACGTCACTTTTCACCCACTATGACTAAAGGAGATGGGGAAAACCTTCATGTGGAACGTCAAGCTCTGCCTCCTTGAGTGAGCAGGAGCAGACAGGGTGATTACAGAAAAGAATGGGAATGAATCTGTCAGTATGTGTCCTGCTGTGTTTGGATGAAAGAACACCTT
This sequence comes from Onychostruthus taczanowskii, assembly GCF_017590055.1. Lineage (NCBI taxonomy): Eukaryota > Metazoa > Chordata > Aves > Passeriformes > Passeridae > Onychostruthus > Onychostruthus taczanowskii. The sequence goes on along the minus strand of NW_024499239.1, from coordinate 19,598,510 downwards.
CCTGCCAAACGTGTACCAGCCTTCTGAGGACCCCAAAGAAGGTCTGAATCTCTTGAGTAGCTGGGTCCAGGAGGAGCATGTTCTGAAAAAAGTGACTAGTCACATAAATTCAGATTATTATGACTGTGACTGGTGTATTTTGCTTAATATCTTGTAGGAGCAAACCTTAATAGCTGCTAAGGATGAAGGTTCCCCAGGTCTCATCTACCCTGCACCAAGTCTTCCCCAAAAACTCTCAGATCTAATTCTATTACTGTTTTGATACGATGCTTTTCACTTTGAGAAATCTTTTTTTTTCCTTCCCTTTTTTTTCCTTATCCACTTCATCACTGACAATAAAAAACAAGCACTGGCCCTGCAGCTCAAAGGGTGGTTCCAAGGCATGGCTGTGTCTTTGTGCATGAAGTGCTCAGAAGGGTCTGTAGGAGAGAGGCTCAGCTTCCAGCAGAGTTTTTTGTGCCTCAGGAAATGCAACTTGTGCCATCATCAGGCCTGTGGTGCCAAGAGACAGTGGCCTAATATAAAAGCACTAGCAGGAAGTATTTAATGAAAATCTAGAAGTCACTTCTATGGAGACAGCTCTGAGTTTTCACTGTCTTAATGTTAGCAAAGCATTCTCTTGAAATTAGAGTGACTTTTTGAACGTATAAATGGATTTTGTGATGAAACCTGACTATTGAAAGATTGCTTTTTCAAGCTCAGAGTAAGGCAGTAGCAAGAAGAACAAAGAGCAGTTGGAAATTGAGTTGCTTCAGAGTCATTTTAAAATTAAAGTCAGCAGCCCTACGGATGACAGCACCTGACTGGATTGTTTTACCAGGGACTTGGTTGGGTTCATGATGAATGCACCAGATCTGGCAGTTGTGCAGCTACAGGGTGAGATGGCTCTTACTCAAGGAAAAGGAATCCTTCCTTTTGCTCTCAGTGGAGGTGCACTGCACTGCTGAGTCCAGTCCTTGATGGGGGGAAAAGCCAGAAACCCACAGCACAAAGTGGGGACAGAGCAGCTTCAGCCTTTCCCAACAACCAACAATCACACTGGGGTAGGGGCAAGGAATTGCATTTTCTAGCCAGATGTGCCAGAGGAAAAGGATCCAAGTTAACTTTTGTGTTTGCTATAGGTTTTGCAGGTCTGTTCAGAGTGACATTTCCCACATGCCTGAAAGCATGAAAGAGTTTTTTAGGACTCTTTCTTTTACTACAATTTTCTGTGATGTAACAGGGATTGTTTTTCATAAGAAACTATATAAAAGTAGTACATTATGGCATTGATACTGTGTCCAAATTGATGTTTTTGTATTATTTAGAAAATGTTCCAAGCCAAAGGCAAAATGCCCCAAATTAGCTTTGAAACAATATAACTCAAAGAAAAAAATTGTTCCCTGGATAAAATCCAGCTCTGGAAAAAGAGAGAATTAGATTGTCATCGTAACTGGCACCAGCTCCTGCGCAGCATTTGGCAGATTACTTAGGTCAGATTTTAGCTGTAGTGTTTATGATTAAGTGAAGAGGCTCTGGTTTCCAAGCAGGTTAATATGTAATGATATTTTAACTGATTATATGGGCCAGTTCTCTCAAAAGTGCTGAAAAATTTGAGCTTTTGGGGATTTTAGAAATGAATCAACAAAATTCATGTTTAGGAAAGTATGTAAAATAATGATGTAAAGACAAAGACTTAAGTGTCCTTCTATTAACAAAATTACTTCAAGGAATTCTAATGCCAAAAATTAATAGGCATTTGAAAAGAATGAAATGCATGGCTGTTAAAAAGGCACAGAATAGACTAAAATAATAACAGAATATTCATTTTTTCCTTCCAAAAATAAATATCTTGTGTTCATCATAAATACTACAATTGAGAAGACAGTGCAAGTTACAAAAGCTATTATTTATCTCATTTTGAATAGAATTGGAATTTATTTCTGCTTCAGAACAAAAGTTTAGAGGAGAAAAAAAAAGTTTCCTATTACAGATGATTTTAATTTACATCTAATAAATCTGACTTGTATTATACTCATTCTTCGGAGCGCTTATTGGAAACTGCCTGAGCAGAAAGTTCATTTTTCCTGAAAAGTCACACTTCCTCCTGGATGTGACTAATAGGAGGTATGTTTATTTAGTAATTTTTTATTTTTTTTAACTAAATAAAAGACCTCTCCAAATACACAAGGCTGCCAAGAAGTGGATATTTGCCGGTAATTTTCATGGTAAGTTTCCAGAGCATCTTTTTCTAACATATAACACTGTGTTATTCTGAAGTGTAATAAAATGTTCTTGTGCTTTTAAAGCATTAAAAAGTGGCTCTGAAGCTCTGGCTATAAATGAGAGGACCTTATCTCAATACCTCAGGTTGGTGGGAGGTTTATATTTTTTCTTGATAGAAGACTTCTGTGCAGGTCCTTGGTTCTCAGAGGGGATCTCTCACTACCCCACATGGTGTTTGTGCTTGGCATACTGCAAATCTCACCTCCTGGTGTGGCAGTTTCTCATGGTCTTGAGGAGAAGAGAGAACAATGGTTGAGGAGGTGCAGAAGAGCACTGGATCTTCATCACAGCATTTGGTCCTTGCTGAGGAAATGGCCATTTAACCCTTCACTGCCTCCTCCTTTCTTGTAAGAGAACAGCAGGACGTAATGCCAGCAGAGCTGACCCTTGGCAGTGATCTGTGTGTTCCATAAACTTCCTTTCCCTGGAGCCTCTCACAAGTGCTCACTTAACAGCAATGTGATGTTACAAACAGGGAAACTTCAGAATTCTGGGATGGGAGCTCCTTTGCTTCAACCTCTCTTGGCTGCCATGGTGAAGCTGGTGGATCTGGCACAGCATCTTTTTGTGAAAAGCACAGCTGGAGAGATGTATTCTCACCAGACTATTACATTAATGTTCATCAAAATTATACTTTACTTGTTTTAATATACCTAAATCCTGCTATAAATGGGACTTCTGTTTTCGGGAATTCAGCATATTCTTGTACAATGCCAAAATAAATAGCAGGTAGGAGACAGGGATGAAACAGAGCTAATGAGGATTTTCTGCTGAGTGCATGTTTGGACTGTAAACTCAGTGGTTTGGGCTGTGTATACACACTTGTGTTCTAAGGAGGCTGATCTCAACACTAGTGTCCAACAATAAATAAGATTTTGCAAAGAGAATAAATAAAATTTTGAAAAGACAGATAAGGGTGCAGCCTGTCCAAAGCTGAAAGGCAGCAGAGAGGCTCATTATGAGGTGCTGAACCATAAGAAAACATTAAGATTCAATGCCCTTGGAAAACATGTGTAAATTAGAAAAGAATTTCATGCAATTAAGTGAAACCCAGAATAATAAGCACATAAACTATGACCTAGACTATTCCTTGAACTCAGCTTTGCCCTTGACTTTTCTGCTGATTCACTGGCACCAAGACAGTGTAAGGGCAGAAACAGGGACCATTTGTGATGATGGAATCAGATGTTACTGAGATCCTGCCAAAGCAGATGCAGCCCTTTTCTCCTGTCTGTCCATGTCTGAGTGCCCTGTTGCCAGAGATCCAGCTTGCTAACAAATACACAAAGACAGCATGCTCCATCCCATAATTTTGGTCACTTTGACATTATCAGACTTCTGGGAAGTTTCTTATTCAACCCTGAGAAACTGATAACCCTGTCTGGTGTGTTTCCTCCTACCCTGTGGAGAGAATTATTAGCTAAGGATACATTCTTTGCATCTTTGCTGTTATTTTATATTTATGCTTTTCAGTTGTATTTTTTAAGTTTCTACCATTTGTATTATGTCAGTTGTTTTCTTTGAATTGTGTTTACTCTCTTTAAACTTCTTATGTTATTTAGCTTCCGATTGTTTAAGTGGGAAAGACTAGAAGATACATGTTTATTTGTTCACTTGGAAAAACTTCATCATTACTTAGACCACCTAGAAGATTAAACCCTGTCAAAGTACCAATGACCTGTCCTGTGTCCTGTACTCAAAGGAATATATTATAAGTAAGGATAAGTAACAATTCCTTATTGTCTTTTGCAGGGAAAGTTAGAAATGACTGAACAAATTAGAAGGATTGCTTGCTGGCAGACCTTTGGGATCATACTCTGCTTACATTTTACTTCTTATCATGCTTTCAGATTTCTGTAGCTGAGAAACCACTTAACAGTTGGATGGCATACACAGGAATTCTTATGTTGCTTTCATATATGTGTTATAAAAGACATAAACAATATTATTTTGATCTCCAATGACAAGGTGATAAAAAGCCCCAGAGGAGGTATTGTTTGCTTCAGTGTATCTCATGGGTCCATGAAGAAACAGAAGCATTATCTGCTTAGTCCTCTGGTATTTTTTTTCCAGCCCTCTCATTCTGGAGTAGCAGAAGTGTTGGGGTGCAGCTCTGTCTGCTTCCCAGGCTTTCCATGTTGGCTTTGTAGCCAGGGTTGTTTATTCTCCAAATAGGTTTCTGAGATGGTATTGAAGCTTCTTGAGGCAAAATTGTTGCCCTGGTGTGTGGCTGAGGCTTCTCTGGCTTAGCCCTGCATAGGTGCCTGTCTCTAATTTTCGTGCTGTAAATTCTGCAAATCTGAACATACAGGGCTTGCAAGACACTCCCTGACAAAATGTTTTCCAAAGTTGATATATATTCTGAAAAATGCCATCTGACTGTGATGATTGCCAAAGAACAGTGTTTTTAAGGCACCACTGCTGAACCTAAAATTTATGTCAAGGGCTCAATGAACCCTTTTCTTTTAGCTTTTAATTTGAAGCCCTGCTGACAGCCCTGCTCGATTGATCTGCTCCATGGATCACTGAGCTGTGGCCTCACAGAGCAAGCTTTGGGAAACTGTTACCAGAGCTCGAAAGAGTGATATTATTAGCTCACGATTTGCTACACTTAAGTAGTGCTCCCAAAGGAGCAGGGTACTGTACGGAGTTTTCAGAGTGCTGAATTCACCTCTGTTTTTGCCATTTATTTTTGTAGTGGTCTTGGGCAATTGCTTTTCTCCACAGTCACTTAGTTGTTGGTCTTTCAACCTTAGAGAAAGATAATTGGTAAAAGACTGATGAGACTATGGAGAAAGAGCAATCCTCAAGTTCCACATAGATGTTTGAGACTGGGCTTTTATGCCTTATTTTTTTTTTAATCCATAAAGGGAAGATACCAACACTCAAACCTGCAGCCGCCTAAGCTGGGAGGCTCAATGAATATTCATTCAGTGCTCTGAAGAGTAAGTGCCTAAGAATTTTCCAAATAATAATTACACCTGCTGACTTGTATTCTAAGCCCCCTTCCACCCTTGCTCTTTCATTATTTCAATATATAGTCTCTCAGGGCTGTGGAACTGAGACCATTGGAATTTAATAATGAACATTTCAGAGTTGTGCCTGTGGTTTGCTTGCATATGATGATAATTTTCACCTGTCGTTTTATTTCTCCATCTTGTTGTTTCAGGCATTTAGGATGAGCTGTTATAGTGGGATACAGTTTCACTATAGTTTGTGATATAATTTTTTGCTAATGTAATTGTGTCAGAGGGTGACACAAGCCACAGACTGTGCCCTGGCATCTGCAGCCACCAGTGGAGGTGATGTGTTGGCATGGTTGAGTATTTTTATTCTGAAGCATTTATTCTTTTGTTCTGAAGCATTTATTCTTTCTCAGTATGAGAGGTTAAAAAAGGAATCCAAGTACTTCTAATTAATCCATGCTGCAGATAATCTTTGGCTTGGCTTGCGATCCAGTCCTCTTCCTCCCTACTCCTGGACCTAGGTAATCCATTTGCCTGCAGGCTAGTGCAAGGCAGGAATGTGAGTCTGGGGCCCAGGGTGACCTGTGATTGTCCTTCCAGGCCAGACTCCTTGGGCTGGGGAGACTGGGTGTCCCTCTGAGCCTGCACCTCCTTCTTGGCAGTGGCTCAGCATCCTTCAGCTCCGTGTCAGGATAATGAGGTGAGGGGCCCTGGGGGCCGAGAGCGCTGCCAGGATGGCTGTCAGCCCCTGACTTCTGGCCAGCCATCGGAGCAAGTTTGGCATTGTAGATCGAGGAGAGGCTGGAAACTAGAAAGTCATGAATGCTTACATGGTTCTGCCATCATCATCATCGTGGTTATTATTATTTATTAACATCTGCACATCTGGTCAGGCCATGCTGTGGCTTGTGCAGAGGCAGCTCCTGCCAGTGGGATCTGCCTCCATTCAGAGGGCTGGGACAGTCCTGCAAAGTCAGGGAAACCTGCACAGTTGTGTTGAAACTTCTTAATAAAATTCGATGTTATAAAAGTTGATGTAATAGTAAATTCTATATGGTTTTGACAATTTATTTAATAGTTTTCTAATGCAAATATTTAATGATTTACTATAGAGGAGTTTGGGCTTTTTTAGGATTAACAAAACATTTCTCTTCTTCAGTAAGAACTTTACACTGCATTCAGGTCACATTATTTAGATCTACATTTTCATTACAAAGCCAAAGACAAAAATAAACAACACTGTCAAAAAAGGATAAACTTAGTCACATTATTTGGAGAGGGCCACAGCTTGATTTGGGTTTTCAGATGTGCTGAGTTAGATTATCTCAGCAGCCGTTGACACTGGGAGAACTTTACCATTAATGGGAATCATTAGAGAAGGCTTTTTGGATCTGAGATTCCATCTCAAACATTCAGTGTATGTGCACATTCAACATGTATATATTTGGTGTGTAGGGCTAATTTGGTATTACAGCACAGCAGTTAGGCTGACACCAAATTTGTGGATTTAGAGAACTACAGAACACAAAATTTTTCCCATTTTTCACTGGTCTTCCCATGAGGGAAACCAGAGTGTGCACAGAACTGCCCTAGCATGCAGTGTGGTTGGGACACCAGCCCTGTGTGTCCTGTCACTCCTTGTGATATGTCAGGAAACAGGACACAGAGGAGAACATGATTCTTTCATTACCCCAGCATTGTGTGTTCCTAGGATAAAAGGAATTTCAAACAGCATGAGTTTGTGACTACAGCCCTACGAGCTTCATGGAGCATTAATGTAGGTACAAGTACGCCTATGGTTGTATTCCACCATCAAGTTAGTCCAGCATGGCTTGTATTGCTCTTAAAAACTTCATCAGAGCCCTGCTTCAGTCTGTCCTGTGGCTGCACAAGCACACATGCCAGCCCAGAGAAGAGGCAGAAATGACAGCCTGGGTTTGGGAAAAGCTGTGGTTTGGGAAAGGCGCCCAGAGCTGCTTCTTTTGGTGGGAGTGCCAAGTTCTGCTCTGTGACAGTCTTTGTGGTACTAAGCCTGCCTCAGTTTCCCATCTGTAAACCACAGAATGCTGCGTTGTAATCCAAAAGGATGGTAGGAAAATGGAGTAGTCTCCAGTGCCATGAGAATGAGCATTGCTTTCTAAAAGTTAGGAGATATTTGCTCTCCTGTTTCTCTGACTTGAAAAATTGCAAAGGCTTTTTTTAGAATCCATGCCTTCATCGTAATGATTTCTTGATTTAGCTATTAGTCAGTTTTCATCGCTTTGCCATCTGGAATGAAAAGGAAGTGTAAGCTGATTCTGCCTTTCTTCATATTTCTCTTAAGGAAAATTGTAAAAAAAAAAGGTAAAAAAAAGTCTAACCATGAGAAAACAGATTAAATAAGCAAAGAAGACAAAAAGCCTTACCCCAAGCACACATTTGCATCTCTCCTATAAACAAGCTATTTACCTGAGATAAACCTTTCTGGTTTGCTTCAAAGAATGCTGTGAAGGTTCATGGATTGTGAATGACCCATCTTCCTCTTGTTTTTCTTCTCATGTTTCTTCCACTTCATCAGGACCACCTAGCCTTTTTGAACCACTTTGCTGCCATTCTCAAATGCTCCAAAACAAGGGCTTATTTAAATAGTTTATATTTTTCTCCTGGTCTTTTCTGCCTTTTACCAATTTTCTGTCAGTTTCTTGCTTCTAGGAGGTGAACAAGGTCACCTAGCATTATTTTAGTGCTCATGTATGTATCCATCCTGAGCCCCTACAAATGTGGGGACAGATCTAGAAAGGAAGTAGGACATGATGGAACATTTTATCCTTTCTAATGTTGTTTGGGGTTTTGGGTTTTTGGTTTGTTTTTTTTTCAGTTTTAGAACTTTATTAGCTATAGCCATGGTTCTCAAACTGTAGCTTAAAAAAATGGTTACAAACATTCATCTTAGCAGTTTCTTCACTTCATTTTCAAAGTGCTTTAAACAGAAGGGAAATGGTTTGTGCTTTTGTTTTTGTACATACATGCATTTTGCTAGAATTCCCCTAGGAGCTGGTAAAGTGGATTTGACTGCTCGCTTTCTTATAATGTCTAAATTAAATGATGAAAAATGAATGTAGGATAAAATACATTTCACTAGGAGGCTTTTAAAAATGCTCAATTTGATGATGTTCTTGGAAGAAGTTTCTAGTGTATCTTCCATGGAAAAGAAGAGAGTAGACTGCTGTCTCAGATTATTGCCCCTGAAGCCTGTGAAATGAGTTCTTCTCTAAAATCAGTATGTTCCAATTTATATATAGGGATTGTCTCTCTCAGACTTTTTCTGGATTAAAGGCCATAGAACTAAGATTTGTATGAGAATTGTAACCTCAATAATATGCTTGATTTTTCTCACATTTTGCTTTTTTTCATGCAGTGCAAATCAGATGCAAATAGGAAACTATTAGGAATAAATTATCAAGATGATAAAATGCAGTTTCACTTGTTTCCTTAACAGCCATGAACAGCCCCTAGAAATTGGACAGGGAGATGTAATTTATACAAGCAAGACCAGTCCTGAGTTTTCTATACCTGTGCTTGGGAAAGACCTTCTTATCTTCTTTGAAAGAGATGTACACTTCATTAATTCACTTTTTAACTGTGATGAAAATATATGGGGGAAGGAGAAGGCGAAAGGAAAAGAGCACAGACTAGGAGGAAGATTCAGTTTGTTTCAGGGTCTGCAATTTGGTCTCTCTTGATGGAGGACAGATGCTGTGAGATCAGAGGCCACTGTCACCCCATTTGAGTTGCAAAGAGGGTTGCGTGTGTGGTCTAATAATGATCTAAGGAGGATGGATGTAGCATTAGCTTCTGGTTCCAGCAGCCACTGTATTAATTTCCAAGTGAGCAGCAGCAGCAGCAGATGGTGAGATGAGGCAAGGATGCAAATGCTTGCCATGGACAGCTTTTGTGTTTGTGCAGGGGCAGGGCTTGGCCACTGCCTGGGCAGCCCAGCTGGTCAGTGCCAGCCCGGCTGGGAGGGATCCTCACGGGGCTCGGTGCCAGACACCAACCAGCCTGACCCTGGTTCTTTGTGCTGTCATGCAATGGGATAACTTTATACAGAGTCAGCACATTTTTGATAATAACCAAGACCAACAGATGCATCAGGCTGTGGTTTCCTAGTTAGGTTATGAGTCTGGGAAAAACAAAGCACGTAAACTCAGGAAAATGTGCAAACTTGCTATAAATTCTGATTGTTGCTGTTTTGCTTTTTTTTCTTGAGGAAGGGTGCTGGGGTTTTGCTTTTGAGATCTCAGGGGGAGGACATTTGGCAGTGCATCTTCTTTGTTACTCAGGAATATGGGAAAAGCTGGGGAACACCTTTTGGCAAATGTGGCTAAGCAAACCATCCAGGATCTCATCCAGACAAACAAGGCATTGGATTGATGGCACACCCAGCCCTTGGTGGAGCTCATGTTGATCAGGACATTCCCTCAGCTGTGACAAATGGACATGCAGTGAACCTCTTAGTCATAAAATCTGACTTCCCTGCCCATGTGATACTGCTGAAGTGTGCTCTGAGGTAATTTGTGCTTGCTGTGTAGTTTGAATATAGGGTTTTGTTATTAACCCAGTGGTCCATTTTTGTCTTTATAGTATCCATCAGCTGACACAAGTGGGCAATCACAGGGAAAATATGCTAAAGATGTAGGTAAAGTGCTTTTCTTCTTCTCCCCTGTGGCCTGATAGGAAGTTTTTAAATGCTGTAACAGTGAGGAGCTGATGTTGCTTGTCCTGTTCAGTCCCAGAACTTTGTACAAACAATAAATTATCTCCTTGACCTGAAGAAACACAGCCAGACTCAGAGTGAGTGAGAGCCTCTGGAAACATTTTGGACATATGTCCTCAGAGCATAGAAATATTCTTGGAACATGGAATAATAATATTATTTTTTGTAAGTACCACCTCTCTGTTGGAGAGGGCCAGGTGTGAGTGGGAGGATGGAGCTGGCACAGCTGGCCAGGCAGTGCCCTGGCTGGTGCCAGGATATGTTCTGGCAGCTGCTCTGCTCTCCCATCCTCAGAGCTGCATTCTCCCACTGCTGGCAGCAGGAACAGACTTCGACTGTCTGCTTTGCTCCTTTTGCATTGCAATGAAGTTAGTGCCTTTTAGATGTTAATAACTAAAACACTTTTCTTCCCTCTCTCTCTGAACCCATCCTGCTGTTTTGGTTAGTGAAACTGATCAGAAGGATTGGGAGGTTTTTTTTACCATGGGAAAACATTTGCAGGGTCTGACCCAAAGGTAGATAAAAAACCCAGCTGCATGACGAGAGAGACGTGGTGCAACTGTTGGTCAAGGGGGAATGTGAGAATCACTGCTGAAGGGAATGCTGAAAGAAAGAGGGATTTCATGGGAGAGAGGGAGGCTGCCTGGCAGGGAGAAGGGAGGCTGTTCCAAACATATGGGGCAGTGTGACCAGATGTAAAAAAAAACAAAAACAGATAATGTCCAGAAAACAGAAAATGATGCAAGGGGAGTGCAAGTCAGGGAGGTAAATTTTCGCTGGGATCTTATCAGCCTGTCTAGCAGTCTGTATTCCAAAGAGGTGCAAGGCTGATTGAATAGAAGAGGAAAGGTGGCTGGAGCAGCCTGAGAGAAAGGTGTTGACAGCAGTTTATTACTGTTTCTTAAACATATGTTTTCTGGTTTCATGACAAATTTAGAACATAGCCATAATTAAAATGAAATGTCTGTAAAGTACAAGTATTTGATGCATGTCCAAGGTTGCAGTGAATTAGTTGGGCTTTAGTGAAACTGAGTGAAGTATGCCAGATAAAGACTCAAAGTTTTGAATAAAGGGGTTTTTTTCTTTCATTTTTTGTTGTGAGGAGAATTTTTTTTTTATTTTGGTCTTTTGGTGGTTTTTTGTTTGTTTGTTATTTGGGGTTTTTTTGTTTTTTGAATATGTCTTGTTTTCTGGCTGATCAGTACGGCAGATGAAAATCCCCATCTATCAGTACTATGGATATTGAAAATAATTCAGCTTTCCAGTAAGTATATTTCACATGGCACATTGGTGACACGGTGACAGCTTCTTACATGAGATTTGTGGTGTCTAAATCTAGTCACAAAAATTGTGCCAGGGTGTTTGTGCTGCTCTCTTCAGCATGCTCGGTTTCAGGTCCCATCACAGTGGTATTGCCAGGGCAATGAGCCTCTCCTGTACTGCTGCCATTATTTAAACCTCCCACAGTGACTTCCAGCATTCCACGCTAGAAGATTTAAATGATGAGGTTTCTGTATATTTTAAAGGTGGGAAAACGAAATTTTGTGACAAAATTTTGAATTCCAGTACAGTCCCTCAAGTAGCAACATTTCAGTTAACTTACTGGACCAACTTATTATTAGTCTATTCTTTGACACCTCTTCTTACAAATATGTGAAAGTGCACTTGTTTGAGTTCTGATTCTCCTATTGTAAGAAAATATAAATTAGTTTCAGGGACTTAGGTTTTCATAGTTTTCTGAAATGCACTTTCTGACTTCATCTTCTTTAAGAGAGAAAGTGTAACCTTTGATGACACACTAATAAAGGAGACAGAGAAGGGGCCTGAAGGTTGCTCCTGGAGCTCCATTAGCAGGTGTGGATCCCAGTCCTGGCTGATCCTTCCCTGTGCTCAGGGTGTTTGCTGTTGCTCTCCCTTGAGCAGCCTTGTCCAAGCCCTGAGGCCCCTGGATCAAATCCAGGCTCCCAGCGCCCTCCATGCTGGCCATGGCAGGGTTCCACAGGCAGCCGTGGTCTGTCTCATTTTCATGCTGCAGAGATGTGCTGAGGGCAGGAACTGAAAGGAGTAATTTGCCTCAGGCTGGCTGAGCTCAATTTTTTAAAAATTTATTTCTTATCTGTTTTCAGAAACTATAGAATTAAAAGTTTATTTAATTTTCCTGTCTTCCTAGTAACCTTGAAGGGGAACCAGAAGGAGGAAAAATCAGAGAGGCATTAGTGTATTTCAGAGAATTAACCTGAGGGGTAGAGGGAATTGAAATTCCCCATTTTAGAATTACAGCTCTCCTACTTTATCACAGCTAGCTGAATCCACCGTTGAAAGGCATATATTGCTGTTTTCAATAGAGAATATATTTCATGCATTTATGGATCATGTATGTCATCTGTATCAATGTGTACATCTATTAATAGAAATTTTCAAAAGCCTGACAGAAAAAGCAGAAGATGCTTCTCTCCTTGGGGAGAGCATCAGACAATAATCAATGTATGGCAGAAGTTACTCACTGCATAATGAGCCCAGCAGTGAGAACTGTCATATAAAAAGTGTTGTAGGACAGAAAAAAGGGATTCTTTTCCATCTTCACATCCAAATGCGAGAGCTTATGGATCTGTTCTTACAAAATGCAATGAAATCTCATTTCTGGCTCTAATTTAGTCTGGAGCTCCAGATTCACAAAGTGAAAACTGTTCTTCTGTTGCACTGCTCATATGGGTGACATGATCAGACTCTGGACTTGAACAATTTTTAAATTTGCTATTTGACATGAATAATAAAATTGTGTTGCTCAGTACAGAAATACCAAATTATAATGTGCAATTCCTACCATTGCCATATTTGTATTTCTTTGTCGTTGTTTTGCTATTCTGTTTCTCCATTCCATTGACTTCCTTAATTCACTGTCTCACATTTCTTCTGGATATGTAATTTTTCGTAACTTTGAAAGAAATTCTACCCTAAGAAGGGATCTGTGTTCAGCTGGGGACACAAGTGAAGAGCTCCCAAGGGGTGCTGCAGTGCTTCTCTTTGTTTTTGCTGCCACAGGTCACTTGTTTCTGTGTGTCTCAGCCTTATCTGAGCCTCATTTCCCCTGGGATTTAGAGACAGGCACAGACTTTCACCTCCTACCACAGATTTTCTATCCTCATCATCTGAGGGAACTGCTTTGCTGCTGTGGATTTGGAGCCCGTTCATTAATTCTGTAGTGGCAGCTTATCTTTGGTGGTTTGGAGAGAGGGAGGAGGTGAGATAATGCAGGAGCCTGCAGAGAGTTCCTGAAGTGTCTTGTCCTGGTGGGACGGTGTCAGCTGATACTTTCAAAGATGGTTAAATGCAAGAAATTCCAGTTTCCTGTAAATGCAAGAAATTCCAGTTTCCTGCTGCAGAAGGTGAATGGGAGGGAGTCTAAAAAGAAAACTGAACCTGACTGCCCACAGAGAGCACAGAGGAGGAGGGTGAGACCTTCTCAGCCAGCTGGGCGTCCAGTGAGGGTGAAACCCATGTTCACGTGTTTGTTACATTTATTTTGGGAACAAAAGAAATCTCATATGGAAAACATACTTTTAGATAAAGTCTTGAACAACTTTGTAAAAGTCCACTGTAAGTTTATTAAGTTAGTTTTCAGCTTTTTTTTCTCTTTTTGGCTAGCATATTATGAGTTCCATGTAGATAATTGGTACATAAGTAAAAATAAATACCTTGAACACTGAGGGTTTTTTCTTCTTTTTTGGTTCATTTCTTATTTCTTTTTTCTCTTTTTTATTTCTCCTTTTTTCATTTTCCTTCTGTTATATTTTTAGGTTTTTTGCTTTTTCTATGAGTCTGTGAATTTGCTTAAAAGCAGACGTTCCTGTCCAAAGTGTGGTGTTGCTTAAACACTGGTCTGCGCTTTAAAAAAATAAATCCTTTGTCCATCCACCCTATGCTGATGAATTACGCCCCAGCATTGTTGTCACTCATTGCATGGCTGTAGGATTCAGTGATGGAGCAGGATTTTTGGCAGCTTGTTTCTTGTCCAAACATTCCTTCGTGCCTTCCCACCTCTTGTTTTATCACCCAGGTATTGTAACAGTAGCATTTGGAGCTCTGATAGCTTTTTTGGAAAGCTGGTGTTGTAAAAGCCGATTCCTTGAGAGCTGAAGCAGAAAAACGAAGGAGAAAGAGTAATACATGTGGGTTGTGGGTGAAGTGATCCCCTGACATTCATTGAGGATAATCATAAATATGCATGAGACAGGAGGAGATTTTAGTAGATTTGTTTTGCCTCTCTTGCCCCAAGCTGTCAGGAGACAATCTTTGTGACAGGCCGGGGAGTGCCAAATTTTAAACAAAATATGTTTTTTTGCCAGTTTAGAGGGGTGTAATTATTTTTATGCTAAAACACTCTAATGGAAATCCTTATATATGTTGTACCAAGCCTTCATCTCTAGGGCTTCATTTGCTGTTCAGGGTTCACCCCTTTTTAACACACTGCCATTCTTTACTCTAATGCCATGTATCCTCAAGCTGATCGTCTTCATTTCCTGGAGCAGGATCTAGCATAGTTATCAGGTAGAATCCATCACACCTTGTGCATTGTGGTTTTCAGGGCAGCAGAGAAGGGTGAGTGCAACAAGAGAAAACTCATCAAATGAGAAGTCTTGTCTCCTCACAGGGTGTTCCTCAAGCAGCAAGACTTTTTTTCTTGGGATGGGATTCCAATACAATTTTCAAAATGTCAGCCAGTTTCTGGTAGCATATTGAAAAATTTAAAAAACTTTTCCTTCTGCTAAATATGCTCTCGCTGCCTGCTTTCAGGTTTTGTGTGCTTCTGTGTGGAAATATTTTACTGGATAATGATAAAATAGTAATAAAAGGAGTTTTTAAATTATTTTTTTATTTCTAATATCCTAGACACAGGATACTAGAAACTGCATTACAGGATTGAGTGGAAGTGTGTCAAAGTGATTTTGTATTTTTCTTCATAAAGATTTTCGTCTCCTTGTGGCTCTGCATTCATTGTAGTGTCCCTGGTATTTATAGCTTTATAAAAAACAGCCATGGTTTCCTCAGCAGTAGTCTGTTATGAGCTTTTTAATAAAATTGCAAATTACAGCATCCAAGACCGAGGATAGTGACACTATTTCAAGAGAAATGGATACAAGCCTGAAGTTCACATTCTGCTTTGTATTTTAAATGAGAACATATGTCTGGTTTCTACAGTGTTGCTTACGTACCCAAATACTAATGAGGTTTTTTTTAAGGACTGGGAGAGTCTCTATGTTTCAAGAAGTTTTAAAATATACGTTGAAGAATGGCCTCAATATTACCCATTAATCCAATCAAATTTGTTTGGGGAGGTTAAGTGGGATCACCCCCCATGAAAGCAGGGTTCAAGATGCTGACATAGATTTTTTGCTTTCCTGGAAGAATACTTCACATAAATACACCTCTCTCCACAAACAGACAGGTAGCAAGTGAAAGTCTCTGGCCTGTATTGTATACAAAGTTAGATTAGGTGATTTCTTGTTGTGGGTCTCTGTTCTAGCCTTCAGCTTCTGCAAATGACAAACTAAACGGAGAACAGGAAGTGTAAGCACAGAGAAATTTGATTCAGCAGTGTTCAAGGAACTGATCAATAGTATCTTCTAAAAAACTGAAGCTCAATTAAAATTCATGTTGCTGTGATAGATTTGTATACTTATGTATTTTCATAAATGCATTTATAACAGACGTGCAAGCATGGAAGTGAAGTTACTCTGTGTGGAAGGTTTCTGCTGTATGGACAAGACAATAATTAGTAAACATATTTCCTGTTCTCCTTCCTGGACTTGCATTTCTTCTTCTTTTAAAGTTCACTATTGTATGTTAGTCAGCTGAAAAAGACTTTCAGTCATTTGTACTATGGCAAGGTTAAGAAATACTGTAATTGCTAGGTCTGACCAAAAACAATCTGACCATTTTTCTAATGAGCTCATTCTTGTAATTTCTTCTGGTTTAAGCAACCTTGAAATCATGTGTGTGATACAGAACTGTCCCTACAATTTTTTTCAAATCAACTGGAAGTGAAAACTATATTCTTTTAAAAAATGGTTATAAGCTAGTATCTGTAAACATAGATTTGGAATAATTGCATCATTATGCATTTTTATTCCCATTTGGTTTTAGTTCTGGTTTGGAACCAAATCTGCAGTGTGATGTAATTGCCTTCTTCTGATTATCTTTGCCTTGGTGTATTCTCTTGCTGGCTTGTGTATATAGTTTTTATGTGCTGCCATTTGAAAAACTTCAAAACTCTTGAGAGCTGGTCTTGGAAACCCTTCTGGATTTATCATTGTTTTTTTTATTTGTGCATGACAATTACAGCAGCCCATTAGGGGCCTATAATTCCTATTGAGCATAGAATGGACTTCTCATCATTTAATATGGAATGTGATTTTGTTCCTCAGTCAAGCTAAAATCAGCTTACTGTTGTGATTACCATCCCTGGGCTCCACCCTGCCTTTCACCACCTGCCACTTACCAGCAATTCCTTTGGCAATGAGAATACAGCCAAAACTGTCAAATAAATTGGCCCTTTTTTGAGAACCTTCTTCTGATTATTATTCTTTCTTTGTGGTGATGTCAGAATTCCAAGGGTAATCTCTCACTGGAGGAGTATGTTTTTCTTTGGTGCTTGCATCACCCACTCTTTTTGAGTCTTCATTTAAGAAATAATGATTGCTTACTGAAAATATGTAGATTTTCTGTTACTCAGTTCCTTTGTTTTTTTTTTTTTTTTTGGGAGCACATCCAGAAAATCAGCCAAGGTTTTTTTTTTTTTTTTTTTTTTTTTTTTTTTGGTGAGCACATCTCCACATTTCTAGGAAGAAGGAAATAAGAATTTTTTAATCCAGAAAATCAGCCAAGGGTTGACAGCAGGGAAACTTGTTTCTTCCTCTAAACGTACAAGTTTGTTGCCCTCTTGGAAAAAGGAGTTTTCAGTACTTTATTTCAATACACTCCATGGCAGTATTTCTGCTCTTTCCTTAAGCAGCAAAAGTACTAACAGAGGAAAGTATGCTTTAGGATATGTGGAAAGAGTGTTCCTTGCTAGCTGGGAACAGTGTTTCCCTTCTTTCCTTCTGGATGTTTGACGTATATATGAAGTGAAATTCAGCGCATATATGAAGTGAAATTCAGAACTTTCTTCCTTCACACTTTGCTATTTACGATGCTATTAACTCCCACAAAAGAAAACCCATCCCTCATTTAGTCCTGGTAGAAACAATGTCTAAGCGTTCACATCTAGCATTTTTTAGCAGCTGCTAACAATTTCGTTCTGTTGTCGCACTGGAATTGTGAGTTAGCATTTCTGGCTGCCTGCCTGGAGTCAGTGTCACACACCTGTGAGCTCGGCGAGGCAGAGCAGTGGTCTTGCCCGGCTCCGTGTTCCTGGCTGAGGCACTGCTGGGGCTCCGAGCCCCTGAGCTGGCCCGGGGCACGTGCCCCGAGTGTCAGCGTGCTGCTAAGGCAGTACTTTGCTGTGTTTTCTGCCTCACTGGTATCGGGTTCATCTTCCCATCCTCTTATCCATCCTAACCATAGCTTTGTTTTTTAAATCCTCTGCTGGGGCAGTTAAATTGCTGGAAATCTTCTTCCCTTTACTATTTCCCACACTGGTACCTTTGGTGGGCTGGTCACTGTAGGTCACTGGGAAGGGGTTGCCAGGGACTGCAATGCAGATTTCCTCCAAAGCCATAGAGAAAAGCCACGTATTTGGTATCACCTATGGTACAGTCAGGAGAGATTGGGCTGGTGCCAGCTCCCAGAAGTGTCTCCAGTTGTGGTTTCGTATCTCTTGTCCTCTTGCTTCCCTGTCTCCTTCCCTGGTAACTCCCTCTTGCTGTTTTCATTTCTCATTGTGCAATCCATCTGTTTATATTAGATTATAAGATCCTGAGAAGAAGGATCTGATAATTTTTAATAACTTAACACAGTTGTGTACGCTTTGCATATCAAAGGTATCTGATGCTTTCATCCTTTTTCACCTCCTAGAAGTGAAGGTTCTCAGCAAAGAAATGAGGTGACGGTGGCATACAGATTCTTTGGTGAAGAGGTGAAGGCAGAGCTCCCTTTCAGCCTATTTACAGTCCCTTGCCTTAAAGAAATCAAGAAACATGGCATTGCAAAGAAATATTAGTGCAGAAACAGATGCAATTACTAATAGTAATTGCAGTTACTAACAGTAAATATGGCTGTAGAACTATGAAAAATATACATTTCTTTTGCTGCATACTGATTAGGTTTCACAGTGATTGCTTAGATTGTATGATAGTGATAGCTTTTGAAAGCATATATCATATCAAGTAACTATTAAAATATTCATATATTCTGTAGCTAAAATGAACAATAATAATGCATATTATATTCAAAGCATACTTAAAAGCTAGAGATTGCTATACACAGAATGGAATATACATCTTATCTCTAAAGTTTATAATTTGAGAAAAAGATAAGAGCTGATTATTTGGGGTATTACTTTTTTGGCATATACGGACTTTTTATTTCTCCTAGAGTCTCGTGATCACTTACCACTTTGCAAATCTGAACCTATGCCTTTGTGCTTCAGAAAGCTGTATGCTGTATATATGTTGTTTCGTAATTTGAACAACTGCAGAAGTAATAGGGTTGTTGTGAAATACTTTGGATTTCTGACAGATTTCTAGAGAGCTTAGACAGCTACAAATATGATGGCAAAAAAACATTACCACTGTAGCCGTGGGATGTTTTTCATGAGCTACATTGTGAAGTAACACAGACAGTTTTCCTGTAATTTTAAAAACCCTCTTTCTGCCAATATATTGTGAAAATCTTTGGAAAACACAGTTCCTGAAAATGTGGACAGTTTATGTAATGGCAATACTACTGCTCAGTTCAATAAAAGAATATCATCACCAAGAAAAACTTGGGCAGGATGGAATTATATGTACAAATGAATAGTGTCTTTGAGAAAATTAAGGGTTAAGGGTCTGGAGCACAAGTCTTAAGGAGCAGTATCTAAGGGAGCTGAGATTGTTTAGACTGGAGAAAATGGGATTCAGGGAGACCATTGTCGACCTGAAAGGAGGTTGTAGGGAGGTGGATGCCAGTGTTTTACCCCAGGTCAAGAGGAAATGCCTTCAATTTGCATCAGGGGATGTTTAGGTTGGATATTATGAAAAATGTCATCTGTGAAAAGATGGTCAAACATTGGAACAGGCTTCCCAGGAAAGTGGTGAAGTCACTGTCCTTGATAAACACGTGGATGTGGTGCTTAGGGACATGGTTTTGTGCTGCACTTGACAGTGCTGTGGTTGGACTTTATGATCTTAACAGTCTTTTACAGCCTAAATGATTCTATGGAAATTTTGGCCAAGCATACTCTTTCAGGGATTTCTTTGTTAAGGTGTTTTTGTGCCCTGGTATTGCTGACTGGCGCATCTTCTGTGCCTGCCAAGAGTTTGTTGGCTTGGCCAGAGCAGTCAGAGCGTAGGTACAGTCTCCAAATGCATGGGAAAATCTGCATTTCTTGGAGACAAAAATAGGCCAGGAGTCTCTTGCAGGAGTGTAGCTGACATCTGTGGGATAAAGCAAACGCGTCTCAAACAAGGTTTGTTTAAACATCCTGACACATTCTCAGAAATGGAAGGAAGCATTCCAGGTTCACTTGGGTAAACAATTGTATCAGAAAGGTTTTAGGAGGAGGGAAGAGCTGGTAAGGGAGTAAGCAGCAAAGAATGTACCTTTTAGAGGTCTGAAGGGGCTTAGCAGCAGTTGCCCAGTTAGGCCTGGAAAAGACCATAAAAACAAATGTGATTAAGTAGAGAAAAATTTAAGTGGAGGCATTTCAGAATGAGGATACAAAACTATAAATAGTACATCCCCTTAAGCAAAGGGACCGGAGAATCTCAGAATTATGGGAGAACTGAAGCATGAAAATGTGGTTCAATACCATGGGTTTCCTCAGAAACCTGCTGAAGAGATCATATGATCAGGCTAACAGAGGTGTTTGTATGTATGGTCTGAGCTACTGCAGTTCTTAAGGGTGATGCAAGATTTTAGGGGTAACTTGAAAGGAAAAATTAGAACTGTGCTTATGAAATCCATTGGTAAAAAAATTGAGACGCACTGGGAATAGAGAGAAGGAATGTAATTTTTTCTAGAGTTGGAAGGCTTTGAGATCTGGAATAAGAGAATAGGATGACGTGAAATGCATCACATGGAATCTGGGGAGTGATAAGAAAACATGTGAGAGATTGGGAGCTTGTCTTTGGAGATCATAAAAAAGAAAAATCACTACAAAGACAAGAGTACCTGCTCTTTCTTACCACAGCAAACAGAAGAAAAAAGATTAAAGAAAGATTCATTTAAATGCCAGTGGTGTCTGGAAGCTTTACCAAGCCTTAAATTTGTTCTGATGTTAGAAATTTTGCAGTTTGTTAATGGGAGGGCAACCAGAGTGGCAGAAATAGAAAAGCCAGGGGCCACCATTCCTGCACATAACTTGTCTGGTGCTGGCTTCATCATGTGGCATGGGAAAAGAGATGTCTTTCAGTTTGGAAATAAATGTTATAAATGCCAGCAGTGCTCACTAATGGGTTATTCTGTTGGTTCTGTTAATGTGTAATAATGTTAAGGTCTCTTTTCATCAGGGAGGACTTAATTTTGTTTTTAAGAAATTATAGAAAATAGCTATGAATGTGGATAAATGAGAATTAACTCTTTTTTTTTTTTCCAATGGGACTTTTCAGAAAAAGTAATTCTATCCTTTTGTCTTTCAGCCATGGAAGAGTTAATAGTTGAGCTGCGCCTGTTTCTTGAACTTCTGGACCATGAATATCTAACTTCCACTGTCAGGGAGAAGAAGGCAGTAATAACTAACATTCTCCTGAGGATACAGTCATCAAAAGGTCAGCGCTGGGGTGTGTTTTCTCGCTTGCAGAATGCACAGAATAAGTCTGTGTTCAGTGAAATAGCTTTAAAAGCTGAAGACAAGCCCTAAATTGAAGCAAGACAGAAAGACAGGGTGAAGCCAAAGTGTAACTTTCCTGAATGCTTTCCTTTGTGTCCAGCAGTAAAGTACAGCAAAAGGCACACTTATAAGTATGCTGGGTGCACGTGGGTGAACCCAGCCACAGAATTATTGCCTGGGTAGAATGTTTTCACTTCTGCTGGTAGAGTGGCTGCTGGACTTTTTATTTCTCCTAGAGTCTCGTGATCACTTACCACTTTGCAAATCTGAACCTATGCCTTTGTGCTTCAGAAAGCTGTATGCTGTATATATGTTGTTTCGTAATTTGAACAACTGCAGAAGTAATAGGGTTGTTGTGAAATACTTTGGATTTCTGACAGATTTCTAGAGAGCTTAGACAGCTACAAATATGATGGCAAAAAAACATTACCACTGTAGCCGTGGGATGTTTTTCATGAGCTACATTGTGAAGTAACACAGACAGTTTTCCTGTAATTTTAAAAACCCTCTTTCTGCCAATATATTGTGAAAATCTTTGGAAAACACAGTTCCTGAAAATGTGGACAGTTTATGTAATGGCAATACTACTGCTCAGTTCAATAAAAGAATATCATCACCAAGAAAAACTTGGGCAGGATGGAATTATATGTACAAATGAATAGTGTCTTTGAGAAAATTAAGGGTTAAGGGTCTGGAGCACAAGTCTTAAGGAGCAGTATCTAAGGGAGCTGAGATTGTTTAGACTGGAGAAAATGGGATTCAGGGAGACCATTGTCTACCTGAAAGGAGGTTGTAGGGAGGTGGATGCCAGTGTTTTACCCCAGGTCAAGAGGAAATGCCTTCAATTTGCATCAGGGGATGTTTAGGTTGGATATTATGAAAAATGTCATCTGTGAAAAGATGGTCAAACATTGGAACAGGCTTCCCAGGAAAGTGGTGAAGTCACTGTCCTTGATAAACACGTGGATGTGGTGCTTAGGGACATGGTTTTGTGCTGCACTTGACAGTGCTGTGGTTGGACTTTATGATCTTAACAGTCTTTTACAGCCTAAATGATTCTATGGAAATTTTGGCCAAGCATACTCTTTCAGGGATTTCTTTGTTAAGGTGTTTTTGTGCCCTGGTATTGCTGACTGGCGCATCTTCTGTGCCTGCCAAGAGTTTGTTGGCTTGGCCAGAGCAGTCAGAGCGTAGGTACAGTCTCCAAATGCATGGGAAAATCTGCATTTCTTGGAGACAAAAATAGGCCAGGAGTCTCTTGCAGGAGTGTAGCTGACATCTGTGGGATAAAGCAAACGCGTCTCAAACAAGGTTTGTTTAAACATCCTGACACATTCTCAGAAATGGAAGGAAGCATTCCAGGTTCACTTGGGTAAACAATTGTATCAGAAAGGTTTTAGGAGGAGGGAAGAGCTGGTAAGGGAGTAAGCAGCAAAGAATGTACCTTTTAGAGGTCTGAAGGGGCTTAGCAGCAGTTGCCCAGTTAGGCCTGGAAAAGACCATAAAAACAAATGTGATTAAGTAGAGAAAAATTTAAGTGGAGGCATTTCAGAATGAGGATACAAAACTATAAATAGTACATCCCCTTAAGCAAAGGGACCGGAGAATCTCAGAATTATGGGAGAACTGAAGCATGAAAATGTGGTTCAATACCATGGGTTTCCTCAGAAACCTGCTGAAGAGATCATATGATCAGGCTAACAGAGGTGTTTGTATGTATGGTCTGAGCTACTGCAGTTCTTAAGGGTGATGCAAGATTTTAGGGGTAACTTGAAAGGAAAAATTAGAACTGTGCTTATGAAATCCATTGGTAAAAAAATTGAGACGCACTGGGAATAGAGAGAAGGAATGTAATTTTTTCTAGAGTTGGAAGGCTTTGAGATCTGGAATAAGAGAATAGGATGACGTGAAATGCATCACATGGAATCTGGGGAGTGATAAGAAAACATGTGAGAGATTGGGAGCTTGTCTTTGGAGATCATAAAAAAGAAAAATCACTACAAAGACAAGAGTACCTGCTCTTTCTTACCACAGCAAACAGAAGAAAAAAGATTAAAGAAAGATTCATTAAAATGCCAGTGGTGTCTGGAAGCATTAGCAAGCCTTAAATTTGTTCTGCTGTTAGAAATTTTGCAGTTTGTTAATGGGAGGGCAACCAGAGTGGCAGAAATAGAAAAGCCAGGGGCCACCATTCCTGCACATAACTTGTCTGGTGCTGGCTTCATCATGTGGCATGGGAAAAGGTATGTCTTTCAGTTTGGAAATAAATGTTATAAATGCCAGCAGTGCTCACTAATGGGTTATTCTGTTGGTTCTGTTAATGTGTAATAATGTTAAGGTCTCTTTTCATCAGGGAGGACTTAATTTTGTCTTAAAATTTTTAAGAAATTATAGAAAATAACTATGAATGTGGATAAATGAGAATTAACTCTTTTTTTTTTTTCCAATGGGACTTTTCAGAAAAAGTAATTCTATCCTTTTGTCTTTCAGCCATGGAAGAGTTAATAGTTGAGCTGCGCCTGTTTCTTGAACTTCTGGACCATGAATATCTAACTTCCACTGTCAGGGAGAAGAAGGCAGTAATAACTAACATTCTCCTGAGGATACAGTCATCAAAAGGTCAGCGCTGGGGTGTGTTTTCTCGCTTGCAGAATGCACAGAATAAGTCTGTGTTCAGTGAAATAGCTTTAAAAGCTGAAGACAAGCCCTAAATTGAAGCAAGACAGAAAGAGAGGGTGAAGCCAAAGTGTAACTTTCCTGAATGCTTTCCTTTGTGTCCAGCAGTAAAGTACAGCAAAAGGCACACTTATAAGTATGCTGGGTGCACGTGGGTGAACCCAGCCACAGAATTATTGCCTAGGTAGAATGTTTTCACTTCTGCTGGTAGAGTGGCTGCTTCATTTAATTTGTGCCAGTAATGCTGTTTGTGAGTTTTGATGCCAGGGAGTGCTGGCCACAGCACCATTTCATCTGTGTCAAATGACCCAAATCCATCAAAAGGCCTGATACTGAGGTGGAGTCTGGTGCATAACTGATACAGGAGTGCCAAGCCAGAGATAGGAAATGGTTGTCAGAATGTTTGGATTGCATTTTGCAATTAGACTCACTTTCTTGTTTTCTTCCTATCTAAAAACCATTTTTATTGCACAACTTCTTGTCTCCATCAAGATTATGGAACTGAGTGCAACATAAGTGATTCACTGTGTACAGGAACCTTTCCACAGAGCTTTAGTGAAGAACATTCCTCACCATTTTTTCTAACAGTACCCTTATATTTTTTACCACACTTTTCTGTATGCAGTGGCATCTGGGCCCTAAGACCTCTGTCTCCACTACATCTGACAGAAGTACTGCCAGTGTAAACCTCCAGTTCAGATTTTTGAAAAATGCCAGAGTTTGTTGAAGAAAAATGGCACATTGTGAGCAGCTGTATTTCTCTTGATTTGTTTCTTCTCTGGTGTTAGAAAAATGTGGTCTTGTTTGATGCAGTGTTGCCCCCATTTATTAAAGAAATAGCTTTTGCTGTGGGATTCAAGTCCAAGGAGATCTTTAAAGTAATGATTGTCCTCTTTTCCATTTGAACATGCTTAAAGAGCCACCACTATTTCTGCCTTATACTGAGAGAACAAGGTAGATACCAATTTCTCATATTGTGGAAAGAGTCTTCATGCTCGAAAAGCTCTTCAAAATACACCAAACTCCCCAAAAATCTCTAGGGGCGAACCTGAAATTTATGTTTAGAAAGAGCTGTGTTTTATGGCATTCAAAATAACCTCAGCAATGCTGAGCTGACACTGCCTGTTCTTCTTGCAATCTTTACAGCTAGATTTGTTAAGAAAAACATTTGACTTTTTCTAGAAGTCAGGTGTCATTCTGTTGCCAGCTTTGAAAACATGGGGAAAGATTGTCACGTTCTTTTGGAATTGTAGATGGTGTTCCAGGACAAAAAAACCTCAATTTCACAGTGCTGAGTATGTTTCTGGACTCTAGAGCTCAATTATTTGTGCTGTTAAATTGTGGAGTGATTGGTTTGGCCTGAGCAGACATCAGTTCCTAGGCATGATGTGGGAGTTAGCTCAGGCGAAGATAAGAAGAGCCCAGAACAATAGCTTTCCACTATTCAGCACTTACCATCTAGGTTTTAAAGCCTATTGCAGGCTTTGTAACAAGATCCATTTCATCCAATTCCAGGATCCATCCATCACCAAGGTCCCTGTGAAATCCATGTATTAAGTGGTAGTGCTTTGCTCAGTACAGTTGTTACTGGAACATTTTACTCACCTCTAGTGTCTTTGTTCAAGGAGATCAAATGCAGACATTTCAAAGAAAAGTTGTAAAAGTGATTAAAGGATCCAGAAATATGCCTTCAAATTAACCAAAATGAGGTGTCAAAATTAATCTTTATGTAGAAATGGAGTGACTGAGAACAAGCTCCTAGACTTACACAAGAGTAAATGCAATGGCTGAGTGCTTGTTTCAAAGTGGAAATAAAGCACATTTTGAGCACTGAAGCTATGAATTAATGGAAGAACTTAGCAAGTTCTGCATGCCATTGCTGGCATATTATCAAGATGGAATATTTTGCTGAAAGATATGCTCTAGTTCAAACTAGAGTTAAGGAAACCCCTTAGTTCAGTTAAATAAGAGATCATAGGACTGTGCTTTATATATCTATAAACTTTAGTTTATGTAATTGAGTGGAATTTAAGCCAGCATGGCCTCTAAAGAAGCATCCAGTTTCTCTCCCCAGGCTACTCATGTATTGCCTCTTCCTTTCTGCTGGCACAAACATTATTTGCTTTTTTTTGCTGGTTTAGTCCTAACCAGTGTCACTTCCCTGGTCTGGTTCAGCCTAAGGCCACACACATGCTTATGCTGGCTCAAAGGAGAGGTTGGTGCAGGGACAGGAACAAGGCAGGGAAGGAGAGGAACTGCCTCCTTGGGAGCTCTGCCATCACATCCTGGCCTTGAGAGTGTGTGTGGAACTACCCAGGGAGTCGTGTACTTTACTGGAGCCGACCCTGCTGCTTTTTTTATCAGTCATAACATTCAGTACTCCCATCCCTTTGAAACTATTCATCTCTTCATTAAAATTAAAAGCAATAAAAGATGCATAAACCCACAGTACTCTGTAACTAAGATGACCTATCATTTGGAGTCTGTTTTTCAAATTGTTGTTTTACTCCACCCACACAACTCCACGAGAGCCCTTGGGTTGCTGGCACAGTTTAAGAGGCTTGAGGGCTATGCTGAGTTCAAGCTCTTTAGTTGCATTTGCAAAAATCAACAGGGTGAATCCAACAGGATTTTTTGATTGCTGGAGAAAACCATGTAAGATCAATGGGGAATGGTAATGATAGATCTGAGAAACTGGGAACTGGCTGGCTTTGTTAGAACGTCTGGAAATGAACAATTATGTTTTTCTTCTTAAAGGTGTGGAAGTTGTAGTTATGGGCGGGTTGGGCTTCAGTAAAACACTTCAAACTGAGTGAGTGCCTACTTGGGGAATTCTTTAGAAATCGTTTGCCTTGTTTTGTTCCATCTCCCCTAAATGTGCACTCTTTTCTTCATCTAATGTCTATCGAGCAGAGAGAACTGGGCCAGGCAGATGTGTTCTTCAGGTTGTAGCTGCTTGGCCTCAACCTGCCCTGCATCCAAACTAGTGGTTACTCTGAATAGCTGGCAAAACTATAAACCTTATTTTTCTTCCTGAGCCTTGGCATGCCCAGTGGAGTATAGGTCTGAAGAAAACACTTGGCATTTCATTCTAAAACTCAGACTTTATTCTAAAAAAACAAAGACACTAAGAGTTTATTTTGGAGTAAGAACTGTTGCTGGATTTAATAATTTTGTATGACTGTCAACACTGCCTGTTTTCCTTAACAGGACCTGATGCCCTAAACCTGTTGTACTACTTTTGCAGTATAAGTTGGTAGAAGTTATTAAATGTTAGAGCGGATTCTTGTTAACATACATATAGATGAAAACTGGTGAAAATAGTTTTATAGAGTCAGTAGTATTTACTTGGAATAGTTTGGAGTTTTTTCGGTAAAATTCCCTTCATATATGACTTCTGGTTGTTATGGAAGACATGGGAGACTTGGATATGGATAGCAGTCATAATGTGGACTGATCACTCATTCTATGTAAAGAGCAATGAGTGAAAGTTACACTGGAAAAAAAGAAAAAAGGAATGTTTCCCAAGACTAATCACTCTCTTGATTTGTAGGAAGAAAGAAGAATCTGTAGTCTTTAGAGACAGTTTAATATATCATTGTTGTTTTTCAGCCCATGACTTCACAGCCAGTGGGACTGGGATATTATGACAGGAAACATTTCATCATTGATTACATTTTTGAGAATTACATGATCTTGACCAAAAGGCATCCATTTGACTATGTAAATATATATTTTAAAAATGTAGCTAAACACGAGGAACTAAATTCCATCTAGGGTTAAGCAGGGTACAATCCAAGGACTGAATTTTTGCCAGAACATTGAGGAGATGCACCCATATCTTCTTTTGATATTTAGAAGAATAAACAATATCCTGTTTCTATGAAGGGAATTCAACTGCGATTCAAATTATTGTGCCAAAATCACAGAGTGAGTTGGTCCTTCCTCTTTTCTGCTGTGAGGGAGATGCAACAATGACACAAAGGACCCTCAAAGCAGCTTTTACATTCATTCTTTTCCCTTATCAAATTCACCTGGAAAACTACGAGGTTATTAAAACAAAAAATCAGTAAGAAAAAAGTGCTGGGAAATTATGCTCATTGTGTATTTCTGTTAATGGTGAATTGCTTAGGGCAGTGTCCCTCAGCAGTGCTCCAGGCTGGGGTGTCACAGCATCCTGCTCCCCAGGACTTAGACTCACACCACAGCTTCGTCATCAGAGGTGGTGGTGGCAGAAGGTCCCAGGGAACCTGGGCACTGTGGGCTTGGACAAAGGGCTGTCACCATCACTTCCAAGAAAAGCAGGCAGGTGGGGACTCTTCTTCTCCCTTTTCTCCATTCTTTTGCCAGGAAAGATGGTTTGGGGCTTGTTTCTCCATGATGGCCTTGCCCATCCAAAATGTGCCACAGGAGCCACTGTTGATCATTTCCATTGAAAAAGGGCAGCTGGTCATGTACTGCCCACAGGCTATGTTTTATTCACTATATGGTGCCACTGGGATATTTTCAGATGTGGCATGTTCCCCCAATAAATATATTTTTATCCGGCAGGCACCTGGCAGCATGTTTGAATGTTAAGTCTTTGAGTTTGAGATGGATGGGCAGTTCAGAATGATTTCCTGTAATTTTTTTCAATGTCTGGTATTTGTTGATCCAAACAGCATATATGTCATTATCCTATAGAGCAAGTATGTGTTTGTTCTGCTTGATTAAATTCCTGAATTCCCAGCATTCTTCCAGTCCTGCCTCAGTAACTGCACTTGGGAGGTGGGCTGTGATCAGAACTGCATGCCAGATTTCAGTGTGTGACAGTCAGACATGGGAGCCACATGTGGAAAAAATACCCCATTTGCATCCACCAAGGTATTAAGTGGTGTTTGTTGCTCTTCCACAGGTTTAGAAATAAAAGAACATGTCCAGAAACAAGAAGTTGCCAACAGTTTGCCGGCGCCTCCTCAAATGCCTCTGCCAGAAATACCTCAGCAGTGGCTGGTGAGTGTTATATTTAATTATATAAATGTATGCAAGAGAGAATGCATTTATGGTAAGTCCTAAAAGAAATGGTTACAAGAGAGAAGAGCCTGCAGGTCCAGGGAAATAATTATTCCTCTCACCTCTGGTTCAGTTGAGGGAATTTGATTCAGCCTGCAGAAGAGACATCAAAAAATTCCCTGTGGTGATATAAGCCTGGGAAGAGGTCACCTGCAAAGGCTATGGAATGGCAATCCTTGGAGATTTTCAGAATTCAGACAGAACTCTGAGCAACATAGCCTTAATTTCAAGGGTTGACCTGTCCTGTGTTGGAGGTTGGCCTAGCCAAGCTCACAGGTCCCATACAGTTTCTTACACTTTTATTTAACATTTCCTGGAGCAAGCCTAACAAGAAGACTCCTTTCAGTAGCTGAAAAATTAAGGTGCAGAGTTTTAAAATAAAGGAAGAATACTTCCCTTTTTTTTTGAGTCAAATCTTTAGTGCCTTTTCTGCTCAGTCTCTGGGTAGGAAATTCCCTTCAGATCAAGCAGATGCACTGATTCTTGGAGGTGTTTGTAGCAAAGATACTGATTGAAATCTGTAATTCAATCCTCCAGTTGGGAGCAGCTGTCTTGTTATAGAAAAAAATAAGTAAACAAGTTTCAGTGCTTCTCTCATAGTGACTTTACAGTAGATATGATGAAGAAAACATTTTCAACATTTTTTGGAGAGGTGTAACCATATTGTGGTTTAGCCTGTGAAAGGTTGAACTGATACTGATAAAGTATCCATCTGTTTATTCTTGGGTGGAAAATTGTGTGCACAATGATAAGGACCATCCATGGAGACCCAGGTTCATTGAAGCACAGATGGAGCTTACAGGGCCAGAGCAGCTGGATGGCTGATGTCCTGCCTCATTTTAGTGTGGTGTTTTGTTACCACATTTGTACCTGGGCCTGAGGGATATGTAAGCCAGTAGCATCTTATGAACATAAGAACTAATGTATGAAATGGAACTCCTGGCCAGCCTTTTGTAAAATGCTATGGACTGCAGGGAAAAAAAAAAAAAAAAGAAAACAAAAACAAACCCACAAGAAAACATGTATTGTATAGAATACCTTAATCTTACTTTCTTCCTAAGTAATGCCAGCTTTAGGTTTGTGACAGTAGATTAATTATGCATATATTTAATGGATGCAAAAGAAGTGTTATTAATATTCAGTGAAACTTAGAGAATCCATTTCACAGTTAGCAGTGCCAGAAACTGATTTTTTTTTTTAATGCAAAATATATACTGTGCATAAATTACAAGGGAAAGGTTCAGAAGAGGTAGGAAAATTATGCAAATTGAACATGCCTTTGAAATGTAGACTTCAGGTACTTCAGGTTTTATAAACTGAAACCAACTAAGATCCTCATTCTTTTATTTTTGTGTGGGTTCAGTTTGGCTCTGAAGGTTCAAGTTGTTTTTCTTAGAACAACCCATCTCCTTTTCCTTTCTCATACACTAATGTGTAAATTCCCCTAAAGTTGGTACAGCTGCAGCAAGTTAAATGGTGTGAAGTATGAACTGGGTCCAGGAGGTCAGCGCTGGTTTTTGCAGTAGTTAATTTTGGATTTTTAATAACAAAAATATTTCCCTGAGATACTGTGGGAATTACCATGAAGTTGACACAGTTAGAGCTGCCTGGTCTGCAGTGTGGTCTTCCCATGTTGAGCCTGGCAAAGTGGAGTTTGAACATGGCCCTCCCTTGTGATCTGCCTGTAACACTGTGGATGTTTTCACCTCAGTGAATTCAAGCTTTTCCATAGTGTTAGAAGCTGATTTTTGCCAGTGTTTCTGCAGTTCTGTTGCTGCTGTCAGGCAGTGGTGGATTTCACCTCGCTTTCAGTGCCACTATGAGATGAGCCAGGAAGTGTCCCAAGCCTCTCATTGTCTTGCAATACCCAAATACAGGTGACAGGTGGTGATATTTTAATACGGTAGCACATTGTAATTTGTGAAAAAGATCACAGACTGCAGCCCTTCTGCAAAAGACCAGGAGGAATCAGAAGGGAAAGACAAAACCATCAGCTTTTTGTCCTTTGAACACTATAGTAAGCTCAGACCCCAATCTTGCTTTGAATTCTTCTCCTGAAGTCACATTGATATAATGGAATTGATTATATAATTGATCATTTCTTGGAAACCTTTCACTATTAGGTGTCTCTTTATTAAACCCTTGTTATTATTGATATGTTCAGAGACTGTCATCATTCTTTTCATACACAGGACATTAGTGACAGTGGCCAAGATCTAATTCTCTCATCCATTACTGCTCTTGCATGGTGACTTTAAATCCACCCTGAGTCAATGGACTCCTAAAAATTTGTAGCTGATGCCAGTCTCTGTGAAAGCTGTACACAATTGCAGTGATATAAATACTGAGCTACCTTTCCTAGCTACTTTTCACAGAATGAGTTTTCATAGCTAGATGGAAAAAATTCCTTGGGCCCACCAGAGGCTGGAATATCATCTGCTGGTTGCCCTTCTTCACATGGCAAGTTGGAAGTCATTTTCTGTGGCACCACTTTTTGACAGCTATTCAGGACAGAAAGTTTTTTTCCACTTGCTAAGTAACATCTAGTGATGGTCTCAGCCTCCAATGAAAACACATTGTGCTGATGGAGCATAGGAATTTACTGGAGGTGGGAATCAATAACTTCAAATAAACTATACACTGTTTAAAAATCTCTGGGTTTAGCCCATCAGTTATTGACTGTGATGAAAATTAAAGGTTCATTTACACCACTGTTTCTCTTTATGTCACTCAAGGATTTCTGCATTCAAAAATGTTTAGTCTGAATTGGTGTTTAAGTTTCTACTTATGTAAAGATGTGTGGGTGGGAAGGAATTCAATACTCCTTAAAGCAGTGCCAGGAGCCAGAATTATGTGTGGGCAGGTGCTGTGCGAGGTTTCCTTTGTAAATCTGTAAATAGACCTGCATATTTGCTCAGGCCGAATCTTTTATCAGTTTTGTTATTCATCAGCCCATGAGCAAAGAGTATAAAATTCATTTTATTGAGACATACTATTAATAGTTTAAATTAAGTCTCCAGTTATTAAAACACATTAGAGCCTGGAGAGTTTTCCTGGACTCAGTGGGCTTTGAAGGGACAAAGTTGGGCCTTTGGTATACTTGAATTAAGAAAATCACTAAGCACACGGTCTCTTAGAAATTCTCTTTTCCTTGGCTGCATCTGGGGTAGCAGACTTTCTGTCAGGCACGGAAAGCCCAAATCCCCTCTTGCTTTAGTCTTGTGTGCAGCTCCTTGGGATGGCTGGCACTTGTCTGGGTGCATTGCTCCGAGCTTGCCAGCAGGAATTCAGTGCCAGCTCTGAAGCTTAGTTTGGGTCAGCTGCAGAGCAGGAGGTCACTGTGCTTGAAATGGACCCAGATCTGTTCTTCCTTCCTGAACTTTCTCACTGCCAGGGCTTGTCTTCAGCCTGCCTCACCCACCTCCACATCAGCAGCTGCTTTTGTGGCTCTGCCGTGCTCTTCACAGGCACGGAGCAGTGCTCGATGGCGCGTTTGGAGGAACAGCAGAGCCAGGCTCTGTGCATGCTTCAAAGTGCTGCTGGTGTTTAACACCTGGGATCCCATCGCTGCCTCATCACCGACCTGCCTTGCAGTACATTTCCCACAGAGGCAGTGGGATAATATCCAGTGCATCCCGCTGCTCTGATGTGCCGGAGGATTACTGGCATAAATTACCCACAGCATGACAGTGACAGAATACTTCTAGCCTCCAAGCATTTGGTTGTCATATTACATCTGACAGTTGGTGATTTCATTGCACTGTGCTGTCCAACAAAATCAAACGCAAACAGCACACTTAGCTGTTTTGCATGATTTTCACAGTGAAATTGAGTGTATATTTTGTTTTTCTTGGAATATTGACAAGTTAATAATTATTTAACCGCAACAAATGTTCAGCAAAATTCCAGAACCCTGCAGATATGAATCAAAAGAACAGGTCATCTTCCTCCAACCCACTCCTGCACAATACACATTCACTCTGTAGGAGTGCTTCATATAAATGGGTTTCCTGTTGTGGAGAAATCATTTGACAGCCTCCCTTTATCTGGCTGCCTGTCAGGTAAACTCTTAGATGTTTATTAGAAAATGCTGAAATGAGACAGTGTCCTTGGAGAAGAAGAAAAATCACCTGGAAATTGAAAGGATTCTTGAGGTGATATGTAACTAATTATGCTAATCGTTCTTCACATTGAAAAAAAAAAACAAAAAAACAACCGGTTTTTGAGCTTTTTCTAAAGTATGCCTTGAGAAAAGGGCCATAACAGAAGCAAGGGGTCCATGTGTCATGTGGGGATCTCTGTTTCATCTACCTTTTTTTTCTAACATTGAAAAACAGTTGTTTTTCTCTGTTTTCTTTATTCTCTGCTTCTCTTTAAAGATGATCTTAAGACAGTATTAATTTTCAGGTTCTTTCCTTCCTGGAGCAGAGTCAAAAGAAGAGTTGAAAGCCACAAAAATAAATTTAGCAAATATTCATTTGTTTCATTCAGAGCTGGCTATACTTTCAGCTGGAACAGGTCTGAGCAAGTTTTCCCATAATGAAGAAACAAGTAAAGAGGCCTTTTTAAATTATCAGTGCAGTTACTGCAGACCATGATAAAATATTAACCCTTTCAGAAGCCAACTAAAATCTATTCACTAGATTTAGGTTTCTTTAACCCACTTTCAATTTTAAAGTTGTTCCACCATCCTAGTGTTCGTTGCCAGTCTTTGCATGTTTAAATAGTTCTTTTCCCCTCACCATGGTATTTGTTCTTCAGATATCCTTTGTAATCCCAATCATATTCCCCTCAGGTTTCATTTCATTCCACTGTGTATAAGAAGGCTCTATCAGTTTCATTCTGAGCTATGGTTTAATGCTAGTGAATGATAGCAGTATTTCTCCTGCTATAAGGATCATGTACTTGGATCATAGGTGACCAGAACAGCAGTCTGAACATAGAATGAACATAGAATGTTCATTTAGGTTGGAAAAGACCCTTAAGATCATTGAGTCCAGCTGTTTGCCTAAAGCTGCACTAAGCCGTGTCCCCACATGCCACATCCACATGACTTTAAAAAGCTCCGGTGGTGGGACTTCACTGCTTCCCTGGGCAGCCTGTTCAGTGCTGGACCACCCTTCTGGTGGACACATTTCTCCTAATACCTGAATCTCCCCTGGCATGACTGGAGACTGTGACATTTGTCCTTTGTACTTGGGAGAAGAGACTGACCCCACCTGGCTACAGCCTCCTTTCAGGTGAGGAATTGGGTGTCTCCTGAGCCTGCTTTTCTCGAGGCAAAACACCCCTGGCTCCCTCAGCCTGCAAGATTTGTGTTCCAGACCCTTTCCCAGCTCTGTTGCCCTTCTCTGTATTCACTCCAGCACCTCAGTGTCTTTCTAGTTGTGAGGGGCCCAAAAGGCTTTGAGGTGTGACCTCACCAGTGCCGAGTACAGGGTGACAATCCCTGCCCTGGTCCCGCTGGCTGCACTATTGCTGATCCAGGCCGGGTGCCATTGGCCTTCTTGGCCACCTGGGCACGCTGGGATTGTGGACTATAACATGTCATTGCATAAGGAATAAGGATGAAGAAATGTGTACCACCTCTTTTTTGTGATAGCAATGTCTTGCAGAACGCTCTAGTTGCCAATTCAGTTTTCCATGGTTGAGACTGGTGAATTATTGTTGGTGATTTATTTCACATTTGCAAATGGTACCACAAAAAAGTTTTAGTTAAAACAATTACCTTCTCAGTTAATTTGTATTATACCTTTATAGCAATACACATCACCATATTTCAAAACTTTCCTCTAAGCTGCCAAAATGAGCTGTTCTCAGCCGCCTTTAGTTGGGATTTACATTTAAACTGGATGAGTTAGAGTAGAATTGAACTCCTTTACCAAATTATTTTTATGATCATTGTGAAGCTGTTTGCCCTTTTGTCTTTTTTAAAATACATACTGATGATCTTTCACCTTTTTACAAGAAAATTATTAAATTACTAATGCCACAGATTTTGTAAGATACTGTCCCAGCATTTATTATAGAATGCTCACACTTCTGACCTCAGGTTTTTAATTTATTGTTTCTATGCTGTACCTGTCCATAAAACCCCATCCCTGTGTTGATAGTTAGGGACCACATTTTTTTGCTTTCCTGATCACACTCATTTATGTTCTGTGCACAAATAAATGGGGAAGGAATTAGGCTTTTAAGGACCAAGTCTCCTCTTGTTTTAATTGGATGCAGTGCTCAGGCCCTTGGACAATATACTTCCAGAGGAAATGGCATTGCCTACACTTTTTTCACTGTACTGCCTTGTCCTCACTGTCACGTCACACACTTGGATGAGTTTATTAACTTCTGGAAGAGAAAGGTGATTTTGTCTTTTCTGGGGAGTACAGACACTTCTTTGAACACATTCAGAATAAACAACTCTGACTGAGAGCCCCATGCTGCTTAAAATTCAGATTAATCTTTCTCATGTAATATGTATGAAAGTGTTCCCTAGCATTAATTAAAGCCCATTTCATTTCTTGGTGCACACAGACCCTTTGCTTGATATGAGTCAAGTATATTGTTTTGTCTGAGTGATGCTTCCAACTGGCTGTGTAATAATCTTTTATTATAAATTATGAATGATACAGAAATACCTTGTCTTTGTTTCTGGCTCATTCGCTTTCACTTTTAATTATTTTGTTAGATCTTCTGTTCCTTCCATTGAGTCAGGAGTTTATTTTCACTCCAGTCTTCCACAGAATTTGGGTGTAACTCTTTCCAGCTCTCTGTCCTTTCAGTAGTGCATTCCATGGCCCAGTCTTTTTTGCTTTTATTTACTATCTCAAATAATATGTATGTAATTACATACAGCAGCAAGAACTGAGACAATTTGTGTCTGGACGCAGACTGACAGTGCCATCAGAGGTGCAAGAACCAACTGGGTTTTCTGCTCGGTCAATGTACTGTGTTGTTCTGTTTCTGTGTCCACTTGGTCCTCTTCATGGCCATCTTTGCCTTCCTGTTTCTTAGGTGAAGTGGTTATTCAAGTATCTGAGCAGATGAGTTGCACCTTGTGAAATAGTAACTCGGCTCCTGGTGAGGTACAGGTGTAAATGCTCTCCAGACAATCTTCAGATCAAACTGTGGAGCCATAGGACGCCCTGATTCATTCTTTAATACCAGCAAGCCTGTTCAGATCTGTTTCCCATCATCAGGCTGTGCTCTCTGAGGCTGTGATCTGTTTGTAGTCACTGTACATACTAAGCACTTCTCCAGTGATACCTTTAATTATGCATTCGCCCCCGAGTCAGCAGACACGCTCTCAGTCTGTGTCAGATGTTCCTCCACTCCCTGGAGGACAGGGTGCCAAGTGTGTGCCTGCTGTTCTTAACTTTAAACCTGCTTAAATCCCTGTTCAGGATCACCTCCTAAGGAAAAGCTCCACTTGAGCTTATACTCATCCTCTGCCTGATGATCACTTCCACTTCTTTCCCCCTTGCCCTCATCTGTTCAGCACTGGTGGGTGACCAGTTCTGCTATTCATGGGATTAATATTGCTGGACATCCCATCATGTCAAACTCTGGTTGTTGGTTTTCCAGGGATTTCCTTCTGGGGTTTTTCCCTGGTAGCACTGGCATTGTAGAGGTGTGTGCAGTAACTGCATATGCAGAGGTGGTCAGGTGGGACTACACCAGCAGCCCATCAAGTGGCCCTGTTACCCCCTTCTGGTGGGGCTGGCAGCGTTACTCCATTCCAAAAAGTTGAGCTTTGTGGCTGTCTGTCTGGTTTTGCTGCCTTTTGTGCTCAGAAGCTGGGAAGACAAGTAATGTGAAATTCGTTCACATTACTTGGCTCCCGGTTTTGTGGTCTCCAACTGACAAGCTCAGAAATAATAAACTTAGAATAAGAAGCAGAGGTCAAATGAAGAATATTTCTCAGCTTTTCCTTGTCTACCCTCAGGCTAATATTGCAGAGCTTAAAATGATCTTAATGTCCCACAAAGTCAGCACTTTTGTCCTGAATAAATCCAAGGTCCATCCAGCTCCTCAACTGCTGGAAATAAATAGTGAATTCTCTTTAGCAGAATTCTGAATTTATTTAAGAGCTGTCATACCAAGTGCATGGCAAGTACTAATGCCCAGTTTCCAACCCTTACAGTCTTAAAAAAAAAGCCTGATTGAAATGTATGCTCAGTAATTTTGTGAATTGCATTTTACCTAGTTTGTTGGTTCATCTTGCTTTGTGGACATCCATTTCTGCACATGTGGAGTTAGGGATCATAGATGTGTGCATACTCTTCCCCCTGCCTCCAGGCTGAAGATGCAGTGGGGTTGTGCAGAGGTCAGGTCTAAGCTTGCTCCAGAGTAAATGACATCTGCCTGTCTCAAAGTTTGTTCTTGACAGCCCAAATCTGCCTGCTGGCTCCTGAGCAGCTTTCTTGGACATGCCCAGTGTGTGACCCCTTTTCTGTTCTCCTGTTGCTGCCTTCAGCACTGAGGGGCTGTGTATGAGCTGGATCCAGACTGGTGCTTGATGCAGTAACACAGCTGAAAGTGTTTGCCTGCAGCACAGGATACTGACAGGCTCTGCTAAACTCACTGCTTTGCACTGGAATCTCCACATCCTAAATCACTGCATAAAGGAAGGTATTTCTTTCTATTTTCTACAGAGTGTAAGTCTTCATTGGGGTATGAAGTGATTTTATATCCTCAGGCTTCTATACATTTTCCTTTGTCTTTCAGACTGCTTTCCATATTGTTACCAGATTATCAGATAGACCATCTGTAAAATAAATGTTACTGTCCATCTTGCTCAGTACCCTTGAACAGAAGGGGGGAAATAAAGTAGAGTATCTCTTAGGATAAAGGAAGAAAGAGTTTATTTGTGGTCTGTG
Organism: Onychostruthus taczanowskii; assembly: GCF_017590055.1. Classification (NCBI taxonomy): domain Eukaryota; kingdom Metazoa; phylum Chordata; class Aves; order Passeriformes; family Passeridae; genus Onychostruthus; species Onychostruthus taczanowskii. The sequence goes on along the minus strand of NW_024499239.1, from coordinate 19,560,950 downwards.
GAATACAGGTGGGCAGGTGGAGGGGAAGATCATAATATGCCATTAAATTAAAATGTCCATACAAGTCTGTTTCAGAGTCCAGTAGGATAACAAATTTTACCATTTTGTTTCTTTCTCTTAACAATCAATCCTGTCAGCTGGAATTGGGCATCCCGTGCACAATCTAGTCTCTAATTTCATCAGAGATCTCAACTCTGCAGTGTAATGATCACCTCATCTGCTTCTTGGTTTCAATTAAAGCAGCTCCCAGTTGGTCTCAGACCCAGGACCTGACAAATGTTTTCATCAGTACTGATTCATTATTGCTGTTATTATTCTGGACAACAACATATTACAACTTTGTCCCTTTTCCTCCAAGGAGATTAAAGTAATGTCAGTTTCTTTTCTCAGTTCTTACTCCTGTGACTGAGAGAGGTGGTTTATCTTGAGTGGCAACATTCTCTAGGTTTTTTTCTCTGTTGCCTCTCATTAAAACAGAACAAAACAAATAAAAAAGGAGAAAAGACATGCTGATGTCTTCTTTGCAGGTTGCCAGGTCTTTCCTCCTGATACCACTCAAGCTACACATGTTCTGGTCTTTTTTTTATTTAATCTCTTTACAGAATATGTAAATAATTTTGTGGGGTTTATGGCCTTTTTATATTTTCAGGTAAACTATAGAAAAGTTATTGAATAAATACTTAATTCATAACTCATAACTTCATCAAAATTCTTCCACTAAAAATTGCTGAGTGGAAAGAATGAAACAATACAACTAGCAATAGTAAAAACATTAAAGAACCATAAACATTAGTAACTAATACCAGAATGCACACATATATGTTTTTACGTGTCTTGGTGGTCAAACTCATAAACTCCATAGCTGCCAAAAGATATTGTTCATGGTACAGATTTGAGTGAGATTTTATTTTGTGTTTAATCAATTGTGGTTTTCTTTAATATTAAAGCAGCCCCACTTTTATCAGAAAGTATTTAATGTTGGATGTTTCTCTTTCTCCCTTTAAAAAAAAATTATAATTGTTTTCAACTTTGTTATGGCAAGCACTGCAAAATGCATTTCAGAGAAGAGGGCCCAGTTAATTCAGCAATGGATTCCATCTGTGTTGACCTTGGCTGCACAGCCCAGCCCGCCCCAGCTCTATGAAGTAACTGGTGCTCCAGCAGGGTCGAAATCAGACAAGCACCATTTGTGTTTCATTTCCTTTTTTCTTTCTTTCTGAATAACATTTCATCTAAAAACAAGGATTTTTTTTTCCTCCTGATCTTTATTGGAGCTTCTCATTTGTCCCAGGATAAAATACAGCTTTGAAACTTTGGTGCTGTGTAAAGTCAAAATTGGAATGACTCAGAACACGTATTTCCTGGGTGAATGAGGTTCAATAATGATAGGAATTTAATATATTGTATGCACCTGATGGAAAAAATGGTTTAAGGCTAGACCAAGAAATTAATTTGTCTAATGAAAAGGGTGGTATGAATCTATACTGCCCCAGGAACAAACTGTGACCCCAGCTAACAAGAACAAGGTTCTGCCCACTTGTGTGAAGGTGGAAAATCAACTCTTTGGAGGCAGTTCTGCCTCTTGTCTACACTTCAGGCTACACAGAGGTGATATGTGTACAGCAATTCATAATTGCTGTCAATTTTCTGACAGCAATGAATATGTAATAATTTTTAATGTCCCTTATGGCTGTTGTACAGTAGCAGCTAACCTTGAAAACTCATTTATTTTGTCGTGATGTGCAGGTTGTCAATTTGATTTTTTTTCAGCAAAATTATGGGATCACTACACTAAAAGTAATATTTTTTTTTTTATTTTGCTTCTTTGACAGATAATTTCTTTAGCAAATCTGGTCTGTGAGGAAATCCCATTTGGCTCACATTATAGTTAACAGTAATTGCCAACTGTAATTTGTAATGGATTGTGACATAAGAAGTTGACTGTACCATTTGCTAATAGAAGTAATATTAGTGTAAATTTCAGTCTGACCAGGAATTTCTGTGTTCAGTCATGAATCAGTTCTTGTTCATGAAAGTTTCTCATTTTACTTGGTGTGCAAGGTAAGTCCATGCTGGATGAGCTGAAGGGCAGGGTTAGTCACTAGCTCCTTGCCTTCCTGCACTCTGGGAATGCACAAGCACTCACCTGCAAGGTGGAATAACCTACTTCATAGCAGTTTGACTACAGAGCACTCTAAGGGAGGGACTCCTTTGGTGGTGGTGTCAGGAATTGGGTGACTGGTGTAGGTGTGTAATCACCAATGAGATTTGGAGATGTCTGGCTTTGAAATATTCAAAGATGAATCCAGCCCTGAAAGTGCCCACAGAAGTAATTTCAGTACAGGTAATGGCGCATGTTATTAAAGCTCAGGCTCCTCCCAGGTAACTTCAGGTCTGTAGCAAAAGAGGAGCACAGTCCCTGTGGCCTCATCTGTGTGATGTGGAAAGAAGCTCTGCTAGACTGGTCAGCCCCCTGAGGTACAGCCCAAAAGTATCTTCATCTGACCAGGTTCTCACTTCAGTATCTCCCTTTATTCCCTTAGTTTACACTGGATCAGTCCAGTGCAGACAAACACCAATGCATCTCTGTCACTCCATTTAAAAAAAAAAAAAAATTTGAAAAACTGATACTGCAGAAACGCAATTCTGCTTGCAAGTTAATTTTTTGTAATCATGGAATAAACTACTGCTGCTGAAAAAAGGCTTTAGTATTTTCTGTAACACATAAATACAAAACTAAAAACCTGGGGCAAATATGAATGAGTTCCATAAAATACAGTTGTTTGGGTACTTGTTAAGGAAATAGAACAGTAAAGTCAGTCATGTGGAAGAAGTCACAGAGTACTAAATATACTTTTATAAATTGTTTATTTTGTCAACATTATAAAAAATGTTTATTATATCAACATACCACCAGTTGGTCGGTTTTAAATTAAAAACAGGTTTATATTTAAAAGAATCATGTTAGAATTTGACGTATTATTTGACATATTTATTTTATCATGTAATAGTTTCTTGATTTTTCCAACTTTTCCTTGTTTGTAGATCACTTTTCACTATGTAGAAATAGCATTATAAACATTAATATGTATATTAAGAATTCATGTGCCATTGAAGAAACACCTATCATGAAAATATGGCTTAATTTTCTATCCTTAGTCTCTGCCAGCCCAGGCTATTTAACTTTTCTACAGTGTCCAGCCAAACTGCTGTATGCTGCTCTAATGTGAATTATTTTAGGTGTAAAATGCTAATGAATTAGCCTTAACACTGTAAAGTGGTCTAGAAATCTCTAGATAGAAATAGAGTGCATAGAAATCTCTTTCACATAGACCTATTAGATTAAAATGGATAACTGTATCTTTTCAACATTTTTACCACTTAATGCTGTTGTAGAGAAAAAATATTTTAATGTAGCTGTTACATTGATCTTGCCATCCTTAGCAATGACAAGTAGGATTCTACAGTGTTTATAAAAGGACTCACTTGGAGGACATGCAAAAGGGTTTTGTTTCCTTATCATGACTAGAGGTAAAGGTCTGGACAATAATGATATGTTTAAAAATGTATCAGCATAATTATGAAGCACAATTAAGTTGCTTTACTGCTTCAAGTCTCAACCTTTACTTATTATTGTTTAATTATAACAGCATATGAGGAACTTGAGATTTGGGCTTGCTTCTCATCTAATAGATGCCACCTTGCAGAGCATCTTAATGAGCCCTCCAGAACCTTGCCTTTAGAGATAGTTAATGTAAGGAACAGTCACAAGAGCCGGTTTATGAAGCTGGTTGCATTGGCACTGATCATGAGCAGATGTTCTGTCCGTGTTTAATTTAACACCTTGTTGGTCTGTAATCACGTTTTCTTTTTTTTTTCTTTCATTTAGCCACCAGATAATGGGCCTCCACCACTGCCAACATCCTCGCTTCCTGAAGGCTATTACGAAGAGGCAGTGCCACTTAGTCCTGGGAAGGCTCCTGAGTACATCACTTCCAGTGAGTAAGATATTTCCAGGCAGTTTCTCAGCAGCTGGTAACTCCAGTGTCCTTCAGCATTTTTACTATTTGAGATCTCTCCAGTCTCAAATACTCCATCTCTGTTGGTGCTGTGGTGATGTGTCATAAGAGTTACTTTTAACAGTTTGGGCCAGTTCTGGTTATCCTCGCTGGCCATGCATTGGATGGGTTTGCAGAACTGTTTTGGTGTGCACTGGATTGGTCTGCAGAACTGTTTTGGTGTGCATTGGAATAGTTTGCAGAACTGTTGGTGTGCATTGGATTGGTCTGCAGAACTGTTTCGGTGTGCTCAAACCAGGCTCCTTTTACAGACAACTAAACTTAGTACTCAAGTGAGGAGCACCTAAACAGGTTTCAGCAGCTATTGCAGACAGAGGGTCCAAATTAGCCATTAACATTTTAGACTGCTTTGAACCACAGACAATGGGGGCACTGAACCAGGAGTCCAGACTTAAATATTGCCCAGAGTTAAATATTGCCCAGAGTAAACCCCTCTAAACTGATCACACTGTGAATGTGGAGGTTTCAGAAACTGGTACTGACCTGCACATCTGCCTGCTGTGCCTCTATTACACTGAATTGCTTGCTAAAATAGACAAAAAGGAAAAAAATAAAAAAAGGAACTGTTGGAAAGATGTGATTTGCAGCATTTCTGATGACACATTGTCACAGCAGCTCCCACAAGCCATGCGTGATGGCCGTGGCAGTAGTTTTGTGACCACTCATTCAGGGCAGTAGGCAGAGGCTGCCTCTGGCTGTCTACCAGAATGTCCTTCTGCAGCACCCAAATGTTCTTTTTCACACCCAAATACTTCCCCAAAGATCTGTGCTCTCCAGTGGAGCTGTGCTGAGAGCACCCTGGTGAATCACTGCAATGACTGCTGTGACCTTTACACAGGGTCACTTATGTACCATATTTTTGCTGCTTTTTTATTGGCTGGAGTAATTTATTACTTGTGTAGGGTTGATTTATCACTAATCTGTATTTTCTATGGTCCAAAGATTAAAGGCATATCTTCCCCTATTTTATAGCCATTTTAATTATTTTAAATTATCTCTCTGTTCTTAAAACATGCATAGGAGTCACCTTAAAACTAAAATACTATTTATCTGTATACTGCACAAACTGATGTTATCTAGCAGCTTTTAATTAACCTAAGAAATTCAAGGTAAGAAAGAGTTTCTTGTGCTGGAAAGCAAATGAAAGAACATATGGACTTAGAAGAGCAGCAGAATCACTCTTCTCTTCATTTCCTCCCTTGAAATGCTGCAGGGTGGTCCTGCTACACCCTATAACCCAGTGAGCTTCTGACTTGGGTTTTGGTGTTAAACAAGAGCCATGCTCAGGCAGAAAAATATTAATTGTGCAAATATTAATAGCACTGCTGAAAAATCACCTAGGGAAAAACAAGACAAAATATGAAGCTGATTTCTTATTGTACTTAACCATTTAAATGCATAAAAATATTTAGGATATCAGCCTTAAAAGTTCATTAATAATTCCATAATTTAAGTGTATGTGTGTGTATATATACACACACACATATATATATAGTGTATATATAAATCTCCAGACATTTAAAGCTCTGTTTGTGTGACTTAGCATCTCACTTGCTGAGATTTTGTTATATCTTCTTATGTTCTGAACTTTATCATATCTTAGAAATTGTGTTAAAAGAATTCCTGTCTTCACTGGTAATGAATTTGTTTTTAAATTTGATTGTGCAATTAGTAATACATCTTTACTCATGCAAATGTCCACTAAATCCAGTTGTGTGGTAATTAAAATCAACTACCTAAGTATATTAAAAGATGTAACCTTAGCTGTTTGGAGTATTTGAGATGGAGAAGACAATAGAAAAAAGTGCTTGAAGTAGAAGAAGTCCAAGAATGCATCTATTGGGATAGATATAATTATTTTAAGTAAACATTCCCATGGAATATTTTTGTAATGTCATTAATAGCAAGGAGACTTACATACCATGTGTCTTACCTGTAAAAGTAAACAAGCACTGAAGAAAATTGCAGAACATAGTCATGAAAATGAAATAACTGTAACTTTCCCAAGTCCCTGTAACTGGTTTGTAAATAAGTGCTTGCATGTAGATGAAAAGAAGAGTGTGTATTACTTACTTGTGTTTGGGAATTATGTGAAATGTTATGGTGGATAGATCCTGCCCCATAATGTATTCTTATGACCTTTGCCATATGGGGTGTTTGTTTCTCGTTGTGATGTACTAAGCAAGATGAAGATGTTTCTGTGTGAAAGAATTACAGAAAATGAAGCTATCTGTCAAATAATATTTTAAAGCTGATGAAACACTACCTAAAATTCTAGCTATGTATTCCCAGCTTATTGTTTCATTAATATTCACAAGGTGTCTGTGTGGGTCTTGGCAAAGTGTCTTATGTTTAATTAAAGTAATGCATTGATATTACTAAGCACTGAAACAGTAAGTTGTTCGTGGCTGACTTTCAAAAGCTTTTGCTTAAAATGAACCTTCTTGAGGTTTTCAGTGTGCTTTCATGGCTAAGTGTTTTAACCTAAGACTTTTACACTTTTATTAAAGATTATGACTCAGATGCCATGAGCAGCTCTTATGAATCCTATGATGAAGAAGAGGAGGATGGAAAGGGGAAGAAAATGAGACATCAGTGGCCTTCTGAGGAAGCCTCTATGGATCTGGTGAAGGATGCCAAAATCTGTGCCTTCCTTCTTAGAAAAAAACGATTTGGGCAATGGACCAAACTACTGTGTGTTATCAAAGAAAACAAACTACTGGTAATTCTTATTTTCAGCTAGCTATATTTTCTTTGTACCTTTTAGATGATGTATTTATTTTCACAGGAATCTGATTTTTGGAATATGTTCTGCAAACAGTGGCCAAGTCTGCAGTAACCTTACCAAAGAGTTTGGTCATGATTTACCCAAGAAGCAGAAAAGCACTGAAATTATAAGTGTATCATTTCACCACTTAGAACTTTGATTTTTATTTCATTTAAGCTTGAACCCCAGCAGTTCTCTGATATTGGAACGAACATCTGGCCCATTATCTTCTAAAATATTTAATTTGGAAAAAAATAGTTGCTGAAACTGTAAATCCAGTCTTTCATTCCCTGCGGACAAAAAAATCTCATAGGGAGCTCTGTGTGTGAACTGTTGGATCAGACTGCTGGAGAGAAAAGTCCCTTGTTGGACTGAGAATTCACTTGGCAGCATATGCTGTGGTAATGTACACACTTTAAACTAAACCTTTGCCATCTGTTCTGCAGTAATTATGATGCAGTATTCACATGATGCACAGCTGCATTATAAAAGGGACAGAAACAAGTGGATGTATTTATTCCTTAAGCAAATCTGTTATGCTTCTTTCTCATTGGAGGCACCAGTGAAAGATTCCATGAATTATCTGCTCACAGATGCATTTTTGTTTTATGAAAAGAGACCTTAATTGAGGGAAGCATTTACTGTGTGTTGTTATGAGCAAACTAATGCTTATATTAATCAATAAGTTGGGGTCCTCGGTGCTCCTGCCTTCTGATGTGGTGCTTCCAGCCCATGTGCCTAATTACATAACAATTCCTGCGCCGTCCCCAGTGTTAAAAGCTGGTTAACAGGCCATAGAACATTTTCTGTAGAACCTCTCTGTTCTAGGTGGTACAATGTAGTTTAGCTGTGTTCGCTTTCCAAGTACATTTGTGCTTATGGCAGTATAGAAAATAGCAGGATAAGACATGGAGGTAAGAGATTTCTGAAAATACACTTGGAATGAATTTGCTAGTTTGCAGTGGCTTTAATTTTTGTACCCTCCTGTATTTAAATGTTAAAAAAAAAGTTCATTCTGATTCAGATTTTATTATATTCTTATAATGCCATTATCCTTAATGCACATTTTTATCACCATATATCAGTATCATATCCAATATCAGCACCATCTGATAGCAGCTTGAAGAAAGGAAAGAGACAGAGAAACAGATTTTTCCCTGAAGTCATACAGCATTTGTTCTACAATTACATTTATTGTTCCATATAAAAATATGTTATTCTTTATATTTTCATTTCCTTTACCCACATGTGTGGTCCGAAAAGCTGGGTTTTTTTCCCTTATAGGGATCGTCTTTCAGTAATTCTATAATGGGATTAAGAAAATAAAAGTCACAATAGGAGTCTAACAACCAAGTTACACAAGATTGGTTTATTGTTTGAAGGAGGACTTGGACAGTTAACTTATGAGATATGCAAGTAAAACAAATATGTGTTCTTAGGGATTAGTAATTGCTTGTGTCATAAATGCAGCTGTCATCATAAAACAAAAATATTTTAATTAGAATTAGACATTAGACATAACTTTTAGTAGGGAATTACTTTTCACTTAAAGTCCGTTAGGGACTCATTTTTCACTTAAAGTCTTTTAATATATATATACTTCAGTTTTAGCAATGTATAATTTTAAATAAAATATTTGGATTAATATAAAAGGAATTACAAGCTGTTTATTGGTTCTTAAAGTGAATAATGTTGTATATATTCCAGATTTCATAGCTTGAAAACTTAGTATTTTTTAAATGTTGCTAATTAAAAATCCGTGACCAAATTGGAGAAACTTTGGTGTAATGGGCTTTGGAGAGGGAAGGCTTGTCAGTGATCTGCAGAGGCTGGTTTAAAATTGGCTGTATTTGCTCAGCCTAACTTTTAGTGTTTATAACATACTTTTATCAATTGTCTTCCAGTCAGTTGCATCCTGGCGTGAATACTGCTGCAGACGTGCAGAAGTTCATGTGCTTTTCTCTGTTTACATAAATGTTCAGCTATTCTTTGTATGCAGATACTAGTTAATCTTACTGATTATCAGAGACCCCTTTATTATCAGATGTCTTTTTGGCCTTAGTGCTTATTTGTATGAGTGAAAGCCCAATTTACATAAGTATATAAAGTAACTGGACATTTGTATGGAGAGTTAAACATTGTTCTTTGGGAGCCTCAACTGTAGTGCTGGGTTGGAAGGTGGGAATGGAGACTGGAGTCTGTAGGATGAGTGATGTAAAGAGGGAGCCCTCTGTCTTCAGATCAGCAGTTCCAGCAGAGAGCAGGTCATCAGTGACCCAGCAGGAAATGGCTGCTCATTGACAGCGTTTACTGATGAGGGAAGAAGTGTAAGTACATCATTGTAGCCAGGAGCTTACAAAATGAAGTCATAGAAATTTGTGCAGGGACTATTAGACAGAATTAACTACAAAAGTTTGATTTTACCCACTTTCCATGAAGCTTTTTTTACTTATCTCAAGAAAATGAACAGGTGAGCAAGGCATGTGCCAGTGTCTTTGCAGTTGCAGTGTGTAGGCACTGATGCAAATTTGCCTTCATATGCTGAAGAGCAAGGTAAACATCTGAGCTTTAAACTTGTTAAGTTACAAGTTTATTCTGCTGCTACATGTGAACAGATATCCTAAATCACCCTCTTCCTACCTGATCAAGGTCAAGGTTGAGTCATAAGGATAATGCAGAGACACTTAATGCTCTTCATATGTTTTACCTGTCCTGCAATAAAAGACATCTATTATTGTCAGTCTGGAAGTAATTTTGCTTTACAGAGTGGATGAGTTTGCTCTGGCTGAACTCTGTGCTATGTGGCAAAGGGATGTGTAAAATCTATTCAAAATTCTATGAATTAAAAATATAGCATTTCTATGTAATAACAGCTTTTCCCCAAGGTTCAAAAATATAATATCTAACTCTGGAACTTCCTTTATGTTTATTTAGTGTTACAAAAGCTCCAAGGACCAGCAGCCCCAGATGGAGCTGTTCCTGAATGACTGCAGTATCACCTATATTCCCAAAGACAGCAAAAAGAAGAAGCATGAGCTGAAAATCTCTCACCAAGGAGCAGATGCCCTGGTTCTGGCAGTGCAGAGCAAAGAGCAGGCAGAACAGTGGCTAAAGGTAAGGGGGGATTTCTAACCAGGAGTCTTTCTACCCATGAAGTGTTCACATTGCTCAGTTGCTGTTACAAACTGAGACACAGACAGCAACTTTCACCCAAATCCAGACAACTTAAATCCCATCTAATTTGGGACTGCAGAAATACAGGTTTTAAGTTCAGGCCTCGAAGCGATTCCTCAGGGTTAACCCAGTGCTGCTGCTGTGACGGTTTTCACTACTAATAGCACAATAATCTGGCACAAAGAGGAGAGGTGGCAAATTCCCTTCCATCTCCAGTTCATTTTCCAGAAAGATTTGGTGGTTAAGGCACAGTCATGGTGAGTGGAAAGTTCAAATTCCGTCAGGTGGAGGCAACTGGCACCAATACTATTTTTGGTATGGTGTCACCTTTTTAAAAAGATTATTTGAATGGCTCTGGATGGAGAAAAATCCTTCAGCTTCCTGAAGGCCATTCAAGTTTCCTAATTCTGGTTTAGCAGCGTATCATCTGTTATGGTTTGTCCTGTGAATGTAGACTTCGGAGAAAATGGGATTTTGTCATCTTCCATTCCTCTCTGTTCAGTGTCTGCAAACATGGAAAAATCCCAAGGCAAGGGCTGCTGTTACAGATCCTAACCAGATTACTAGTATTTATGTTGGACTTTGCCAGTCTCAAAGGTGGAGGTCAGTGAAGTAGTGTGGGAAACTATCACTGAAGTTGCAGTAGCAACTGTTTTAAGACCTTGAAATCCAGCCTTTTAAATGCATGTATAAGTCTGAATGCATCAGACTCATCAGGCATTCTCCATGCTGTGCTCTGATGTAACCTTATATGGTACTTATTTTTCTAAGAATAAATTGTATTTCCCCAAATACAATTGAATTAAACACATAGGAATTTCCTGATGGCAGATAGTTTTTCTGCAGAAGAGGGAGACATAAAATGCAGCTTAATCGGTATAAATTCTGCTGTGGGCTAATGTACTAAATGGAAAATTAATCTGTAATTTCCTATTTTGCAATATTTGAATATACCTTTTGGGGGTTTGAGGTTTATGTGTGTTTGGTTTTGACTCTGACTTTGTATCCTGGCTTAGAAAATTCTCTATTGTCATTTTAATGGCAACTAATCCCAGCCATGTATTTGTTAGCCTTCTTCTAACATCAGTATCTTGTCCTAAGTTTTAAAGTCATGCAAGTGTCCCACTAGTTCAGCTAGCAGTTCAAAACCACTGATTGGAATGAAGAGAAGTTCATAAGTCATGTTCCCTTCCAAGGGAATTCCGCTGTAATTAGATCATAGAAACTGCACCCTTATTTCCTGTGTTGTTCTAAATTCGGGTTTAGTAATACTGAGCTCACTGGCATCTATCAGACGTTCTTTCATAAAAATTGTTCTATTTTTTTAAATTGTATATAAAGCATCCCCACACAGGCAGACAGAGCAGTACTAGATTTTTCCATATCCCAGATGCATTCCTGCTGCTTCAAAATGAGAAGAAAAAGAGGGATTTTGTGCAGTTGCATGTTCACACAGTTGTGTATTCTATGTGTCTGCAAAGCATTTGGAGACAGTCTGACAGCACTTTATTTAGCTCCTTCATGCTGCAAAGCTCTCTATTCATGAAATCTTTCAAGGACATGGCACTGTTACTGTACTCAACTTCCAAGTGCTCCGTGCTGCTTCAGCCCTTTGCTTCTGCAGTACAAACTGCCTTTCCCACAGCTAACCAGAAATGATCTGTGCAGCTCTTGCAGCAGCTCCAGTGTTTTCCAAAAGAAGTATGGCCTTTGAGAAATACCATAAGCATTGCTTTCTGTATTTTTTAAAATACACCAAAATTTAAGGATTTTTTTTATTATTATATAAGCAGTTATGTTTGGATCATTCAAGTTTTACTCAAAATTAGCTTCTGAAAATCATGTGTGGCTTTGTGTAAGATATTCTTAGACTATGAAAGAGGTCACTGCTTCTTGGGAGGTTTTAGCTTTCCCAGCCTCCCTCCCAGAGGGCCAGGGTCCTTCCCAGTGCTCTGTCCCTTACATGTGATTTCTGTAGTTAATAGCATGGACAGATCCAGAGACTGCCAGTGAGAAAGGACTCTGCAACCACATTTTTAGAGCATAAGATGCCTTCTTGGTCAAAGATACTGCACCAGTGTGTGCCACTTGTGGCGGGTTATCACCCAGGAGCAATGGGTTCTCATTAATCCAAATGATAAGTGTCACATTAAAGCTTTACACTTGATCCTAAACAGCTCAAAATGTTTTTGGAGACCAGATTGTCCTTTGAAAGCTAAACCAATCTTTTTTTTTTCCAATTCATGTATATAATCAGTTCAGAATATATTTATTAAGTAAATAATTTTAAAATATCTATTGGAAGACAAATTCTAAATCAATGTAGAATACTTTAGACCTTTTTTTTTGTAAAGATGACACCAAAAAAGCCCCAGCTGATAAACATAGTGCAAATTGAAGTCTAGACTGGAAACCACAAAGGGAGTTTCAGATTTACCAGCTAACAAACGCTTGATGAAAACAGATAGCTGATGTCACCAAAGAGCCTGTCAGGATTTCAGAGGAAGGAGCAAAACTAGTATAAATTCAGGCTAGAGCTGAGATCATCTCAGTAATATGGTGGGCAACAAAAAGTGGTGGAATTTTCCAGACTTGAGTCCTAAAATGTTCCCACAAAAATCTACATGAAAAAAATATGTGCAGTTACACACTCTAACCCAAAAATGATCTTTTTCCATGCATGCTTGAATATATATGTGCGTCTGCGCACCCTTTTGTGGTCAAGTAAGGTCTGAAATTTCCCTGTTTGTCTCAGCACATCCAACAGACTGGTAAAACTGCACTTATTTGTCAGCTTCCCTGGGAAATGCTGCATTTAAAAATAAAAGGACTGGTAAGACCATGACCTTACAAGAGGATGCTTGTTCAGTGGCTTTGTTTGTACGGATGAATGTGCTCTGTGTGCAGAACCCTCAGACCAGGCCACAGAAAACTGCACTCAATATTAAAAATACATGGATGCCAAAGAAATTAAGTTGAGGTAACTTGTTGTAGAAGACTGGTCACGGTGTAGAAGGAAATGGTCACAGTGACTGGTGCCAAGGCCTTCTCTTCCTCCTAACATTCCTCCTGCAAAAATGTATTTCTGATTTATCATGCATGAGATGCAATCTATCATTCTGGAGTACTGGCCTTGATTTTCATTTTTCCCCAGCATTAGGCACCCTTAGTTAGCTTCTCTGCATTTTATGGTGCTCTGCTGCTGTTCAGCAGTCTCTCCAGCTGAGGGTCTGTAATTGAGCAGTGAATCTTCCAGCCATAAGGAGACATTGCTTCATGTGTCATGTTGACAGTGCTCAGCCAGTTCTGAACTTGTCATAATAAGGAGGATATTTTTCCCTGAAGAGAGAATAAAACCATGGTTGGGACTGTATCCAGTCATCCAAAGGCTCTGCAACATTCCTTGTAGGGCTGTTCAGCTGGTTCACCTACCTAGTTTTTCTCTCTGATTAACTGCATGTTGTCTCTCATGAAAGTCTATGAAAACATCTCCTTTTTTTCACTGTCCTGAGTTTAGTGAAGGTAATCAAGTAACTTCTGGCCTCCAGTCTTTATGTGGACAGTTTTACTGAAGAGTAAACTACTGACAGAGCTGTTCTTTAGCCAGTTTATATGAGCATGAAATTGAGCTTGTAACTGTAAACTGTGTATGGCTGCTTTTGCTTTCTATGGGAATTTCCAGCTAGAGATCTTCTACACTTCAGGCATTTCTTTCTTGGCTTATGTAATGCTCCCCAAAGAGGTTATTATGTCCATTTTGTAGCTGAGTAGAATCAAGTGCTGAATGGTCAAGCCTTACAACTGACTAAAAAACGTGGTTTTTGGGATGTATACTTGGTGCTAGTAATTTCCATGCAGCGTTTGTTAATTTGTAAGAAACTTTTAGAATGTACTATCACCCAGGGCATTTGGGCCAGGTTCTTTCTCCACTGCCCATTATCACCAGCAGCAAAGGCTGTGCAAACTAAATGAAACCTCCCAGGAATTACACCCCTGTTGTTCAATCAGATGGTTTAAAATACCTCAGTTCAAGTCACAGCAAGGTCAGTCAGTTTGCACAATAGCTGTTTAGGGCCTCACCTGCAGAGGGGACTCCCCAAACTGCACAGGGAGTTTTGACCAGTCTGCAGGACTCTGCCAGTGGGCAGAGCCAGAGGATCCCAGCTTGGCGGTGAGCCAGAGTCAGTGTGTGTGTTTGTGTGTGACCAGCACCATGGAAAACAATACATTATTTAAAAGAACCAGATGTATATGTAAATTTTAAAAACCCAACCAAACCACCCACAAATACAGAACCACAAACATCCTATTTACTTGTTTTCTCAGTGATAATATTTCTTTGGGTTTCCTGGCTAAAATCACAAACGCGAGCTGTCGCAGTCAGAGCAGAACCCAGGAGGGCTGGGACTTTCACCACTAGATACGATTCCTCCTCTCTCCTACTCACAGCTTTGGATGGAAAATCATTTAAATCACACCTAGCTCAGACTCACAGCCCAAAGTGCCACGTGCATCCCTGCAGCACCCAGGCTAGGGATGCAGCTCCCCTGGTACAGGGCACCTCTGCCCTTGGAGCAGCAGTGCCTCCTGCCTCCCTCCCCAGCCTCTGGGGAGTGCCTCCTCCCTGGGCTCTGCCTGATCCAGCAGCCATATATGGCAATGGACTTCATGGCAATAACGCAGGAGAAATGATACAGGGCTTGTCTTGGTTGAGTAAGTCAGAAAAGTATTCCTAAGGGGATGCACAGGCACTAAGGAAAGGCTTACTGACTGCTACTCTGCCAGAATCTCATCCTCACTTTGCTCAGACAAATGGCAGTAAGGCAGAAAGATTAATCTTTCCAGGCTAAGGGATATCTGAGAATAATGTTTTCCAGGACAGAAGGTAAAGGGGGTTTCTTTTTGAGACTTACAGCGCAGGCTATGATGGGAATAATTTCTGCATTTCCTGCCTAAGATTTTCCTCTAGGCGAACTCCTCAGGGCATTTCTTCTCTGCAAAACACTAAGAGGAGTTTTGCTCCTCTCCTAAGGAGGAGGTTATTGACACTAACCTATGGAACAGTCCACAAGAAAGAGAAAATGAGGATTTAGTCATGCCAAAATGACAGAGTCCCAGAAAGTCAGTACTCTTCCAGAAGTGAAAACTGAGTGTTTCAGGAATGGGAAATACTGACTTACAGCTGGAGCCAAACCCTTTTCCCTGTGCTGTGTTGTACTTAAGCAGATTTCAGCTTTGCCGTATTCCTAATTCCAGAGTTAAGTGGCAGAGCCAAGGGATGCAGCCCATCCCATTGCTAGCAATTCCAGTATTTGTGAAACTTGTGGGCAGAGGAGGACAAGTGGGTGGGTGGCTGGCCGGATTACATAAAGCAAAGCAAATGTGCACTCAGGCTGTGGACTTTCTGTCTTGGACTCTATCATATTAAGAAGTGTGAGCTCCTCATGGGAGTTCCATGAGAACACAAGATGATACAAAATGCTGTAATCACAGCCCTGTGGCAGGGAGGCTGTAGCTTGAGCTCATCCGTGGTATCCACCAGGAGAGAGGTCTGCAAGCTCCTCGAGCACAGGACAACTTATAGTCTTGTTCCTTAACAGGTCCCAAAGAGATCAGCCATAAGGAGCTATCTACAAATGTACTTTTACTCAGAATTTGTTTGGTTTCTGTGTGGCGGGGACTGGCTGGCAAGCAGCTGGTTTTACTACAGAGCCAGTGCTTTTTATCGGGAGCTTGGAACTTTAAAGTAGCCAGAAGAATCTAATTTACTTTTTCTGACTTCACATGTGGAATAAGTGTTGGGCAAGTATTTTGCCTCCAGTCCTGGTGTGTCTTTTAAAATAAGATATACAAGAATTATAGAAATTTGTAGGTATATGCAGGTAAGTTTTTTAATAGTAAATATTAGTGCTTCTGTAGTAAGATAGTTTTAAAGAAAGAAATATTCCAGACACACCATGTGGCAGAAATTCCACTGACTTCACCCATG
Source organism: Onychostruthus taczanowskii (assembly GCF_017590055.1). Lineage (NCBI taxonomy): Eukaryota > Metazoa > Chordata > Aves > Passeriformes > Passeridae > Onychostruthus > Onychostruthus taczanowskii. The sequence goes on along the minus strand of NW_024499239.1, from coordinate 19,544,941 downwards.
GCTCAGGACAGGGAATCTTTCCAGCTTCCTACCTACAAATATTTCTCCTCTGTGCCTTCTGTCCCTGCAGTCAATGCCGTACTCTGATTTATATCCTGATCCACCTGGGGATTCAAGGTCTAAAGCCCTCGTCTAAAGCTAAGGGAGCTGGGGCTGTTTAACCTGGAGAAAAGGAGGTTCAGGGGGGACCTTTGTGTTCTCTGCAGCTCCCTGAAAGGAGAGAACCAATCTGTAGCCAGGGTGGGGATTGCTCTCTTCTCCCAGGTAACATGTGACAGGAAAAGAGAAAACTATCTCAAGTCTCACCTGAGGAGGTTTAGGTTGGATATTAGGAAAAATTTCTCCACTGAAAGGAGCAGGCTGCCAAGGAAAGTGGTGGAGTCAGTCCCTGGAGATATTTAAAATACTGTGTAGATGTGGCACTTAGGGACATGGTTTAGTGGTGCATTTGGTACTGCTGGGTTAACAGCTGGACTCTTATCTTGGGATTTTTTTCCAACTAAATGATTCTATAATTCTGTAAATAAGGAATAATAATACAGTTCAGGTTACAGAAGTTTTTCCAGGTCTGCATTTGAAAGTGGCAATTCTGAAGTCTGCTAATCGTGACATTGTAATGGTAATTGTGGTACTTCAGATTCTTGCTATGGAATAGCAAAAGATTATTTTAAATGCATTTGGCTTTGAGGCTATCCAAAGCAATACAGGGTCTTCAGTTTTCTGATTACATTTGGTCATATATTTTAAATATTTGAATAGATAGTCTGTTTTTGATCTCAGTTTGATTTTCCTGGCAGATCACACTGTGTGTGTGTGTACCTGTAATGTACAAAGGCATTTGGGGTGAGAAAAAGATAATTATTTCCTTTCCCTAATGTGTGAGAAAACTTAAGCTAACAATGGAATATTTGCCATTACAAGGTATTCTCAGTGCACCCTTCCCTTTGATGCCATTTTATTAAAAATGACGCTTTTGGGGATTCTTTTTTTCCCCTTTTTGTTGGAGCTACTGAGATACATTTATTCATATTTTTAGGCTTTTCATTGCAATGGATAAAAGCTTGCTGAACTCCATTCCTCATTCTCACTCACAATTACTTTTTAATGAGAATAGTAATCTTTTGTTTTCATATGGCTTCAGAAGATGGAACATAGAAAAAACTGACAAGAACTTTTGAGTCTTGTGATTGAAATGATGCAAGTTGGCAATACTGGTGGAATGTTTTATCCTTAAAATTTTGAGCTAAAGCTATATGCATGTGAAAACCAGATTTTTAATGGCAGCTGTCTGCAAACGTAATTATAGAGAGTGCATCCAGGCCACCATTATATATTAAAGACATTTCATCCTGGTGAGGTGGAGGAGAATGAGTTCTGTGCTGTGCATTGAACACAATTATAATGCACGTGGAAGGTGATGAGCAAGTCTTTGCCAGTGAACCTTTTGAACCCAAATGAGGTGTTGAACCCTTGAATATGCATTTACTTTAGATCCTGCCACCAACTCCCTTTGGACAGTGTGTCATTTTTTAAATCAAAATTTAATTACAACCCAATTAAGCACTTCAACTTCTCCTTAAATATGTGGGGTATGATAAGAGCTGGATTTACTTGAGTGCATGACTTAGCACATACTCCTGAGTTAGTGCTGCCAAATCATTTCCCTCTGTTCTGCCTGTAACTCCCATTACAATCTGCCTTTGCCAAAATTAACTAACTGTGTGGTGTGAGCAGATGCTGAAAACATAAGCTATTGAACCAGGGTCATGCAGGAGACAGAAATGAATGTTCCCAGAAACTGTACAGTCACATTTCCCTAGGAGGAAAACAGCAGTGTATTTACACCATACTGAGGACCAGTGATTGAAAAAAAATCCAGACATATGAAAAAAATCTCATGATTTTGGGGAGTTCAGGGCTTTTCTTAATTCTGAGGTGCTCTGCTACAGATATATCAACATTTTCTGTTACAAAGGACAGCAAGTGCCATGAAATGCTGGTCTTGTTTCTGGAACGAAATATAGGGTAGGTCAGACAGGAAAGGATGCTGAACTGTTTTGAGATTCTAGCTCAGAAATAAAAGTGTAGGTTTATCTCCCAGCTTTGCTTAGGGTTTTTTTGTGTGTCACTGAGTGAATGATTTCATCATTATTTTGTTCCTGGGTTCTCTCTCTGTAAAATGGGGCTGGTGCTCTTCCTTTCTTTATGGTGTATAATGCCTGTAATTTATGATGTGCTCCTGAGTAGCATAAGGGTCTTTGCAAACCCATAAATGTTTGATTTGATTTAGCTTCACCTTTAAAGGTTGCTTAAGTGCTGCGAAAGGAAAAGGATGTTTAGTGCCATCCTTTGCTTTTTAGTAGTTTCCACATCAAAATTGTTCAGTTTGAAACTCAGCATGAGCTTGGATGGAGAGCCTGTTCTCATCAGCACAAGCAGTTTCAAGATGATGATGAGCTGGTGGTAATTCACCCTTAAGAACCCTTAAACCCTTAGCTATGGCCCTGGGGAATCATCAAACATCTTTACTCATTGTGTATTTTTACATTTATGTAATTTCAGGTTTTTAAGTTCTTTGAATTCCATAAAATACCAGCAAATTCCCAGTTCAAGATTTTTCTTGACTTTTTAGAACGGAAAATGCCATTTCCGTTTGCTACAAACATATTTACAATTACTTTCACCTTTAACTCTTAAGTTAATGTGTAGTTATAGTACGAAAATGCCCCAAAATACTACTGTGCAGTATTAACTCTAAGCTAACAAGCACTTCTTTAGTTCTCTGATAGCAAAAAAGAGTATCTGTGCAGTGTCTTATACAAAACTCTTGTCTATTGGCTTGAGGCACCTTGGATCCCATTTTCTCATAATTGTAATGAAATTAGTTTGGTGGTGTCAGCTGAGTTTATATTGCAAAATTAGCTCGTGGAAATCAGCAGTGCAACTGGTTTCTTCACTTAGGAGAGCCTTGGAGCTTAGTCTGCTTAGAAACTGAAACCTTCCACCTCTAGACTGTATGTCTCCTTCAGGTCATACATGAAAAGACTTAGGGAGGGAGCATGGAGAAGTTGTAGTGTCAGCCTGCCTGACACCTGCCAGCCTAGTAAATGTCTGTGTGATTCTCCTTCCTATCTCCTTTCACATCCGTATATAATTTCTAATCACTCTGATGTGTATTTATGAATAATTAATAAGTTGTGCCTTGTCTCCTAAGGTTATCAAAGATGTGTGCAGCAACTGCACAGGAGCTGTGGACTCTGATGGGCCGTTATCTAGTTCTCCAGTACACAAAGTGGAGCTGGAAAAGGTAAAGCTACCAAAATTATGAATGTAAAATTTCTTATGATTACTCAAAGAGACACTGGTAGGCACTGGATGTAAATCCTTGCTGCCTTGTGTTGCTGTTCCAGGCACACAGTGCCTGTGTTGTGTCGGTCTGGCTGTGTGCACACATCCTGCAGAGATGAGGTTTCTGCCCTGTCACTTTGTTGGGCCTTGAGCAAGCAGCAGGCTGGCTTGGGTCCAGCTTCTCCTCAGCCATAGCAGGGTGGGTACATGTGCTGAGATGCAGAGATGGGCTGCAACAAATGCAAACAGCAAGCAGGGGTGTCACTCTTGAGGAAGATTATACCAGGGTTTTAAGGGAAAGTCTCTTATTTTGGGGAATTGAGTCCTTGAAGGGCTCCCTGGGCATGCTGAGGTCACTGCTTTGGCAGACTCTTCCAAGCATTCGTGTCTCAGTAGAGAAACTTGGCTGCTCACACGTGGTACTTGGCTACTCCACTGCCTTGACTCAGCAGGATGTGAGAGCAGGAATTAGGGAAGTGAGCAGCTTTGCAGTGAATGATTGGTGCATTACCAGCACCAGTTTAAGCCTGTGCTCCGGTAAGGCATCCATATGAGCAAATCTCTCTGCAGCCCCTCCTTAAAAATCCCACTGACAGAGGCTTCATCACCCAGTGCCTAAAGGCAAGTGCCACCCCTCTGGTGGCAGTGCACCACAGCCTGTGGTGTTGTTGCTTTGGTCCTGGGAACTTTTCCAGGAGAGCCTAGACCTCCTGGTTCCACAGGCAGAAGCTGTTGTGTTTGCACACACCTGCACAGTATTGACAAAGCAACTTAAAGTGTTGGAAAATAGGGTTTTTTTCTAAAATGCATGCCTTGGAAAGGAGTAGTTTATCTGGTCATCCATTCTTTTTTGTGATAATCTGCACCTCTGCTTCGTGGCTTCACCACTTCTGAGTAATGTGGTCATCAAAACTGTGCTGCCATAAGCTCTATCTACTTGAACCCAGACCTCATGCATAACCATTGCAGAATAATCAGTGCTAAAAAATTATTTCAAAAGCCTTTTTTGCACATATTGAAAGTACTGGAGGACCTTGTAGGAATACACTATTTTCTGATGAGTTGTAATTGCAAATGCATGTATGGAGCATTTTTAAAGATATGGCCTTTTACCCTACTCATATCTGGTACATGTAATTTTTTATTGCAACATTTAGAGTCTATAAATACATTAAAATATGTGGTGAATTAGGAATATTTCACTGATTTTTAATACACTTTCAAAGATATACTATTTTACTGTTTCTGTGATTTTCTAAAGCCTCTAAAACTGACATTTTTACTATCTCATAATTTTCTTCCAAGTGGATGAGAGCTTGAAAGTGGGTTTTATTTCATAGTAAGTCTATTTTTGAAGGGACCCATGACATTTGATTTTATGAAGGTGCAAACATTGTATGTCAGCTGATCTCTTTGCCCCTGCAGAAGCTGTCGTTTGAGAGGCCAAGCTCAGATGGGGAAGGTGTTGTGGAAAATGGCATCACTGCTGTGTGCAATGGTAAAGAACAAGGTATGTCTGGTGTCAGTAATGTGTGCTGAGAAAAAGGGAAATACCTTGCTTTTATCTTTCCAAAAATGTAAAGTTTTGGAATGGTTTTATTAGGATTCAGTTTAACTTGAGAGCTGAGCTATGTCAAGAAGGATTCCTTCAATTCTGGTAGCAACATTTGATGTTATTGTGTAGGTAAAATCAATATAATTACTATTAGGAAACAGAATATAGAAGTTTGGATTTGGCCTTTTCTGTGTTCAAAAGCACAGGTTTTCAGACCCTGGGCGGCCACTAGAGGCAAATAACAGGTTTTTTAGTAACTGTATAGTGACAATATAAATATTTTTCGCTTAGAAGCTTTACACAATATAGTGGTGTAAAGCTTCTATGCAAAAAAGCTGTCATTAAATACTAGAAGGAGAGAACCATGCATATATATATATAAATATATGTGTCTGTGTGCACAGACACCTTCATATATAAACTGTCATGTTACATATGATTATTTATGTTAAAAATACATATAGTGGTGCAATATCAGTGAGTTTTTGAGTACATAAGTGTATAATTTTGCATATGCTACTTTGGAGCCGTGTGTTTTCTGCAGTCCTTATATCTAACAAAGGCAAATCCCAAATCCAGAAGGAGTTCTGGCCAAGTTATTTCTAAGGCACTCAACCCTTATGATCTCTTCTCCATCCCCTTCCCTCCTCTGCAAAGCAGAAGAAATTCTGTGGCTTCCTTAACTTGCTGTTAGATGAAGCATTTTCCTGCTGCTGTTAAGTGAAGGGTAACATGAGCTGCAGAGAGCACAATGTCAATACTGGCCTTGGTGCCAGCACTGTCTCACCTTTTGATCTTGTCCCTTATCTCTTCTCTGGGTCATTTTCCAGCATTTCCTGGCCATACAGATCTCTGAACAGTATGGGACAGTGTCATGGTTTGTGGTTTTCTGAAAGTCATGGTACATTTTTACATTTTTTTTTTCACATTTTAAAAATCTTCTATTAAGCTTTCATAAAAAACCTGTGGAGAATCATCTGTGACCCAAAATCTGTGTTGCCCACGGTGTCCAGAAATACCTGGTGGCCCAGGTACCCTGCAGAAGGTGTGATGATGCAGCTGGAAAAGCAGCCCAGCTTAGGGTCATTGAAAACACCAGTGGCTTTTGAAAATTGACTTCCAATGCATAGTAGGAGAAATTATGGGCATTAATGACTGCAAGAAGACTGAGGTGTCCTTGATGAAGTTGTGCTATGGGGTTTTGAAATGGATAGGAAGTGTTTAATGGACTACATGGGAAGGGAGGCTTCAGGGAATGATCGTCTCCAGCTGGCACCAACCACCAGCCTCTGCTCTGCTCTAAACCAGCTGCTTGCTTTGCTGTGGGGAAGGAAATGAGAATAAAAGGCTTTTGTGAAAAAAATCGCTGGCAATTGGGCAATTAGTATATTCTTTAGACTCAAAAAGATTAAGTCATGAAAGCCGTATTTCTGCTGCCTCTAAGTTCAGCAGGGAAAAAACCCAGCAATTTAAAGGGAAGACAGGACAGAAAAACAAACACTACAGTGGACTTATTCCACTGTCCATGATTGTGAGAATGATTCCTTTTGGCTTCTGTCTCAGAGAAATGAGCTTTTCTGTCTCTGGCTTTTTTCAGTGCTTTTTGTCTGCCCCTCAATAGCCACAGTCAGCCTTTGGCTGCTGCTGTGTGGGATGGAAACCTGTCTGAGGGCAGGGGCTGTGCCCCCGGCAGGGGCTCATCAGCTGGTTGGATGGGTGCCCTTCCTCCCTCCAACAAGGGAGCCTGCTGCATGTTTAGAGAGCACAGTGCAGGTTGTGAGCACCCTTGCCTTGAAAAAGATAATTAGACCTGGATGTGTTGGAGTTGGCTGGGGGCAGCACTTCCAGGGCTGCCTTTCCCACTCAGCACTGGCAGATTCGTATAGTCTTGGCTACAGATAAAATTTCTAAATAATGTTCCATGATTGCTAACAATTAAACTAAGTGATAAATTATCCCATGGTGAGTCCCAAGCTGCTTCTCTATCTGCTGTGCATTCTTCTTCCCAGCTCATCAGTTCACACAGTCATTTCTCATGTGAACATTTTGTCCAATTTTTCCCTCAGTTTGTGCAAGTCTATAACCACTAAGTGTTCCCTTTTGCAAAAGGAATTGTTATGTTGGGGATAAAGACAGAGCAGCTCAATTAGTAACTATTTTAAATTAATTGTTCATTAAAATCACATATCAGGGCAAGTTGATGGAATTTTTGCTGCCCTGTCAGTTAGCAGACTTCTGCTCTGCTGCTAGTTCAGGCAACAGTTTAGGCCACTGAATGCAGTTTTTGACATTTGTTTGTTCTGTTTTTGCAAATAAAAGCTTGTTTTTTTCTAAATCTGTTTATTCTTAGAAACTCTTCTTAAAAAAAAAAAAAAAGTATTAGGGTTTTAATCAGGTAGGCACTTCTAAACACCATATCCATAGTCCTTGCCATATTGCATTCAGAAGCATAGACTGGGTGTTAACAAAATACCTCTTTTCAGCAGAGCTTTTTCTTTCCAGTGGTCACAAAAATGGCCAACTTATGGAATATTCATACTGATCCCACTAATTTCTTAGTAGTTAATTCATAAGTCTTGTCTTTCTAAAATGTCCATTGTGATAAGATGTCTTAACCTAATTGTGCACAGAAGAAGTAATTTTGCTAAGCAAGCATATTCTGTCTTTTTTGTCTACTTAATTATTGAAGTATTTTGAGAAAAACATTTAGGAACACTGAAGAAAACACTGAAAAAGTGTCTGACTGGATTTTTGTTCTGTGTAAATGAGCTAAATTTATATATAGGTACTTTACTCATACTCCTAAATTAGATGATGACTGCTGTGGAAAGAGACTTCAAGCTTGATTAGATGAAATAAAGTTGCAAAATTGATCGTTTGTATTATCCTTCAGAATGCCATGATTTTTATAACACAGAGGTTATTAGGGAATATTGTATTTGTCTCATTGAAATCTGTAACTTTTGTACAATTGTTTGTCTTTGCTCTTCCTTATGTCTTGCATAGGATATTTTTGTCTGAACTTCTGTTTTTATTTAGGTTCTCTCTATTGGTTGGTGTACACACACTACTAAATACACACTTCTGCTTTCTTAATAGTGAAGAGGAAAAAAAGTTCGAAAACGGAAGCCAAGGGCCCTGTGACTAAAGTAACAGGGAAAAAAATAACAAAGATCATTGGTTTAGGAAAGAAAAAGCCATCAACAGATGAACAGACCTCATCAGCTGAAGAAGATGTTCCAACATGTGGTAAGTGGTTTTTCTTCTTGAGTTTTAAATGCACGTTGCTATTAAAATTTTATAGCATTCTAGCCTAGGAATTTTTCTAAAATTGCTTTTACGGCAATAATTCTTCCCCAGCATTGGAAGGATGCACCCAGACTGCAAGAGGAGTAATCAAGAGTGTGTCATTTGCAGAGACTAAAACAATTTGACTTTTTAATAAAAAGAATAACACAGGGTCAGATATCACTGCTCTTTGCAGAAGTGAGAAAAAGGAGGAAGAGAAATGTGAGCAAGAAGCATAAAGAAACAAGTGCTGTTCTCAAACAGATGGTTATAAAATGAATATAGGCTGAACTATGAAATAAATTGAGGCTACAAAGTAGAAGAAGGTTCTTGGAAAGTGATCAGGTCTTTTATAGTAGATTGTGGTTAAGGTTTTATGGAATAGCAGACAGCAGTCAACTGGCCTCAACCAAAATGATTTGCGTTTAATTATGAGTTCACAAAGTGGTACATATTGGACAAAATGAAGTAACAAATTTCTAGTAAGCTGTTTTAACTCTTAATTTTGGCCATTCCAATGACAGCTGTAGTGCACAAGGAAATGTATAAAAAGGCATGCAGAAAATACTTGTGTTTGTATTGTATCTGTTAAGATTTGCTCGCAGTTTAAAACATTGTGCAATGCACTTACCTGATGTCCTCACAGCTCTGCTGTTTTAAAACAGTGCAATGTACTTACATTCTCCAGTTTATCTTTTGGTGCTCCAGTATTAGGTAACACTTACACGTGAATAAGATTGAACTCACCGTTCACCCAATCCCTTCAAAAGACAAATTTCCTTGGAAAGCTTTGAAACAGTTGCACCAGATTCTGAATATGGATTTTACCCTTTAATTGACTAGAAAAGTTTAGGGAAACCCAGAAGTGTGTGATTAGGGAGCAGTTGGCTGAAGTCAGTGGAGCATGAAGTGTGTTAGCTGCCTGCCCAAGGTGATGGAAGCAGGTCCATGGACCACCAGAGAGGATTCATGGATTACAGGTGGCTTTCAAGCCACACTTTGGACATCATTCACATAAGCAAACTTTGATTAACTAAGTGTGTGTATATGTGTCTATACATCAGCTAAGTACAGATGTGATTTATTGACCAAAAGAACAGCTGGGAAAAGCTGTGTCCAGCCAGATGCATTGTCCGAAGCATCTGGCCTCCATGAGGGCTCAAACTTCCGGGCTCTCATACTCCGTTGATTATTCTGCATTATGTGAGAAGTTGACCACTGTTGTACAATCTAATTCCTCATATTTCTATCATTAGTTTGGAGATGGACATAAATACAGATTCAGCCCTTACTATGTGCCTGCATTTGGCTCTACTCAACACCACTTGCAGATTTTAAAGGAAAGTATATAAGTGTCTAGGCTTTGGTCATTGCAGGAAGTCTTGGCTAGAAGGAGTTTCTCACCACCAGCAGTTTGGCTCAGTTCAGTGCCCTCTGGGAGGCTGCTCCATAGTTGAAGGTTTTTACACTTTAGAAGGCTCTACCTCCCATGAAGAAAGGGAAAATCCCAGCAGGGCTGCAGGTGTCACCCAGCTAGTGTAGAAACTAAAACCCACCTGCAGTTGCAGTCAAGTCAAAGCTCTTGCCTAAAGCATCACTGCTCCTGGACTGCCTGCAATTAAGCTGAAGTGCCCCAAAGGGAGCACACTGGAGGCATTTTGCTCATGTCAGCTTGTGAAGGTTTAAGCAGAGATGTGGAGGGGAAAAGTGGGATCCTGTGTAGTTCAACTCTGAAGCAGGAAGATTTGCAAGAGCTTTTCTGAGAGGTGAACTGGGAGCAGAGGGGAAAAACTGTCTGAAAAAAAGAACTCTCACTCCAAAACAAGTATCTGGCTTGTACAGGAAGGCTTTTTTCATTTCTAGGGACTGTAATGCAATGCACAGTCATACAGGGGTTTGTTACAGGAGGAGGGAGGAGAGCTGAAGAGTATGATTATCACAAGGAGCCAAAACCAGAGGATTAAGCACATCCTCATTTTTTATAGCACCTTCCAAGATGTGCACAATTCTGATCTGCTATATCCTGTTGGATCACACTTTGACATTGGAACCATAATGTTGGAAGAAAAACCTAGAAAAATGAATAATAAGTCATAGTTTTAATGAAAACCAAAGAGAGAGCTCTCCAACAGCATTAAATGAAAATCATGTCTGAGATAGAAGACAACTTTTTAACCTCACTTCTGGCTTTTGCAAGATACCATTTATTTCCCTCCTCATAGCCTGTTTGGAAGCAGCAACATGCTGAATTCATGTACCATTTGTAATGTGGAAGCAAAAGTAAAAGGTTTTGGTTTGGTTTTTTTTTTTTCCTTCTATTTCCAAACTGTACTAAGGCAGGAAAAAAAGGCATTGCTTTGAATGTAATGTTTGAGTCTGGAATGATTGTTGCTATGGCATAGAGAAGGAAAACTACAAAACTCTGCCTGTTTAATGATATTATATGCCTAGACACTATATTGATATGGAGCATGGTAAGAAAAGTGGGTGGCTTTAAAAGAACATTTTTAATGACATTTTAATATGTAAGGATACTGTATCATAATTACTTCCTGAATTTTAAATCAATATGAATTTTATTTCTATTTGCAAAGTTAACAATCTTTTAAGTTCTGGTTTGCAAGTGCTGCAAACCAGATGTGCATTCTTCTTTCTAAATGTAATTAGAACGTAGAGTATCAACACTTCCTAGGTCATTTAAACAGTGCTTTTAGATGTTACACAAGGTAGCTCAGTACATACTTACATAATGTGAGCTGTGATTTTCCCAGAAAAAGCTGGTCAGCCACAGTTACCAAAGTCATTGCCCACAGAGAGGCAGAGTGAGCACATGGGCTGTGTGTGGAACTGTTTTCATCAGTGTCCCTCTCCCATTCTTACTGAAGTCCTGCGGGCCTGTGTGCTCCTACACGTGGAGCTGCTGCAGGGACTGACACAGAACAGCCGTTCGCACATGAGCTGCATATTTATATGCTTTTTCTTGGTTATTGGCACAGTGAAAGTTTTCATTAAAAGAAGTGGGGCAGGGTCATTTACTTGTCTTCCTAAAATCCATCTGGACTTTCTATTAGAAGAGGAACAAGTTATTTAAAGGCTAGCATTACATTGAGAAGTGAGTTTCTTTTTTACTTCCTTTTCAGAAAAAGTGAGGAGTAAAACATCTCACATTTCATTTTATTGCAGGATATCTCAACGTGCTCTCTAATAACCGCTGGCGCGAGCGCTGGTGCAGAGTGAAGGACAATAAACTCATTTTCCACAAGGACAGGACAGATCTGAAGACACACATTGTTTCTATCCCACTCCGTGGCTGTGAAGTCATCCTGGGGCTGGATTCGAAGCATCCCCTGACCTTCCGCCTGCTCCGGAACGGGCAGGAGGTCGCTGTGCTCGAGGTACAATGGCTGTGGCTTTTAGCAGCTCCCACAAGGTGGATTAGAGAAGCACTTCCATACAACCTGTGTCTGTCCATTCAAAAAAAAAAAAACCCTTGGAATAATATTATTGCAGAGCTGAGCAATAAATATTGGAAGGAGGAAAGAAGTAGTAAATGTTGTAGACAAAGAAAGAGCTGAGATTAAATGTAGTTCAGAAATCTTCTCAGTAAAATACTTTTCTCTGCACTGACCTCCCCATGGCCTCGTGCTAGAATATCCCTGCTCCTTCTCTAGGCACACTTTTGTATCACAGATATAATTACTTTGGGTAAATAACTTAGCAATAATTAAATAATGGATCACTGTTGATGAGAGCTCTAAAACTCCTCACTTTCATTTGTCTGCTATTTATGGGAACTCCTTTTTCTCAGTCTCTGTCTGTATTAATACATTAATCATGCATTTCAGAAAATGCAGAGTGCCAGCAGCCTGGTGTGTCTCTTGACTCTCCTCATGTGCACACACCTTTGTCTGTGTTAGGTGGGTCAGGCTTTCTATAGGGGTTTTATTCATCATCTTGTAAAACCTGAAATGAGAAGACACTTAAAGCCAAGCATTATGAGCAGGAGGCAACCTACTTTCAGTGGCAAGACAGGCACTTGGATTTCTGACTTTGGATTTCTGACTGCACGTCAAGTCTGCTCTCCTTGCAACCAGGCCTGTTATATGACAGCAGTTCAGAGAACTTGAAAGTCTGGAAGACAGCTCAAGGAACTGTGAAAAGCAATGAAATACATAAAAATAAAAAATATAGAAACCACTATATTTGTTAATGACAGATTGTTGCCTTTTCCCCGCTACTTCAATCCAATATTTGTTTTGCTACTGTTTAACTTTTGAATTGGTGACTTGAAGCAAAATATGAAAAAAACTTCAATTATTTTAATAGTATTAATGCTTTAACTTATTATCAGGAGGATGAATGCCATCATTTAGACAAATGTAATAAAATTTTTCTAAAAGTAATGTTAAAATCTCTTCACTATTTTGTTCCCTCTTCCCTTTTGTTTCTGTTTAACAGTAACACTTTCTTCTCAGGAGTCATGCAATCCAAAAATCCTCCAGCCTAACATAAGAAAATAATTACGTTAAAGCTTTCAATATTCTGAAGTCTAAAATAAGCATTACTTGAATCTAAATCCAGTGGCCTTAAATGATTATTTTTTCGTCTTTTTAGTGGATTGCCCACTTTGTGTTACATCATAGCTGATGAGCACATAGCTTAGTTAAAGTGCCCTCTTTCTAGCAAAGCAGATTTAATATGAAATCCTGGGGTTTTTAAGAGTTCAGCAGAATGAAACCAGAGCCTCTCATACCATGTGGTAGCAATTTGTCAACCAAGAAGAATGCGCATTTTGCAATAACGCTCAGCCCAGTGGCAGAGCAAAGACCTGACCTACGTTCTTGCCCTCTCCTCACAGGCCTCCTCCTCAGAAGACATGGGCAGATGGATTGGAATTTTGCTGGCAGAAACGGGGTCTTCAACAGACCCTGGAGCTCTGCACTACGACTACATCGACGTGGAAATGACGGCGAGCGTCATCCAGGCTGCGAAGCAGACCTTCTGGTGAGAGCTTTCTGCACGCCCTGCTCCAGGGCTCTGGGAATGTACAGCCATGTGTTAGCTCCACTGCCAGCACTGCTTATCAAAATCCACCTCCCCCTTTGCCAGACACTGAACTCCTGAAGTGTTTCAGCATTGCAGCATGTTAGATGTGTTTATGATTATTGTGTTGGAATCCGGCTAAGTTCTGTAAAAGATGCAAGGCACTATGCAACTTTACTCAAATCTTTACTGATTTTTTTCATTAAGTCCCCTTATCAAATGCTATATTTTAATCTTCTATTTTACCTAAAGTCTTAGGGCTTATTCCTAGAAGAAAACAAATATTCTGAAATATGCAGCTATGTAATTCACATTTATTGGCTAAATTTATTGTACATACAAGGAAATATACAGCATATTATTGATCACTACATGCTGCACACTCACAGTGTATAGCAAATTTAAATCTTGGACAGTCACGTAATCAGTGTTTCCTTCTCAGGTACTTTCTGATTAATTAAAAACTTTACCAAACCCAGCCCAGTTCAATTAATTTCTGGGGTTTAATATAAGAGGTGGAAATTGAGAAAGCACCTGTAGGGTGCAGCATGGAAACTGTTTAAATTGCAAATCAATAGAGTGAATTCCCCATTACTGATCCTTTGCTAAAAAGAGAAATGCATACTTAGCAGATACAGTGATTTACATGTTCAAATCATTTGAGTCACTAAAGCAGTCCTTGGTGGGAAAATAAAATAATTTTTCCTTGGCTAGATGAGGTTTTTATAAACAGGAGTGAAGAAACAGTGGGGACAGGGGGATGCCCTGCTGCAGTTGTTCCCTGTGGTCAGGGAGTGGGTGGCCTGAGAAGACAGCTGGCAAAGGCATCATCCCTCATCCTGCTGGAAGATGACACTCCCTAGACTAATTTGGAATTTGTGTGGCTTAATAGATTAGAGAATCACGCTCCATCTGCCCATCATGACTTTAAACAGATAGAAAATGAAGGAGGAAAAAAATAAAGAAAAAAGTTTTGGAGTTTTCCGAAAGAAGATCCTATTGCCATTAGCAAGCTTCCAAGAGAAGATAGCAAGGCAAAATGCCCAGCTTCAATCAAAGTCCAGTTTGAATGGCTTCTGATGGAAATCAGTGTGACTCAGTGTTAACACAAGCTCAGTTTTGTGAAAACCAAATAATTTTGATAGAATTAAAATGCACTTAGCATTCAGACTTAAAGTTAATATTTGTTTAGAAGTTAATAGGGCTAAAAAACTTTATCCTGTGTTGACATGTATTTTTGCTTCAGTCAGCATCTAGCAATAGCCATGTTTAAGAGAAATGGAATGGTAACCTTTTCCCCCTGAATTCTGCATGGCTTTCCTTTTCTGCATAAATGTGGTACTAATTGGAGCCAAGTGAAAAAACATATGCAACTAGACCACGTGTTAGAAAGCAATGTCAAGCAACTTGCAAAATAGCAGAATTTCCCTGTTAAGAATTAATTAAAATTCATTGGGTGTCTTTAAGAGCCTGTGAGGGCTTGCTGATAAGCAATAGAGGAGCTGTCTGCTGATTTTCAGCTACTGCTAGAAAATGAGGAGAAATTACAATGGTACTTAAGTGTTAATGAACTACTACATTTGCGCTTTATGGAATGAATATCAGTATTCCAAATCATTTGCAGTTATGATTAAAGCTTAGTTTATTGCTCAGTCACTTTAGATTATCGGTTATTCACTTATTAAGACTGATGCTTTGCAAAACTATCAGCTCCTCATTAACAGTCCCATCAATTTCCTTCACCTAAATCATTAGGTATGATTATGATTAAAATATTTTTTAAGGAAAAAGTGCTTCCAGGCAAGTTTCTCCATTTTCCTTCCAGCAGTTTCTGAAGACAGTTAACTTGCATGGATGCACCTGCAAACATGATTAATGAGGATTATTGAAATAATGACTATGAATTGTTTGTAACCACTGAGATAAATCCTGCCTTCCTTTGGTGGTGGAAATAGTTACTACAGGTGCATCAGATTCCACTAATGAAGATCCCAGTTTTCAGACATGGTTATTGTATATTGCTGTAATTAGAGCCTCTTAACTAAAAAGAAATAGAGCAACAACTCCAAACTCAGTTCTTCAGACCAACCAGAAATGTTTGTGTAATGCTCTTCTTCAAGAGCAGAAACAAATGCAGCCCTCTAGTAATGTCTGACAAGTTAAGATAAAGTTAAAAACATTTTTATCATGGAGTTTTCCTGGGCCTTTTGCTGTTAGTTTACTTGAAGTAAGAAAAGCTTCTGCCTAATGTTTTTTTCATCCCCACACTGCCCTGAAGGGCTCACAGTGAGCTGGGCAGGTTCATCCCTCCTGTGAGCCCAGGTTTCCCGTGGCTCAGGTGAGCCCCTCTGAATGAGAAACTCAATGGACTCCGTGTTATTCCAAAGCCAAAAGAAAGCAACTGTTGAAACCACAGCATTCCTGAGCTCCTGCCAGCACTACAGAAGACCCTCTCTGCTTTAGCAGTGCTTTATCATATTTTATGAATGTCAGCACAGACTCTGAATAGTTCCATTGTTTGGGATGGAAAACATTGTTTTCCCATTTATGTACACCTGAAACTGTAGGAATGGAATTATTTTGGATCTCACTCTATACCTTATTCAATTCCAGCAGTTGCTACAAAGGAAGACTCACCCTTGGGGTCATTATTAAGCAACAGTGTTGATTGGAACAGGATAAGGGGGAAGAAATTAAAATATGTTATATATATGTATATCCCTTTTGAAGTTTCCAGAGGGCTCAGGTCCTCCATGTGTAACAGAGTGAGAATGAGCATATAGAGTATTTGCATGTACAATTACCCATAGAGAGTTGGGAAGCATAGTGCCATAGCCAGCCAAAAGCCCTGATACAGAAAAGAAGAATTCGCAGGTTTTGAGGAAGTAATTATTCAGGAAAGTTTTATAGATTTGTTAACTTGGATTTCACTGAAATTATGTGGGTTTTTTTTTTATTTTTGCTGGATTTTGTTATTGGTTCTCTCATTTCCTAAGTTTGTAGCCCCTTGAGCACGCATGCACACAGAAACACCTGCCTGTCCCCCGTGCAGACAGCAAGGGAACGTTTCTGGGACCCTGTCAGGCTGGTGTGTAACAGAGACCAGCAGGTTCCTATGTAAACATGCCACTGAGCAGCTACAGCTGTTGCCCTCCTGGCCCTCACACAATCATATCCCCCATGTAAGAATGGAGAACAGGAACATATGTTGTGTTGCTGGCTGTAGCAGCAATGTGTGAGTAGCAAAGAAAGAAAAACTGCCCTGCAGAAAGTGAGGATCTCTGTGCTTCCAGGCTCCATGATCAGGCACAGGGAATATACTGCTGTTTCATCATTAAGGCTTAGGTTTAAGTGTTGGTTTTTATTCTTTTTACTTGGCGTTTTTCAGTTTCATGAACAGGCGGGTTATATCTACAAATCCGTACCGGGGCAGCGCTGCCAACGGCTACGCCTGTCCGAGTGGAATGGCACTTCATTACGATGATGTTCCCTGCATCAACGGATCGGTAAGAGCTGAAATTGCACTGAACAAATGGCTTGCATGTGTTGAATGCGTGGACGTCTGAAAACTGTATTATGTAAAGATCCTCACTGGGCAGTTTCCAGATGAACTCATATTTTTTTGATTGGTGGTTGCAAACTCCTCTCACACCTATAGAATATAAGGGCATGGGACATATTGTTTACATTAACCTGCATGTGAGCCAATGTGCATTTAAAAAGCAGTTGCCTGTTGATGATTTGTTGCCAAGTCCTTGAATATAATACTCACTTGAGGAGGTATTTTTTTAGATCACACTGGAAAGGGCAAAATTAAAGACTCAGTTACACCAGGCACTTTTTGATGTCCGTTGAAAAAACACCAAAATCCAAACACTTCTCAGTCCCTGTGGCTGTATTCCTGAGGATTGCAGGTGCTGCTTGTCCCAGAGGAGAACCACTGTGGTCACTTCCATTTTCATAAATTGAGAGCTGATCATAGGCAGATGTGTAATAGGATTTAACATCTAGTGGATGCTAACCAAAAGCAATATGGGGTCCTCAGGAAGGTTTAAAGGGGTGCTACAGCCCATTTCAGCTCTTAATTTGGGCTATTGTGTAAAGACCCCACTAAGGGCGAACTCAAGAGAAATTAGTAGTTTCAAAGTGTGAAATGGACTGGACATTCAGTCCATGCAAATACATCTGTAATGTCCAAAAGGTATTAGAAATCTCCTCTTGGGAACAGTGCATGATTACTTGTATGAAGAGCAGTCTTTGTGTAGTTCTTTATGTGCTCATGCCTTTGAGTATGTACTGCCATGACCAGGATGGGTTAAGGAAGGATATTTAGCAGTCAGGTTGGTTTCTTTTAAGGTTAGTCAGATGAACCACTGGAGTACTATTGTTGAGCTTTCCATTTTTCTAAAATTTTTTTAAAAAAAGAGCTATTTTAGTTATTGTAGCTCAGAATAAGAAATCTCCATCAAATAAAATGTGCTAGCATACCAGCAACTGATATTCATGGGAAAGACATGTATCCTGAAGAAATTGAAAAAACAAGCTAGAAAAAACTTGGCTCCTGATCACTGCTAGGCTGTATTACTTTTAACAACTCATGTACCAGATGTAATCCCACGGATTCATCTGTGTAAACTGTGAGGATCCCCCTGCTAACACAGTCTGCCTCTGCCCCTTGGTGCTCCAGCTACCAGCTGAAGGTGCAGTCAGGGTGTTAGGTTTGCTTGTACTCAGGGCTGAGGCTGTGAGCCATGGAATGCAGTTCTTGTTTTCCACACAGTGTCCTCCCCCCACTTTCTAAATAGTTTAAGTAGTAAGTGTATGCTCACTCAGCACCGAGGGCTTGCTGGAGTCCAAAGCATCGCTAATGTTTTAATTTCACTTGGGAGGTTCTGCATGGTGCATTGTTGACTAACTGCCCAGGTGTGTGTGTTGCAGTGGGAACCAGAAGATGGCTTTCCTTCTTCTCGTAGCAGGAACATTGGAGAAGAAATGCTTTATGATAACGCAGGCCTGTACGATAACTTGCCGTCTCCAAAAATCTTTGCGCGCTATCCGCCAGCTGACAGGAAACCCAATAGGTTATCTACTGACAAACCCTCCTCTAACCATTACAAATACCCTGTCTCATCCAATCTGTCTTCTGCTCAGTCTGTCACTAATACCTCTGCTGTGGGGAGGGGATCTGGCTCGCAGGTACTGTACTGTTTAATACTTAACAAAGCTTTTTATTTGTTCTGTTTGTCTGGTTGTTATCTGAAGGGACTCTTAGAGTACCTTAGTGTTAGCACTGAAGTGCTTGGAGTTTAGTTGTGAGCCCACTGCAAATGAAGCAGGTTTGCAAAGTTATAAATTCCAATGTGGAAGTAGTGGTACTTGGGAAAGGCTTTGCCAACGTGTTCTTGATGATTTACAGATGGTGAATAATAAGAAAAAAATAAATGTGACCTTCCACACTTCACCTGAATGCATGCTGCCTTTTGGCTCCTCAGGCAGAGATGTGTTAGGAAAAAACCCAGAAAAGATAGGTGATTTGTGACCTGACTGTAACAGCAAATTTGGCTCTTTAGAATTGTACTAATCTATATATAATGTATACTTTGGTTGTATGTTTTGTGAATATGCATATATATCATAACTTGATGTTATATATTTAGTAAATTATGTTGTATATGTTCATATATGCCATCTTTATGTTACTGCCTGTTATTTTCTTCCCATAAAAAAAAAATAAGGCTATTTCTGTGCTGCTTTCTGAGGGTGGCTGCAGGCTTTTGTACCTCAGTCATGAGCCTACAGAGCAGACGAAGTGCTGTGAGCTCAGCATTGTAGCAGATGGGCACAGCCCAGCAGGGAAACAGAGCAAGCCTTGCTTGCAGCCATGCCAGGAACCTTCTCAGAGCCCTTAGCTGGTCTCTGAAAGGTGGTCATTGGCTTAAGCAAATGTATCACAGTGTGAATATATCACAGTGATGCGTGGTTTTCAATCTCATCTGACATGGAACAGTTAAGATAAATTATTCCCTTGTATAAGGTACCGATCATACTGTGTGTTAACTCATTTAACCCTTACAAAAACTTCATATTGGAGTATTGGAATTCAATGCAGTTGCAGAATTGGAGGTGGATGTGAGCAATAAATTACCGCAGCAGCAAGCTTCTTGGTGCACTCCCAGTCAGTCCTCACAAACCTTTGGAAGCAGGAGAACAGCCTGGCACACATTTGCCCTGTGCTTGGCTGGAGCATCCTCTATGGAGACACTATGAGCAGTCAGGACAGGGTTATCTTTCCAGGGTTCAGTCCTCTAAATGGAAACCCCTTGAACATGAGATGCTCTGTTCCTGGTAATCTTGTGAGCCTGTCTGGCCATTATGAGAGGGTTTTTTTAAGTAAGAAAAGCTTTCAAGTAGTATCTAGAAGTTGTATAAGGGAAAAATGATGTGTTAACTCCTGGATTTTAAAAACATGTAATAATCATATTGTTTAAAAAAAAAATACCCACAAGGATGGCAAGGTCATATAGTAAATAAGAAATAATGTTGAATTTTTGTGTGGAAAACCCTGTAGGTTTCATTGTGTGAAATTAACTCTGAAAAACTTGTGTTTCAAGAGTCTTTACTGTAAAAATTTTTTCAAAGGTACATGTTTTCCTGCCTTGCAATAGTTTTCTTAATAGTGTAAAATCCAGGGTTCTAAACACCTTGGAAACCATGATGCCGCCAGAAACAGGGAGTTCATCCCCTTGTTATCCTGTGATTGCTGGCACGGCTCCTGCTGAGCAGGCAGCTCCCAGAGGCATCTCTGGAGGAAGCGCCGTCTCCAGCTCAATCAATGAGCTCTGTTAAGGCTCTCTGATGTAGCAAGCAGCTTTCTGTCAAGCCCTGCCCTTGATGAAAGGGTGAAAGTAATGCCAGTGGCACGGGAATAGCTGGAGCCCATTTGTACTTTTGTTTTCAAACAGTTTAAAGGCAAGAAGCCTCCTGTGACTAGTAATGGCGTCACCGGAAAAGCGAGAACTTTAAATAGCCAGCCGAAGAAATCTGAGGCGGTTTCCTGTGTGAAGCGCACTGCATCCAGTAAGTGTCTGTCCTCGCTGCTGCCCGTGGGGAGTGGGGGCAGGAGGGTGCCCGAAAGAGCTCTTGTCTTGGCAGGCAAGGTGCAGAACCAGTGTGGTTTTTGTCAGCTGGAGGCCGAGGTGGAGATGCCAGGACTGAACAGGAGGTACCTTGGTGACTTAACTCCAGCCACACCACGCGAGAAAAGGGTGTCTGTCATATGGGGGAATGATAAATATGAAATGTGGAGCTGTGGCTGCTGCAAAGTCATGAGGACAGCAGGGAAAATGAAGGATGATGATCCTTCATTTGGAGCAGAGAGGAATGCTATATTCCTTCAGCTGGAGGCCGAGGTGGAGATGCCGGGTCTGAACAGGAGGTACCTTAGGTACCTTGGTGACTTAACTCCAGCCACACCACACTAGAAAAGGGTGTCTGTCATATGGGGGAATGATAAATATGAAATGTGGAGCTGTGGCTGCTGCAAAGTCATGAGGACAGCAGGGAAAATGAAGGATGATGATCCTTCATTTGGAGCAGAGAGGAATGCTATATTCCTGTTGGAAAAGGAGGGTGAGGAGCTGCTATAGAAGCAAGAACACTGTGTTGCTCAAAAGTGGACTTACTAATGAAGTCTTATTTAAGAAGCCATGGATTTAATGGCAACAAGAGAAATTGGTGTTAGACTTAAGGACAAAAGTAAATAGCTTCTAACTGACTAAAACTGGCTCAACAGCTCTTTGTTCTAATCAGGAATGATTTCATATCATAGAGTGTGCCTGCAGATATGTGACAGACAAAGTGATCTCTTAGCTGACCTATCTTCTTTGAGTCTGCAACTGGAGCAGAGCTATAGAGGGGGCTGTGATAGGAATTAGACCACAAATGTATGTGAGCCATGAAATGAAAGCCTTTGTGTGGGAAATTAAAAAAAGAAGAAGAAAGCTGCCAAGTATCAAAGAAGTGTGAACATCTTTGTATTCTCTTTTGTAAGGTGAGAAAAGATGCACTTGAAGTAGGAATGAAAGCCAGGCAAAAGGCCAAGCAGGTGGTTTTTCCTCTGACCCTTCCAATTAGAAACTAAGGGTTCATAGCTAGAGAGGAGCCTCCTTTCCATCTTCTGAACTACAGAGAAAGGCAAGGCCATTTTTCAAAACCAGTGTGCTATGAAGTAACTGGTATTTCTCATTTTCCTCATGTAAATATAAAGAACATACTCCCATATATTTGTTGTAGCGGTGCTGCAGAACTTGGCAGAAATCATGGACCTTGAGAAAGAGCCAGTGGAAGAGGAAGGCCAAACGTTTTCCTCAAACCATAGAATTATAGAATGGTTTGGGTTGGCAGGGAGCCTTGAAGGTCATCCAGTTGCAACACCCGAGCCATGACATGCTTTGTGTCATGTTTAATCTCAGGGACTAAGTCAGGGTTGTGTGTTAGTTTAAACCCTGATTAACTGCAGTCTGATACTTGCAGATGCAGAGCAGTACAAATATGGCAAGAATCGTGTGGAGGCAGATGCAAAGAGATTACAAAGCAAAGAGGAGGAGCTCCTGAAGAAAAAAGAAGCCCTCCGGAACAGGCTGGCCCAGCTCCGGAAAGAAAGAAAAGATCTGCGTGCTGCCATCGAAGTCAATGCTGGTAGGAGGTGCTTTTTTGTGCTGAATTCTCACCTGAGAATTAGGCTTAGTTATCTAAACAGCTTTTTATTCTGTGCTGAGGACGTGTCACCCTAAACAAGGTTAGGTTCTGATGCTGAGCAATACTCTGTAACGTCTGTATTTGCTTTCTATATAGGTACAAAATGTATAAGATAAAAATACATATGAGTAAGTGTATGTACTTGTTTTATAAATGCATGTCTATGTATACCCATGCCTAAGGAATTACACTGGTGAGAACTTCAGGTAAGCAGAAGATGGGAATAATTTTTTTGTCACTGGCTAATTATATTTTTATGATACAGAAAAATAAAGAAAACAATACTGATTTGAAACCAGGCTAGATATCTAGGAATATCACTTGATGGAAGGCATTTGATTTACGCTACTAAACTTTTTACATGAAAAAAAAAGTGTTTTATGTAAAGTACCTAATTTTTTTTTCTTGTCACTGATATGTAGAAAACTTGTTTGCTTACTTTTTAGAAAGAAAACAATTTCTCTAAGTGTCAATTTAACATTATTATTATTGAAATAATAAAATTGCTGTGAATGACAGGCAGGAAGACCCAAGTGATTCTTGAGGACAAGTTAAAGAAGCTGGAAGAGGAGTGTAAGCAGAAGGAGGCTGAGCGTGTCAATCTGGAGCTGGAACTGACTGAGGTGAAGGAGAGCCTTAAGAAAGCCTTGGCTGGTGGCATCACACTGGGCTTGGCTATTGAGCCCAAATCAGGAACATCAAGCCCACAGGTATGCAAAGCCATTGAACATGCAAATCCCAGTCCCATGGCTGAGAGTGCTCAGCATTCCCAGCTCCAGCGCAAAACGAGTAGGAACTGAGATTTGTATAATGGTTTATTAAGCCCAAGAAATGAGGGCAGAATTAAATGCCTCTCCATGTTATTTGTATTTCCTGCAGCAGCAGGGAGCAGGTAGACATAGGAATCACAGGCAGGATATGTTAGGATAATGTGCAAAAAGCCAGCACCTTGTCCTCAGTGGTTGCATAAGTGCAGGAACCAAGACATTGCTCCGGCCCAGAAAGATTTAAATGCACAAAGTCATCATGCAGTGATGAAGACCTGCTTGTGCTGGTCCCCTGTCAGTTCTGTCACACTCTGCAAGGGCTGCATCTCACACCTTCAGGGTGGAGCTTGGCAGTCCCAGCTTGTGCTATAGATCTATGTCTGAAGCAGCCATCACAGAAAGATAGAGAGGGATACATCAGTTCCTCTGGATTATCCATGGTTGTTTAATCAGAGACCCATAGTTGTTTAACAGAAAAGAAACTTCAATTTTCATCCCAGAACATGCATGCACATTGTTTTGTTTCTTCTAATCTCCTTTTCATTTATTCATCATTATTATGAATATAATTTCTTTAAAAAAGAGTTCTGCAGTTCTGAATCTAAAGTAGAACATATTGCACATGTGACTACTTGGTGACTACTTGGAGGAAACTTAATATAGGCTTTTCACTCTTTATTAGTCTCCAATTTTCAAGCACCGAACTTTGGAAAACTCTCCGATCTCCAGCTGTGATACCAGTGACACTGAGTGCTCCATCCCTGTGAACAGTGCAGCAGCTCTGAAGCGACCTCCCTCATCAAACAATTCTCCATGTCGAGGCCATGTCCTTCGAAAAGCAAAGGTGAGAGCACTGATGTCTTAATTGTCTTCTTCTGAGCTTTTTCATACTTTTTTACAAAGTCTTATTTAGCCTTAAGAAGAGAATATCTGAATTATTCATATTACAATATAAATACTGCTGGTTTGGGGAACCTTCTGCAGAAGAATTGGTGAGTAAGTTTGGGAGACAGATTTGACTCTACTCTGATTCCGTGTTTTTCTCTGTAGTTTATAGATTTAATTTGCAAAGTAAGTAGTCTGGTGTAGACAGTCCATGTGTCCACTACTCTGTGTAGCAGAGAAGTGGTTAAAAGAGCACTGTTACAGTGATTAGAAATGGCACAAGAGTGGGTCTGTTCTTTTCCTGCCACTGCAAGAACAGAATAGATGTACATTGTAATTAATGACAGTGTGTTGTGCAAGTATCTGCTCAATGTACATTTAAAGTAAAAGTTGAATTACTTCAATTTTGTCTTGCAAGTACCAGGCTGAAATTCGCTGTCCTCTTTTCTAATTTTTGTGGTTTAGTTTAAATGGGATTTGTGTGATCATTCTTCTGGGCTGAATTTGCTGGCAACATAAACATGTTGGCCACACATAACCAAGTGTGACAGCTAATAGTGTTGGGCCCAAGCTTTTGTTTATTTAGTATTTATTAGTAATATTTATTATTAGTATTTTATTTTGTTCACTGCTAGTTGTAATTATAAACAGCAATAATCATAACCACTTGTTCATGAAGGCTATTTCCTTTTTTTCATTGATGTCTTCTCTACTGGGATTTCTTCAAGTAACTATTGTTACATGTATTCATTGATTATATACATTTCTAGTGTCTGAGCAGAAGCCTGGAACCTAAACGAAAAATCAGCATGTCAAAAAATTATTTTATTATTAAATTATCGTAATAGAATTATTTTTTTCTGATACACCATTTGAAACAGCTTTCTCACCCTTCTTCTACCCCCTTTGCATGGATGTCAACTGCTTTTTCCTGCCAGTTAGCCTGATTCATTTAAATCCAACTAAGAATAATTACACTCAGCATAATAGGTTTCAGTTCTAATCAACTTTGAAGTATGCAGCTTGTGTTTCAAACCTGAGGAAGGATTTATGTGCTCTAAAGCTTATCTGTGTGTTCCAATTATAGCCTAATTTGTGCCATAACGATATCATCTCTAACTGGACACTTTGTCTTAGATGTGGATGTTAGCTCAGCAGTGCTCAGGGAGTGTGGTCTAGCAGAGCACAGTGCTTGCAAATGGGAGCATGGATTTGTGCTGGACAGGCACATTAAATCCAGACATCTGATCGTTACAGCTGGAGAAACCAGGGCTTTATAAAAACCTAAATGTTTTTGGTGCAAAGAATACCTTCCTGTAGTACATTTTTTATGCTCAGCACATACCATAGAGGAAAAGCCCTGCTGTGTTGCTTGGTGTCAGTGTGCTTTGGATGGCGCAATAAGTTGGTCAAGCTTTTTGGCAGAGGAATCTTGGATATAGGATTAGAGGATTAGACTAATCAAAAAGGATATGGAGCAACTAAGCATATTTTTCCCATGCTGGGAAAAACAACTCAAAGTATCCAATTCAGCTTTAACAGCTTTTTCCCTAAAACCTCATGCACTAAATATTAAGAGTGAAATTTTGCTGAATTAGATAGTGCAACCCAATCTGTTCCCAGCCCATTGGCAGCCACAGCTGCCATCAGGTGCACATCTGCAGCACCCCCACGCTCGGGGGTCGCTGTACATGTGCGGGGGTGGAATTTGGCTCTCAATTCTTTTGGCCTTTTGCAGTTGCAAGTGAGCTCAGGCCTTGTGGATGTGGCTCAGGAAAGGGCGTCGCACGTGAGTGTCCCAGAGCAGGATTTGGCTCTCCATGCTTGGATGTCAGTGCAGTTTGTGGGAGCGAAGCAGATCCCACGTCTGTGCTCGCGCTTGCATCTCCAGCAGCTGGCACACCTCCCAGCTGTGAGGGAGTTGTGCAAACGTTCAAAATGTCAGAATATGGTTTTTCCCCCGGTGTGTATTCGAATGCAGTGAATGCCTCCCTTCTTGGCCTTTCCCTTGCATGGAGGGTGCTGAGCCTGTCACCTGCCAGCCTGGTGTTTGCAGCCAGCCTCGTGTCACAGCCGTGCTCACCCCGCAGCGCTGCGCCTGTGCCCTGCAAGCTGGGACAGCAGGCACCTGGGACAGCAGCTTTGGAAGCTCTGCCACAAAAAGCTTTCTCTCAGATCACTAACATTAGAAGGAAATACAGAGAGAAGCAGCAAGACAAATCCAGTGTAAGAAAGAGCAGCAATTGGGGATTGGCTGTTCAGGACTCACATTGTACATACACATACACATGCATACATACATTCAAATATTTTAGCTTTTCTTTTTGCAAGCATCTTTAAACTTTTTTTAGAAAGTAATAATGCATATTTTTAATATGCATTTCAATTGCAATTTTGCCTAATCTGTGCTTGGCTAGAAATGGAGACTCCAGTTAAAATATGGAAAATAATAGTCTGCATCAGTAGTCCTAGAGAAGTAAAAAGATTCAAATATCCTTGCTGTACAGCAATTATTTAAGCGTTTCACATATTAATTTAAATATCAAATTAGTTTCTAAAACCAAATTGTTATGTGCAGCAAGAAAACTGCAATTAGTATTTCTGATTTGTTTTTTAAACTTGTGGGCTGGTGAATGTCAGCATCTTACATCTTGCTTGTGTTCAAGGACTGGAGAAGAAAAGGAGCTGTCCCAGTTTCCCAGCTCCCAGTCAGGCTGTCAGTGTTGACTTAGACATTCTTTCCTTGGTGTGAACCTGCAGGAACAGTGGAAAGAAACAAAAGGTTCCTTTTGCACCTGCTAAAGAAGCTTCTGCTTTCAATGCTTATTTAACACTTCAAAGAAATCTCCTCCCAGTTGCTTAGCCAAGGACTTCCTTTATAGCTTTGGTAGCATATCTATAGAGAACACAGATTTAATAGAGTTTTTAAAGTAATCTAATTTCTACCAGTACTGTGTTTTAACTTTAGAACTACCGTAATTTGAAGAGTAAAACTGAGTATTTAAAATACACTGAATTTTAATAAAAGCACTGTTTAAATTTAAAAAAAAGCCAACACAAGTTTAGAAACAAAGTAAATTATTGTCTAATTTCAAACCCAAGGGATTTTTTTTTCTTACATTGCTAAAGCAGCCACCAACTGTGACCTTTACTGTTATTTTACAACAGCTGAAGAGGTGTCATGGCCATACAGCTGTTCAGCCAGACTAATGCTCTTACTGCTTTCAGGAGCAGGAGAAGCTATTTACGTGCATAAGTGATGGATTTCAGTCAGAGCTCTTAAATGTTGTGGAATGAGTGTTAAATTCAGGAATTCAGGTTGGAAGCCAAGTCAGCAGGCTGCCTGCAGTGTCTCTCTCTGGTGGGTCAGAGAGGAATCTGCAGCCCCCAGTGCCTGGCGAGGGCAGCTGGGCAGCTGCTCCAAGGGGATTGCTGGAGCCAGAGGCCACCTCCTGAGGATCTCCAGTAGTTCCTGATGGCTGTAAGGTGTCATTCAGGGAGGGGTACAGGGTGGATGTCCTAAGGTGAGCCCATCCTGCTTCAGCCCTTCTGTTCCTGTGTGCTGTTAGGAGATGCTGCAGGGGACATTGGATAGCTGCAGGTTTTACTGACCTGGGGGCTCAGCTGTAGCAATCTCAGGATTTTCACTTACGTGGCAGAAGAAATGGCAATACCTTGCTTGAGACATATGACCAAAAGCATTATAGATTACATTTCTTGCTGTGGATGGTGTCCTTGTCCTCAGCTAACAGGTGAGGAAACTGAGGCACAGAAAGTCAAAGCAATTTCTTTAACTTGCCAGGCAATAGCTCAATTTGGATTATCTATAAGGGAAACAAATGCAGTGCAAACTGACTTGTTTCTCTTAACCCTGCCTGTTAGTCTCTCTGCTAAGTAGCTCTTTTGAGTCATAAATTTATGTGTTTGCCATGAGTCTTATAATAAAAAAATTGAAGAGCAGTAAAGCAATCACTTGTTGTCAGCTCTGAGAGATATTGAGGGCTTCCTGCTGGCTCACATGAGTCATTTAGAGAACCTTGTGTGTTTAAATCAGCCTCTCCCTTACTCAGGGAGAGCTGAGTGCTTTACACCAGCTGTGGGGGTGTGAATTGCTCCAGAAGTCCCCTCTGCAGAATACAAACATGGCTTATTTGCACTGCACTAGAAAATAGCTTGCTGGAATAGTTGTGGAAGGGTGGATGCTGTGCAGAGACTATCAGAACATACTTGCTAGCATTCCCTAATTTTTGGGCTGAATCCAGCAAACTTAATGGAACAACTGTTATTGACATCGAGTTGTGGCTTAGCAGATAAAATGACATCAGCGAAATATGCTGATTTCTTTTAATGTTTTCTGTATCTTTTTTCCCCCCTTTCCAGGAATGGGAGATGAAAAATGGAACATAAACATAACAAAGCCACTCACTTTCCATAAAGGCCTTACCTACTACAGACCAAGACGTAGGCTGCAAAGGACTCACCTGAAGGTCACATCAAGTGATAAAACATAAGAAGTTTTGTAACTCTGTTAAGTTAATGGTAGCTTGGCTCTAATTTGCCTGTATTCCCTCTACTGTATTGCTGTGTAACTACGTGTGCCCCTTTTTATTAGCTGTAACTCCTTGTTTCCAACTTCACCGGTAGAGAAAATGAAAACCAAAAAAAAACCCCAGCCATAGGAACTAAAAAGGAGCATAAAGTCACAGTTGAAAATTTACTTTGCTGAACCAGCGAAGAACCAGCAATGTTAATTACAGTGCATCAGACGGCTGGAACACTGCTGAAGATGGTGTGAAATCCTGACTCCTGCAGGTTAAAACTGCCTTTGGAACTCTGCCACGGGGCAGGTCTAACTCACCAGCAGAGGCTTTGCTGGTGGCTGCTCACGTGGCCAGACAAAGGTGAGGAGATGTGGTGGCAGAAGCAGCAGTGCCTGCTCAGCTCTGCAGGGCCACCGCCCTCCGTGGCATGACAGCCACTCCTTGGTGCAGCGTTCTTTGGACACTTTCTAGACAGATGCTTTTGTCATTGGGAGATAAAAAGCTGCCAAACTTCGAGACAGATGCGTTTTTGTACGTTCTCCTTATTGCTGTTCTGAAGCACCGGTCATTTTCAAAGGTCATGTTCTTGAGCTATGACTTGTTCCTGATTTTTTTAAAAGGCAAACAGGTATTTTTAGATACTGCTTCTTTTCTATACATTTTAAAGAAGAAAAAGAAAACAATTGAACTTAGTCCTCAACAGAAAATGGCAACTCAGAATAACTTATGCAGTCAGTCTTGTTTTGTTTTTTATAATATAGTATTGTTAAACTTGAGGTATAGAACACTGCTGTACTTAGTTTCCTTTGTCTGTTTTCAGAACTCAGCTATTATTTTTGAGGAAGATGGACTGAAAAGGTAATAATTTTCAGACTCTTTTATTAACAGTTTAACAAATAATTGGGGATTTTCTCAAACAGGAGTCCATTTCTGATTACTAGGAAACAGCATCTTGCATTTTAGTCTGTAAAATTACAAAAATCTGTTTTTCTTTGTCTCTATCCATGTCATTCCTGGGAAATTACATGCAGTAAATTGCCACTGAAGCCCTTCAAAATCTCAAGATTGGTTTTAAAAAATCAGAAGGGGGTTAGGGGGAGAA
Source organism: Onychostruthus taczanowskii (assembly GCF_017590055.1). NCBI lineage: Eukaryota > Metazoa > Chordata > Aves > Passeriformes > Passeridae > Onychostruthus > Onychostruthus taczanowskii. Next base: position 19,515,655 of record NW_024499239.1, on the reverse strand, counting down.
TGTATAAGATGGCTTATTTTAAGTTTTTCTCTTCTGTTTTTTTTAGGCCTTTGGAGAGCTTTCAAACATACTCTCAATATTTTTTTCCTCCTCAACTGCGAGGAATAGAAAATTAATTTTAAAAATTATCTCAAAATATAAGTAGTATTTTAATCACAGATGTTAGGGTTGGAGTCTTGATAATTAGGTAAGACTGCAGTTAAAATCACAGAAGTTGGCACGACAGCAGTTATCAAGGATCCTGCCCCTTTATGGCCAAGCCTGCAGATTATCTCTTACCTTTAGGAATGGGTGCAACTCCTGGAGGGATTCTCACTGGGATTCTCAGCTGAGCTGGATGGCAGAGGACTTCCTGCAGGAGCTTGTGGGATTTGAAGGCAAAGATCTGTCAGAAAGACCTAACAGCTGGCAGGAGATGGGGCTGTGTCCCGTTCCCAGAGGCATTTCGGGCCAGGGACCCCGCTGACCTGAGCAGTGTAGGAATGGGGCCCAGCAGGAGAAAAGGCTCTTTGCTTCTTGTGGCTGTACGTGGTACAAAGGGCCACAGGAATGCAGATACAGTAGGAAAGCAAGTGTCAGTGTGGTTTTCATTGAAAAGACAATTTTTTAATATTGGTTTAGGTCACTTACTAACTCTCTAACTTGGGGGCACATTCTGTACTGTGTGATTATGGACTAAACAGCGTCAAATACCCATAAATAATAGCAGAAACAAATTTGAGGCAAAAGTAAGTTCATTTAGGCTTTTTATTTCAAATTAAGTTATTTATTTGTATATTTCAATAAATATTTAATTTATATCTGTACATATTTATAATGCAAATTAGGCTTCTAGTCAACGTTAGCAGTGATGTAACAGTTGTCATTAAGAAGTGGTCCCGCATCAAGGAATGCAGAGTAGTCAAAAGCCAGATCACTTGTCTTGTTTACCCAATATTGGCATTGTCTCTTTCCACCCCCTTATCCCATGGTAAAAAAAAAAAAAAAAAAAAAAAAAAAAAAAAAAAGAAAAAAAGAAAAATTCCTTGGTAAGGACAGGTTTTAATCTGAGCCTGAGGTGGATGTGTGTCAGTCTCTGCTCAGGCAAATGGAAATTGTGTGCTGCAGCCTTCCTTTAGTGCCTGCTGCACAGGGGCTGCCCCCTAAATTAAACATCTTTCACTCTTCCTCCAGCAAAGGCTCCACAAAGCCACCACCACTTTAGTCTATTCTGTGTAACAGCCAAGGTTCTGAAAGGAGGAAAACCAAAAAGCTTGGGAAATAACCTCTCTATAGACCACTCTCAGTGCTGTGAAATGTACTCTGTTGCCTTGAATAGCATTATTGCTGCACAATTTTTTATAAAGAGCAACAGAACTTGTATTTTTCACCATCTTTAGATTCCAGGATCACCAGGCAAACTCAGCCATAGAACAGCATGACTTTTGTTTTAAAAGAAAACTCTTGTATTTTGAACCATTTCTATGTCTTCTAAGAAAATGTAACACTTATGCTTCCTCACCAAATGCCTGTTACTGTACCAGGTGCTTTTTTAAAATTGTTTGTTTTGTTTGGTTTTTTTCAATGGTTGATGCTTTTTTTATAAAAAACCCAGACTGTAACTTTGGGGGATAAAGGGCGTTTTTTTAATGAGATGATTGTGGCAATTTGATTTTTCAAATGGAGAATATTAATTTAGTATCAAGTTTTGTTAGACACTTTCAAATTAATTGGCCATGGGTGTATGTTGTATGATAATGTTCTCATATTAAGAATGTAATTATTTCCTTATTGTATTTTTTAAAAAACAAAATCATATTTAAAAAAATCTCTGTGAAAAAAGCATGATAGAAACATGAAAAAAAAGGTTTTGTTTTATTTTTGTTATTGGATATGTTGGCAGTGCCCATTATAACTGACTGTAAATATAGCCTTTCTACTGTATTTCTCAGTGTATTTAAGTTCTTTTTGACACACATTCATGGACACTTCTGTTAATAAAAAAAAAAAAAAAAACAACAAATGTCCAAAATAAACCCACCTTCAAATGTGTGTCTCAGTAGCTTCAACTAACTTTATGCCTTTCTAGTTTATTCTTCAGAAAGTCTTGCAAAGTGTGAAAACAGACTGGCACCTGGTAGGTGCGACAGATCCCAGACCATTATTAATAAAGTTACCTGTCAAAAAAAAGGATTTGCATTGTTGTTTCTTGGTGTTTGTCAGTTCCAGAAGCACCTTCAGGTGCTGGGATGGCACCTTAGCAGCTTTCCTGCAATAGAGACTCAGCTGAGAACCATTCTCCCATGCCAGTCAGTTGAAGAATGTTTGGACAATATCATGAGTATTTTTTGGTATCAGTTGTATCCCCATTTAACTGAGCAGTGACCTCCTGCAACTTGAATGTAGCCCAAGGACTCTCTTGGCAATGGAAATGTGGAATTTGATGTATTTAGAGCTCCTAGCAGCACGTCCTGCTTGCCTGTTTCATCTGCACCAGTTTGCTTAGATCAACTTCACTAATAAATTATGCAATATGTAAAACATTAAAAATTACCTCTAAGAACTGAAAGTGGATTAAAATTAAACTGAGCTGATTACCAGTCTACTTAAAGATGAATGTAGCAATTTCTTACAGATGACTGACAGATGAGATTGAGAAGTGTTAAGCTGTAATTACTCCTTGCTGCTTTTCTTAGATTTTTCTCTGGTTCTTGTTACACCACAATTATTACCAAATTTATAAAGTGGAAAGCTTAAGTAGAATATACATTTTATTTTCCCAAACTGAGAGAAGCAACATTCTAAAGTAGTTAATGGGGTTTTTTTTCTGTAGTTACAGCCTCCAAGATCATAATGGAGTTTTAATAGCTAGGTCCATGTACTGCATAATAACAATTAAAGACAAAAAAAAGAAAATAAACAAAAAGTAACCTAAAAAAACCTCAGGGAAAAAAAATAAACCTGCCATAATCCTGTGGTCTAAAATGCAGCAAGTATCTCTAGTCTCTCTCTGAGATACATAAGACTTGCAGAAGCAAATCGCAAAAAAAAGAAAACCATCTGCATTGCTGGTGTCACAATCATCTGCCTTTGGACCTGTACAGCATTATCCAAAGTCTGGGCTCTGACTGCCATAAATAAACTCTATGAGAAATGGTACAAGGGGCACAGCAATCCCTCCAGACAAGGAAAAATCCTATTCATATTGCAATGAAGTTTAAGGAAGAAACAAAGAAAAGGTCATTACAGTGTGGGAGAAAAAAAAAAATCTTGAGGAGGGGGCTGTGTTAACAGGTTATAAAAATGGGGAATCAAAATAGTCCCTGCCACTAACAGTACAAACACTGAGGGTATCAAAATCAATGATCAGGTTCAAAACAACTGCCCAGTTCAGCTACAGAACTTGTCACAGAATTTTATTGATGCTAAAAGTTTATATGGGTCCATAATAAAGAAAATTTGTGGCAGACAGTAATTACTTAAAACTATCAAGCACAAAGCTGTCTGCTTCAAAACAGAAAAGTCCAGCTACAGGGAGGCTGGAGGCTGGAAGTGTGTTCTGTTTAAGTGTCCTTGTGTGCTTCCCCCTGCTCTCCTGACACATTACTACTGATAAATGGAGCTGTTTTCTTTTACAGAAAAATAATACTCTTTTTTTCACACCAGCAGTTACAAAAACATTCCCTTCTCTAAAGCCATGTATCATATTCTTTTCAACTTCTAAAGCAAGAATCTTTTAAGATCAAGGTAGTGCAAAATTATTCCTTCACAATTTATTAGATAACAAAAAAATCTTGTCAAGGGTGTTCCTCATCAGTAATCTGATTACAAGGGAATAATTTTCCTATGAGATTTTGTAGAACCAGTAGAGTTGCAGTTACATGGTCCTGAGCGGAACATAAGCTTAATTCCTGGTTTAATTACTAATTTTTAAATAGTCTTGTTAATTGCTCTCACTGAATTATTCCTTAGAATTTTTACTTATTTAGCCTGGTTTTGGCATGTACTGCTGATTTTGACTTTTTTTGAAATCAGCTTTTGGTATGATGATGGAATGGCAGGAATGGATTCTTTTATCTCTTTCAAAATTCACTGTGCAGCATTTGTACTATTTTGCTTCAGATTTTGGAAACCATGAGGGTCAGAGTACAGTAAATTTTCTCCCCAGCAGCTGGATCCATAAGAAAGCAAAACATCTTTAAAGGCAAAAATCACAAAGGGAAAAAAAAAAAATCAGTGTCTTAAGAGAAAACAGGAAAAAATATTGACTGTTGTTTATGCCTCAGAAGTTTTATTATAGAGACATGACTTATGATGATGTTGAAACCAGTTAAACTTCAAAATAGTATAGCTATTAATATGACTTTGATGACGATAGCAAAGGAAACAGAAGTGAAGCAATGATTCTTGTCTTTCCATGGAAATCAGTTTCTGAAGTAAAGTAGCCCTTCAGGTTAAATATTAGCAAATTTTATTTAGTGTCTCATTTATGGGAACAGCTTGGCTGTGTCTGTTCTCACTCCTGACCTTCCAAATCAGGAGCTTTCCTTGGAAAGGACTATTGGAACATCATTAAAAATAACTTTATAATTTCTTTGAGTTTTGCTTTTATTTATATCAGAGCACTAAATTTGGAAAATGAGATGTCGTTTGAGATTCAACAATCTGCTTTTGTAGAGATGAACTGCAGTTAAAGTCTCAGCTAGCCACAGTATAGAATTAGAGAACCTAAAATGACAAATTGCAGTGTTTCCTAGCTGAGCTGCACAAGCAGGGGAAGCCTCAATCTTCATTCCTGCATCCAGCTTCACATTTAGTGTGGTGTGCCACAGGGCAGGGTCAGACTGCCCACAGCACAGCCTGTTCCAGCTGCCATCTCCTTCAGCAGGCACCCTGGGAAAGTGCTGAACTAGGGCAGACTGAGGAAATTCAGTTTCATCTTGTCTGAATTATTTTTCTTTTTAATTGTCCACATTTAGATCCTCAAAATATATCCACTCGGTGAATAAATAATCCATTTGTGTTCCTATTAAAACTTCATTGCAATCTATAAAATTTGTATGGCTAATTAAAAAATCAGTAGGTAATAATTCATGTTGCTGCTTTAGCCCAGTATGAGGTTTAATAAGATTCACATTGCACATCCACAACCACAACAATTAGCAGCACCTCTGTTCTTCCCTGTTGTGGGCAACAGGCAGTGAAAAGAACATCAAGTGTTTATTCTACCAGTGTCACTTTCCTTGGGAAGGCACCGAGCTACACAGCAGCAACCACCTCTCAGCAAACCATAAACTCTGTTCCAGCCTGGAAACATGAGCTACACCAAAAGCAGCTCATCTCTAATCTCTGAAGCAGGAAAGAATGGCCAGTCTGTAGGGATGCAAGGCATTTTCTGACTTTAGCAATTCAGTGACCATTGCAAAGACAGAGAGCGATTGCCAGGACCAGTAGGAGAAAAGTTTTAGGACACTAAGGCCAAGGCTTTATAAAAATACACTATAATTTTGCATTTCATTTCCAGGGACTGTAGGCAGAGTGAAATAAATATCATATGTAGTAGCTGAGCATGTCCAAGGGGCATAATTCTGATGATTTTGGTTTTGCTGGCTTTGTATATGATTGAATATAGTTCGTAGCTTCGTTTTATTTTGAGTCAGGGCCTAATTCTTACAGCTACATCTTAGCTACAAACTTAGCTTAAAGGCTAAGTTTGACTTGCAGACCCCTCAATTTTGCAAAGAGAATGCAGCTTCTATAGCACAGGCAACTCCTTAGGAAAGAGTGGGATGAAGGAAGGGCAATTAATAAAAAGAAGAGATTGGAATAAAGGCATAGAGAGGGCAGAACACGCGTATCTTTGTTCTGTTGATGGCGCTCTAGCATAGGGAGATCACGGCTGAGACCTACAGAATTCTTTAGCAAGACAGAAATAGCCTCTGATCAGTGACTTACAGACCAGCAGCTGCACGGCTTCTGACTCACCACAGGATGTCACCCTCCACCAGCTCCACCGCAACACCTCCCAGGGAACAGGAAAAAGGACTTTCCCCTCTTTCCCTAGGAATGGAGTCGAGCTGCAGTGTAGGAGGATGAAGTGGAGTGGCTAAAGAGGAGGAGAATGAAGGTTTGCTGCAGCCTTTGAGCTCAGTGTTGCGGAGTTGAGTCGTTTGCTGCTAAACATAGACACACAAACCGTGGGGACTGGTTAAAGAGTTTCCCCTCCACAAACCCCATGAAAAGCTTCAAAAGAAAAACAAAGCAATCAACAGTTTAGAACCAAATTTTATTAAAGAAAAACCTGGAGTGCAGGTTCTCAGGACAAATGCATACCTTTGGATGCAGTGGAGTACACAGGTACGTATACAGTAGTTTGCCTGCTACATGTTTGGAAGCTGAAAGAGACTGTGACAATCTGTACTGCACAGTTCATCACCATTGTTAAAAGTTGCCAAAAATTTGCTTGTGGATCGCTAACAGATACTTGGTTATGTGTGTGCACTACATATTGCACAAGACTTTTTGATTAAGCTATTACTTGTGCAATTGAATCACAGTTAAGTGTTACGTCAAGCATATTCAAACATATATTTGTTTCCTTTTCTCAAAAACAGCACGTCACTACAAAACTGCCATTAAATGTTACATATTTACAAAAATATACAAATAACACTTTTCCCCATTTTTGACAATGCACCAGTTATGGATTTATTTCATTCTTCACTTGAGCCCTGTTACTGTATACAAAGAAACCTGCTTAAAGTCAAGTCACCTGAAACAAAATTAGGAGAAGGCATGTTCTGTTTTCACAAATACTAGAATGTGCAAAGGCAGAAGGAGAGGGCTGTGTAGCCATGTATGTTAAAGGTAGGGGTTATAGCATACTGATGACTTCCAAGAACCTTCACATGGAGTGGAATAACCCCCTGGTCAAAAATTAAGCATTTGCTGACCAAGCAGTCATAAGCAGTTAAAAAATTCAGTTCTACCTTGGCTGTAATTAGCTTACACCTATCCAAAGAACTCTCATGCTAGCAATGGGAATAAAAATTATGGTGAAAATCAGTGAGTAACCTGTGAGTAACAGGTGCTTTGAGAAGACTGATTTTAACCTGCAATTGTTTTACAAATTCACCGTGGATGAAATTCTTCTGTAACACAAAGCTGAAGTGATAATGTCTGTGGAACTGCATGGCCCTGCAATGCCATTGGGCCATGCAGTTCCACAGACATTAGGGTGGAAATTTGGCCCTGCAATGCCAAATAAATGATGTTCCGCATCAACAACAGGGTAGCGAGACATGCTTTGTGAATCTTCACAAGACATATGTCTAGTTTTTATTTTATAGGTTTTCATATACTTACCAAGAGCTGCAGCACTAATTAGCCACTAAATATTATTTAGGCTTAGGTTTAATTTAGGCTTAATTTAATTTTTCCCTTTTGTTTTCATGGGTAATGCCAGCAAAATCTATACTTATCTGTCTGTATCTGGATTAAGAGACTTTGCACCCACCTGTGCTGGAACAGCCACACATGCACTGTAAATAAGCTGGCTTCCATCCTTTGCTCTTAAAAAGGAAAATTCTCCCATTCCAACTCTCACCTCTCCAAATATTCTTCCAATCTAGGATGAAGCAATATTCCTAGAGCTGCTTCATAAATATACACCAAATTAACTTCATTTAGGTGAGGAAGGGCAATACCTGATACCTCCTAAACTCACATTTCAAATGCACCTAAGGTGGTATTCTGTAAAACCACATTCTACAAAGAAACCTATCAAAGTTTAACGGAAAGGTAAATCACAGGTGCTGTACATATTTGTAAAAATAAATGGTAAGTAAAACAGAAAAAGTGGAAGCTTCCCAAAGCACTCTGCCAGTTCCCCACCCTCTTCCAATCTGCTATTCCTCTGCAAACTTTTTGTAGTTATTTTTCCTCAGCCACACGGAAGAGGATGAAAAATAGTTAATCACCTTTTAACATCAACCCAGTTAATTGACAGAATGACAATCAGAGAAAAACAACTCAGAGAAGACTGGGATCAAGAGAGGAGAATTCAAGTATACTTCTCCATTTGATTATGTTTTCTCTCCAGAGCCTTCTGCACTGCAGCAAGCACAACCCATGACTTTACACCCATGAGGAAATAAATCACAGCCTGTCAGTGACAAATGAAAAAAAGGATCTTTACTCAAAGGCCTGGTGTGTATATGAAATGGAGGAACTCTCTGTTCGTAAAATTAAAATTTCTAGTCACATGTTCAGTAAACTCCAGTCACTGGTGTTTACCCTCAGGAATACTACACCAGCTCCATTCATCTTCTTTAAACATTATAAAATTACAGCTCATACAGGCATTCTAGCAAATTACATTTCAGCAGTAGAAATGCAAGAGACAGACTCTATAAAATAATTCTTTTCCCTTGTCTGCTAGCTCGGTGCTGTGCCAGGGAGGAACACCATTAGCAAATGACCCCCAATCATCTGGAGCACACATACAGGCATCTCGACTCTGAAAGCAACATCTTTTCCATGCACCTCAGGTGGGATGTTGCTGCAAGTCAGATCTGTCTTAAATTATAGGCAGAGATGGTGATAATTTTGCATGTTCCTCGTGCTGATTTAATTTAGACTCATGGTTTAAAGTCTCTGCAAGCAACCAACAAAATAAAATAGTTGTCATTACAAATCAAAGTAAGCTTCAAGACTTAATCAAAACAAAATCAACAACGTGGTAAAACCATACACACTGGTAACACTGACTTTCTCCCTGCTTTTCCTTGTCCTGTTTAGTCCTGTGCTCCCCTCCCTCCCACATCTCTCTGACTTACACTCCCTAAGACAGGCTGTACCTTTCCAAGATGCCGCTGGGCTTTTCAATGATCTTACTCCCATTGCATTCTCCAAGCTCTTCCAGCATGATGATTCTGCCAAATATATCTGGTGACTTTGCTTAAATTTGTATTTTATGGAACTTGAATCCAAGCCATTTTCCCCACCCTCTAGGAAAGGTTTCATACAGACCCATTCCATAAACCTATCAAGTCAAATTGCTCCTGACCCTCTATTAACAAAGAATTCTCTTTACTGCACCTATTCTTCAGCTTTGGGTTGTAACAATTTCTCTAAAAGACTGAGTCTCAGCTTGGGTCTCAGCATTTCCCATAGTGAAATACAAATGCAGCTCAGTGGTCTGGCACGTTGTCTCTACCCCTGCTGCAATTCTGTACCTGCCAGACTGCGAGGCTGGCAAAGCAAGCCAGCCCTTGCTGTGCTCCAGGAAACTCATGGGAACACCATGCCTCAGTCTGTAACCCAAAAGGAGGCAGAGGAAGATATCTGGGAGATAACAGATAACCATCTTTGCCAATTAAATACAAAATTTTACTACAGACCAATGGCAAAATCAATATATACACTGGTGAGAGAGGAAATGCTGGTTTTTATTCTTTCAGGGAGTATAATACTCATCCACATCTCAAAGTAGAAGCATGTGCTCTCTGGGATGAACATCTGAGGGAAGTTCTTGAAAGTAAAAGATAAGAATTATGGAAAGGTTTAGCAAAAATGAGAGCCAAAATTAAAACTCAAAGGATTAAAAGATACTAAAGTGGGGAAAAAAATAGGAAGGATGGAGTGCAGTGACACAAAGCACAGGGAACCTCATCGACTCAGATAATACCGCAGAGCTTAGAGGAGAGGCAGGGATGGGGAAGATTGTGATTCTTCTTGCTATCTGTTGGGACACAGTAGGGTGCATATCCAAATAGAAACACAGACAGTAACATAAAGCAGAACAAAAAGCAAGGAAGAAAAAGCAGACTGTAGACAGCTGTCATCTGGAGGAGCCAGCAAGGCAGAGCCACAAACAGCAACAATAATGAAAGAGAACAAAAGGACTACAAAACAGGGGTGGGGGGAAAGGAGGAGAAACAGAAAAGAGTGAAAATTCAGCTTTTTTTTCTTTTTTCTAGTTTCAGAAGCTACTTGGCAAAGATTTGGAAGCACTAAACAATGCAGGTGACTTCATGAACAGTTACTTTGCTACTTCAGCATCTCAGAAGATTAACCCCAAAGAGAGGACTGTATTCACAAGTAAATGGGGCCAATGAATTTGGCAATTTGCTGAGCAGTTTGTTTGTGAAGATATTCTATCATTTTAACTATTTAAAGGCCCTAATGTGAACCTGAAACACAGAGGTGGTGTATTACAATATTCTCCTTTGGACTAGTTTTACCATTTGCTAACTGCCTATGTGCCTGTTACTGATGTCTGCACACTCCTTTCTATTCAAAATCCATAACAAGAATATCTCAAAAGCCACGTGGATATAAACCTGCTGTTTTTCTGTATGAGCTGTCCTCATTAAAAGTATCTCTTTCACCATTTCAGAAAGATTTCATTTTTAAGCTCTTTTAATCAATAAGCAGTGTGAATTAATACTTTTTCTAAAAAGCGAATAAGCCAATTCATTTGCTTTGATCTGCAAGAGCAGACACTGTCACTAAGAACTAAATATAAGTATCAAAAACTGGCTAAAATTAGCAACAAATAACATCGAAATATTAAGACATGTTAAGAAAGTTATTTGGAATGCCTGGCCTTCCTGGTGATTAATATACTTATTATACCATTAAAAATACGTGCAAAAAAGGCATATTATTTAAGCAGTGCCAGGTACTGCTGCTTGTATTATTGCTGCTTAACAGGGCTTTATGTCCACTGTATTGCAAGTAATCAGTGTAAAGATGCAAATTCTAGAGAAACTCAGAAATCAAGGCTGATCAAAACTGACAAAGTTTGTGTGAAATACAAGTGTTGCAATGAAAAAATATAAAGCAAAATTACTTGTGTAAGGGAAAGAATGCACTCTCTGTCAGGGCTAGTAAATGTTCTTCTGAAAGAAAATTAATCTGGAAGGAGAGAGAGGCAAAGAGTTTGCAATTAAGAGTATGTATTCTTAGAGATGCTACTAAAAAGTATTTAATGCAAATCATAACAGCTCTTTGATAAGTATTTTTTCACACAGGTATGTTGTTGTATTTCAGAGTACATATTTCTAAGCCTTCCAGTAATTCTTATGTTAGATACTGTCTTACAGAAGATCATCTCAGCTACCAGCATATAAACTAGCTGGAAACAGTAATGCTGACAAGCTTCACATATGGAAAAAAAAGGGATGAAAAGAATGGAAGTCATACATGGCTCCACAATTCATAGTTTAAGTAATTTGCTACTCCATTTAACAGGAGGAAAAAAGCTGAGACTGAAGACTTACAGAAATGAGATCTCATATTAAAAATCATGAAACTAACTTGCTTTACATATCAATTTCAATGGAAAAATATTCCAAGAGGATGCATTCTTTACCCTCCAGAGCAGCCTGAAGTACCATTACAGGCTGTTCTTTCCCCAGTAACATGCACCCTCTCTGCTTATGCAACACACTTGGAAAGAAGGAACAAATAAGAACTTTTTCCTGCACGACATTCCCATCCAGATTTGGGAAATGGGCTGTTCTGGGCTGTCTCAGCATGGAGCAACCCTTCTGCATCCCCTCCAGCGCATGCACAGACAGCTGGGGGCAGTGCTGCTGAGGTGATCAGCTGGGACAAGGGCTGCCTTGGGACAGAAGGTTACGAATTTCAGAGGGCACAGCTTGACATTTCCCAAAGACTGCAGGGTTAGGCTATTAATTGCAAAAGCTAACCAGGGGTCTGAGTTATTTGTCACTTTGATGATTATAGTCTAAAAATAAGTCAAAAACATTACGAGAATAAAAATGCATTTAAATGGCACAGAGAGGGCAAATGCTAAGATGCTGAAAAGAAATACAGAACATGAAAATACAAACTTAACATTAAGATAATTATCTGAGCAGACCTTACTTATAGTCGATTAAATGCCATTCTAATGAAAGTTTTAGGTTTTCTCAGACTACTACTGGCTATGTGCCAGTGTTTTGAAGACAGTTGTAGAAGCAATGTACAATTGGGACTAAAACAGAGAAAATGAGCCAGGAAGCAGATTTTTGGATGGACTTAAAAGACAAAACAAAATTTGGCATCTCAAATTATAGGGGTAAAGGCTTATAAATTTTGACCTGGTGAAAATCCAATATTTTGAGAGAAATGGGCACTTACTTTCATCTAAAATGCTGAAATAAAAAATGAATATGGAAACAATATAGTGATATCAATCAATATACAATAAAACAACTACAATAACTCCAACTGGCAGGGACTGTGCAATGAAATAAAATGTTAAGTCTCTCTTTTCCCCTGAAGTCTCATTAATGTAAAAATTACAAAACTTTTTTTTAATAGGAAACATAGGAAAAATCTATGACTGAAACTGTCATCGATTCTATCTACTTAGAAACATTGACTTGAAATAACACTAGAAATTCAAAACTAATCAGAACCTCTGGTTCATCATCAAAAAGCTACTGCCACCAAGTAATGTATTTAATTTCTTGTAAAGATTTTCTTTATCCCACACATTTCTTTGAGCGTGTGTCTGTGTAAGGAGGATGGAAATAACTGCAGTTCCATTCTATTGACCTCTATTAAAATGACAGCATAACAATAGTGGAGTCTTCCCACTAAGAGGTCTCATTGGACTGAAAACACAGCTAACCATGATAATCATGGTTTTCAGATGAAACCTGCTTTGCACTAGGAACAACTAATGGCAAAGCACTGATTTGTCTTTGTCTACAGGACAGTTACTTAACAAATCATCTACTTTATATGAATAAACAGCTTACTCCTCATTACACCAGTCATTGGAAGAAGAAAATACATGAAGAAGGATTTAATTCAATGAGAATATCATAAAAGAGTTCCAAGAAATTTGATGTGAATTGTGGATAACAACAACATCTTGCCTCAGGCCTTCTATTTCTTCACAGCCATTTCCACCACCCTTTTCAACAGAGTATAAAAATATACACTGGTTTATATTGCTTATATTATTGAAAAATTAATTAACACTGTGTGCATTTTCCCTTAATGTCCTCTGAGCATTTCTGAGTATTTTATATGGATGGGCTGTTCCAAAGCCATATAAAACATTTCATGCCAAAAGAGAAAGCAAAGATAACAGCTGTAAGTCTTGATGGCTCTGTTAGAATGATTCAGATCATACTGCTTGGAGCACTCTGAAAAGTAGAGTGTAATTGAAATTGCAAATACATCAGATTTTAAGAAGGCCAAAAGAGGCCAATGAGGCCAGTACACTGCCAGTTTTTTTTAGATTCAGTATAGTTCAATATCAGTGCTGATAAATATCACTCACTGTACCCATTTTTATAAGGTTTTTGATCAAATAACAATGCAGAGAAGTGAGTTCACAATACTAGTGTGCAAGAGCAAATTCACAGCCAATGTTGCAGTGCTACCACATAACAGTATGTTTCAATAGCAGTGTTTAAATAAAATTACCTTTTTTATTCTTTTTTACCAGTGATGCACTTTTTTTGAATTATGTGTTTTTTACATTTATACATAATTGCAGCTGGTTTCAGTAGAGAGCTTTTAAGAACAATGATAATTACAAGTGAGACAAAGAAAGTTAAACCATTAATAATTTATGATCACAAAATTCTTTTGCTCTGATGATCCTGAATAAACAGTAATTAATTTAGCCTCACAATACCCCTGTGAGGTAGGTAATTACTATCAGCCCCATTTTACAGGTGGGGAAACCAGAGCACATACAAGGGAAGTAATTTGCTCAAAGCCTGGGTACAGAAACCAGGTATCTGACAGTCACCTTCTGTTTCTTAGCCACCACATCACCCTTCCACATTAAAAAACATAACTAAAATATGTACAGATACTGCATGTGTGCATGCACACATGTGTGACTAGCACTTGTGCATAGAAGCAACTCTTTGTTTCTGAATACTCATCAGGATTTTAGATACATATAAAGGATAAAAAAAGATATCATGGATGTAGTTCAAGATATTTGAGAACTAGCACTAGTGAGTCTTTTCATTTGCAGATAAACCAAGACACCATGAATGAGAAAATGGCAATAATGCTTTCTGCATTTTAAAATAATTCATTTAAAAATTATTCTTGTGAGGAAATCAAAGGCTTCCTTTATTATCTGCTCGGTATTATTAATACAGTTATGGTAATACCAACATGTCTTTAGAAAACAGTGTTTTTAAGACATGACAAACCAACCTCACAGGAGTACTGTATGAATCAAATTAATAAGTACTGGAAAAAATTATTACAGGCACTACACTGTGCTAAGTGTTAATTAGAGTACCAAGCAGGTAAATATTCTACCATGTTCCAAAAGACTCCTATGATCAGACACAAATCACCCTGAATTAAATGTATAAAAGTAGCTGTTAAAGCATAAATTAGATGTGTGACCTAGTTCCAACAGAGTCCTTTGCCAATCCTTAACCATGTGAAAACAACCCCAGGCTGGAGCTTCCATCCCATTCCTTGTCTGTGAAGCTGGTTTGCCACTCACCTGCCCTATACAAACAACCTGTTTCAGATTTATTTCACAGGAACAAGTAAGATGGTTGCAATGTTATTTAATTCTCTGCTCCAGCTCATTTCCACTAGAAAAAGCAAGAAAAGCCGGTGAGGAGAGAAAGCCCCTGGTGCAATGATCCCAAGAGTTTCCAATTCACAGCATGTTTTGTATATGCACTTCTCTTCAAGAAACCCAGACTCAGATACATTTAAGACCTTGGATTTCCACAGTCTGGCACACAACAGTCACCCAGGGCATTGCTTCTCTGTTAATAAGTTTACATGGCACTATACAACTAAATAGGCAGAAATCTTAGAATAATTTTTGTAATTGTTTTCCTGAGTGGTTTGCAAGTGCTTTTCAGAATCTTTACTCTAACTTTTCCACCTAGTTCCTTACAGTAAATTTGTAATCTAGATTTTCTTGTGCTTTACTCATACATCCTGTGGGGTTTGTGAGAGCCTACGGTACTACACTGAATTACTACACCCAAATCTGCTGCATTTGATGATAATATGTTCTATATTCACAGCTACATTGAAGAATGATTCCAATGCATACACTGATTTTAAGACAGTCCTTTTCTATTTGACTAGCATTCATTATTTTCTGTTTGCATACTCTGGACAATGAGCTATCTGTATCCTTCTTAAACAAGGTGGTGTGCAAGCCTGTCACTAGCATCAGTATGACATTCAGTGAGTACAGAGTTAGTTATTCTCTATCAAAGGCAAAAAGTGAAGAGACTATATAGTTTTCTTAGAGAAGCATCCTAATCCCAGGCAGCTGTGACACACAGGATGTCAGACATTTAAACTCACCACACCACACCCCACTTGTTTTCCTACATGGCTAAAATAAACCACAGAGAAAAGACAAGAGGAGTGTGGATTCACTGCATCGCCATTCCCTAGGGATGCAGAGGTCAAGACTAGGAAACTCTGACAAAACTGGGATGAGGAAACAAGGACCTGACTCACAAGCCTTTCTGCAGGCAGCTCCTCCAGAAGCCCTTCCCCTGCCGTCCCTGCAGAAAAAGGGGCCACTGGTGGTAGGGACTGAGAGACACCCCGTGGTGATGGGAAGGAAACAGGACACCCTAAATCCCTTCCCATCATCTCCACGACCCTTTGGATTGTCAAACCAAGCCAAATGGAAAAGGTCAGGCTGGGGTTTGACTACTCCCACCAGCAAGGGCAAATGCCAGGGGAAATCCCAAACAGGGATGCTGTGGGAAGGAGAAGGCGGTGCTCCCCACCCAGCTCTTCCCAGAGCAGAACTCTGACCCAGCCAGCACAGCTGCCCTTATAGGAAGTTTAAAAAAAATAACCATACAAAGAAAACTGTGTAAAAGAGGTATTTACACTCTCTGGAAATTTAAAAAGAGACAGGCTACCAGCCTAGGGTTTAACAGGAGAACTCATCTGGCAGCTGCCATCATCCTAGAGGGGCTCGCTCAGGAGAAAAAAAAGAGCAACTAAAATGACTGTCCACAAGTGAAGGCACCTGGTCTGGAAGTAGCATCAAGCTGGTGTTTTTTCTTTCACATGTGATGGGATGGGGAAAGATACTGGTGCTGATAGTTTGTCAGGACTTGCTACAATTACAAGAGCATTATTGTATATTACGAGATATGCTAATTAACATTTTACTTCCTTTAATCCTCAGAAGGGTCTAAGCCTAAATTTGTTAGATTGTCTCACACATGTTTAAGTTAAGAGCTGGTCTCAACTAGGAGTGCATTTGTCTCTCAGTCCTTTCCCAGTACAGAAACACTTGGCCTACAAAAAAATTTGTCATTGTGATCAACCATCTTTTCTGGTCTAGTCACTTGTGTAAAAATCACCTTTTCAGGCTGAAGACTCCCAGCCTTCCACTGAATACCTCAATTAAAAATATAATTAAAAAGTTACAGTCAATCATTCTAAAAATAAACATAAAGAAATAGAGCATATACAGAAAAGAAACAAGGTGGCATTGAAGGTGCCTAGGGCTACAAATTTGCTACCATAATTTGAGTTTCAGTCGAAATGAGTTCCCAGGCCATAGAGTGAACACAAGACATGTTATCCTTCGCCCTTGGTAACTGATGATGGATGCTTTTTTCCACAGGACTGATAAGAAACCTCCTCTCCATCAGCATTTACAGCCATGTTTGCAATTCTGGAACATCACCAGGGAAAAATAAAATGGTACAGTGAAGAGTCTTTCGGTTTTTGTGTTCAGCTGCAAATATCAGCTAACCAGGTAACTGTGCATCTCTCTGGAGTTGATGCTCAAAACCACGCCTGAGTGATTGCCTAGGAAAATACAGAAACAAAAGGCCAACATTAGTTCATTAAGTACTCCACAATAAATCCCCCTTTTATTGTAGAGACAAATAAATTGCATAAGAGAGTGTCTTTATCAAACAACAGGTCAGGTGAAGGTTGGTGCAACAGCTCCATGTACCTACAGCACACTTTTGCACAAAGCTTTTGCTCATGGTGGTGGATTTGTGGTGAATTCCTAGGGTTTCTATCCCAGTGACAGCATAAGTTGGTTCTCTTTGTGGCTTATAAAGGTGTAGTTGTCTCGAGGGGTGCAGGTGAGGGAGGAGAATGGAACCTGAGGCGTCCATTCGACATGCCACTGACCTGGGACTGGACACTGACCGGCATCAGCAATAAGGGAACTCTGTAGCTGTTCAAGTTGCCACTTCTCCCAGAAGGAGTCACTGCAAGGTAATGGTGTTGAGGAGTCCCAAGGTGGGGGTTGCGATAAAGTAGGCAACATAAAATATATAGAAAACAAAAAAAGTGGATGGGTGAGTCTGGAAATACTGTACTGTGGAAATTCAAAAGTTATGAGAAGAGAGAGAACAAACAGAAACCCAGGCCTGTAACTCCCTGCTGCGCACGGAGCGGAGGCGGCTACTGACATCTCCCAAGAGGGAGGGAGAAAGCTCACCAGAACTAGAAGGGATCTCCATAGCATAGGAACTTCTGCAAATAATGTAGTAAACCAGAATTTAATATAAAGCAGGGATTATAACGTGTTGCATAGTCTAAACCAGATAAAATAGAGTATCATTAACAGGAATGTTTTCTTGGCAGTACTGAGCAATACCGGAGCTAGTGGAAAGTATTGCAAATAACAAAACAGTAGAGCGAGCAGGAGTGTAGTTTTGTATATTAAATAACATCTTCTGTCTAAACGCTGTACAGCAGCTGACAAATACGAATGATTATGATCCACAAAAATGAGATTTTTACACTGTCCTGGAAAGACTGCTGCTGCAGACAGTCTGGCTGAAGCACAAATCACCTCAAAATTACATTCACATTCTTATGTCATGAAAACATCATGATCTTGTACTCTTTAACCCAAAAATAATGCTCTGCTCAGATAGAAGATTTTTGTTTCCTTCACAAGTGCAGGGCAAGCAGAGATTAATTCTAAATGTGTTACAAATCAGGGTAGCATTTCTTTATTAGAGCATCCCAAGCTCCTTTTTTTTAAATAAGCCATGAGGGATTTTCTGCCATTAAAAGAAGTTATGCCTCTGTACATTGCTAGAGGTGGTTGAATGCTCCACTTTAATAAGCATGTCTACAAGGACCTTGTTAGCATTCAGCTTCTCCTCTAAAGACCCTGGAGACAAGATGACCAAACAAATTTAACATAGGCTTTGTTTTTCCAGGTTTGTTTTTGGAACTAACTCCGGTAAAGTCAGGAGAGCAAAAAAGGTCGTCTTGCAAAATTAGAATGAAAGCAGTGATACTCATACACAAGGTTGTCAGAGAAGAGATAGAAATACACAAAGCAAAGCAAGAGGTTGGATTCTTCCCTTGTGTTCAAAGCTAACACCTCCAAGAACCTAGAAGCAGTACACAGTTCTGCAAATGAAAATAAAGACATCGACAACAAAAAAAAGGTGAAACTCAAGATAAAGAAATCTCTCATCAGACCAGGTTCTGTCTTGCCCAGGCTACCTTGGGTGCAGCTAAAACACATCTTCTTCCTTGGGGTTCACAAAGACATTACAACTGCCTTTCACACCGTCAATCTACTGCTACAAATCCCAAAAGCTTTGGATCATCTGATTTATTTTCACAAATTTTCAGAAATGGAATTGGGTGTTGTTTACTTTGTCCTATAGTTTTCAAACTGTGACCTGAAAGCAGTCTGAAGACAATGTATTATAGATCAGAAGTCCATGTTGCATTAAAACTAACCACAAGGTGCCAGGATATACACTTCCACCTGACACTGAAATCATTTGCACTGAGATACTCACAGAAAGTTTCCCTCATGGATTCTTTATAACCACCTCATGAATACTAGAAAATCAACAGCTAAATTAAGGAAGATTTATGATACTTTTAATACATGAATAAATTTAATGTTTCTAATAACAAAAAACTTTAAATGCCATTGGAATATGAAGGTAAATAATGCAATGGATCTCCATACAATCCATCTGAAATCACAGAGGCATTGACTCTACAAATCCTTCTGGCCTGAACTAAATTTTCCACTAATTCAGGGGATTATTGAGTGAATTCAACTGTTGCAGATTATATCCCATTCTACCAAATATAATTTATCTCTAAAGTCGTCCAAGTCAGTCTCCTGACATTAAACTACTATGTCTGTGCTCATGCTCTATATAGCAAGTCATCCATACATTAGCCTGTATCTCAAGCAAGCCAAAAAGTGATTGAGATAATCCCTTGTTACTGGTGTTACCATTTGCGTCTTTTTGAGACTGAACGGAAAATGAAAAAGAACTAAAATGAAAACAAACATCAACTTAAAAGCAACTACTTATGAAAATTTATAAGCTAAAAACGAAATTACCTCTTGCGTTACCTAGTGTTTGAGAGTCCAGATCATCATCAATAAACTCCTCACCCTGGATGATGTTCTGGGTGTCCTCACTGTGATTAACAGGGCTTGTCATTTCCTGCTCTTTTTCATTGTGCATCTGGGCGTAGACATTTCTGCCTGGCAGTTTCCTAAATGGGACAAGAAGAAAAAAATTTGGGATGGAATTCTTTTGTGTCACACACACACTGGCATCAAAGCAGAGCTCCAGCAGGGCAAAGTTGTTCCAGAACAAAATATCATCACCAATCCCATCCTACCTTAATTTTGTGATTATAACCTAAACTTACCAACTCTTTGTTCTCTGTGACAGTTTTATGTAACTGCCTTATCAGGATCTTCAGACTAACATAATATTTAAGCATCCATTTCTAAGATTAACAGACAATGAGGAATGTTGGAAAAAAATTACTAAAGCCACAGAAAACCTATTTTAAGAATTCAAGCAATAAAAGAGCCCAGTGGGTGCTGTTCATTCTTGGTCCCAGGTGTTGTCACATACATTAAGCTGGGCTGCAATCACCATCACATCTCCCTGAGCATGTGGGCTGACATTGAAGTGTGATAGCATCAGATGGCACTCACAGTCAATCAGGATCAGGGAGAAAAAGTCAGGAGAAGTCCAGGAGACAGGGAATGGAAAGGAGCAGAGACTGAGAAGCGAGGAGGCCAGGACAAGGGGGAAGGAGCAAGAACATAAACAGGCATCAATAAGAGCACAAGACAGGGGAGGTTGGTTAAGTTTAGCAGGCAGCACTGAAGGAGACAGAGTAAAAAATTTGGACTGGGAACTGATTAATTAGACAAACTCCACAAGAGACAATAATTCACTCACTGACTGGAATCTAGAGAAACAAAAAGCATCCTATTAAATTATCACCCTGGCTGAGACTAGGAGGCTTATGATTTGATAAGGGGATCTTAACTAGATTAATTTAAATTATACTTTGTCAACTCAAAGGGAAAAATCAGGGACTGCTAGATTTGCAACAGATTTTATGGTTTAAACATTCCTCAAGAGCCATACCCTTTGTGCTGTAGCTGTGCTCACCTGCAGTCTGCCTAGGCACATGGGGACATCCTTTCCCAAGCACCAAGCAGACACTTCAGATTAGGGAACTGCAGGCTCTAAGCTCCATTTCCTACAGTGCCAGAAGCTGCTTGACAGCTTGAGCAGCATGACAGCAGATCATGGCTGTCAAAGTCTCTGCTTAAAGCCAGATTATTACAATGGGCAGAAAAGAAAAACAATGAGAAGAGAAAAAACAGGATTGAACAGCTGTGGTTTCTGTTGAGCCCCTTTAGACAGAGAGAGAATAGAAAAAGTGACACTAATTTTTAGGCATCTCTCTAAAAGCAACCATCTCCTGCTCCCTATTACAGCAGCAGTTTAAAAGCTGGATAAATATACAGATTATTCTATTTTCTCTAGGCTTTTGAAGAAGATATGTTTTAAATGCCATTTCACAAGGTGTCTTTAGCAAGGGGTACAATTTTGAAAAAAGAAACTGCAACAAACTATTCTGAAAAACAACTTCCATTGCATCAAAATAATGAAAATAAATGGAACTTACTAAAAATTAAAGATGACTGAAGATAATATCTTCCCTTTAATCTGAACAATCCAAAAGATAAATTGAGTCCTATATATCTACACAAACACACATATCTGTATAGGTGTTTGTATACATGCACACACACACACACACAATTATATCTCCAAATAAAAATTAGGTATTTTATCCCATTATTTATAAGCAGTACAAAACCAAAAGGAAAAGGACAAGGATGGAAAGAAGGTCTGATGACAAAATGCTGTGTTATTATGATCACTTCAACAGGTCTGAGGGCTCCTCCAACAAAAACATACACATAAAGCTAAGCCCTGCATCACTCTCCTTTCATTATATGGATTAAAAAAAAAAAAAAAAAAAAAAACAAAAAACCACAAAACAACATTTTGTAAGAGGGAAGGACATTCCTCATAACCAAAACAAATACATTATGTAATTAATTTTGATTTTTTTTTCTCTAGGGCCAGTAACTCCAGACTGTTTTTAATGTGTCTGGTAATGAAACTGGTCATGTGGAAAACTATTCTCTCAATCAGACCTGCATCAAACCTGTCAAACTGCTCACTTTCAGTCCACCACCAAAAGCCTAAGGGAGACAAAACCCAGAAGAATGTCTCTGTAACACATCTGCAGAATTAGCACATATGTTTCTACAATAATTATAATAACCTTCTCTGAACTATTTCTGACAGATTGGAGAAGCATCAATGGCATTATCAAAACAATTTTGACATAATAAAATGTTAAACATCTCAAAGCCATATGGCACATCAGACCTTTGCAGTTAAGTAGAGGGAGAAGGGCTGCTAGTGTGACTACTGCCTATGAAACCAGGTTAGCAAAGTGTGTCCTTTGGTGTAAATCCTGAGGCTTCAACTCATGGCTCCTACATTACTTACTACCTAGAGATAACCATGAGCAGAACACATACTAGTAAAGATATTCAGGAAGAATGAAGAGACCTCTGAAATTCACAAATAACCATTAAATGTATTGTTGCTACGACAACTTCCTTATGGTTTACGAATAAAAGGAGGAAAAAAAAAAAAAGAGAGATGTTATTTCTCACTTGCCTTATCCTGCCCAATTCTGCTGAGTGCAGGTCCTTTGGGGAAGGTATAAAGCTGAGGTACTCAGTACTTGCACACTTTGCTTTGCTTCTCACACTGACATGGAAAAGACTAACACTGAATGGATTGGAGGAAGGAGACCTTGAGAAGACATGTACTGTAAGCATTAAACCTTTTATACACTACAGAGATCTTTCTGTGTTTCATAATGGTTCAGTTTTACAAGGAACACAGTCAACCACCCTGAAAAAAGTGACAGTCCAAGCCTTTTCAAGAGGCATATTTAACACATCTTCCAGATATTCTGTTTATAAGGGACAACCACACTGTGGAATGAAATAGGATGTGGATACTGGACCCTCACTAAAGATGGGCCTGATTCTGGAAATTTTGCTTCTTACTGCTCAGACATGCAGGAAGGAGGCTGCCACCCCTACTTGCACAGAATAAAACTCTAGTGTACCCTGATGTGCTTTCTCTTCTTCAAGAAGCAGTTAACTTTGAGTCCAGTGTAACTGTTTGAAGCAGGCAGAGCTCAAATTCTTGGGTCTAGATAAAAGACTACTGTGAAAACATGACAAGACACGAAATTTGACCCAAGAGATTTGTATCAGCAGTATGAAAACTGAAAGCACATTTAGAAGAACAGACAAGAAGATTATGCAATAGTTTCTTTGGGGGCTTAACTCATCTGCAAAATGCATGTGCTTCACATCCATCACTGGAGACAATTACCTCTGCTGAGCAGCACTCCATAGTTTACATTTTAGTTCCTTTTGTTTTTCCTGTAGCATTTTATTTCAATCATGAAAAAGAAGAAATATTTTCCCTGCCTTGAGGACCATAAAAATATGAGCTAGAGATGTAATTCTGCACACCACTACTAAAGAACACCACACATTCTTTTCATCGAGCTCTCCAGGTCCCACACCTTTTAGAAGATATTCCAGGAAGGACTTTGTTTTCCTTCCTTTATTCACAAATTCTAATCAATTCATACCCCAAACTGTTAGCACTTAAAAATGTTCAGCAGGAAGGAACAGCAGGAGGTGGATGCGATATTGATTCCTTCTCATTTAAGCTCCAGTTTATTTGGCTTTCAATTCCTTCTTTGTGGAAAAAAATATTCATTTGCCTTTATAAAACTTCATTTATTTTCCAGAGGCTTGATTAAAATTCAGTTTAGTATAAAACATATGAACATACTCACATGGCAAAGAATATGGAATAATGTAGCATTCGCTTGGAAGTTAGATAAAAATAATGACAATAATAATCCATTAAATAGAATACTTTATTGTGGTGTTGACTTTATTATGTTTGGATAAATGTTCAGATGACTGACTTCTTTGTGCTTTGAGGCACTCCTGATATACTCCCCTCTTTCATTTCTGAAATCTTTTCTGCATGCTATTACTTTGATTTCTGAGGATGTTTTTACAAAATATTATGGAACATTAAATTAGTGCCTGGTTTTTTTATTACTAAAAGGCATGGATTGGGACTAAGCTTGCTCTCATGGAACATAAAAGTAGTATAAGCAAGGTGGGGAAAAAAGATAGCTTTTCTTCAGAGACTGAAAATGAGATAGTAAGTCAATGAGGCAGAAAGATAACACAGTTCTGCTCCAGATTGTGGAAATGACCCAAGAGGGGGTTCATTTACCAAAATTGGTACTTGATAGTAGCAGGCAAAAAAGGAATACACACAAAATGGTATGAATCTGGGTGAAGAAGATTCATAGTGATTTGTGAAAACAATGCATGCAGCTTTAAGTAGTAAAGTAGTTTGCATACAAATTAAAAGATTAATATTTTCATACTCTTTCAGAGAATTGAGTTTGCTGCAATTAGCCAGGTAAAATACATAAGGACAGAAGCCAGCTATTTGCTCTGGTTTGGCCACTCTAATATGGTGCTATTATACAGAAATGAAAAATGAGAAAATGATGATTTCAGATCTTCTACTAGTAGCATGATGATTACATGGCAGCTTTGATGTGGCTAAAATATCATTTTCCTTTCCTCCACTTTGCCTGGTGCAGACAGTGCTATTTCCCTTCTCTATACTGTTGCCCATGATCCCACACCATAAAGCTTCTTCTGAGAGGATGAAGAAATCTTTTCTGGATGGCAGCTTGAAAACCACAAAAAAATACAAACATTGTTTCAAAGGGAATGGAAGAAATGTGTTTTTACTGAATCAAAAAATCTAGTAAAGATGGCATGCTATAAAAAAAATATACGCAGATCCCAGATCCACATTAAGATATAGCCCTGGATTTTTCAAAATTATTTTCCAGCTGCTTCATATTGTTGTGGGCAAAAGAAGCAGCTGCAGTCCATTTTACCTGGATGCTTAAACAACTGGAGCAAACTAGTGAGTATTGCAACACGTGGTTTGCTTGAGGCACCCGCTCTGTGGTGCTTCCCATACCCAGGAAGTGAGAGCAGAGCAGAGCAGGGCAAAGGTGCTTCACTCGTGGCTTGCCCACCACCCACACCTGCTAACAGCTCTGCTCCACCTGCACAGGCAAGGTTGGTTCACCTGCAAGGAATGACCCCTTGCTCCTTGCTGCCACGCTCAAAATTCCTCCCCTAAATTAACTAAACCAATAGTTCAGATAAACCAAACAGCTCATTTGTTGAACACCATTACCATTAGTTTTTAAAAATCCATCACATTTATCATTTAAAATTTACTTGCCATATACGGAGTAAAAGTAGCCCTAATCTGAACTCCTTATCTACTCTGATCACCCCTGTGTTTCTCAAAACATTTTGGATTCTTCCTTTTTTTTTTTTTTTTTTTTTTTTTCTTGGTTTAAAGCAATGAACCATGCTTGGGATTGTCAGGAGTCACTTCCAAAACTCTGGGGACTCCAGCACAAGTTTTTCTGGAAGTGACGGGATTCACAAAGAAACCATCAGATAAAGTGGGGGGTGCATGAATTTCGGGAATGGGGACATGAAAAAATAAACACTTTCAATTTTACAGCATGTAAAAACAGAGGGCAGCAGTCTTCCTAGTCAGTGCCTAAGTATTTGGGATTAGGGCATATAAAACATGACCTACAGTCATCCAATCATTAGCTAGACAGCCATAACAGCTCTGGTTATCCAGCAGATCATAAAATTACAGACTTCATGAATATTTTGGGCAGATGACCATGCTTGGGGACAAGATCTTTCAGCACTCAGAAACCATGGGGCAGTTTGGGCATGTTTTGCCATTTTCTATCAAAGCTGTAGGTCTACACAAGCCTGCTATTTTCTCTGCTTTTTTCTTCACAAGTCCTGAACTCTGTCATTGCAAATAGATGACATGCTCTCGTGTATGAAGCTGTAACTTCCCCGCCAATCCAGTTACCATCTTATTTTGCAAGCCAGTTTTTCCATCTTGCATCTCTGCAGGTATCAAATTTCACTTTGAGCCAGCAAAGAGAGAGAAAGCAGCCCAAGACATGTTCATGCAGTCTCCTGCAGACCATCTGCTTTGCATGTGCTCTGATGCTAGCTGCAGGACCTGTAGACCCATTCAGTGTAGTGATTAAACTAGAATCCAAAAAAAAATTTCACCAGAGTAGGGAAAAAGTAGTTTTAACCCTTCTATTAATCTACATGAATGAAGGGAAGGCACCACCAAATGTTTTCCATGTACTCCTTAGGTTTGTAAATCACACACCATAATTATGGACAGTATTATCATTTCAACACTTTACACACCTGTAATTTCTCTGTGGAATTAAATAATATTTTTATTTCCCCAAGTTATCTGAGTTACCATAGGCCACAGTAATTCTAAAATTATCACCTAAAATGGAACATTTTTTATTGCCTATGGCATTCTTTCAGCAAATTAATTTTTTAATACCCAGGCATATAATAGCGAAAAGTCTCCTTAATGTATTATAACTTTCAACTTTTATATCTATAAAGGACACTCATTTCATAGCCTCAGTCTCTGTGGACCAGTTTGTAAACTTACGTACTCACTGTACTGACTTTAAAGGGACCGTACTCCCAACAAGTACTCCACGTGGATCCAGCAATGCACCAACCATCTCCATAAACACAGGAAAGACTCTTTTAAAGGGATTAAAGATTTTGGTGGGACAGGAGTTCACAGGGAGCCCATGAGGAAAAAACAATTTTTGAAACACAGCACTGATTAGGTGCCAATATTCTTTGAAGAAAAAATTGCAACCAAGAAATGAAGTATGATTGCAATGAAGTATGCAACCAAGAAAATTGTCAGTTTTGAAAAGCTTAGCAGTATTATTTAAAAAGGATTCTTTCAAATATCTCAGAAACAGATAAGACACAGACTAAAATTGAACACTACTGCATGGTCATTCATCAATGCCAACAGCTGTTTTTAGGCTACTGACAAACTTTTGAATATATCTCACAATAGTCCTCACTTGCATCTAAATTACCCCCAGCCCCCAAGTGTAAATGCAAATGATTTTTACAAATTATATACAGAAGTGCAAGAGATGCACAATTTGGAAATTGCACTGTATTTTCCTCCTTAATAAAAGCTCTACTTATAAAGCAATGGTTCATGGAGCATTAAGAACTCAAGGAAGAATATTTTTCTATTCCTTTCTTGAATATTTTATACTTCTTCTACCATGCAGTAATTTTGACTGTTATTTAAGTACTCTCATTTAAGAGCTAATAAAAGATATAAATCAGATAGCTTTTACAAGATACCACAAGGAAGTTTTATGATCAAAACACAAAGAGAAAATCCTCCATTGTATTGCTATTGAAATAATATAATTACATCACATCAAACATTTGTATGTTTTTTCTTTGCTTCGGGCACCTAAAAGAGCAAAATGGATTTTTATTCCATTTTAGAGAGGCTGATACAGTATTCTGCGCTTTGTCCTTTAAAGCAGTCAGTCACTATGAACTCTAAAAAGCTCAGGTTCTTGAAGAAAAAGGAGTTTTTCTCTATTGACATCAAAATACTTTAGCTAAACAAACTCTTACTTAATGTTAACTTCATTTACTGCTGTCACAAACTTAATGCTGCTCGTAGTTCTATAAACATATTTATTTTAAATAAAAATCACCCCTTAATAAATGAGGCAAATCAGTATGAATCCTCACTGAGGAAGGACAACAGGAGATGATGATGATGATGATGATGATATTGATGATGATGATGACGGCTTATTTCCAGTATGCTCAAACCCAATAGCTTCTGATGATGATGATGATATTGATGATGATATTGATGATGATGATGATGATGGCGGCTTATTTCCAGTATGTTCAAACCCAATAGCTTCTGAATGCCCCAGAGATACAGAAATGGACAGTAGGATGGACAATGATAACAAGGTCCCATGAACAAGAGCAAATTATTTAAATTGCACAGCAGCTCGGATTAAAATTAATTGCAGACTAAAGATATGTCAGACTGTTCAAGGCTGGCATTGCTCAGTTTTAAGAATATCCTCCACATAAGAAATATATCTTGCAGAAATATTTCTTCCCTCCACACTCTAGTGCCAAGTTAAAGCAAATTTCTTTCTGTCAGTCATTCTCCATGGCATTGCCTCAACAATTAAAATGTAATGTGTGCAAAAAGAAGCCCCACAGCATTACATGCTTCGATAAAACTTCTTTTTTAAGCAAATCAGCATTGCAGATACACTCCCTGTCCCAATAGTTTTAGCTTATTCATAACTGTTAGGAGTAATGAGAAGGGAATTAATCAGGAATAATATTTTAGTTCAGCTCTGATTCTTGATGGTATTATTTAGACAAACTGAACAAACTCTCCATAGTTCCCACATTGCTGATATTTATCTTGGATCACAACAAGTGAAGCAAACATAAGTGCAGTACCTTGCTATCCGAAAAGTTAAGAAAAATATGACTTTCAAAGTCATGTACTTCTTGAAGTTCTTCAAGAAATCTTCTTTATAAATAACAAACTCTGTCTTGCTAATCTATGGATAAATCTAATTATTAAAATGCATCTATTGATTTAGGTTTACTTGCCTTTTGAACTTGTAGAGGATGAAAGCCCCGACTGCAACTAGACAAACAACAAAGAGAACCACAATAGCCCAATAGCCACTGCCTCCTCCAATCCTCTGAGAGTCTGAAACACAAAATAAAAGAACAGTTTTGCATGTCCCCTTCCACATCATTCACATTCTTGAGCATTCTTTTCTATTTAATTGTCAGGTCAAAACCACCAGTTGTTGTTTTTGCAACCTCTTCACTCCATCTGGCTTCTTCAGAAAGGCAAAACCACAGAATTAGTTGGTGGCTTGTTAATGAAGAACAGAGGACCCATTTAAAAAATAGAAAGCAACAAACAGCGAAACCCAATATCCTGAATATTTAATTATTTGCATACTCAGTGATTGTTTGAGTTTTTTCAGGGAATCTTAAGTTATCATAGTAAATGATCACACACCCTACGTACTTGCTTTGCAAAAGCAGGGCTGTATTAATCTCACAGTATTGAGAAAGGAGAAAGGCTGTGAACAACAAATGAACTCATCAAGGTCATGCATTGATAAAGGCTGGAATGAACATGGACTTCTTTCCATCCCTTTTGTGTTGGCAAACAAATGTCAACCCTTTACACCAGACAAGGTACCACAGTGAGACTGTAGCACAATTGTACATTAGAAACTAGATAAAAGAGCTTTGTTTTCTACAGAGAGATGACAGATAAAATATCACCATAATTTACAAAAAATTGGTAGTGGCTGGCTAAAGCTGTTCTCCCACAACACACTGAAATTAATAGAGGCTATATTATGGGAGATAACGCACAAACAAGAATTACAGGACATTCTCATAAAAGATTCAAGTCAAAGCTGGACTTTATGGTTGAAACATCATTTTAATGTCTCTCTGTTTAAAATACACACAGGTATGCGCACATACTCTCTTCAACCAGTTTCCATCAACAGTCAATCCAGGGAGGCAGGAAATTCCCTTGCCCCCACCCCATCTCCATTTGTTTTAAACAGAGAAAAACCACAATTTATCTCAGGACAGGATTACCAGTGTGGAGACCCTACAGCAACCTTCCCATTAGTTGATAAGAAGATCAGAGATGCATGGCAGAGATACAGCAAGCCTTGTGTTAGACCCAGTAGTAACAGCCGCAGAGTTAATGGCTGATATAAGGGCAAAGAAGTTCTGCTCTCTTAGCAGCCAGATCTAAAGTGATTTCAGATCACCAGATGAGTTTTTGAATCCTAGCTGGCTCTTCCTTCAGGGCACTATTTTGTACAATGGAGGTATTTACTTTATGTTGTGGTTACACAGAAAAAGCAAGAAGCATGTGATACAAATTGTGGGGTATGACAAAATGGAAACATAAAAAAAAATCATTTGGTTGTGATAGTTAATAATGACCAAATGAAAATGTATATACATATATATATAAAATCATAATGTATATGTGTTTATTTATATGTAACAAGTAAATATATACATATGTGTTATATGTACACATACACATTGATATAAAGATTTTCTCCTTAAATTATTAGAACTTGAACAGGAATCCAAAAGTTAGTCTATTGATAGCTTTTTTTATATATTTACCTGAATCAGAGTCAGCTAAAGTCACTAAGACCCAGTATCCTCCCCTCAGAAAGAAACTGATGTTGTGTGCATTCAGGGCCTGCTTTATAGCTGCTATTCTCTGAAAATACAACAGAGAGAATGTCAGATGTTTTGTGCTCTGTTCCACTTTGAGACACTCAATGTTCTGAAAAGGAAAACTTCTGATTCTTTAAATGGTGAAAGCACTTGTCAATGATGAGCTGAAATCTAAAAGAAATTCAATATTTAAAAATCAAGCAAAACTCCAGAAAACATAAAAGCTGAAAACATCACAATTTTATAGCCAAATCTTTCTTCTTGATTACCCAAGCCTTTACGTTCACCCACTATGAGACAGACAGCAAGCAATTTGCATGTGCTATTGGGTTTGCCTGGGTCATAACTCACACAATGCATAATCCATATTAAAAGCCCTATTCTTCTAACCTATCAGAAGAAAAGCTGTGATGTAACTTTGGATTTTTTGCCATGAAAATTAACTACTCTTAATAATGAACTGCATGTCATAATCTACCTTACCTCCTTACCTACAATGAATGAATTCCATTTACAGCTAATTTTTAACAATACTCCATAGAAATATATGCATTCATTCATGTGGAAAAAAATCAGTATTCCTCCCATTTTCTTCCAGTGAATAGAGCATAGTGAAATATGGTCTCTCATATTTTTATGGAGCAGAACCATTAAATATACCCTCACATCCTAACCCCAGATGACAAATTGTCTGAATTATACTTTCTACTTGCTTGTGTCTTCAACACGGTCAATTCTTTAAAAGATCAAAGCTAGTTTTGTACTCTCTGCCTTATAATTTGAGACATGACTTCCCAGAGGATGCCAAATTAGAAATTTGCTTTATATCCATGAAATCTTTGCAAGTAACTCCTGTTACTATATTATCAATTATGGTGCTCATCTTTGACATGCTTTTGAAGTATAATGGATAAAAATCCCTGTAGTCCCTCTCATATTATGGACATACACTATACAAAAGTTCAAATATCATCATTCTTTTTGAGGAATATCTAACTTCTGAAGCTATTCCACTGACTTTATTAAATTTTTTTTTATGTGGGAATGACTCAATGTAATGGTGAGCATAGCTTCAGTTATTTCACAAGACAATTACAGCAGACAGCTCCTAAGTATTTATCTTGTTGCCTAAAGCCTGAAAAGAAAATGGAGATGACAACTCCACTTAGGAGTTAGGAGTAGCTCCTCCTTAGGATTAGGAGGTTTTAATGACCTTTTAATGATAATGACCTATTCATTTTTATCAATGAATAAAGCTCCTTTGTATCAATCCAGGTTCATTCATGAGTCCATGGTGTGTAGTGCCAGAGAGACAACTACTTTGGGTTAACCGACTTACAGCCAGTAAATGAAATTTCTGAGCTCCATAACTTTTGATTCCTCATATTTTCCTGGCAGGTTCATAAGGAGCCCAATATTTGGTGTGGTTTTTGCTTAAGTGATTAAGACTTGTTTGTTATTTAACTCTCCACTGCTGGATTTGTACCCAAATCTATATGAACAACATCCTCAGGTCAAAAGCTGGAATCTCCTGTGAATCCAGCCAAAGGTTCTGGCTTACTTATTTCACTGACAGACTGATGTTTTTTTCAGTGCTCATGGGGGTTTTTTTTCTGCCCCAATGTATTTATTGAGCTCCTCTCTAGACTTAAGTTTCAGGTTCATATACCAGCATTTGAATTTTCCACCTGCTTTTTCTACATCCTTTACAATGACAATATTTGAACATGTGAACACGATGGCTCCTGCATTATAAGGATGTAAAAGATTGAAAAATAATGACACTGTTCAAACTCTTACCCACTTCTACATCTTTGGTTCTGACTTTCGCTTTTTGCCAAAGCAACTCACTGGGAATTTTTGTGAAGTAGTTTGTCTGGATAGAAATCTTCCTCAGAGCCCCTGCCTTCCAGATTATAGTTTAATTACATTTTAATTGACTCTTTCAACTGGACTCATCCCACCTGATATTAGACATGCATAAATTAAGCAACCGAGTCTTCTCTGGAGACTGTAAGCAGAATGGAATACTTTTGAAATTTCTCTGTTTTTGAAAGCAGGTTAAATCACAGTCAGCTTTTATTTCTCCCTGCATATATTTGAAACAAAAAGGCTCTTGTCAGAGTGGAATAAAATTTCACAATTTCCAAGGGGCTCCTCCTCCTGCACTGACAGCTTACTTACCACCTTTGTTATTGATGGCTACTTTTGTCAGTAATGATTCATATTCTACACGACTAACCTAATAAATAGTATCACATCCCAACACTCCATGTAAAGCACCAATAAAAACTCCAGCAAGCAACTGTTACCTGCCTGAACAAGAAATTATTGCCTTTAAAATTTCTGAAATAATGTAATATTCCCAAATCTAAAAGGTTTTCAGCCAAGAACAAAGAGGTTCTCTTTAAGAAACGACATTTTATAACTATGTCTAAGTTAAGGGTATCAGGGACACCTCCTCCAAATGTGCAGAAAAAATTCTGCATTGCTGAGTCCTCACAAAAGTGTCAGAACTCTGACTTTGAGAACTGGGATGAGCAGCATGACAAAGCACATATTTCCACTGTTTCATGATAAAAATCTTCAGAATTCTCTTCTAGTAACAGAAGGGAATGTAAGGAATTTTTAAATTTATGACAACATGAATATTTTCCTGTTGAGTTACCAGAAGCTATTGCTTCTAAGTTTATTTATATAGGGTATATTTTCAGGAGATTTCTCAAGTCACAATTGATTCTGATATATTTTATCAAAATTTTTGCCATTGAAGTCTAAAACAACAAATTTATCTGCACATATCAATAGCAAAAACAATGTCCATTAGCAATAATATAACACCAGAAACGTAGGCAGCTGTCACAAGAAGACTGGCTGTACATCTCTACAGCACTGTACTCTACAAAACAGCCGGTGTTGGGATGTGAGACTGGTGTATCTGACTTATTACCACAGCACAGCACAGGCTGCTGAAATTGCTCCTGTCTCCCTCGTTCCTGCTCCAGCCATGGCTCTGACCTGGTTAATCCTAACAATGTCAGAAATGTGCACAGATTCTCCAGATTATACAATTACTGTCCCCTTCCCCTGCTCCTCTAGTTCCAGAAAACCTTTGCAAGGTCTTCCTGGAGAATTAATTACAAATCTGTGTCCTGCTACACTACTGAAACATCCCTATGGCCCCACAGAATGGAAGCTTTTACAAATCGCTTGCAGCATGGGATTGCTCCTCTTTATGCTCTAAAATAACTCACATGATGTTTCATACACAAACATGAGAAAAATCTTGAGACAGCATTGTTTTCAACTGATACTCTTTAAGCTGCCTTGAAGCACAGCACTAATATAGAATTTGAGATTTAAAGGGAACTAATATGCATAACACTTTGCACTGAAGTAAAATGTTTGTACAACCAAAATAATCTATCACCATTAGTTTCCTTAAATTATTGAACATGTCCATTCCCCACAGGCTCAGAATAAGGAATTTCCTTTAGAAGCTTCACCTTGCTTCCTCAAGAAATGTGAATTTTCAAATAATTTTGAAGCCGTAATGTTCCTCTGGCTGAAAGCCTTAGTTCATGAATGGGTCTCTAAAAAAAGAAATAACTACTAAAATTAACTATTTCCTGCAACATAATCAGGAATCAGACTCCCAGGAATTCTCACTGTGATTACATGGGAGAACAGTAACAGTGTCTGCCAAAAAAGTAGAAAGCTTTGTGCACTCACACATTTTAATGACAGACAGCTGTTCAAGTACTTGGACAACTTCAACATACTCCTTTGGACCTTCCAGAGCATATCTCATGAACTCCAAACACAATCTATTTGGTTTATGTTAATATGAAGAGCTTTGTCTTACCTACTTCTCCAGCTCTTCGGAGACCATGACCTTGTCTTAAAAAGCTGTAAAACGCTCTTCAAAGTTAAGGATACCTTACACTGATTCTTTGTAACTGGCAGGAAAAGAACTGCAAGGTACGGCACAAGCTAGCATCTCTTTCTTCTCTATCACAGCAAAAGTACAAATATAATAAATTGTAAGTGTCAAACAGTCTTCTGGTTTTCAGCTGGCATGAAGTCTTTTACTATGGAGGAAACTGTTTGAAAACAACTAGGGAGAAGCTAACATCTGATTTTCAATCCTGTGTTCACTAAATTTGTTTTTTACCATTGAAAATGACATTTTCTTACAAGGGCAGAAAATACTTGCTTGATGCTTTTTACATTATGGGTCAATGACTAAGGTTCTGGGTTTGTTTGGACCTGAAATCTAATTTCCTTCTGAAGACAGTGCAGAGACTCTTTGCTCTACTCTTTGCTTCACTGAATGACATGCATCCCTACTGTTTCTGTTTAAAAGATAGACCAATATTAAATATTCTTGAGAAACACACTAATACCAGAAAGAAGTAGGTAATGCTGCTCTGGACACTGTCAAACACAGCAGACATAGCTGCTGTAGCTTTCACATATACCTTGTCAGATGGGAGTGAGATCTTTACATAGGCAGAGATCACCTCTTAATTTCATATAAAGACAATGAGACTACAGCCACTTTTATTGCACAACAGGATGAAGGCTGTCCTAGGCAGATGTGCATTGCTCTGGTTACCTTATCACTTGTTATGCTTCTCTTCTTTTTTGGTTGATTTGCTGGTAGTAGCACATGCAAGTCAGCAGCTGTGGGCAGACCAGGTTTCACAACTGTCATGAGTGTTTCTTCAGGTATACTGGTCTCCTGTGAAGACAACAAAGACACACTTTGTGTTTTATATAAAATACACAAGTAACTGCAAAAATGGCTTTTAGACTTCATTGCACAGATCCTTAATATTTAAAGAGAATTACACTAGAAGCTGAATCAAGAACAAGGCCAAACATAAATGTACTGAAATGTGAGTTGCTCTTTGAATATTGGAAGGCCTAAGTGTTGTTATCACATTAAAGTAATTCAGCGGCATCAAGAAAAGAAGCAAAATGAAGAGGTTTTCAGGTTTTAGAAAAACTCTGCAATGGCCGTGCACTTCTGAGGTAACATACAAAAACAATCCTAAGTGGTTTAGGATCCTTTGTGGGCCATTCAGACACAGTGTAGACTTAGAAGTGCATATTCATTACAGCTAGCTTTAGCTTTTGAAAGTTGCTTAGGAAGGTGCTTAATGGACAGAGAGAAGTCCTTCAGTGTGAGACTAAGAACACTCAGGTTCAGCTCCTGAAATTGTAATGAATACCTTCATTCCCCTCCTGAAAGTCAAGTGCATCTCTTAGTAAAATAGTTTGTGCAAATTTGGCTTTTAGTCACAAATTTCTCCATGTTTGTACAATGCAGCCACACAATTCTAGTGACCATACCGTGGCCACTTTCCTTGGCCTTCCTCAAACAGATTCTGAAACTCCATTAAATTGTTTGTATACTTTAGCAAATGTTTCAGTAATTATTAAAATGCAAGAGTTATTTTATAAGGGAGTAAACTATTTTTTGACTGACATTAGTGAAACTCATTATGGAATGAGTTTAAGTTGATAAAAGCAAGAAATTAATTTGACATTGATAACAATCTCAAAAAAAAAGAAAGCAGGAAAGTATAAAGACAAAAAAGTTTAGAACCTGATTTGCATGATGGCAAATCCAGGCAGAGCAAAATTATTTAAAATTCCAATATTTTATAAACAATATCAAACTGTATCTCAGTGTTACTGCCCTCATGAAAGCCAGTGTGTGCACCCCCTCAGTTGCTGGCAGGGAGTGTGCCTGCAGAGCTCTCGAGCCCAAAGTTTCCATGAGGTGATCTAATGCCACAGCACTACTGCATAGTTTGTATTTGATTTAACCTACAGGATTCAGCTGTTCCAAATCCACATTTCTTTTGTGAACATGCTCTGAAAAACAACTTTACAAACTGTGTGCCTATATATTATACATAATTTTCAAAGTTACAGAACAAGCATAGGAAATTCTTTCTTTCTGCTTTGTTTTTACACAAGGTGATGTCTTTTACATTACACATTGCTTAGCTTCTAAATCTATCACATTTAAACTACTTAACTCTTCCTGCTTTGGAGCCAGCAGTGTTGGCTAATATGTCTATCCCTAATCCCAGAGAGCAATATTTACCATTAATTGCCAATTAGGCTGTGTTAGACCTAAACTGTCTGTGTTACAATATCATTGTCGACAGCTTGCACTTAAAAGTGAAACTAGGCGCAAACTTGCATGAAATGTGGCTCATGAGGTTCACTTTATTATTCTGCTCAGCCTCCATTTCAAAAAACCTTCTAAATGAGAAGGGATTAACTTAACCTTCAAGCTTTACTACTGGCAAGGGAACATTTTATGACCAATCTGAATGAGCACCTTTGCAAGAAGTCGTGTCACCACCCGCCCAATGTCTTCCCTCCACTCTGGTATGTCAGGGTTGTACTTGTCCAGGTCCTTAGTAAACTTCAGAGGAAGAACATGAAAATAATCTAGAAAAACAAAAAGAAATAGCAAGAACAAACTAGATTGCAAAAGGGGTTTGATAGAACTAAAAGTCTCTATTTAGCACTTTTTGATGTGCAGCACTGCAGTATCTAGGACCCCTGCTGCTCTCTGTTGTCAGGCATTCCATTTCTTTCTGTATTTTCATCAACACCATCAAAATTGTGCCCAAAGACTAAAGAAAGGAGGAAGAAAAGGAAACAAAGCAGATTTATATAAATGCTCTGGGGTCATAATGCTCCCAATAATTTTCCCCTAGCTAAATAAAGGAGCATTAAAAAAAAGTCATTGGTTTCTTTTATTTGAAATGATAATGTACAAATGGATTTTATTCTCACCGAATCATAAGCATGTGGGGGTTTTTCCACTACACATTTCTGTTTTCTGTATAAAATGAATATGTTACTCCATAAATTAGATATGAAAATAAGAACAAAAATTATATGACAAGACTAAATACTTCCCTCTTTGAAGAAAAAATAAAACAAAGGTAAACCCATAATATTTCTCTGGATAATGTCAAAAATATCTGAAATACTAGAAATGGGATGATCCTCAGAAAATAGTCTCTAAAATCTTCCCTTTCTCCCTACAGGAATCTTGGATGAAAACCTAGGGATCTTAATGCAAAGCAGGGATAGAGAACCTCTGGAATGCACAAGTCAAACATGCTTCCACTCAGTATTTCCAATGGAATTTTATATTGACTTGGCTTTCTTTTTCAAAAGTTTATTTTCCTGATGGCCAGTACTTTCATGCTCTTGATATCAGGATTGGCAAAAGAAGAACTGGAATGATAAAACCATTGATGTAATCACACTAAGAAGGTTATACTTCTAAATATTTCTTAAAAAGCTGATGCATTTATAAGTAACATAAATATTGTTTCCATTTATCTTTGAAAATGAGAAGGTTCATAAAAGCTCCATTTAGCATAAGTGGGGGTTTTGCCATTATTTCAAATTAGTAAGTATACTAAAAGCAAAAATAACAGAATCTTCTTCAGAAAATAGAGATGTATCACATCTTGTATTGCATGATATCTGAAGGCTTTTAGCTCTGCATTAAAATAAAAGCTTTTATGCTTATCACAATTCCCACATGTGACAGCACAAACACAAATGTAAATAATTTCCCAGCACTGCATTTTCCACAGTATATTCTGCCTTGTCACCACATAATAAAACACAAAAAGCCACACGAGAATACAGTATGGAACAAGGGCTGAAGGGTTATTTAATTACAGCAGAGCTATATTTGATCCAAAATCTCAGATAAACATCAAGGTAACAGTGATATATTGTAATGAAAGGCAATTATTTGACATGGTTTTCAATGCTGATAGGCTTTTTTTTTTTTTTTTTTTTTTTTTTTTTTTTTTTTTTTTTTTTTCCTTTTTTTTTTCAGAGGTATTTAGACTACTTTACTTACAAATTTTGGGAAACTTTCTAGTCACAGGTCAAAATAAGCAAAGGAAACAAAATGTTAGAGATTAAACCTCTCATAGAATCCTACTGTTCAGCTTTGTGGAGTTATTTACTGACTGTTCATGCCTCTAATTTTAACAATTAAATCTGGCATTAGATTTAATTTTACAATAGGTTCACTTGTGGTAGGGCTGGTTTTAGAGGTCCAATAAAAATACATATGAAACAGAAAAAGGAAAAAGACCAATGTCTCACCAAAAACATGGACAACTTTTGAGTCCTGAAGCATAGAGCTCCCACAGGAAACTTGCACTGTAACTCTGACATCACCTGTCTCAGCAAACTTTGTCACCAGAAAACTCTCCAATGTAAGCAGTGGCTTTAAAAAAGCAAAGAATAATTGAAAACAGAATTTCAGCAAGAGCCATGAGAAGAGTGCTGGAAGAGACTGTTAAAAATATCACCAAAAAATTCCACATAAAATTTAAATTTTTCAGTATTTTATCAAATTGATCAATAACAATTTTCAATATAGAATTTGTCTTTCCATAAAAGGATCCTACATCATCAGAATAGCAGCCAGATAAGGAAAATATTTCTTTTAGAGTAATCAATCAAGTATTGGGTTTTCAGTCAGATCCCACTAAAATTAATGGAGTCTGAGGGAGACTCAACAATCTCTACAAGATTATATGAAGAAACCCATTTGCCTCAAAAAATGTAGGGTATGTCAGGGTCAAAAGGATTAAGGCTGTCAGCTTAGAGCAGCCCACAGTCACCTCTAAGGTGGAGCTGAGATACCCTGTTCCTTTACCACGTCCTTAAGAATGACAAAACCCTTCACAAGAGCCTCAGTGCTTCTTCTTGCAATGGAAAAGTCAATAATGATGAACAGATACAGGCTGGGATTAGGGTAGACAGCACATTCACAAGAAGAAAGTTCACTGCACTTATTTGAAGCATTCCTCTGTCACACTTAGTCTCCCTCATGAAAAAAATATTGTACTTTTCTGTTATTGAAAAAATTACCTTAAAAGAAATTAAGCCAGCTATACAATAAATATTCCCCAGCAGAAATACTTGGATATTTAATGCTCTAGGACATGTTTATATAGACTGTGATCCCCAAATGAATAACGCTAGATTGTTTGAGTGCTCTCAATGTTTTGATGTCCTTTAAGATAACACATTTATTTTTGATAAGACTGTTATTTTAGACTCACAGAGAACATTTATTTATACAATGAAAAAACCTAAACAACCCATATATATATATTTGTTCAGCACTTCAATTTACATCACTCATGTTATTAGCTTGGAAGTGCATAAATCTAAGTTTCATCATTCACCAGTTATGATCCCAAATTCATTCCCCTCTAGAAGTTGGGTTTTTTTCCCACAAGTAATGAAGTAGAAGAAATTGTTGTTTCTCCCCCACAATGCAAACAGTTTGGAAATTGAAAGAAAGGGACAATCTTTATTGGAAAGAGATTGAAATAATCTCTTGAAATAATCAAAACCATTTGTGTACCTGAAGATTGTTTCCTATCCACCAGTAGAAAACTGTCAAATTAGGATTCTTAGGCAGTATGATGGCTGTCAGGTTCACCTCCTGGTTTTTCCCAATGACTGGAACCACTTCTAAATTTAAAGCCTGGAGTGGGGCTGAACAAAGTTCCAAAAATATCACTGAACAAGAATCCATCTGTTTATTAACACCTCCTTCCCCAAAAGCCTCCCACCTCTTCACCATAAAGTCCTGAATTTATTTTTCCCTCCCTCCTTCCCTTCCTCTTTTACATTCATGTTGAAAGCTATGGACATAACTGGAAAGACTTCATTTCAACTACAAAACATCCCCCAGATGACCCCAAAACCCCTCAAACCAAATCTTAAAGCAATAAGACAGATCAACAAAATGGGCTTCTCTCATGCCCATCCTTTTCATTCAAGTCCAGTTTGAGAACACATAAGCAAATACTCCAGATAAAAACTGAAAAAGGCAATCTCAGCTTTTTTTTTTTCTTTTTTTAAACTCAGTAACAAAAGTTCAAATGAATAGAAATCTAACAAATCTCAAATTGCTAAGGGAAAATCAGAAAACTGAAAAAGACTGCTGCTGACTACTCATTTTCATCATAAAATATCAGCTGTTAGGCTCACACAAAAAATCTCATTAATTCATGCTTTAAAATAGATCTGTACATCAGGGGAGCATTTATTTGCAAATCAAAATAGATAACCTCTGGACTCCAAAATGTGCCTTAGAGTAAGTTTATTCCTTTCTGAACCATAAACATTATTATTTGTTTAAAAGAAATGCATCATTACAATGGTTTTATCTGCTTGTGTTATGTTTATTAGTGTTGTGTTGTTTCACAGTACAATAACTGTGTTGAAAGAAAATCTTTCCCTCAGAGGTCTCCCAGTATATCTTTATCAGAATGTCTGAAGGTAAAAGCTTTTTAACAGTACAAGGTGGTAACTAGAATTTTTTAACTTGTTCACCTGCACCAACTACCTGGGATATGAAACCACTGTACAGCTCAACATTCATTCATTATACAGAATGAATACTAACCAATCCATTTCTGTTCCATTCTAAATATCTTTTAACTCATTCAAAGGTTTTTCATCTCAGTGCAAACTTAATGGCAATTAACACTGGTCTAAAGCATTTCTCGTATTTTGTATCAAAACTGAGTCATTGCTGGTTCATTTCTAATTTCACTTTGACTAGATTGACTGAACTGCTGAGAGCAAGTTGTCCAAAGTCCTTTTCCACCCCACTTCACCTAGGCTGTGTGGTGCTTCATCCGAATGTAAGGCTCTATTTTACTCTGCATTTTCTCCAATAAGTCTTTAACCACCTACATGAATTCAAGAAATGTTGGATGCTTTAACAAATTATCTATTCAGTAGCTTCCAGAGGAGTAAAAATGCTTCTCTGGTGATGGTGTCTTGAAGAAAATTCATAAATGTTAGGAATTGCATTGAATTTGGTCCTCCTAGAAATAAATTTTCCTCCTGGAAGAATCTGAGAGACTTTTTTGCTTTTGCCGTAAATTTGTGTTTTCACAGAAGAAACTGATTACTTTGAGATATGGTTTTATTCCTGAAGAAGATTACTTTCTTTTCCAAGATTTTTAGAGGCCAAGTTGTTTGTTACTTGAATGATGACTGTAATTTCAAGTTTGCTGCTTCTACATATTAAAGAGCTGAGAATAATTTTTGCAAATCCTTCTTCTTGTCTCTGTTACACAATTCTGTAGTGCACTTGAACAAACTTCATAGCACCCTAAAGTGTGTACAATTAAGACTGAAGTTACGTGATTTCTATTTAACTAAGTTAAAGTTTCAGTAGTTTCCAAAGTTCCACACTATACAGGTCATGGTTCCATTAAAAATAAAATGCATGCAGCATATGTATTAATGTATGAATGCAGTTCTTCTTTAGTTCTTTTTATTCTGAGTTCTTGGGCCTCTCCACTTGCCTACTCACATTTGTGCTAACTCTAATTCCTAATTTCTCTTGCAGTTCATTAGAAAGTTGTAGATTATTTAATCTGGATCAGAAAGTACGGTTTGGATGACAGGCCAAAATTCTTATAATTGTGCTTCATTACAGTGTCCCATAGCAATGTGACAGAAGTGAAAATATTTCCTCTACCATTTGCCTCTGAAAAAATTCCCTGGGAATAATACGTCAGTTGGAGACTGCTGACTCCTGAAAGAAGAATTCTACAGAGACCCCTGCTTTCATGGTATTCCACAGTGAAAAATGTCCCTTAATGGCTATCAGTGTTTCACTAGAATGTAGAAATTGCAGTTTAATTAGTGCCAACTAATTTCCTCAAATATTGTAATTTACCTAAAAAAATTAAACAGATCAAATCACATGGAAAGCATTTACTCAAGCAGGCTGTGTAACACACTGCCATGAGTCTGCCAGTCCCTGTGCAGCATCCAGGGGCAGGCTCAGGAAGGGATCACATCTGCTTCAGTTCCCTGCTGCCTCTGCACTTCAGCACCAAAGCCCCACAATGCACCAGTCATTTACTTGTGTGAAACAACTCTGCTTTCTGCAATTTTAAAATCTGCTGCATAAAAGAGAATCAACATCTTTTAGTTTTACTGTTTATTCTAACATAGACCATATTAAAAGCACACTTTGAGAGTCTTCTGCTTTCCATCAGGGCTTGCTGCTGCTTGTCATTCTCTGAAGGGTTAGAAGTTATTCTTGGAGAGAAGAATGTCACACAATTTTTTCCTGTTCATTGCTTGTACAGATCTACTACTTCCTTGCCTACTGCCCTTCTCAGCACCTAGAAGCTTCTCAAAAGGAACAGTGAAGCCCTAAGTAATTTATCTGAGCTCTCTGGGGTTGTCAAATGATTTAAAAAACAAACACAACGAAGAAACAGATAATGAAACTGAGTTGTAAAGTTTGATTCTGATTCTTTCTGCTTCATTTTAACAGGAGACTGGTCTTTAGCATGAATGTGTTTGGCTTTGTCTGCTACTCAAAGAAGAACTGGAAATTCTGAACTCAAGGACACTGACTAGCAAAACACAAAAATATCAGCTCAGCAGCCACTAGACAAGCTGACATAAAGCAGATGGCTGTGTGCACCACCTGGTATATAGCTCCAGTGATTTCCATTGCTTTGGAAGTAGGATGGAAGACACACCACTCACAACAGAGGGAAACTGACACCTGGAGAATGCAACATGAGTATCTTTTCCTTTGATGTTACTCGTTTCTGAATTTTTTTGACGCATCTGAAAACAGGCAATAGCTGTCTTGAATCTCAAAGGAAGAGGAGAAATCAGTTCCACTTTTGAGTTCCCTTCTTCATTTCAGTTATGAGATGACTGAGGTACATTAAGCTTGCAATGGTGCATGATATTCCCTGGGCTGTGCTATTCTTTATTTTATATCTGTTTGATTGGGTTTTTTCAGTCTTAGTTAAGGAGAGGAAGAGAAGAACAAGTCAAGTAATACTGCCTGCAAACATGAAGTTATATCCAAGCACCATTTACAACTCTGAGAATTAACTACCT
This sequence comes from Onychostruthus taczanowskii, assembly GCF_017590055.1. Classification (NCBI taxonomy): domain Eukaryota; kingdom Metazoa; phylum Chordata; class Aves; order Passeriformes; family Passeridae; genus Onychostruthus; species Onychostruthus taczanowskii. Next base: position 19,473,018 of record NW_024499239.1, on the reverse strand, counting down.
AAAATTTAGATTTAGATCCACTGAGATTTTGACTATTTTTAAACTCATACAAGAACTCATGTTTCCCAACACATTTGTTAACTTGCTTTACATTGCACCTGGAAGCTCTACAAAGACATAGCTCAAAGTATTACATTTTAGCTGCTAAGGCTGACAAGGGGTGTTGAATCAGGAAGATGGATCAAACCTGAAATTTATATGAAGCATGCTTGTTATTTAAAAGATTAATAAACCATTCTTCTGCCAAATCCAAACAATACTAATTCTAACCTCCTACTGGATTAGGTTCGTAAGCCTCAGCCTTAACAACACACAACACTGCAAGATTGCATGAGGATATTGAAAAAATATTCTTTCCTACTTCATAGCTGACGTGAGGTTTGTACACAATGGCCAAAGTAAGAAAACCAAAGAGCTAATTTACAGTTGACTTGGACGAACACCACAGCCTCGTCATGCCCAGCCACGTTCTCAGCCTTCACGGACACGCGGTAAATCCCGGGATTCTCGTAGCGGTGACGGATGGGCTCGCCAGTCATCGTCAGGTTCACGTATATCGCCTTAAAGCCGTCTCCAAGATCTACCTGGTATTTGGTACTCAATACATCACCCTAAAAGGAAAACACATCAAAGATATCTTCAATGGCTGCAACCAAAATAGACAGGACACATGTTCATAACCTTTTATGGAATCACACAGCGTTTTCAGCCCCAGCCAGACATTGTGACCCAATTGCAATGGCTGCAGTAAAATCACTACTGCCATGGCAATTCCATTAGCGCAACAGATGCTGTGTGCAATAATAGAGAAAATACCATGTTTACAGAGCAAGGTGCTACCTCAAAATTATATTCCCCAGACCACTAACTGAGTTTATGGCACAGAAACCAACACTCTTCTCTTAATGCAGCTGGACATTATGTAACATAATAGCACAGGGCAGCCCCAGGTTTAAAAGTGATGCTCATGTGATTGTAAGCAACCGGAAATTGCTATTTTAGCAATTTCCTACTCATCGCCCAAGCTTCTAGCCCTTGCAGTTATAAATTAAAATTAACTGGTTTAGATGTTCTTCACAGCACGTTCCAGCCACCCCTTCTTAGTGTGTACCAGCCTTTAAGACCCAAGCTGGGATCTTCACACAGAGTTGTAGAGTGTTACACTGAGCTACCAGCATGCCAAGAACTAACATGCTCTAGTGCAAAATTAGATACATGCTTAATAAAGCAGATCACTGAGCTGAGTTTGGGAAATGGTTTAAAAGTCCAGTCAAATAATTCTGTCATGCCAAATAGCTTGTGGAATTTATAATTCATAATACTTCTGGTAAGTGCTCCTTTAAGTGACACTGTGTTCCTAAATTCAGGCCTAAAGTACCACAAGGCTGATACCACTGTCAGAGGACAAAAATGCCCATCACCCATGCTGTCATGGCATAGCTGCCCAAGAGAGAAATCAGACCTTTGCCACATGGACTGGTCATTTGGTTGCAGTCAAAGGAAAGTTTGTTTTAGTTGTGAGCAGCACCACTTTCTCAATACTACCGGCAGCAGTGCCTGAGCAAGGGGCCCTGAGTCCTTGACCTCCAGCAGTGTGGATGTTCCTGCTTGCTTCCCAGAGATCATGGCAGGCTGCGGGGCCAGGTTTTGTAGAAAAGCCTCTTTGTTGTGGAAACACAAGTATTGATTTCAAAAACTTCCTTGCCTCTAGGAAAGGAATGTATATATACACCCATATGCTGGTCAAGCGACATGAAAGGCCATCAAAGCAGAAAAGGATTGACATTAAAGTATTCAAAAATAACTTCATTTCTCCAAAAGCTACTCTCTGAAATGGCTTTATTTCAAAATTTAATCCTAAAAGACAGCACTAATGTAATTCTTTTCATGATGACAACGATCAGTGATTGCAAAAATCTCCCCAGGAAACAGGTGAATTACCCAGAGTTGGACAATTCTAAGATTTAGCAGGAGAGGTGCCAGGCATCTTATCCTATGCTTTTTCCAATAGAGGTTGGACCAGATGATCCTTGAGGTCCTGTCCAACCTGTCAGTCTATATTTCTATGATTCTTTGAAAATCAAAGGAGATATCATGCCTAGAACCTATATACCCTGCCATTATAAAAGGTACATACATTATACAAACATTATAAAAGGTACATTCCTCCTTTTATTATCTTGCAGTGTGGACAATTTTCTTCTATGTTTTATCACATGAAACAACATTGCTTATCATGTAAAAAATTCCCATAATAAAGAACCTGTAGGATTATCATATACCTAAGCACCGTATTTCAAGACATATAAAGGACTGTGAAAGCCTCTTCATTGTGAATAGTTTTTTCCCAAATAACATCTTTCTTTTGACAACAGAAGAGTAGAATTTTGCAGAGGAGATAATATGTTATTAAAGTTTAAAGGAGAAGAGATATCTCCTTGCCAGCAATGTGTTAGTAAGTGGAATCTCTTTAGATGACATTAGCTTGCATACAATTCTTGTTCACTGTGTCTAATGCTAACAAGTGTACACACATATTTTTAACAGGTGAGACAGAAACCAGCATTGAAAGACAGTAGAGGAAGGTTCTCTTAACATCTAATAACTTCCCTAGTGTAAAGATGAGGGTGCTTTTTTCAAAATACCAAGGTATTTCTATTTGCTGACCAGTAAAGACAGAGAATGGAGAGATAGCAAAACAGCAACAAAGGGAAAAGGCAGATAAATCTATAAGGAATTGGGACATCCACTTCCATAAAAATTAGGAGATTGTCATGACATTATTTATTCATATATTCAGCCAACAAAATTTGGGAAAAATTATGACCATTACGGCGCATTTATTTGTTATTATTATTTCTAAGGACAGCTGCAAACTGCCCAAATGTACCAGAAGCCTGCTTCCTTTCTTCTCTGATGTCTGGTATTCCTGCACCTAATAACATGCATTCACAGAAACTAGCAAATTAATTTTGTTCACCAGAGAAAGTAGTATGTTTTGGTTTGTTGAAGAGCCAATTCTTAAACTCAGTAATAGCTGTGAATTCTCATTAGATTTTGTCATACAGATTATGTCCTAAGCAGTGCTCAGAACATTTGAGTTTAGATATTATTCTTAGCCATAGAGGGCACCAAACTGCTATTTTTCTTCTAAATATGTCTTCCTCTTTGATGTATGGAGCAAAGACTTCACCAAAAGACACAGCAAGGGATTCTCTTCAAGATCCCTTATTACTGAAGATTTATGAATAATTTTAAATGTTTTTCATATTGCCACAGAGATTCATGAAAGCTTCAGTAGGAAAAAAGTCAAACTGCCAATCAAAATCATTAGAGTCCAAATTGTAACCAAATGCTGTAGGCTTACAATAAACATTTCCAAACAAACTCTGAAAAGAGAAGGCAGCAGGACTTGCCACACAAACTGTTGGGGCACTGCACGCACTGGGACAGAGCCTGCGAAGCATTAAGCAGTCCAGTGTTCTGCACGTAACCTTCTTGATTCTATTACAGAAATAAATCCCAAGTGCTCGATTTATACAGCACAGGTTTGCCAAAATGTGTGAACTTTCTTCAAGTTCTTGCAAACCAGTGGGGTTAGCCAGGATTACAATACACTGGTAACCTGAGCAGAGCAGTTATAGCTTAATGCTAAAAAACAAGCATGAGAAAACAAACCCATGGCAAACAATTCATCCAAAAGTTACTCATTGCTGTTGGTCAGGGCCTTAGGGAATTGTCTCTCAATAAACAATAAAAAACCCCATATCTTTGGCAACACAACTAATATAGAAAAAATATTCTTATGCTGAGCTATTTGCTGATTTCTGTAAGTCTTTGCCTCATTCCTTTCTGAAAGGCTGATTCTCAAAAATACCTAAACCCTAGTATTAAATGTTCTCTCCATTTTAGTTCTTCTCTGATACAGCACTTGAAATTTTCAGTCCAAGAAGACTTTGGTAATACAGTTACTCTGATTTTCCAAGAAACCAGTGCCTTTTCTGCTGAGGAGACAAATCCTGTTCTGCGGGTAGAATTTGGAGGTTCACTGAGTTTAATGGCTTATCTTATTCACTTGAAATCAAGATTCAGTGTTTAGAAAACTGTTAATCTTTTTCTCAAGCATAAATTAATCTTCATTTGGCAACAGAACAGGTAGGAATGAAATTAACCCTAAAATCAGCGATTAGACTTCCATGTAGCCAATGTTTATTACTACCTGCTCTTGTTGGACAATGAAGGTGATGTCTTCCCCAGGCCTAACAGCCAGGCTTTCTTCTCTGATGCTGATCTGAAGTCCCTTGGGAGCAATCAATGGACACATATGGTGTGCTAAGTTCTGCTGCAGGTCTACTCCACCTTCACACACATTAGAAACAACTTTCCTGTACCTGCAAAAACAGTAAACAGTGGGCACAGTGAATTGGAGGTAAGCAAAAGCATGCCAGCAAAGACACCAAATGCATGTGTGATTGAGGCCACTGCATTTTCCTTGGGTTCACAAACAGACAAGATTGCAAATGATCAAAGCCAACTAACAATGCAAGTACTTTCATTGGGAACATTGCCTTGACTAGGGGAAACCTGCTGAAGAAAGAGGGTGTGGAGAATGGATGAGAATTTCACTTGCATGCATTGGAAGAGTCTGTGTTTTCCAACTTAGAAACATGCCTGACTAGCCCTCAGGGACCTAGACAGTCTGCTGTCCTCTCTGTCATCCCCTTTTCTAGCATCCAAGTCTTCAATGCTCTAGAGGTCTTGGTTCAAATCCCAAAGATCGGGAAGGAATTAGACCAAACAGCTTCTACATTAACCCAGAACTAATTGCTTAACTGCTGCTTCCAAATCTATTCATTTCTTAAAACATTTAAAGCATTTGTTTAATGTAACTGTATAAAAGAGTGAAAGGACTCACACTTTTAAAGGGCTAATAATGTAATAGCCGGATGTGTACAGTAATCATTTACAGATCACTTTCACACAGGTATCTTATTTTTAAACATCCTTTACAATCAGAGTTATATTTCATTCTTTTGATTTCCCACTCTGTATATCCCAGCTGTCAGCCACAACCCAAAAGGCAGCATTTTCCTCTGTAAGGTAAATATACACAGAGACTGTGATTCTATTGCCAGATTGGACATTTCAGCATTTGGTTCTCATCTCCACAACTGACTGTGATGGTGTTATGATAAGCCAGAATAGATGGCAGCTGCAAGTTATTCTCAGCACAGACGTCAGACTACATTGTAGTGTATATTCTATGCAGTATTGTTTATAGTTACTAAAGCTTTCCTTTGATTCTGAGTGTCCCATATGGTCAGGAAAAGAATCTATTCTCCACAGAACTCCTTACCCTTATGGAAGTGAGAAACTTGGAAATTCTGTGAGATGTTGTCAGTTCCTCAGAGAAATTCATTGGATCCAAACTGAAAATTATTCTGAACCCAAGAAATAAGCTAAAAGAAAAGGCTATGAATGAACATTCCTATCAGAAGTGTAATGATACAAAATATTACCAAAAAAATTTAAAATTTTTAAAAGACAGCTCCCCTCTTCTCAAACGGATTAGTTTTTAAACCATTGTGAACACACAAGACAATATTTTCCTTTCATTAGTCTGTAGGAAGCTTCTGCTCACGCTCTATGTCAGGATCAGAACTTTTCCATTTGCCAGTTTTTACAGTTTGCCTTATTTACATTTCATAGAATCATAGACTGCTTTGGGTTGGAAGAGACCTTAAAGATTTTTTCTTTCCAACCCCCCTGTCATGGACAGGGACACCTTCCACTAGATCAGGCTTCTCAAAGCCCCATCTAACCTGGCCTTCAACACTTCCAGCACTTCTAAAGATGAGGAATCCACAGCTTCTCTAGGCAACATGTGCCAGTGTCTCACCATTCTTACAGCAAAGAATTTTTTCCTATTATCTAAGCTAAACCTTCACTCCTTCAGTTTAAGTCCATTACCCCTCATCCTATCACTACGTGTCCTTGTGTAAAGTCCCTCTCCAGATCTTTTGTAGACTCCATCTAAGTATTTAAATGTGAATTTCTTTCAAACCACATTTGGGGTTGCTGGTTGCAGCCTCTACCCCTCTCTGGAAGCCTCATCAAGCCCATGAAATGCAAAATCAGCTTACCCAGTGCTGCTGGTGTATGCCTGCCCCAACACACAGTCTTCAGGAGGTGCTTCTGGGTTAAACCAAAAGTCAGCAAAGCATTTGCTGGACTCCAGCTTCAGAGGTGCAGAGCGCTCAAACCCATAATCACTGAAAAACACCAACACCAAACGTGTTACTATCCCCACTTCACTCTGCAATCCAGCTTCGGGTGAATGAAACTACATTTTTCAAAGTCCATATATTTTTCCAGTGTTATTCTACTAGATGAACATACAAGTTGATGAAGCCAATTCTGTTCTAATTTCAGTGGGAATTGTGTACACTTGGGGGAAAAACTGGTTGCAATTACTTTGTCAGTTCTGGAAAATTACCTCCCTCAGTAAAAAAAGATTTTTTTAAAGGTTTCCTTTTTTTTTTTTTTTTTTTTTTTTTAAGCTTGCCTTTAAAATTAATTCAATGGTCATTTTCAAAGTCTTTATCAATAGAGAAAAACATCAAATGTAAAAGAAACCTGTTATTCAATAACAGGTTTTTCATTTGCTTATACATTACTATGGGAACAGGGGCAAAAGGAGGAAAATAAACCCAAACTCTACATAAATATTTATTAGAAATAAGTCAAAAGGCCCACATGCAGACTCACCACAAGAAATCAGTGTTCACACATTCACAAACTTTGGATGTGAGAGCTGATGTGAAACTTTTCCCTTTAATGCACCATGATGAAATCTTCCTCTTCCGAAAGCTTCTCTGCTGGCCCATGATGCAACGATCACCCTGAATATTAAAGCACTGCACTTACTGCAACAGAACCTCCACAAAAAGACCTTGTGTTGTCCTCAGAAAGGCTGGTCTTGCTGCCAAGATTATAAACCTTATCAACCCTCTGATCCTCAGATATATAGGTATAGAAAGCCCTCATATCCACTGCTGTCCACTAACAAGTCATTACAGAGTTGTAACATAGGCTGTATTTTCAGGACACAAATCTGAAGATGCACATGAAAATGCAAGTGCAATTTATGTTTCATGAGCGCCCAACCTGTGTGCAAAGCTCAGAATGGCCATTTAAAAAATTCATCAGGCTGCAGATAGCTGAATTTCTCTAAATCACCATATCTCATGTTGGCTGTCCATTTGAAGCACCAGCCATGAGGACACAGAATAAACTCTCTCCATACACACTCCACTGGTAACTGGGCAGCTGCAGGTACTCTGTTAAAGTAATTTTAGTAGTTTCTAATTTCTGAAAGATATTTCAATGCCAAGACCCCAAGATACTGTTACTCTTTAGGCTCAGATCTGTGTAACATTCTTTGCATACACACAGCAGTCCCAAAGAAGACGTGTAAAATTAGGCATGAGAACTAGAAAATGAGAGCTGGAGTAACACTGAGTAGTATGCAAAAAATAAACCAACCCTGGTGGAAGAAATAAACATAAAAATCAGAATTATTATGAATAAATGCGTTCCATTTAATAAAAAATCCCGCCACATATTGGTCTCTTTAATCAGTACACTGCACAGAGAATTTTGCTTCTGAAAAATGGATTTGGCCAGAGCATCGTGATTAGCACAGCCTTAGTGCATTACTGCAGAAAGGGTATTGCCCAAAACAACTGGACACTGTTATGTGATTGGTCCACTGAGATCCTAAATTACTTCTGGAATGGACTTTACTTATGGCAATTTATATATGAGTATGGTATGTGGTCAGGAAGTTGGCAGAACACGACTGCATGTTGAAATTGTTTCAACCAATATTACACACTTCACTTTACTTCTCAACCCAGCAGGACCACCTATTATTATGGCAGCCCCCCAGATATACTTCTGCCTTTTTTGGGACACAGATCACACAACCAAAGGGAACACAAAATCCTCTCTGACTTTAAACTCCAGTGAAATAAGCATAAGGAGACTGAGCTGGGGGTTTAGCATCCAAATTCAATTTGGAAACATTTTCGCAGCACAAAACTCTATACGAATCTGAAAGCTATGGAAAAGTTTTGTCAGTTAACATAAAACCATGAATACCTGCAGATTTGTAAGCTCCCAAGACTCATAGTCTTCATCAGTGCACTCCCTGGGGAAGGATGGTCTGAAGTCCACCTTCACCAGTTCCCAATCTGAACGGTAGCTGATATGTCCAAAGACTCTGAACAAAAGACCAAAAGTAAATTCTTACTGCAAAGAAATACCATACAGCTGAGATTCAAAATTTCAGTCCTGTCTTTTCGTATCCACAGTCATAGTTCTCTGCTAAAAGGTCCCAGGATAATTTTTCTTCCACTTTTATTCCTCTTCTATGTACAATGAGTCTAGTTAGAAAACATTTGTCAGTTGTATGAAACTTTACAATGAAGAGCTATAACTCATATATGAAATTTTAATATTAGCATTTTAATAGGGAATAATATTTTCAAATTTGGAATAAAATTTTTTTTCTATTGTCTTGCTATGTAAAACAGACATAGCTCTGATTTTGACAGAAAGCTCAGATCAGGGAGCAGAATCCCAGATCACCAGTCAGTTTCCTGATCTGTCACTCATTCCTTCAGTTGTTTTTGTTGTGGGATATTGTGCTAATTTCTACAGTCTTCAGATGGCAATATGCTATTAAACTCACAGCATTATCATATTTTATTAATTTCTAAGGAATACACTACATATTCACATTGTGCTGGAGAACTCAGAGCCTCTACTTCATTTTAGATAGTTCAATGTATAACAAAAACCAGCCACAAACTGTACAATTTTTTTTGGGGGGGGAGGGGGGGGAAAGGGAAATCTCATTGCTTTAAAAAACAAGCTGCACTTTCAGCACTTTCAAAGCAGACAACATTTTTTTTAAGTCAGAATCTTTATTTCCAAAACAAAATGGGTACATATGACATCCAACAACAAATTAGAAAGGATAAAGACTCTTTTTGGGCAAAAGAAAAATGTATTTGTGGTTTGTATCAGGCTTATGAGACTTACTTGCCAAAGAATTTAAGGTTAATTCTGAAGCCAACAATTTCTGTGCAGTTCATACCACACAGAGTTCATATTCCAAGCTTTAGTATCATTGTCCAAAGTAATTAATTCCTTTTGTTTTGCCCTCAGTTTTGTCCAAATCCAGGCACAGCAGGAATGACACAGTTTTACTAAAAGCATTCTGCAGTGCCCAGCCATTTCTCTTGTCCTGAATTCCAGGTTCAGATTGGAACTGGAGTAGACCAGAAGTGATTGATTTTCTACAGCACAGAGGCAATACACAAAGCATGCTGCCTGCTAAATGGCTTACAACTCTGAAATCTGCCAAAAAGGCTGAAAAATAGTTCATAGAGACTAAAGATGCACAGTGATTTCCCCCTTTCCTTTCTGGTGCCTTTGCTTTTCCTCCAGAGCAGAGAGATGTAGATACCAATAGGTTATTGCTCACACTGCTCACATTATAGTGAGTGGACAACCCACGCTCACAGGAAACCACGCCACAAGCAGTGCAGTTAATTAAACACAAACATACCCATTTAGTTTGTATGTCTCACTCTTTTCTTGTAATGCTCTGAGATTAAAGGACTTGGATCATCTAATTCCTTTCCTTCAAAATGAATTTACGGCTCAGAAGTAGAAGCAACATACACAAACTAAAAAATGTGGCTCATTCCACTGGCTGTATGTGCACATAGGTGTGTGGTCCCACTTCTCCCATTGAGCCTAAGGGTTTGGTTCTTTTTCCTGGTTCAGCTGGATCCTGAGAGCTGCTGTCACAATATAATCCTATTCACTGGTAGTTACGTACTCAATAAAGTGTCTACTTAGGTGGTCTCTTGCTTTTTCCACAATGCCTGTTTCAATATGACTGGGTTTGCTGACAGACATGGAGTGTCTTCTGTATGCAAAATACCTGTACCTTTTTTCTAAAATCTTTCTTTTTCCATACAAGGTACTAAGATAAGGCAGACTCCACCACGTGTTAATGCAACTACCTACCTCAGTGATTGCTGCTCCAGACATCACAAAACTTCACAAATTTACTACATTTCTTTTATTGACTCATTCAGAAAAATATACATTCAAGTGCAAGTAGCCAAGTCCTGTTAAAGCTTCACTCCTGCCTCAAGAAAAGTGTTTTCTACAGAACAAATGAAATTTTCTCCATTTGTGTTAGCTATCTCAGGCAGATTAGTCAAGGAAAGAGGAAGAAAGGAGATGGTGTTTTGAGTTCAAGGCAGAACAGAATAATGACATTCTCCTGAAAACATAATCTCTGAACTATTATTAATAATCTTTGAAATATCAGGAGGGTGATTCCAAATAACTGTGGCAAGGGAAACATGTTGCTTATACATATATATATATATATATATATATATATATATATATATATATATGCACACACAACCACACATACACATTTATGTGTGTATATAGAACCAGAGATAGAAAAGAGCAAAACAGAGCTCAGAGAGTTAGAGAATTAATTTTGATATCCACAGAGATACCAAACAAATTATTGAGCTATCCACTTCTAAGCACCTTGGAGATAATTAAAATGATAACAAACAGCTACTACGGATTTATCAAAACCAAATCATGTCAAACTAATGTAATTTTCTCCTTTTACAGGGCAACTGGCTTAGTGGATAAAGGAAAGAAAAAAAATGTAGTATATTTTGACCTTTGTTAAAACTGCTACACATTTCTACCTGACATTGTCTCAAAGTAAAAAAGAAAATAGTGTAGATAAAATCACTGTGAACAGGAATGGAAATACATATTGAATTAGAAGAATCCACTTTCAAAAGGTGGTTATCAAATAAAGAATATTTTGAGATATGTATCACAAAGATATGATGAGTCCACAGTCAATATTTTCATTAATAATTGTGGTCAAAAAAGAAATACAAAAAATTTTGCAGGTAACACATAAGGAAGGGAGTGGAAATTGATGGAAGCAATGTTCAGAAATCAATAAGATGGCATACTCCAAAACAAAGCAGAAAGTACTCCTTGGGAAAAAAGAAACCCAAACCCATATCAAAGGTAGAAACCAAAAGGGAAAATAACTTTCAAATATCAAATAAAGACTTTGGGAATTCTGTGGAATTAAAACAAGAATGCAGTGTTGCTGCAAAATAAGAAAGACTAATTCTAGTTTGTATTCAGAACTCAAAAACAGAAGACATGGAGGTAATTATTTTGATAAACTTGGCACTGGTAAGGCCTCTGGAAGAATATTGTGTCTAATTTTGGATTTCATATGCATATTTACAGACCCACTAAAAATGAATTTGAAGAGGGGCAAAATGACTCATAAGCTGCTTAGAAAATGTAACCAATGAAGAATGATTGAAAGAATTAGGTTTTTCACTGGAATAGATGAAGCTGAGAAGTACAACAAAATGTTTGCAGAGTCTTGTTACAGAGTAAAGAGCTGTCATCAAAGAGACCGGGAGGAAGGGCAAGAAATACGAAGGACAAGGATAAACTTAAAAGATACTGCCACATCATTCTCTAATTCCTTCTCCTCAGTATTGGTGGGTTTACATGTGAAGAACTGGGTCCAGTTCTGGGCTCCCCTGTAGAGAGAGAGATGGAATGACTGAAGGCAGTCCCAGAAAAGGCTGTGAAGGGGATGAAGGAGCTGGAGCAGCTCTTGTAAGAGGGGAGGTTGAGAGAAGTAGGACTGTTCAGCCCAAATAAGAGAAGGCTCTCAGGAAACTGTCAAAATCTGTCTATAAATACCTGGACGGAAGGTAGAAGAAGATTCTTTGCTAGGACTTGAACCAGGTCTTTAGTGGTGCCCAGTGACAGGACCAGAGGCAACAGACTCCAAATGAAACACAGGAAATCCTCTCTGAACATCAGGAATCAGCATTTCTGCTGTGAGGGTGCACTGTTACAGGGGCCCACAGAGGTTGTGAGTCTCCACCCTCGGAGACATTCAGGAGCCATCTGGGAATAGCTCTGTGTGATTGGCTCTGGGTGGGTGTGCATGAGCAAAGTGGTTTGACCAGATCATCTCCAGAGGTCACTTTCGACCTCAACGATTTTATGATTCTAGAATTCTGTAGAAGTAATGATTCAAGATGTTGAAGTTCATTCTGCTCCACTAGAGTGAGAAATTAGAAAATATCAGGATTATAGACAGAGGTTAGATAAATATTGCCCAGTTCCACACCCCATGATGTCAGAAAAACTATAGAAAATATTCTGGAAATTATGCAAAATCTACTGGGATAATATGGCAGCTATGTACAAACCATATGTGCAAAAAGCAAAGTCACTGTTTCACGGGGAGAGCTACAACATTCTCTTCCGTGGATTTTTAGCAGAAGACTGAAATGACATTTCTTCATGTTGATACAGCCTCTTGGGTAAAAAAAAAAAAAAGGAAAGCAACAAAAAATCCCAAAAACTAATTTCCATTATGGCTGTTCTGATTCTACAGACTGAATACCATGTTCTCACAGAGCACAGTAATAATGACACCTGTGTTCCCAACAATCTCTGGCTTAAATAAAATCCCAAAGATTTAAGGAAGTGTCCCAGTACAAACTCCATTAAAAATACAGACATACAGCTTTGTAATTCCTAGGGTAAATTTTCCAAGGAATGCAGCATTTTACACACATCCATTTTAGCAAACTGTTTGAAAAAAGTCTTAATTATTATTAATGTTGTTGCTGCAGTAGCATGTGTTGCAGACAACTCACATGAGCACATTTAAATGTACTGCTAAAGATAACTAGAATAAAAAAGAAGTATTTTTCAAAGTAACTAAGGCAGGCATTAAGTAGGATTCAATGGATTAGACAAAAATATGAGCTACAATGAAGCAATACATAACAGCAATCACAATATAATTGCTCAGGTGCAAAATATATAATATATATGATTAATAAAATCATATGAATGAAAAAAACTGGAATGGTGCAGCAAGTGTAACTGATGACTAGAAGTTATATATCAAGATGATAGCAATCCATAAGCTACTAAAACCTTCCTCTTGATTAACTATATTTCATTAGAAAGTCATCAAATCAATTCTGTTGAAACTATAAAAGATGATGCTGCAATAAATAATTTTTGGAAGAAATTCCAATTACCTTGGAAATTAATTTATTTTTATTTGCAAGGATTTAGGATCCATAATTTTAACTTCAGTGTTTCAGTTGCCATAACAACTTTGTACATTTGTTCCTAGTTCATTTATGAGCACATAATTTTTCAATTTGATTGCATGATTTGATAGATAAGACAGTTTAATGCAGTTTTTAAGCTAACTCATTTAAACTATTTACTGGAGGATTGCTGGTTATTTCTGTTCCTGATAAAGCTCATAATCAGGCAGAGTTAATTTAACAGAAATTATATGCAATGATAATGTTTTCCAGTAAATTCTGTTCAATAGACAAGACTTATTCCATAGAGACTCCTTGTTCAGGTGAGCAGTAGTAGCTGTGTCATCTCCTGCCTGTGTGTTTTGCTTTACTCATGAATACCTGAGAACAATCAAAGACCTCAGAGTGGTGGGAGTGATCCTGCAGGATTTTCCCACCACGGTCACAAAGGTGACATGGGGAATTTATTCAGATGTTTGATGTAGCAACTGTGCAAGTTTTGCAGTTGTACTGATGACTAGCGATGACAATTGTGTGACGCACAGTCACTTTTGTTTTAAATCAGAAACCTCTTTCATTCTAGACTCACTGCCTTAATCTCCAAGTGCTGCAGTGGCTTTTGCTCTCCTCTGTATGAGTTTGCCATCAACTGTGATGTTCAGAGCAGGACACTGCAGCAGAGTGTCTGCACAGTGCTGAGCTGCCCTGTTGGCAACACTCTGCTAACTTGATATGCCACTTGGGGGTGGAGCAGGGCCTCTGGTTTTTTTGAAAGAGACTTCAAAAGTACAGAGCTACTGACAGCAGAACCTAGGATTGGAATCAGACAGTTGAGAGCCCCACATACAGGTGATATTGGCAATCTCAAGGGCTCTCTCTTGGATAATATGTCTAAATGCCTCTGGAGAGCATCTAATTAAAGCTGTCCAAGCATGTACCCAAAATTCTTTACAGATCTAAACCTCTAAGTAGCTAACAGTGAGTATATGATCAAGCTGGGAAAGGAAACCACACTATGAGAGATGCTAGTTAATTGTTTTAACAATTCTTTCTGTCTCCTTTTAAATGGAAGCAGTCACAGAGCTTTGTCAAAAAATTATATTTGTACCTTGTTCTGAATACGAGGTCTCCCTTCCAGCAGTAAATCATATGAGAAGGAAATAGAATGGTCAGTGAACTTATTGTTTTGTATATTTTTTAGCTCTCAGACCTCTCTGCTAATTTTTTATAAGAATATTGCAATTTCAGATTAAATATTCAATCTACCTTACAGTTCACTAGATATCAAAGACCATTTACATAAAAAAACCAGCATCTTTCTCAGTTATCTTCTACATAAAAGGATTAGTTAGAAGTCTCTTGTCAATTTATGGTGAGTTCAAAGAGCTGAGTCCTTTGCCTCACATAGACCTTTGTTACAAATGATGACAATATCCCTGAAAAAGCAAATAAATGTGACAATTTTCTTTTTGTTCTGCCTGTTGTGGTTCATATTATTACAGTGTCTTTGAACATACAGCAAGACGTGCCAAAATCTGTGTAGAAATTACCTAGCTGAGGAGTAAATTGATGAGATGGTGGCAGGGAAGGATGTACTTTAGTGTAGCCACTGCCAACAGGCAGCACTATCCTCAACTCACAGGAATAATATTATTGAAAGATTTTCCAAGGGGATATGGGTTGGCAGAGACAGCCATGAATATGTCCTACAGTGATATTTAAAGCCTACTATTTTCAAAGGAGAAAATGACAAGTGAATCTTTATTAGATGAGCTTTCCTTCCAACAGTTGTCTTTGCTTCCATTACACCATTGTAAAATCAACAAAAACCTAGATAAGTCAGAGGGTTCCTTCTGGTAAAATGGATGAAAGTAATGTGAGATTCAAGCTTCAGTCTGTTACACATCAAGATTATAATTCAGCATATTTTTCTAATTCTCCAAAAGAACATAACAGAGGTCACATTTCAGTGGCCTTCCTAAATTGCAACTACAGAAATGATGAATGCTTCCATGTGCAAAAGTAGACACCTGCCTACATAAAGCAACTGCACATAAAAAGTGCTTGTGTATACAAGAGATCATGTGCAAATATGCTGAGACATTTATGATTTAAATGCCTTAAACTACAAACACATGCATATACTTAATACACTAAAGAGAAGAGTAGGGTTTCTTGGTTGGGCTGGTTTGGCTGCCAAAGTGAAAAATGAAGGGAGGAAACAATTTAGTTGAAATTGAACCAAAATATGTTTTTTCATTGTTTCCTGTTCCCATAAGCTAATAATTGCCATTCATTCTTTAATGCCAAAACATCTTGGTTTTAGCTCTTTTGGGGAAAAAGAACGGAAATGAATTCTTAGGTTCTGAGAAGGGCTGGGGAGAAGCAGCATGAGGGTGTTTCCTCTTCATCCAGGAGTTCAGCGGCTCCATGATATTTGCGAATTACATCCAGCATTTTTTCCCATCCATTTCATAAGTTCCTGTCCAAGAACAACCTTTTAACACACATGCTGTTTGGAAAACATTGCAGATTTAGTGCCTAATGTCTTATGCAGAAGTAAATACAAGGTGGACAGTGAACAAAATTGTTTAAAGAGAAACATATGACACTGTCTAGGATAGCTTTTACATAATTCAAGTCTTTGTTTTCATCTTAAGGATCAAATTAATCTGGGATACTTGCAAAATGTCATAATTCTTTAGCTAATACTCTCTTTCCTGCTCATATATTTAAAAAGCAAGTGTCATCACAATTAGAAATTCTTAATTCAGACTTCACCTAGCAGAGCTAGAGTTCATAGACTACAGTCATCTAAATTGTGGTTCCTTCATTATGAGAGCAAAAAAAAAATATTCAAGGCCCCCAACCAAAAGTAAATAAAGTGTTAAAAAATTTAGTTGGTGTCTAAGTTAGTAATGGTTATTTATTTGAAATAGAAACTAAAAGGGAAGCATAGTTAGAGGATCAAAGCTTCAGGTGCTCTCTCTGTGACAAGGGTTTAAAATTACACAAAGCCTATTCTGAATGAAAAAGTCACATCACCCTTTTCTGTGCTCTCCTCCTGTAAATAGGGACAAGGTGATAACAGATTCTTACAGAACAAGGATTCCTAACTTTTCAGTTCTTCTTTCTCAAATATATTAACAGATCTGTCTTAAAAATGTATTAAATATGGGCTTTAAATGACACTGAAAGGATCCTGTTCCTGTGCTTCTGACTACACTATGAAACTGCAAGGAAAGAAATTGAAAAAACAAACTTTACCCACTAAATTTTATTTGAGCAGAGGGAGAGACTGGGGCAGTACCAGGTCTTGACTCCAAGGTCACAAGTTGGCAGTGACACTGAAACGCTTTGACTTGCTCTGCTAACATCTGTGTCCACAGAGGTGACAGCAAAAGCATTAGGTTTGCTGCTAAAGAGAGATCTGTACATCTGCATTAGCTGATGTCTAGATTAGATTGGAACAGAAGAAGCAGTTTGCTTTTCCAATGCTTTCAATGCATGTTTCCTCTATCTACTCTCAGGTATGTTCCTTCTTATGCAGAGAGCAGAACAACCATTTCATAACTGAGCAATGATTTTCATTCAAGACATTAACCAGCTGAAAAGAAAGCCTAGAATTTGCCTTCAGAAATCAGCTATTTTCCATCATAATGAGGCTTTATCTACCTTTTATAAGTGTTGCAGTGTGAGGAAGTCAATAGAAAAGAATTCAAAACAGCTTCACCTAGTAAGATACTCAAAGAGAACAGGAAAAGGAATATCCTGCCATGTGTGATAATATGCTCCACAAAGTACATGTAATGTTGACTGCTGTTGATATTGTTAAAGGTGAGGTTGACATTCCTAGCAGAATCAACAGTTAAAAAAACCCAGACGGCTCTACAAAACGTCTAACACCTATTAATATTAACCTGGTTTTGATTAAGTTAAAATTAGGCTATCTCCCTGTTTCCATGATCACCCAGGAACCCAAAAGGAGCACAATGGGCATTCAGGACAGCAAAACATGTATGCAGGAGTTCAGAGATGTCATAAAGTTCCCAGCAGCATCCAAAGTTGTTATTCTATGAGACAATACAAAAAAAAAAAATAGCCTTGTGGAAAAAATACAATTACCCACAAGGAAGATTTTGATTCTACCTGACATAAAGAAAAGCAGTTCTTTCATGTAACCTCTTATTGGCCTTTTAAAAGGGGCTATGGTCTGTGGTATCATGGTTATTGTGCCTACTGGGGTTACACTGCAATCTAAATAACCTGGTTTGGGAAACACTCCCAGAAGCTGAGATGTGATTTAGAAGCATTTTCAACAGGTTTGAAACTTTCATTACATTAACTATTTCCTCTGGAGAGGAACATCAATATTTCAGACACAAAAAAATTCTTCCTTTTGCACAGTTAGGCCATTACTCAATCCAGTATTAGCAAGCAATTTTTCCCAACTATAAAATATTGTTCAGTATTGTTCAAGGGGGTTGCAGTAAGTTTCCTTGTCACAAATTTAGAACAAAATAAAACCTACTAGTCCATGCACTATTTTGATAAAAACATACCAGTTGAGCAAATTTCTTAGCAAACCTTACTTATTCATTTAGCAATAAATACTGGATTTGAGCTCCTCATTTAGAAGTTGATTTTTACACAGATCAAGTTTCCTAAAATTTATGGATACTTTATTGCTTATCTTTCCTAAACTCCTAACTAGGTCTCTTTAGAAATGGAAGTCTAGACAGATCGAAAACAGAATTAGTTTCCTAATGTTTTTGAATACTTTACCACTAAAACTCCTAAAAATCTTAACTACGTCTTTTGTAGAGCACATCCTTAGCACTTGTATGTACGTATCTTGAATACTGCAGGGGATTTCGATGAATGATTTAGATTAATGTTGACTGACAGATGACAACTGAGTTTTATGAAAACTTTTGACAAGTCAACATTTGGCTTTCCTCTCTGTTTTGGAGATAACACAAAACTTTCTGAAATGAAGACTTGAGACAACCAGGTTCACGTTTTTCTGTTTCTGCAGTAAAGCTTACTAGACCACTTCACTTTGGAATGGAAAACAGTCATGAGTGACACTCCTGAGAGATCAGTATTGGGACTAGTGCTGTTTAACACCTTTGCTGGAACATGGACAGTGTGATCAAGTGCTCCCTCAGCAAGTTTGTCAGTGACACCAAACTGAGTAGTGTGGCTGGCACACTGGAGGGAAGGGATGCCATCCAGAGGAACCTTGAAGGCTTGAGAGGTGGGTCTGTGTGAACTTCATGAAGTTCAACAAGGCCAAATTCAAGGTCCTGCACCTGGTTTGGGTCAATCTCAAGCACAAACACAGGCTGGGTGGAAGAATGAGTTAAAAACAGCCCTGATGAGAAGGAGTGGTGGCTGTTGATTGACAAGAAGTTCAACGTGAGCCAGCAGCGTGTGCTCACAGCCCAGAAAGCCAAATTTATCCTGGGCTTCACCCAAAGCACTGTGGGCCTCAGGGCAAGAGAGAGGATTCTGCCACTCTGTCCACTCTCATGAGAGCCCACCCATAGTGCTGCATCCAGCTCTGGGGTCCCCAACACAAGAAGGATGTGGAGGTGTTGGACCATGTCCAGGGAAGCTGTGGATACTCCATTCCTGGAAGTTTGCAAGGCCAGGCTGGATGGGGCTTTGAGCCAGTTATTCTAGTAGGTGTCCCTGCCCATGAGAGGAGGGGTGGAACTAAATGGTCTCAAAGGTCCCTTCCAACACAAACCATTCTGTGATTTTATGATTCTGGATAAATTAGGACAGAACTGGAATTCAAATGGAAGCCACTTACAAGTCCAGTCAATATCCTAGACACGATGCTGGAGAATGAGAAATCTCTTACGCACAGACTGACTTCAGTGAAACCAGGATTTTACCTTAACAGTCAATTTCAGGACACGTAAAATATTCTTTGACTCTTTCGTGAGTTTATTCTAGAAGCTTTAAATGAAATACTGTCTATTCCTTAATTTTGCTACACATTTTTTCAGTTATTACCTTTCCACTTCAGAATTATGCTATTGCTCCTAATTTATGCAGATTTTGACATCATACTCTTTATTCAAAGTCCTTATTCAAACACGTTCCATACCAAAGGGAGAAAATCAAATTCTTGTACTAGGAAAATTGATCAAACTAGGTCCTTGGCAATGGATTTGGGGATTCCTTAAGGTGAAAGACACAATTTATTTCCATTACCATTCACAAGTTCATATTACCATGTTCTACTTGGAAGAAAATTCTAACAAAATGAAAAGATGGCATAGTTGATTTCTGGGTTTTTTTCCAGGGAATGTGTATTTCTCAAAAGCAACAAATCACTGTAGATTAAGTCAAGCACCATAACTTAGTACGAGAATAAGTTTTCAGGAAAAAATTAACTAAGCCAGACAGAATGACAAAAGGTCTCAACACAAAGTCAGACAGAGCACCACTGGGCTGACATCATCACCCTGAAGGTAAAACAGTCAAAAGCAGCGGGAGAGACAAGGAAGTTGATACAATAGCAACAATGAAACACATACTGCAGGTTTATTCTTCTCATTGTCTTTAGAATCTGGTAGGAAATTTGCACATATCTTCAGGGCCAGTCTGTGCTATTAAAGGTTTGAGGCCCTCCATGCTCAGTAAAACTAGCTAAAAAGTGAGATCCTACAAGCCTGGCATCACACACTAGTCAGACTCTTGCTGTGCAACAAGTGACATGATGCTTTTGTTGTCAATTTGGGCTCATGTACCAAATCTAGCAACAGCTCCATGTATTTTAGATAGATAGATGATTTTAGAAAGGCATCATGTTCTACAAGAGCTCTTTAGCCCATTCAGCCAGATATTTAAGCACATCTTCACAGAATGAGTTTTTAATGATACTAAATAAGGAAAAAAACCCAAGCCCAGTGCATACAGTCACCACACATCATTTTATCCGCCAGTAAGTACAGTTTGGGATAAGGTTTTATCTATCTACTTTTACTGAAATCAATGGAAATCCCTCATTCAGAGGCATAAGTGTCTCCATGTGGCATATATTATATCATAAATAAACCTGTATTTGAGAGAAGGGAAAGATGATGGGATAATACTGTTCTTCTCAGGCTGTAGATGTATAATGGAGGATAAATGGGGCAGTGAAGAAAGAGAGAAACAAGCAACAGACCAAATCCCACCTCTGCACAGCGCTATGAACTTGGCACAGCCCTTTGAACTACATTGGGTAGGATTTCTGCTTTGCTGAGGGTCCTTTATACACTGGGCTATTAATTTATTTTTCCCTGGGGAATATGCTACTGGTACATGTCAAAGGCAGCTCTGTTTGTAACTCCTGGGAGAAAAAGCCTGTCACGAGCACACTGAGCTCCATATAAAGAATCACCCAAACTGTTGCAATAGGAGCCCACACAACAACCTGTGTGCATTGCCCTCAGTGCACTCCCCTCTCTGGCTGCAGACAGCACGTGCTTTCTCCCTTGCTGGACAGGTGTTTTTTACTCTCAGACACTTCTAAAATACTAGCTTTTATCTTAGAGATGGAGCAAAATGTGCAGCTCAGATCCAGATGTCCCTGATCCTTTGGAAAAAGACAGATAAACAGGATAAACAATTCTGAGCTGCAGAATTTTGTTATTTTTAACTCTATTCACCGCATATGCCTCTGTCACTGCACAGAATAAAACAAATATTTGATAGCACAGTGCTTGCTTACATCAAGTACCGCAGTGCTATTTACTAAGACAACACTATAGTTATTTACACAGTGAAGACAATAGATGTTTAACATTTCTGATGTCTGACTAAAAATCTGTAGAAAACAACAACAAAAAAAAAAAAACCCAAAGAAAAAACCAAAAGCAAAACAAAAAATCCCAAACAAACAGAAAAAAAACAAAACAAAAAAAAAAAAAAAACCCCAAGAGGAAATAGTTATTTGTTCCCCTGCATCTTTCAGATTTGTAAAGCAGTCCTAGTATTCCTCTCTCCCCAGTGGTAACTTTGCAAGATTTCATTTGAACATAATCTTTAACATCTGAAATACTGCAGTCAGATGATTCCAAAGACAGGTTACATACCAGGAAGGTTCAGACATTACTGTAAGTGTCTGTGTGACTGTGGGAAGCAAAAGCCACTGACTCAAGGACCATCTCAAACATGTACAGCTGAAAATCTATGCAAATGCATGCACAGAGAGAGCCCTGAAAACAGAGGTGAAACCAAAACCTTACGTCATGACCAGTGTCTCATCTCCAGGTTCACTAAGCAGTCCATCTACAAAGACAGAAGTGCTGGTAAAATTATGTGTGCTCCAGGTCTGCCCTTCATCTATGCTGAATCTGTAAAAAAACACAAAACATTTTCATTTACAACTATTGGTATACAAAGCAGAATGCACTTCAAAAATCCCCTCACTACTAAAGCTTAGGATTTTCAATCATAAAATAGAGTGTGCCTAGACAGTGCATGATATTAATGTGATCTCCTCTGCAACTCATCCAGGGATTCACATTTTTATGAGAAGGTGTAATAAATTTTCCACAAAAATAAAATTCCTCAGGTTGATTAAAAACTGAGCTCTGTCAACAAATTATCTTGCCACCTTGAAGATTCAAAAGCAAATTAATTCACATTTCATTCTTTCTAGTCTCTGAGCTATAGACCTATTAAGCAGAGGCCAGTGAAACATGAGAGGCCAACTGCTAAAACATGGGAGGTGCACTAACTCCAGGAACCAGTATGAGGGTGGCCCTTCATGGCTGCTACTTAAACATTGCCATCCACTTAAACATGGCCATCCACTTAAACATTTGAAAAAGATACTAATGAATTGGCAAAACATATTTCAAAACATATTTCAAATGTGCATGCCAAAACTTATAAGTCAAAGTCTTTTTTTCTGTACATTTCCTTCAGGTCTTTTGGACAGTAGGTTAATGATGGCTTTCAGTCCAGATAACCAGGTACAGAGCCTAGTTCCTATTCATGTATATAACACAGTTCTGCAAAAATAAGCCAATTCACAAGTGATAAAGATGTCTTTTTATGCTTTTTAATGTCTTTTTTAAGGATGTATTTTTATGCTGAAGATTATAGTTCTGTGTGCCATTACACAAGGTTACCAAGTTTTGCTGCACTATCATGCAGTCTAAAACTTGATCTTTTATACCAAATTGCTTTGCAACAAACCTTTCCTGCCAAACAGGCTGAGAAGCCCATTTGCTGCACTGTCACCTATGAGAAGATCTATGCACACTGCAGTTATTTGCGCATGAATATCTCAGATGAGCTGTGATTCTGCCACACCAAATTACACAGCACACAAGCACAAAGAAGTCCTTCACCTGTTGGCTCCCAAGCTCTGCATTATATTGCTCTTGCCAGAGAAACTCAGGGCTATTCTCCAAGTTCCCTATGGCCCTTGGAGGGGACAGAGACTTTACAGTATCAATGAACTCTCCTGACTGCACACCTAAGCCACATGTGCAGCACAGGCTGAGCATCCCTGACATGTACTGCTGGTGCTACCAGTAGCAGATAATTATTCTGAACATGGCTTCTACTGCAGAGTTCCAGAACAGTCTTTTAAGCAAAAAATGCCTACACTTATGCAAGAGAATTTTATTATGCATGATGCCATGGTATCTTCAGCAGCATGAAGTAATCTTAAGTAAACATCCAACTGCATTTTTGTTGACTCAATGAATGTTAAATTAAGCTGACTCCACCTGTGCTTCGTACATGATCACAATGAAATGCTTATCTTAAACTCTGAACTTTGCCTGAGGTCCTGAGTACATAACAACTCTACTCTAATTGACTGGAGAATTACTTGAGTATTTTCAGAGGGATAGAGGTGTCTTTGATAGCCACAATAACTCCACCATGGTCCAAGTACAAGATGTGGTGCTCTTCTTCAAAGACCTACAAGTCAGACAAAGAAAGGCCAGCTAAGCAAATGTACAGAACAGCTGAAATAAAATGAACAAGCAAAGAATTAAGAGACTTATGTTTTATAATGTCCACACTTCAAACTGAAAAGAACATAAAAGTCAGGTTAAGTCTTATATTTCTCCCAGCTGTAAAAGAAAAGAAAGCTAAGTAGGTGAATCAGAAAATGTTCAGGTTCAAATCACAGTCAGATTAAACTGCCTAAAGTGATTTTAGCCCAAGCTTATGTTTCTCATAGTATACATTCTGCATTCCTTCCTGTTATATATCACCAAGTGACCCATCACCTTCGGTGTTTGCCATAGTCTGTGTATCCTGCAGAATGAAATGCTTTGTAGTCCAATTCTAAGAAAAAAAGGAAAAGTACTGCTGTCAGTGACTATCTCACATATTCCCCAGAACCTACAGAATGTAAAATAATTGGTGCAAGCATGTTTTCTGCATTTCCAGTGTCAGTGAGTTTAAGTTCAAATATTATGTGTTGTCCCATGGAGACCACTGTGAGTTTGGAACCAAGATACATGTAATATTTATTTAATGGTATAAAGGATTAAAAACATCATAAATTATTTTAATTCCTTTTCTAGAGGTTATCAGCAGTGCTAAAATAAAAGCACCTTTCTTGTTTTCCATCTAAAATCTGTTTTAAGACAGTATTTACTTTTGTTATTAACCTCTGTACTTCATTAAACACAAAACCAAGTGATATGTGAGAATTATACACACTTAGCCTTCATGCAGTCTTCCGTATGCTTTGACAAAGCAAAGGTGAAAACAATAAAGTTAGCTTTACTTTGCCTTGTAAATGAAAAAATACTGACAATACTAAATTGTTTTCTTCTTTTGGCAAAATGAAATGCTACATTTAGAGCATTTCTCAGAAAGACTGAGCTGGAGCTGGGGTGAAAATCTCTTACAGCACACTCACAATTACTTCAAAAATAGGAAGCATTTAATTTGGGTTGAGAACTCAGTCTTCCTCTGATCTAGTAAGAACATATTTTATGGGAATCCTAGGGCTTCAAGTGTCTGATCAGTTTTTCAGTGTTGCCAGTTTACAGCAAAACCCTGATAAGAGGCATTGATAGTCCAACCTACTCATTCCCCCAGCTGCATATTTTAGAAGAGAATTCAGTAAAGGACAGACATTAATTTTAGATGCACTTCAAAAGGATGAGATCAGCTGGAGTCAGATAAGCAAGCCGAGTTTTGATCCTCCTCTAAACTTTGTTTGAACTTTCCCTCAAACCAAAATGCAACAGGATGTGCTGGGACACCAAGTCTCCCATAGCTTCAGCACCAAAGATAAAGGAAGCTGATACCTGCACCACTTAATGCAAATCAGCCTTCCCCAGAAAAGCACCAGGGTAGGTCTTCACATAGCATTTTAATAACCCTGCTTTAGCACACTATAAAGCACAGAGCACACATTACAGGCATATTAATGAAGTTGTTATTTCATGCTCTTCTTGCACACACTCACTTCAAACTTTTTATAAACAAAATGTATGAAAGCCTTATGAAAACAATTATTCATCTTCAATACATTGAAAAGAATGAACAGTTTCATGCCTGTTTATCACAAAAGTAAACGTTTATCTCTACTTTCTGGTAAAAAACCCCAAGACAAACAGTTTGCAAAGGATCGAGGCAAAGGTGGTCCCAGTGTGAGAGATGAAGTTCAGACCTATGAAGATGAGATATGTGAGTTCACAGCAGGCTACAAATTCTGATATACATCTCTCCACTAAGGCAGGCAATAAATCTATTCTGATCCTTACTACGAGCCAGCCACTACAGAAAAAGATTTTTATAACCTATTTCTGTAATTTTTTTTGTGCGTGTTTTGTGCTTTATAATCACAATATCAACTTCTATTCTATCCTCTTCCTTCTGCTGTAAATGCTTTTCTTCCTACATCTGTCCCAACACTTCAGCAGTTATTTCAGGCCAGAATATCTGTTGGAAGAAATTGGGATAGCTCCATGAAATCAGTGAGAGCATATTTAAGTGGTTCTAGAGAAATATATGCCATACAATTTTACTTTGCAATACAGAAGTTGCAAGAATAAACAAAAACTCCTGAGATTATGTTTTTATTTCATGAGGTGATATCCATTACTAAATTTAAATCTGGAAACAGAAGCTTTTCTACACAGAATGAGCCAGTTGGACATTCTCAGGGTTGAAAGGCTGGAATTACATCCTTTTTTCTTGTGCTTAGGAGTGTTGCCATCTATCTCCTAAGATGCCTGCAGGAAAACATGTATTCTCACTTAACTGAAGGTTTTTCAAGTTGCTTTGATACACAAGGATTTGACACAGATAAATAATATTCCAACAAAAAACCACCAGACTAAAGCTCCAGAGATCTAGATTTAGCTTCTAGACATCCAAAAGGCTTTCTGTGTAACCTCATTATCTTCGCTGAACATTTTGTTGCTGCAAGAACTACTCTGGTAGCAGATCAAATGTGAAAGGTTTATTACTGCTGACTTTTTCCTTTTATTTATACCATTTTCTTTGAAATCCAGACTTTCCTCTTACTCTTTGCTGCATAAATACTTTGCTATATTTCAAGTACAGTATTGTAACAGATGCTGTTGAAATAACAACAACAATCAGACTTGTGAACAGAAATTAGTATTAAAATAAAAACACTCATACGTATACATAAGGTAATCCTTAGCACTTAACAGAGTATCCTAACATTTCATGTTCATTAACACATTTATTATATTGTTTTCCTGGTATAATAGACAGAGAAACCTTTCAAATAAACGAGTTCATGTTAGCCTACATCTTCCTGGTCCACTTGGCACTTAAGTTAATGGTTGGACTTAGTGAACTTAAGTGTCTTTTCTAACTTTAATGATTCTGTGATTCTAAGCCCACATATTTCATGATAATGCCAAGGTGAGATTCTTTTCTTCTACAGTCCAGTTCATGGCATGGATGTTTAAGCTGCTTTCCAATCAGCTCCTAAAGCACTGCTGTTATTTACAGAGCAATGTTGTACAGTACATAGCCACAATTTTCAGGTTTCCTCAAAGAGTGATGGTTTCAAGATATACCAACAAGCAGCTCAGCTATGCAACAGAAAGGTAGAAGCACATCTGGAACTAGCACAAGTGTTATTGTGATTATTTATAACAACAATTCTTGGTTTTGCTTCTTGTTTGAGCTGACACAGGTAGGATGCAGAAACAACCACAAAACCACAGATGAAATGCAGCAATAAATTTATCCTCATTATCTGGTCAAGCAAGGGAGCCCTGAAGCAGCACCTGGTCAGAGACATACCAGACACTGCAGAGCTGAATCCATGCCAGAGGATCACCCAGTCCCCTGTATTGTAGGGGTTTGCACAGGTGTAATTTACCACTCTGCTTTGGTCTTTGCTGCAGCAGGGCAGGGATCTCAGCCATGTTTGATACTGTGCCTTTGTCACAGGCCTATGTTATCTAAACACAGATGTTTGACTTGTCCAACACAGAGGTACAAAAAATTAATAGTATGATATATATGGGTTTTGACACCTCAACTGCACATCACTTGACCGTGTTTACAGTTCTTCTCACCAACCTTCTGATTTTTTCCCAAACATTTCCATTTATCACTAGAATTTACTTAATTTCAAAACCTCTTATTTAGGCAGTCATTTCTGTCTATGAACTCTGGCTGTGTTTATAGGTAAGTCTTCCTGAACCCTTATATGACCACATCAAATGCAGGCTATGGAAGGTTTGAGGCTGTCTCAGAGCACACTGTTGAATTACAGGATCTTTGACCTTCCCCACAGTCCTATAATCCACAGTCCTATGAACCAATACTGCTATTATTACAAGAAAGGTTTAATTAATTCCTTGCACTACAATTTTCCCTAAGTCTCTTATGTTTGCTTTTCTTCATTCTCTGTCTCCATACACAAGCACAGACTGCTCCTCTTCTCCTCTGTACACAGCTCAGCAACATCATGTGAGCTTGTAAGAAAGGTGCCAGACCCTCACTCATGACAACCACAAAGTCTCCAAGGCAGAGACTTAGACAAAGTGTTGTGCCAAAGCACAGGATTTCACCAGCTCACAAGACCTGCAATTTACTGAATTATCTAAATTCCTGTATCACATGACTGAAGCCTTCACTTTTGTTCTAAGAACTCCAGCAGAGAAAGGAAATGTGTTGCTGTCCTCTGGAAGAATTGTTTAATTGTGCACAGTGAGGCCATGAAATACATAAAATAATCTACAGTTTCATTCTGATCACGAATATTAGAATTGAGTAAGCTCTTTCAAGGGCTTCATGGGAGTTTCAACTAAAATAAAGCTAGCATTGCTGTTTGCCATTTTGACTGTCATAATGAGGGATCAGTTTGTGGTTATTTTACAGCATAATTAGGCACCTTAGGGTCAAATTGTAGCACATTTCATTTACCCGTGTGTCTCTACAAATAAAAAGCAGTGAAAACATGAATTTGATCTCATTCCTCTTCTTATTTTTTACCCCAGGAAAACTACAAAACTTTGGCAAATGCTGACAAGAAATTATGAGAGGCCTCTACACAGTACCCACTGTGAATCCTGAAAGGCTTTTGCATTTAAACACCTATTTATTGTATGCTAGATTTCAAGATGGAATTTGGTATAAAATTTTATCTTTGAAACATCAAAGGATATTATCATTACAAAAATAACCCAATTCTTTTTAAAGTACTCTGTGGAGTACTAATGGAACCCTACAATAGTAATATAGGAAACTGTCTGTATTTTTCTCTTTGAACCTCAAATTCCCCAAGCTCAGTCAGTAACACTACTGAGAACATTTTCACACTTAATGGTTCTAAGAAAATAACAAAATTTCATTTCAGCTGAACACTACAACACTATTTTAACTGAAATTAAATTATGTTTTGAAAACACTTTGGTCCTTTGAGGCTGCTTTTTTAAATCCTGGATATATAGTATAAGTAGAATCTATATGATATTGTGTATTGTTGCTATATACATATATAGAGAAAGAAAATACCCCTATGCTGAGTGCATTGGCTTTGC
The DNA here is from genome assembly GCF_017590055.1 of Onychostruthus taczanowskii. Classification (NCBI taxonomy): domain Eukaryota; kingdom Metazoa; phylum Chordata; class Aves; order Passeriformes; family Passeridae; genus Onychostruthus; species Onychostruthus taczanowskii. The sequence continues at coordinate 19,444,760 of NW_024499239.1, read as the reverse complement.
ACACAAGGTTTTGGTAGCAGTTTAGTCCACTGGGGTGGCTTCTTTGAGACACTTCTAGAGAAGATTTCCCCACATCCTACAGCCAACACCAGCCAGCTTCAAGACGGACATGCCACTGGTCCATTGACTCAACTCAAGGCTGAGTCAATCAGTGACAGCAGTAGTGCCTTTGGGATTATGTATTTAAGTGCACAACAGCAACTACAGCAGGAGTGAAGAGCTGAGGATATGAGAGGGGAACAGCCCTGCAGACACCAAGGTCAGTGCAGAAGGAGGGGAAGGAGATGCTCCAAGTGCCAGAGCAGAGGTTCCCCTGCAGCCCCTAGAGCAGCCCATGGTGAGGCAGCTGTGCCCCAGCAGCCCATGGAGGTCCAGGATGGAGCAGAGATCCACCTGCAGCCCATGGAGGACCCACACTGGAGCAGGTGGATGCCTGAAGGAGGCTGTGACTCCATAGGAAGCTGATGTTGGAGCAGGTTTGCTGGTAGAACTTATGATCCCACAGGGGACCCATGCTGGAGCAGCCTGTTCCTGAGGGGCTGCAGCCACTCTGGAGAACTCATGGGGAACTACAGCCGATGGAAAGGACTCGTGTTGGAGAAGTTCATTGAAAGCTGTCTCCTGTGGGAGGGACCCCACACTGGAGCAGGGGAAGTGTGAGGAGTCCTCCCTGTGAGGAGGAAAGAGCAGCAGAGATACGTGTGTTGAACTGGCCACAGCCCCCTTCCACAGCCCGCTGTGTGGCTCAGGGTGGGGAGGTAGAGAATGAATGAGAAAAGTTGAGCCCATGATGAAGGGAGAGGTAGGGAGATGCTGTTGCAATATTTGGGTTTATTTCTCACTATCCTACTCTGCTAGTAATTGGCAATCAAATGAGTACCCCCCAAGTCACGTCTGTTTTGCCTGTGATGGCAATTGGTGACCAACTTCCCCCTTGTTATCCCAACCCATGAGCTTTTCATTATATTCTCCCTCCCCTGTCCAGCTGAGGAGAGCAGTGACAGAGAGAGATTGGTGGGCACCTGTGGCAAACCCACCACACTGAGACAGAGCAGCTCAGGAAACAACACATGAGAAAGGTGAAATGCTTGAACTGATACTAGTCAGTGGAAGAAAATCCATTCAGAATTCAAGGAGAATTATGATATCACTCTTCTCTTTTTAACACTTTGGTATTTGTACTCCATGAATTTATTAAATCATGCCAAAAGACTTCAAAATTTTTATTATTTTTTGAAAATATCTTTTCACTGTCTCAGTTTCAATGAAGAAAAAGTTTATGCTTTAGTAACAGATTTCAGACTATGAAGCAGAAGAATTTTTGCCCTTGTACCTGAGCTATGTCTTATAGCTCAGAATGTTTTTACTGCAAGATCTAGTACAAGTCCACTTCATCATTAGCATAGGAAGATTACTTAAATTATTAAAAACCTAAACAGACACTATGTTTTTTGCATAAGATACTTATAGGATCCTTAAAGAGACCAAAATATTTGAACTTCAGCAGAACCTGACAGCTTGATCAATTTGAGTCTTAGAAAATCACCTTCTTAATCTCTTAGTTTCCAAGCAAACTGGAGATAATAATACCTCCTCCTTCAAAAGAGTGAGTATCTAAAGATTAGTTAAGCATTACATAATTCATCACATTTGGTACATTACAATTATTTCCAGTTTCCTTTGATGATTTATGCCTCCTACCTGACGCCACGTGTTCCCACAGTCAGATGTTATGTACATCTCTTCTTTATACTCAACCAACTGGGACCCCAGGTTACCTGCCACAAAAGAGGAGAAAACAAGGATTGCATCCACATGAGCAAGAGAGATTGGATGTAGTCCTGATGCCAGTCTGTGTAACAAGTTTCCAGGTCAGAGCAAGAACTAAACATAGTTGAATAGGCTTACTTCATTTCTGGTAGAACCAGCAAAATTCTTTAAAAACACATATGTACAATCTCAAAGTCTTCCTTTCCATTGCTAGGTTGTCCAGAGGTGGAAGCAATGAGGCTTGATTCTAATACCAAAAGGCAGAAGTCAGAGCAACATTTTAGTTTTGTTGCTGCATGCTGAAAATTTATTATGAAACAAGTATTTAAGGTGTAAGTATGAAACACCCATAAACTCAGAAGCTTAAATATTAATAACATTCTGTAAAGTTATTCACATTGAACTCAAACTGTTAAAATGAAATACTTTTTCTTTAAAACTTGACGAAGTGGTAGCTAGACTAGAATCTGGTGTAATATGCAACATGAAAAGATGGGACAGGGCTTTTGAAAAAGAGTAAATACAAAATAATTGAAAGAAGAATTATTTGATTTACCTAAATATTAAGCAGAAAATTACTGAATATATTGACAAATAGAACTGAGGAGAATTCATCTACCTGAATTCAAAGTTAACAGAAGTGTTAAACTTGGGGAAGATGACAGCAGATGCAGTCCCAAATAGATCTCCATCTTTTAACATGCAGTACTTCAAATAGCAAATTATTAAACCATCAGGCAGCTTAATGTTCTAGGGGAGAATCATTAATGGCACAATATTCCTTCTAAACAATATCCTCCTGGGGACTTAGACTTAAATATATGGCTTGCATGTTGTCACAGTAGAAATAAGATGAAAATTATCAAATCCTCTTAAGCAGAAGAGATTATGAAAGAAAACACTTGAGATTAGAACAGCACTATGAAATTTCACTTGTGTGTTATATAAATAGCTGGTTTTTAACCACTAAACCAGATCTGTTTATACAGAGTGTGCTTACTGGTGCTGAAAGGTTCCCAAGAGGAACGACAGCACCCACTGTCCAAAATACACACTGCCTAAAATACACACTATTTAGACCATCAAAGGTGCATGTGCTTCACTCACTAATAGGATAACTCTACATCATTTACCCCTAAATACATCCCAGACAGGACTGCAACATTTATATTGAAACAGGGAATTTATAGGAGTCAGTTAATTCCTTTAAATTACATCTAACAGTTCAGAAGATGCCACTTCCCATTCTTGGGCTTTTCTTGGGTTTTCACCTTTCCAAGACACTGCACATTCTCTCATTTATCACATAATTCAGCAAAGATTTACTTGGTCATAGAATCATAGAATATGTTGAGTGGGAAGGGACCCACCAAGATCATTGAATCCAACTCCTGGCCCTGCACAGGACACCTCAAGAATCAGACCATGTGCCTGAGAGCATTGTCCAAATGCTTCTTGAACTCATGCAGGCTTAATGCTGTGACCCTTTCCTGGGGAGCTGTTCTAAAGCTCAATCATCTTCTGGGTGAAGAACCTTTTCTTGATATCTAACTTAGACCTCCCATGAATATAACCAAATGAAATAGCTCCAAAAGGAAGGCTTCACACATTAATTCAGTTATATTTTCTCCCCAAATACCGCTTTGAGATTAATCTGATCACTAGAAGGAGAAATGAATAAGAAATCACCTTCTCAGGGCTGAGGGAAGGGAAGGAAGATTTGATAAACTGCATATACAAAATAAATTTCTTTTGCTATTCTTGCTTTACTCTGTTATACTTTTCACTGCTGTATCACCTGCAAATGGACATATTCTTGTGCTACTGAAGTTAATCACAAAATGTTTTCTATAGGACAGCTGAAAACAGAAATATTTATTTGCTTGCTAGAATCTAACATACTGCTGTCAGTCTACACTCTTCTTTACAAAGATAATTTTAATGAATGCAGTGTTAGTTTTGCTCCTGAATAAATGCTGTTTATTCTACCTCTTTTCACCACTTACTGAATTCTACTTGGATGAGCAAGTCTTTATTTTGAGTATTGCTAGGGATCTGCACTTTAAAGAACTCAGTGGTAAATTGCCTTGCTAATGGAAAATTAGTCTGTAAACAAAACAGCATCTACTCAGCTTCATTAAAAAGCCTTTTCTATCCAGCTGACTTAGTAATGACATTAGCAACAGCATTGTACTTGCACCTCTGCTAAAAGACAGACATGATTTCTCCTAGTTCTGATTTTACTTTACTGTCTTTCCTTGGTAAAAGAGCAAAAGCAGTTGGTGGGCTCAGTTATGATTCCACAGGAATCAGAATCTGGGACACTGCTTTGGGAAAAAGGACTTCAGTGATGTTTGACCTTTACAGAAGTGGTGCATGCAGGACCTGCTGATTGTTGACACAATGTTTAATTGTGGCATTAATGAAGGCTGTAACTTTCACTACTTCCAGATTTTTTGGGACACACAATTATATGACATAATTTTGCAAACTTTGTAGAATGAAGTCTTCAAGCAGAAAAAAAACACCAAAAAACAAGCCATAAAACACTTTTCTGTAAGGAAGGATAAAACTTCTCAGTGCAGTTGGAGTTTGTTCTGTGGGAACCACAGACCATGGCCTGCTGAAAAAGAGCATCAGTGGATTCAGAAAGAAAAAACAGGCAAGGCCAAAAGAAGGAAAGCTGCAGCACCAGAGGAGACAGGCAGGCTCCTTCAAAGTGAAGAGGGAAGAACCCGTGCAGCCAAATCTGACATGTGACAGACAGAAAGAAACTTCCACAGGAACACATAGTGATGCATAAGTTTTATAAGCCACAGAAAAGCCACTCTGAAAGCTGTTAGCCTGAAAAAGTAGAACTGGAATAAAACCAAGTCCTTCAAAGATCCAAGAGAACTTACCCTACTTTTATTAGAAACCTTTCTATTTAACATGTGTGACACAAGAGTTATAAGTTTTCTCTAGCTAAAAGGTTACATTTTTAAACTTTATTTTTCAATATGCTAATAAAAAATAACTTCAAAGATTTGGAGCATTTTTGTTCTTTTTGACATTTAAAATAAAGTGTATAATTGTAGTCTCTAGCTACCTTGCAGAGTGTTGTGTTACTGACAAACCAGCTAACTTAACACAGTGCATGTAACGGCACCCTATAAACCCCTTTACAACAGCTCCAATTCACATCAAATGAAATGCAAAAAAATCCTGACATTAATAACACTGCAAACAAACAACTGCAAAGCCACAGCAGTCTAAGTAAAACTGAGAAATTCTAAACCTTTCCATGATATATCTGAGGAGAATTATAAAACATGTTTGTGAAAGTGTGGCAGCCAACACCATGTGAGCACAACTGACTCTGTGACCAAGTGACAAGAGATGGTGAGAAAGAAACAATTATGCCCAGCCCAAGACTGGAAGACAACAATGTTTAATTACCATTCCCACCAAGTCCTGAAGTGTTTGCACTGTACCTCACCCCCCAAATATCAGTGTGCTACTTTGCCTGGTGGGCCACACCAAAATCAGTGCTTCTTATTGAAGCTGTAAATATCTGCAGTAACTCCTCAGCTGTGCCACTACAGCACAAAAACTTTTCTATCATGTTAACGGGTCTGTGTTAGATCTCAAAATCCATCTTGGGGAGCAAGTAAATGTAATCTAATATACTGAAGGCAACTCAGGTTCATACTGAAAAAGTAACTGCAACTGGAATGGGGAATCAGCTGCGGGCATGTGCTGGTTTGGGCTGGGGTAGAGTTTATTTTCTTCACAGCACCTGGTACAGGGCTGTGTTTCGGACCTGTACTGAGAAGGGTGTTGATGACAACACAAAGATGTTTCCAGTACTGCAGTGCTTACACAGAGTCAAGGCCTTTTCTGCTCCTCACCCCACTCCACCAGTGAGGAGGCAGAGGGTGCACAAGGAACTGGAAATGGGCACAGCTAGGACAAGTGACCCCAGCTGACCTGGGGATATTCCAGGCCATGTGTCAGCATGTTCAGCAATAAACTGGGGAAGAGGTTGGTGCAGGGGCATTGCTCAGGGACAGGCTGGGCTCCAGGTGGTTGGAGGTGAGCAACTGTTATTATTTACATCACTTCTCTTTCTTGGATTTAGTTTCTCTCTCTCATTTTTCTTTTCATTTCAATTTATTATTATTTATTTCAGTTATTTAAGCTGCTCTTATCTCAATCCATGAGTTTCCTCACTTTTACCCTCCCAATTCCCCTTCCCCCACCCTCCTGGAGGGGAAGTGAGCAAGGAGCTGTGTGATGCGTAGTTGCTGGCTGGACTTAAACCATGCCAAGGCTTTATTAGCCACAGCTACAAATGGAACCATTCTAACATGACTTCTGATCTGAGTGCCCTGAAAACTCCGCTGACACGACACAGAGTGCTTGACATCGAGTTTCAGCAAGTTTGTTTGTAATACAGAAATTTCTCAAATTTGACTTACAACATTTTGTATTCTTTTTGTTACTAAATGACTCATTTGTGTGTCTTCTCTAATGCCTGGGGGATGATACACACCTGAATTATCCTTAAACACTCTCACAAAAGCTTTTGCCACCAACACAGCCAGGACACTCTGCTAGATGGAATCAACCTAAGTCAGTTTTGCTCTGCTGTTATGTTCTGACACTGCTTCTATTCAGGAAGCAAAGGGAAACATTTTGGCCTGCCTTTTTCAGTTTTATTAAGAACAGTAATTTTTCATTTCCGTTACTTGCATTCTTAGAAACCTTTTCAAACTGTGTTTTGGTACACATGAAATCTTCTTTTGTTTTTTCACTTGTCCTGACTAAAGGCTGATTTAAGGTAACTGCATAAAATCATGTGTTCTATCCTTGCAGGGTGGCAGTACCAAAAGCTAGAATACAGACTAACTACTGTTCAACATAGCTTTTTTTCCAAGCTTTCTGTTACTCTGCACAAGACAGTTTAGCAGTTGGTAGCAGAGGGATGTGAAAGAAAACAATGTTTTTCAGTGATGTCTGGTGGCCAGCAAAGTTCTCTGGAAAGGTGGTATAGCTGTGGGAAACACAGCTCTCAATACAGATTTCAAGAGAGAAATTTTGGCAGGTTCTTACTGGATCACAAAAAATATGGAAGATGACTTCATTTAAAATATACTGTCAATTTACATGTTTTACATGCTAGTTATTGCTGTGTTTACCCATATTTTTATATGTGACTTTGGACATGTTTACAGTAAGAAGAAGTAATCCCCATATGCAACGCTTAGATAATCCTTCCAATATGGAAAATCTTTTCCGATCACTTAAATTTAGCATACAGGCAGACACCTACTCCAAAAACAGAGATGTGCTTTGCCTGGATTACTGGTAATTAATACAGTTGTAACATGCCCTTGGGCCATGCACAGTAAGTTAAAATTTCATGGTTTGCAATCTTGTAGTCACAGTATAGAACAAACATACAACCAATTTGTATTTAAATCTCCCAGACACACAGTTTTGCCTGGCAAGCTGAAGGTGTGTTCAGATGAGGGAGTGAGGAATCAGAATTGAGGAATGTAACAAAAAAATTTAAAGGAATTTCAGGATATTCACTCCAAAATGTACTGGAAAACGCTCAATCATCTCCTTGTTCCCTTATCCTTTTTTGATAGAGGCATCCTAGTGTGTTCTGTGAAAAATGATGGAAATTCACCACAATGTATGCAATTATATTTGGCCCTGATATGAGAAAAAGTAAACAGAACTTCTCCAGTGCTTCCTCAATTTGTGTGAATGTGCAGAATTTACTGCTTGCTTGATTTGCCATCTGGCTTGGAAGCTAAGCAGGCAATTATTGCAAACTAGCACCTGAAAAAGCTACACTTCTCTAAACATTTTTCATAGAAAAGTCCATAGCAAGTTTATAGTAAAAATTTACACATCAATTGACACACATTTCATAGCTGATGCTGTGAGAAATAGAAGTCGTTGCCAAGATTAAAATGCACAAAAATAAAATGTAAATGCAAAATCCTATTGCATTTCTTAAAGAGAGCAAAGCAGTTATTTAAAATACCACTTTCATATGGAGCTACAAAATTTATTATTCTGTCTGAACAATTTTTATATAGACATAAGCTAAAAATATGAGTTCCTGAGAACTATTTATGCAAGTTTAACAAGTGGGGTTTTTATTTGTAAACATGAGTTTGAAAGGATGCAATTTCATCATTTTATTAAAGATGTTAAATTTTCCCAATTTTCTAGGTGTTAATGCAGTTCACCAGTTAATTACTCCTTTTTTGAAATTAAAACAATATTCAGTAGTCTCTGATCTCTGATTTCTCCAGCATTTTCCATATCAAAACTGTACTTAAGTCACAGAATAGCTTTTCCATTACCAAAAGCAGCTGTGTTGTATAAGCTTCCCAGAAAGAAGCCAAAATCCACTTTTTAAAGGGATTTTTTTTTTTTTGATCGATAGGGTTCTTATGTTTTGGAACCATACTTCCAGTTCTTATCCACTTGTTTGCATCACTCTTTTCTATCCCATGGTTACACTTCAAGGGAAAAAAAAAATCACATTCTTTATCGCCCTTTAGTTTTTCATCTAATGGGGGGGTTTTCTTGTAAATATTCTCTATTTCCATCAACTGCCAAAGAGACCTTCTTAGCACCTGCTCACTGGTCCTGAAAATTGATTATCAGAATTGTACACAGTTGTATTAATAATGTCACTGTACAGTATTTTGCCAGAGTATTAATAATTCCCTCTCTCTGTTGGCAATTATTTACCTATTTCACACCAAGAATAATTTTGATTTTTACAGCACAAGGCACTGATGATTCCTAGACATGCTGTGATCAACTGACATTCACGGATCTTATCATCTTCAGTCATTTCCAGAAGATGTGCTCTCCCTAAATCTAACAGTAAAATTCCAATAGTGTGTGATGTGGCCCAAATAATCTGATTCCTGGATCTACCAAGAACCTAATACTTATGTTGATTCATATAGGATTATCAGTTTCAAGGATCAGGCCAAAGGTAATTCAAGCTCACTCTATGCAAAGCATTTCTGATAAGAAGTGTAAGTTTACAAGGGTATCAGGTTTGCCAGATAAGACTGAACACATGCACTGAATCCAGATGACCTGGGCATCCAAATAATGTAAATGCAAGTCAAAATGAGAATTGATTCAGGTCATCTTTTGGCAAGGGGATGCAGTTGCTCTATAGTATTTTTAAGGCTCCAAAATACATGCCTTTGCTTTGTTTTCAGCTACAGAAGTTTTTCTTCTACCAGAAAATGGACACACTGCACTCTCTTGCACTCAAATTTCTCCCACTTTCACACAACCCCTCCCAGCTTTTCAGGTAGCTCACAACAAAGTGGCTTGCAACTGAGCAAGGGTGCCTTCTACCATTCCCAGTATATTACTGCTTGCTCCACAGGCAAGTCAAATTTAACATATTAGTTCAGTTCTTCATGAATGTTATCAAAACCACTCCCTCCTGATCACATTGAGGAAAGCTGTTGACAAGTTCTCTACCTGGCAGAGTATGTCACAGTGACACACAGACAACGTCACAGTGATAAAATGTCACCTCATTCTAGAAGGGCATTAAGGGCAAAATGCTCTTCTACAACCTGCCCTCCCCTAATGTGGTCTCAGAGAACAGTGCACTTAAAAATATCTACAAACCCTAAACAAAAGGAAACAACCTGACATCTCTACAAATATCTGTTCAACACATCAGATTACAGTGCAAAGAAAAAGAAAAATTAAATACGAATCATGGACTAATTAAATCTCAGTGATTAATTTGCTACTGGAAGGCATTTAAACATGATATAATGAGGCTAAAATTAAGAACCCACATTTTGAATGCTTTCATGAAAAAAGAAGACATTTGAAATGGAAGATATTTTTTGAAACATATGAATTCATAAAGTTTGACCTGAATACATATTAGGAATCTATCTACAAGGGCATTGCATAAATTCTTAGTCTGATTTGTACCAATAAAAACACAGCAGCATTTCACCAGGTAGATCTGTCTCCAGTAAAATACTTTAAACTCTCTTTACATTACAAAAAACCTTGAAGTCTTCAGTTATATTGAAAATTACCAGTACTGGCAGTTGTCATTCTCTTTAAACACCAACTATTCTCACCTTGACATTCTGAGGAAACTTTCAACTTAGTAAGCTGTTTGTCAGAGACTAGTGTAAGATAAAGCAGAAGCCATTATTCATTAAAAACAGATGCACTTTTATGAAAAGAGAAGCCTACGTGTGTGCATTTCACCTAAATCCATAAATTCTTATTCATAAGAATAAAATAATACAATTTTTAAAATCTTTTAGTATCATTAGCATTTAGACAATTTTGAAACAAAGAAACAGAAGATTAAATAAAATTAATAGATAGATTACAAAGATACAAAGCAAAACTGAGTTATGTGAATATTTTTCTTGATGAGTGCTCAACACTGTAATGGAATTTCCTTTATTAAATTCCACTTCATATTGACATGACTCCATATGTAAGTTATAATGGAGAAGCCACAACCAGCATTGTTCCCAACACAGCCTCTTTCAATTCCTCTCTCTTTAGGCAGAAAGGAATTAAGAAAAATTACAAGACAAATTTTCTGTATCCAGGCTTAAAGAACAAAGGATTGACCACTGTTTCCATCAGTTTTTCTGGGTTATTCATGATGCTGGAGGGTCTGCACATCACTTGCAGAGAAAAAGAATGCAGGACATGTCCTTCAGCCACCGTCACACCTCCACATTAATGGGGAAGGAGGTACTGCACAGCAGAGCAGAGCATGATGCACCCAGATGACTGATACAGATCTGTCTAAGACACAACTCTGGGCCTTCCATTAACTTATATATTGAATTGTTTGATCATAAAGGATTATTCTGCAGGAAAGCCTTATTTTGGCAATGTTTTTAGCATGGTATTCTTACAAATCCAAAGACTAGATCTACAAAGAATTCCTGCCACATTTCAGGTCTTAAAAAGCAATGCCAGGCACTTACCTGCCCCCATGATGAGCCCTGGTGCAGTGTCCTTGGTGTGCACAGTGCCTGACACATAGGGATTGTCTGCCCACCGCAGATGGAGGTGGAGGTAACAATCAGGCTTTTGGGGGAAGAAGCAGAGAACAGGTTTTAAAAATCACTGCAACCAGTTATGCTCTTAGATTAAATGAAAGCCCAGACAGGGAGCAGCTTCAGCAATGTATGTCTTCATAAAGAAAAAGAATGACTGCTTCCCACAGAGCCAAATTCCAGTCTGAAGTATCAGTCTTCACTTTATATCAAGAGTTTCTGGTGATGTCTGCATAGTGTGCCACTGTCTCAACAAAACTATTTCCAGACCTGAGGAAGTCAGCATTATTATATAAACCCCTTCTGACAGAATAATTGCTTAAAATGTTAACTAACAGCAACAAGTATTGCATGTTTGCTGGTCCCAGGTAAATGGTAAAATTATGATTAAAAACAACTGTTTGGGCTGAAATGCCTTTTTTTAGTAAAAATGTGTATGAAAAATAGCATAATGACTTTAGGACACATCATGTCTCCTTGCTAAGCAACTTACTGCTTCTTGCCCTTTGTGCAGTGCACTCAAAGGTCATTTTATTCACAGCAATGTGACCAGGAGCTTTACCAAAATCCAGCTGCCAGCTCTGCCTGGGAGCTGCTGCCACTGCCATTGTCCCGCTCATCTCAGATTGAGCTGCACCAGACCCCACAGGCTGGAGCCTTGCAGCACAGCCCTGAACTCTCCAAAAGGGAACCAGCAGCTCCAGCCCTCCACTTCTGCCATGGGGAGAGGGAGTAAAGCTCTGGCAGTGGCAGGACTAGAAGCATTTATTTTGCCCACCAATGCAGAGCTTTGAGTCCCCAGGAGCAGAGAGTCAGTGGGAAAAATATAAGGTTTTCAGTACAGCCTTGCAAATAATAAAATACTATGGGCACTTGGGACATCAAAACAAACAGAAATAATATCTTACAAAAAGAAAGGAATACTATATGCAAGTTACTATGGTATTTATTTTCAAGCAACTTTCAGGAGTTCCCTTTAACAGGAAACCTTGGTTTATTATGAAACAAAAATATGAAGAGATGGAATGAGAAAAAATATTGGTAATCTCTGTTTGATACATGATGTGTCCCATTTATCCAGACACAAATGACTGCCATGATTATTCTGAACTGGACTGTGTGGTTGACATACAAGAAATGACACTCTGTGTCAGAGTGATCTCAAATACGTAATGCAGTGCACCAGAAAGCCCTGACTCCTCACTCTACACGATGACTGGACTAAGAGCCTGTGGAAGCACAGCCCATGCAGTGCAAGCTCATTTGCCTGCTAGTTTGGCTGCTAAACTCAACACAAAGCTCTTGGGCTGCTGGAACTACTCCACATCCTACCATGCAGATAATTCTTGCACACTTTAGAGGGAGGATACACCAAAAGAGCCACTTACAGGTTTGCAGTTGGTGGGCTTGCCGTTCATATCGATGTCTGGAGGGTTTAGAAAATCCCAGTCACGGCCTTTGTTGTAGGTTATCAGGGTCGTAACTTTCCCATCAATTTTCTGGTTGGCCAAAAAGACTCCTTTTACACCTCTGACCTGAAGCATAGAGAAGAAAAGCTAATATCCAGCACATACAGGTTTTTTTCAACAAGGATTATCCCTGATTAGCTGCTCTTTTGTGGCTCTGAACTGTGTACCTCAGGTAGTTTCTCCTGGAAACTGAAAGGAAAGCAGACGATACCTTAAAAAAATATGAGGAAGGCAAAAATATAAGAAGAAAGAGAGGAAGGGGGAAGGCAAGGACAATTACAAACTGATTTTTATTTCTAAATGTATTTAAAAAGCATCTGCAGTTCTCTCCATGTCAGAAGGCTAATTAAATGACATGTTTAATATAGAAAAACACAATGGTTTATATAGCAAAATATAAAAATTATGATAGCATGGCCTCACCAATATAATTTCCCCTCTGCATTTTCTTTAAATATGGACATCTTTAAGATGCTATTCTACAAATGATGTAAGCAATTTTTAACAATCATCTAACTTCTAACCTTAATTTCTGTGCCCATATCACACAAACAGCTTTCAATAATACAACACAGTATTATATCCTTTAAAATAACACTGATTTGGGAAGCATTCTTGTCCTTTGCAGAAAATAAATACAGGCAGGTCATCTGAGGAAGACACATTGAGGGCTGAATCACCCTTTCAAGCATCTGAAATCCTTCCACACTCCAGTTAGCCACCCTTCACCAGTTTAACCTCTGGAGAAAAACTAATAACAAAAAAAAGACCTTCTTCTCTTGGGCTGTTATTTTATTTCAAAACAACCTGTATTAGAAGATTATTACAACTCAAAGTGCCAAAGTTAATGGGTATAATTTTAGAAGCAACCTGACAGTAATTATAATGTAATATGTTTAGTTCTAGCCCTAACATTTATATTATTAACATATTAATGTATATTCCACCCTTGGGCATGCGATAAAGTCTTCTAATAAAAGTGAAGGTTTCCTTAAGAGTGCTCTTGGCTCCCTTGCCATTATTTATGAGACTTCCTGAATTTTGGAAAAATTCTGGATGACATATATAAACTGATACAAATTTCCAGCACAGGCCAGCTTGCTCATCTCCTTGGGTGCTGACTCTTAACAAAACTGAATCATTCATACAAATAAATACACAAGACAGCTAGCTCTTCGAATGATCCAGAATATTTGCCTCCTGATAACATGATGCACTTCTGAACTTTTCTTTTTCATTTGAAATATTTACTGTTCCTTTATTTTTCCAACTGCCAGTTATTGACTCCATTTAACATTCATTTAGCAGAAGTCTGCATTGAAGGTGAAAAAAAGGCATCCCTACCAGCAGGCTACAGATTTGATACTCACTGTTATTAAACACAGGAAGGAACTTATCCAAATCTACAGAGAATAAGAATGTTCTGCTGGTTAGAGTAACAGACTAGAATTTGGAAATATATTTAAGTTTATATATGAAAAAAAAATCTGTATAAACATTTAAATACTCTACTCTCTCACAAGCTCCTTCTTTCTCAAATTCTCTGCATATGTGGTTGGGGTACTTATCCAGGATGCTGAAAGTTCAGAACTACCTCCAAGTCAAACATACCATAAAAGTCAACTAACTGCAGTGCAGGTGAGAAAAGGAGAGGAAGAGAAGAAATTATGAACCTGCTTTCTTTACCTTCAAAGCATTTTAATCTTGCTGGGGATTTTTTACATAGTTTACGTTCAAGAGACAGCTCAGCCATGAAAAGCCTGACAGTTCAAATATTTACGTGGGAAGACAGACTTGGGGTAAAATTTCTGTGCATGTCTTCCTTCCAGTGAACACAATATTAAATATTTAAACAATAATTAGGTCAGGGACTGCAACTGAGGTTTCCCTCTTCATCTGTGGATGGCAAAACCAGTGCTGCATCATGATTATTTTTGTTTCTCCTTTCTTTCCCCTCCCCACCCCCTCACTTAATGAATATTTAATAATTCCATATAATCATCAAATGGGAGTCAAGCTAAAATTTTTCTCCATTGCCACTCCCATCTCTAATCTAACCAAGCTCTAGGGTAACTTCTAGAATATGGGACATAAGTGTTTGAATCTATCATACATTGAAAGGTTATGAAAACATTTATTCCAGTGTCTCAGTTAACTTCTCTCACTGCTGCCTTAAAAGATAAAAGCCAACCAGCACTTCACAGCAGTTGCACTTTGAATGAAAGGCATAAACCCTGCTTGAAATAATAAATAGGTTTCAGGCATCTTCAGAGCAAGTTCAGAAATATCATGTTCAGAGTGGTGCATTAGCCTAAAACTCAATAACTAACACAAAATTATGGTGTGTAAAAAATGGCATCTTTAAAACAGCACACCCCTGATGTAGCATTTTCCATCTCATTTATCCTGTGGCCTATACAAATACACACCTGACTCTGTAAATACTGGAAATGAAGTGTGTCTAATCTATCTCCTGGCTTAGACTGTGATGCCAAGGCACCCAAATTCTTCTGTACATTCTATTCCTTGACTTTGTTCCCTAATCTAAAACTGCAAGATAAGTATTTTTCTATCAAGAAAGGAAAAGATTCACATTAATAGTAAGTTGCTATGGAAAAGAAGACATTTCAGCATTGCAGTGCTTAGTTACTCTGATGAACAGTCCAGGAGCCACTCAAGACAGATGAACATGAGGAAATTCAAAGCACTTTTCTGCTGATTTTTCGGAACTTTGAGCTTAGTTGTCAGAGTACCTAATTTCTTAAACAGTTCAGCGGACAGTTGTTGCCCAGTACTCTTAGAAAAGCATGTTGTACCTTATAAAATTATTTTCTGAGACTTTCTGCTGTGACTTATTAATTCCTCCTTGTTGCATTTCTGATATTCCATCTCAACAATATTCTGTTTAGTTGGTAGCAAGAAGCACAGTTCATATGGTCCCACAGTGTTTATTAGCGGCAGTTACTGAAATGCAGAAATTACTGCTATATAATATATGTTTGTGGCTAAAATTTAAATATATGCAATTTGTTGTTTGGGAAAAAAAGCGTACTGCAACTCATGTAGCTCTTATCTACATAAGGAGTCACAGCAGGAACCAATGTGGAGATATTACATTAGTAATATCTCTCTACATTCTGCACATATGCCTATGTCAAATTTGTATCAAGTGCTGCCAGTGTGAAGGAGTCACAATTTCAAGGACATGCTCCTTGTATAAAGTCACATTATTCAAGGGCATGCTCCTTTTGGATGGCCATTTAGTACTTAAGGTTTTTGGTTTTTTTTCCTCTTCTTTAAACAAGTATTTGTAAATTGTTCCCTTTTACATGTGCAACGTGAGAAGAAATACAGTGCAAAAAAAAAGATAAAGCATATAAAAAAAATGAATACAGGCAGATACCTATTAAAACTTTTATAGCAGATGTACAAGTAAAAGATTAAGTGCAGTCAGAAGATAGCAAAGATGAACAGTACAAATTTTAAGGAGAATTACACACTGGCAGAAAGAGAAATTTTCCACCACTGAGGACTGTCTCTGTGCTGCACTGGAAGTTCCTCTTCCCAGGATGGGATACTTGCCCAAAAAAAGAAAACCCAGATTAGATTAAAACAAAAAATCCCATCCTCAAGGGCTGCAATATGTGTTTTATTTATTAGCAATTTTATACTGAGTAAACAACCCACACATTATGAGCACTTGATCCCATTCTAGTAAACAAGATGAGCACTAATTATTTATCATGCAAGCTATCTAGAAGCCATCAGTGCTCTTCTATAAAGCAATTCAATTTCAAAAATAGCTTTAAAAAATGGAATTGCACAGCTCCATGTGTATTGTCCTTATCACGTGTATGTTTCCTCTTTAATGTAACCCTACAAATTGATCCAGCACACAATAAACTACAATTGCATTATCTAATATGCCCTCAGAAACATTGGGAAATTATGAAACAATCAGTGTAACTGAATTAAGTTAATAATTCTTGTAGACAAAAGGATAGCCAGGGGTAGCATCTCTGTACAACTTATCTGAAATTACATGCTACAGGTGATGCAAGGAGTAGAGATTGCACCTGACTGCCTTTTAGCTTTCCTTGGTCACAGGGGCGACTGAGAGTAAAATGCTGCAAACTAATGCTGTCAATAAATCACCCTGTGGGAACGTGGCTACACACGATGTGTAGCTTCACTCATTAGGAAGCCTCATTTCTAAAAAGGTAGAGTCTAGAAAATAATCACTGGTAATGAGAGACCTTTTTGTTTTACCACAGCCATTTAGAAAGAAAAAGCTAAAGAAAGATGGAGGAGATAAGGAGGAAGAAAACACTATTATTTTCCCCCACCAAGAGGAGTCTAATTACAGCCATTTAACAGCTCTGTCAGTACGTGCCTTGTATCCAGAATTACTAATTACTACAAACCTTTACCAAAGAAATCTGGTGCACCTTTAAAGTTTTGTTGGTTTTTTGTTTTTTTTTTTTTTTTTTTTTTTTTTTGTTTGTTTTTTTTTAATTAAAACCAGTCAAATTACATGTAATGGGACAAACTGAATCAGACCAAAGCCAGTTTAATGTTCTGATAATGGCCAGAAAGAACAGAACCAGAGCAAATGTACACAATATTATATTGAAATTCATTACACTGAAATTCCATTCCCTAAACAGGAATGGAATTGATAACAACCTGTGATACTCTTCCAAAACACTATAGTCTTTTATTTTGCCAAGTGCGCTGACGTTAAAATACAAGATAGATTTGTTTACAGCTGAGTTGGTCTCATAGAAAATGCTGTTAGCACAAGACATGTACTGAAAGCAAGTGAATTTCCTGTCCAATATCTAATTTTGTTGGCTCTCAGCCTTTCAGAGCTGACACAACCTTGCACAAGGCTTGCAGGATTACTACTTAAAACCCTACTGTCTAAAAGATGTCCTGCTCTTAAGTGAGGAAAAGCAGCACTGAGTCATCTAGAAGAAAAAAGCTGTACATAGACAGCTGCATAGCTTCTTACTTCAATAATAAATTGTGCTGCCAGATTCACTTTTCAGTATCTTAAAAAAAAACTTAGCAAGTTTTGGATTTGCATATCCATAGAACCCAATCCCAAGAATTTAGTTAGAGTACACAACACATTAGTAGGGCAAGAGGGAAACATGTAAGTAGTGACAATGTGCCACAAATAAGACAGATATCCTAGACTTTCTATTTAAATATAACTGTGAAAATACATTACTTGAAATTAATTCTACTCATAATAATAATAATAATAAAAAATCCTCCACACAGACAACACATAATGGAAAATATCAAGATCCACCTCTAGAATATCTATCAGGACATTCTCTTCTGGCTGCTTCGTGCTCCGGACATTTTCCAGCAAGATGGAGTAGTAAACACCTTGTGGGTCAGACTGGTACAAGTTGTATGTGTCTGTCTGGTACCACTCCTGTACAGCCACAAACACCTGGTTTTCATCTGTACTGATTATCTGTAAGTCCTGTAGGAAAATAAGATACATAATGATGATTTTTTTTAACATAATTTCTATTTTACAGTGAATTGGTTAGGAGAGTTTAATACTGGGAGGGGAAACATCTGAATGAATTTCTATTTTACAGTGAATTGGTTAGGAGAGTTTAATACTGGGGGGAGGGGAAACATCTGAATATTTAAAAACAATAACATCCCAAAATAATACTAATCAGCATGCCTATCCCAGTGATCCAAGGTGGTTCCTCACAGCCTTCTGACAGCAGTACAAACCGCCTTAGTGAAGAAAAAAAAAATCATGAATGCAATATCTGTAATCTGCTTTGACTCCAGCAGGACATGATTTCTTGAAAGGAAAAATAGGAAAAGAAAAAAAAAACAAAACAAGTGACTGATTTCTAAGATCTCTATAAGAGTCAATGGAAAAATGAAACAACATTAACAAAGCTAATCTAAAAAAAAATAATCTTCAAGTCATAGAGAAATGAAAATTAGGTAAAAAAAAGCATAGCACAAAGAGGATCAGATACAATGTACAGCAGTTCACATAGGATATAGTACTTATCATGCACACAGCTCATGTGCATTATAAGAGATTACATAAATTTGTCTATCTATGTCTACACAACCACTTAAATATACAACAGCAATAACAGGAGAGTCAACATTCTGCATTCATTTCCCAAGAATTTCAGGCATGGATATTGCTACAGCTTGCTTTCAGTTTTCCCAGCTTCTTCACTCCAAATGTCTCAGACAAAAAAAAAAATGCACAGCAGGGGAAAATAATTTAACACTAATATTAAACAGAAAAAATAAACCAGGAAGTAGCAACACTGATCTAAGCTTAGGAAAGAGAATAAAGGGACATGAGTTGGCAACACAATATGGCAGCACAAAGGCACATGTTGGCACACGTAAGAAATGACATCAAGTCACAGATACTGGAAGCTTGTAAACTCTTCATGACCTTGGAACTTAGCTGGGATACTGCATTCAGTTCTGGTCACCTTATTACTGGAAAAGTTCTAAGGCAATGGAGTGAATATTAAATAAAGATACCAGAATGTCAAGACAATATGAATTTAGGATGAATTGGCTTAAAGAAAAAAAATTAAGAAAACAACTTTGTAGAACTCAAGGAGACAAACCAAATTCATAACAATCCAGTTAAGACTGAAGAAAGTGAGTAACAGAGGAACACTGAGTACTCAGCAAAGCATGGCAGTCACACTGTAGGCAATCTGCACAGTGACTGAAGGAAGCACTTAGATTAAAAAAAGACATGTATAGAAGTAAAATAATGCAAAGGAAAGATTTTTAATATGAACAGAGGAGGGTTATTAAATACTAATAGTTTAGTTAAAGTATTTTGCCTATGTGACACATCTCAACACAAAAGAATCTAAATGAAGTTTCCTATCAATGACAGCTCAAAGTCTTATGAGACATTATGTCCAAAGACTCTTATTTTAACTCTGCAGCAAAGCAGATTTTTTCGTTTAGCATCCCAGGAATAGATATTTGGTTTGTTTTTTTTTTACTCCAAAGCAGAGAGTTTGCCAGAAATGCCAGCAAAACACAGCAACTGATCACAACAGGTTCGTTTAAAAGTCTCTTTAATGTATAGAATGCTTCATTTCCTGCCTTAAACCAGGGCAGTGTGAGGATTGGTAGCCCACATTACACTACATGGAAAGTTCCCATGACTATCTGATAATGGAAATGAAGCGGAGTAAAAAAGAATAAAGAAACAATTTTTTTAATGTGAAAACCTCTAGAAAACCCTTAATCTTCCACGAAGCCAGGAGCTTTCTGCAAAATTAACGACTACATTATTCCAATGAAACATTTATAAAGTGGCACAGACAAATGCAAGGGAATGTAGGCAAGGCACTTTCCCTGCCCCAGTGCTGTCCCACTCCCTGCTTTCCCTGGTGAGATGGCAGTGGTTCCTCGGGTGACCCTTGGTGGCAGAGGTTAGAGCTGGGGAACAGGCTCAGCTCTGGGTCTCCCATCCAAGGCTGGAGGGGGAGCAGCTGAGCCATCAGAAACAACATGCAAAGAGCCAAAATGTGCAGTGCACAAGGACAGGAAGATTAATTTTGGGCAGACTGTGGGGGTCACGTGAGGGAAAGAGAGGTTGGATGCAAAAGTTTACTCAGCAAATCAGAGTTCACTTTTCTCTTGGCAGTGGCTGTTACTAATAAAGATGTTTGTCCTCTCAGGCTGCTGGTTGGCAACTTTGCTGAGGCAAGAGTTTAACAGATCCTGGCCTTAGCAAGTGAAATTACCCTTGCACTGCCTTGAACTTTACTCCTTCCTTTCAGAATTTATGCTTTCAGATTTCCAGTTCAGCCTTACAGCTATTTTCCTTTCACAGTGATTTCTTTTCCCTCAAGAAACAAAGCAGTCCTTCAGTTATACCACCTTACAACAGTCCTGTGCAGCATTTCCTGCCCAGTGCTTTCTGACACAACCTTCTGGGAAAAGTCATTGACAACACGAGGAAAACTGCAAATCTCATGGCCAATTTTCAACTTATCTTTAAAAATCCTGGGTGACACAAACTGCTGAAAATCTAGTTAAAACAAAGGTAAATGGTTATGTCGCTCTTCGACTATTCCTATACTGAAAGGCGAATTTAAAAAGAAGAAATTGTTTGGCAAATACAGGGGATGGGTTCCATTCCTTCATCCCACCTACCCCTCACTGCTCAAGAGGTGAGAAGCACATGGAGAGGGGACATCAGCAAATATTGCTAGGCAGTACCTACTGTCTGTCACCTAAGAGTTAACTAGAAAGGATGTCTGAAGGAAAAAAATATCTTGATGGAGAGAATGCATGTTTTTACTGCTTTATCTAATTCATGGACACAGTTACAACCTTAGGCTGTAACCTCAGCCAATCCTATAGGGAAAGCATTTATTCTTTTATGATTTCACGCTTGGACTACAGCAATTGCCTCTTGCTGGACCTGCTGCTTTCTCTCTCTACATTCTGCAAGCTACTCAAAGTGCCACTGATCATCTCGTCTTTCAGTAATTATGCTATTCACACACAATTTATTCAAATTCATTTACAAAGACCTTCTTTACTGATGTTAGAGATCTTCAGAGTTTGGAACATTCCTTATTGTCTCTATTCAGATTTTTGGTATCTCCAGGCTGCATTTTCATACACATTCAGTGCTTAAGATCTTGTGGTTTTCTTTCACTTCCATGCTGAAATGAGAGCCCATGCCCTTCCAGAGGTCCCAAGGCAGAACCTTCTGCCCAGTTTACCACAGTAACCACGCTGTTTCCTCTGTGGTATGCTCATTTCCCCATGGGCATCCTTTCCCTTATCTCTACTACTTTACTTTTGACCTCTCAAGTCTGCCATGCTCCCCCTGCTCTAGCTCTTACTGACCCAAGTATCTGTGCACTTGCCATTTTCACTTTCCTCTTTCTCTCTTTGTTTTTGCAAAGCTCACCAATGTCACTTGGTATCACCTCTAGACTGCAATTCCCAAATACCAGTATTCTCCCTTTATCTCTTCTTAGGTTGTAAGTTTTTGCACAGTTCTGAGGTTCTATGAGCTGCATTGTCCAAAACTTCTTGTTGTTTTTTTTTTTTTTTTAACCTCTAAGCCCCCATGAGATTGCACTGTTTTGTTTACTAAGGTGCTTCTTGTACACTTTATTTTGCAAATTCCTTTGTCACAATTTTTCCTTCATTTTTCCCTCTTCATTGGGACATGTTAGACCACGCTAAGCACAGAATTCTGTAAATTTATCACTAAAAATCTATGAAACTACTCACAGGTCCAAAGCAGTGAACCAGCCCATGGAATTAGAATTAAGGATAGCTGGATATCTGTTGAATCAGAATTATTTTTCTACAAAAAATGCTAAACGAATCCTGATCAAAGACTTCATATTAAAATTTGGCATGATTAAGTTAGGCATCCAGTGGCAGGTCATGTCACTCCTGCTCTCTCAGGGACTTGTAAGCTGCTATGTTTGTGCTACATCAATAGCAGAGAACATAATTAACAAACAAATAACACAAAGAGAGTTTCAAAGTGATACCCAAAATAATTAGGCATTTACAGAAGGCCAACTTATGCCAAAAGATGAGCACCACTTCAAAGAAACTCCGTATCACATGGAACAGACACGGTCTGTTAAATAAATGAGTCTGAGGGTGTACACAAGTCATTGAAAGAACTGTGCATGTTCAGCCATGACCTGGAGCACAGGCATCCAAGAACTCTTCCAACAAGTATACAGACACAATCAAATATTTCTTCTGGAAAACACTGCTTGAAAATTATTTCTTTACTTCTAACACAGAGATACCAACATGATCAGTCTTTCTATAATTAATTATCTGCTTTTAATGTAGTCAAGTCTGTTATCACATAAAGCTGAATGAACACCCAATCAAAAGTTGGTCCAAAAAGCCTAAAGCTATTAAACAGACTTGGGATATGGGGGAGTTGTGGATAGCAGGAATGAAGGAGAGAGGTTTAAATGAGGAAAGAAAGAGAAATGAGTTGTTTTCATTGTATACAGACACATACCATCTACATTCAGTAACTGACCAGCCTATAAGTCTGCAAATACTTTACAGAATTTTCTATTCAAGAAATGCTCAGTATGGTTTACCATATTACTGACTGTGATAAGAAACTCTATGACACAAATAAGTACAATTACAGCCTGAAGACAGGAGGCTATAGAAGATGACAAAGATTGTACAGCCCGCCAGTGCTCCTTTCTCTACAGTGTGCTGATAACATAGAAAATATCATTCAAAATTATTGGATTTTAAATCTTACAATTTTTGGTCAGATGTCAGAATTCTGCCCCTTTGCAATCTTTTGATGCTGTGGTTGAGCAAAATGTTAACATGAAATAAGAAATGTATTAAACAGAAAATGGTGAGGAGTAAATATATCAGTAGTGGAACAGATGTAAGGACTCAAGGCTCTGCAGTCTCAGTCTTGACCTCTAGATGTACCACATTTATACTCCTGTAATCTCTCGAGCACAATCAAGGTAACTGGATGGCACATATCCCAAAGATAATCCTCCTAATCTTCCTTGCATGGCCGAGTAAAAAAGTTCATGGAGAGAAATCAATAAGTTGCACAGTGAAGAAAAGAACAGTTCCTTGAATCCTTTTCAGATGGATTTGTACACCCAGCAAGTCAAACAGCTGCTAAAGCTCAGGTTCCCTGGCTGCTGTGGTGACACTGCCTGGAATACTTCCCCTGCAGCAAATGCCACTGCCACCTGCATTTCTACTTTCTTCCCCCTTGTTCTTTGCTCAACAGCCATTCCAGTGGACTTTCAGAAGAATGGAGCTGCCATTAAAAACTGCTCTTCTGCCTGGTACAGGAGAAAAACCTCAGCCAAAGCCTGCCAGGGTGGTGAGTGGCAGAGGTGGTGAAGGGGCTTCCCAAGCGGAACAAAAATTATTGGGAGACTAAGAGCCTTGCTAAATGAGCTGTCATAGACTCAGGAGTTTGCAATCCAACCATCAGGGAGCCAAATCCTTAGAGAACATCAAAAGGGTTGCAGGAATCTTCTACCATTTCTGCTGTGAATGGATGGACCCATTTAAGGATTGTCTTAGATCTATTATTGAATGATACAGACAATTTCAGAAGTAAGTCTATGGTTAAAACAGTGATGTGTATTCAGACTGAGGCAAGGAAGAGGTGGGCATGCTTTGAGGCAACTAGGTGATAATCAAACAAAAAGAATACTTGGATCTGATAAAAGGCACCTATAGGAGATTCATATTGCCATGAATAAAGTACAGACTTCAACCCATTTCTAAGGCAATTGGATTTTTTCTTCTTTTGTTTTTGTTCACTCTTACCCTATACTTCCATTTATCTTGGTTACCTGAAAAATTTTACATTATTACCTATTTCACAAGATTGAAAATAGGTACAGAAATTGAAAATGATGAAAGAAGCTTTTTCCACACCATCTATTTTCAGAACTAAACTTTTTGAATTGCAGCAGGATACAACAAACAATGGATCTCTTGTATCATTAAGATTTTGTAGGAGGCATGAATGAATGCAGAATTAATCAATGCCTTCTATCATTTCTTAAAGGGAGATCATTATCAATGGCATTTATTTAAGAGAGATGGGAAGAGGACTCAGAATAATTAAATTATTCCAAATTGCAATAGTAAAATTGCCACAATTTATAGCAGTTTCCTTGCCTTGGTCAAAAATTTTGTTAACAATGTTTTTTGCTTAAACTCTCAGAATGAGCTAGTTCTCAGTTTTATTGTTACCCACATCAGAGCATGACTCAAATACCAGAACAAGGACCAGACCCAACGTACTGCTCCCTCTCTCCCTCTTCAAATTGCACTTCTCAAGGCAAGGGCAATCAGAGCTGCAGGAACTTGTGCAATACAAGTGTGCTGACAGTCTGGATGGGGCTTTAGCCTGTGCCCCTGGGTAGACTTGCCCTCCCAGCAGTGGCAGCTGAACCTCTGCTCCAGGCTGAACACAGCCCAAGGAGAATTGTTGGATCCCCTGGGACACTCCTGGATGCCTAACCAGTCAAGCTGACACACAAATGCTGTCCTGCTGCTCTTGGCTTGATTTTGGTATTCACTTCCTTTGGGCTCCTAACTTCTGATCTAGTTTTAGCAGCACAGAACAAGCAATTTTGTTAAAATGGAATACAGTATAAAAAACAGTTCAATTTTAAAACAACAGCTTGAAAACAGTGGTTTGAAAATTCCTCTTCTGTTCTGGGGAGCATACAAGCAACCTTTGATATGGTCTCACCAGCCTTTGCTACCACCTTTCCTGGCAGCAGCCAGCACTTGTCAAATGCAGGAGACAGCTGTGGGATTCCATGCAATGTCAGTATCAAACACAGCGTTAAAAAAAGAAAAAGATCTCTCAACAGCACAGAAGAAAGGTTAAAAAAATTTATCTGAATCCTGATGGCCCCCAATGGCTTTGCTGTCTGTACACACACAGAGCTATGATGTGTTACAAAAAGGTGATCTCAGTGGCACTCTGGAGCTGGAGACCAGAAATTTAACAGAAGTAAAGCTTGGCTGGAAGCTGTTTTTAGCAGCCTTTCACTCACAAGTGAGAAGGACTGTAGATATGTCCAAAGACACACTATTCTTTTCTAGGTTTCTCTTTGGCGATGCATTCGGACAAACACAAACACAAATGCAAAAAATATTTTAAAAAGAGAATAAATTCTTTGCAGATTTCCAACCTTTTCATATTGAAAGGAAAATGAGACATCAAAAACATTTTCTAACTATTCAGTCTAAAACTGTTAATTCTATCTATATATGCAAAATCATCATGAAAGGAAACTATGCAGCAAAAGAATAACATCTGAAGAACCCAGGCCAGTTCCCTAAGGCTACAGGTTGCATTTTGGCACAGCTCTCCTGATGTTCTTAGACACAGCCTTGACTAGTCTACAGCGTCTTCTGACTTGGCTACAGTTTTCCTTCCCTGTATGCAATCATTGCTCAAAAATTCTGTACAGAGACCACTTGGAAAGAGATTTTTTTGACACTTCATTTCATGCTGTTGAGAAAAATGAAATATAGCCTTTTATAGTCATGCTTCATCTCCTGGTTAGGCAAAATCTAATATTTAAAACTCTCTGAAACTCAGATCCTTCAAAAGCTATTGGTTTTAATCAATCTTAAAAAACATCCTTTGTAAATTCATCCATTCTGTTTATCTCCTACCACCATAAAATAAGTAGCTTCAAAATCACATGTTCTAAATCTACATTTAATGTGCCAGTGTCTTTGCTGATATCCTGTGTCTTTGCAAAGTTCCATGATCCAATTCTACTGTACTTGGATGATTCTCACTGAAGTATAGCACTGTGAAAAATTTCACAGCTGTGTTCTTATTTACTTCAGTATGTAAAATTTCTGTTGTAATGTGAAGGTACCAAATCACTTAAAAAAAAAAAAAAAAAGGTGTTTCTCAGAAAAGGTTAAAATCTTTCATATTCACCACTAATCTAAATGTATGTCTGGTTCCTGAAACTTTCAACTCTGCTTTGTGCAGATACCAAAGAAACATCTCCTGGAAGCATTGTCAAAATGTTGAAGAGAAAATATTTACTTTATTCCTCTTTTTGCCTGAATTAGGAAGAGCACAAAAACATCTTTTTCAAAATGACATAGTCAACCTGTTCCTAGGTAGCTATAGACTCTATCCAAAATGAAACCATTAACTTCTAATTTATTTATTCAGTCAGGCCTGGGGTAATCCACTTAGCAAGAAAAATATATAAAATAAACAAAAGCCATATTTTCCAAGGCAAAGAATTGAGCATGCAGCACTATTTCAAACAATCCAGACTCCATATGACAGAAATGCCAGGGAATTGTGACTGACACTTTATGAATGTGTCAGAAGCTCCTTGTTTACACTCTGCTTCCCTGCCTTGCTCCTTAATTGCTTATTTGTGTCCCAGTGCAGGGTTCAATGGGCTGCAGTCCCTTGAGGTGTCCATGTTTGGCATATTTTAACCTTCAAAACCTGGATACTCTCCTGATATTTTCCTGACTACAATTTCCCCCAAGAAAGCAAAAAGGCTGCCTTGAAGGCCTGAAAAATACAGAAATAACTTTGTGTTACTGTTGGTCTATATACCTATCTTTGACTATAAATTTCTTGATAAGATAGAGAGATATAGATATTTCTGTAGTGCTACTAGGAGCATATCCAAGTTTCAGATCTTTGTTCAACTAATACCCGAGGACTTGATCTGAGATTCTGGTAATATGTTGTACATTTAAAATTACTTCATACTACCATTTATATTGGCATAAAAAAAATCTAAGATTAAAATAATCTGATATTAGAATGTTTGCTTTATAACAATAACAGTAAAAGGAAATAAATTGTACTCTAATGTCCTTCCTTAGATGAGCAATTAATTAAACTAATACAATTCAAGGCATGTAAAGAAAACAAGTTCTCTGCTAAGGACGTGGTAGAATCACAGAGAATCACATGAAAAAGCAGGAACCTCATGAGACCTCTAGATCAGCTTCCTGCTGGGAGCAGGGTGAACTGTGAGGTCAGAGCTTGTTACTCAGGGTTTTATCCAGCTGGATCTTTCAAACTTCCCAGTTATTTTTCTTCAGGACTGCAGAAGCCTTCTAACTGTAAAGTCAGGAAATACACTGTGTGCAGCACAAAATATTCAACTGCATCAGTTAGACCATGTTTAAATTTCTGTGTTTAATTGCTGATTTACTATGGAAATACAGAAACCCTATCACTAGGAAGATATGGGACTGAAGAACCTCTCATCAAGTCTTGCAATTTCATGAAGCAGTAAAAGTCCATACTGGGATTCTTTAATGAAACAGAGAAACACCAAGTACCACAATTCTCTTCTATTATTATTCATGCTTATACCAGACAACACCATATGGAATTAAAATGTAATTGATTCTTGAAAGAACACTTGCTCTATATCTCTCTATTGCCATTGGGTGTATAGCATTGCCTCATGGAAGCAAAGCTCAAAAACTGTTGCAGTAACTGATGACAAATCAGCTGTTGTATGTTTATGAGTTTATGGTTTATGAGTAGTACATTAATGGAATAAAAATAAAAGTAGTATTCTAAATAAAAATAAGGATTCAAAAATCCTCCAAGGAGAAATCGTGAACTCAGAATAATGAGCTTTGAAAAAGAGCAGAACAAAACTAGTTTAAGTAGAAAGAGAAGATGACAAATGCAACAAGAGAAAGAAAAGCATGCACACTTACTTTTGGCAATGCATATTTTGGCAACTTCATCTGAACAAAGCCATTTCGACGGTACGACACGTAATACTTGGTCCTGTTTGCTGATGTTGTCTATAGAAAGGAGAAACAGAACTCTGTGACAGCTTATGTTAAATCTAAAGAACCTGAGCTGGAAGACTGTTTTGCATTTAAGCTGTAACTGAAATATGTAGTCATTACTTTTAATGCAATGTTTCAAAGTACCAAAAGGAATATTCCAAATAAACATCAGTGAAAATTGTCACCTCGCCACCTCTCCTGGACTTTCTAATCAGAAATGTAACACCAATGTGCTGGTATATAAATTGGCATAATTCCAACTAAACCTTTGAGCACCACCAGATGATATCAGTAAATAAAAGTCAGCCTTTGGCAACATTTCACTTTTTTTTTCACATTAAGATTCATCTTCTTTCTTTGACTTGGGAAATCCATTTAAAATCCTACCCTAATCTCACTATTTTTCTCCTAAATTTTTGTGTTTAAAAAGGAACATGATTTGAAAGACAGCCTATCCTGAAACATGAAAACTTGATTTGGCTTGGTAAAAATAAAGTTGATATATGACAGCAGGTCTATATGTCTGAATATTTTAAAGGGAACAAAGTATTTAATATTGTATGCATTTTTTTGTGGTATAAAGAATATGATGCCTTTTGGAATGTGATTTGTTAAATCATGATGGATCAAACCAAAAACCTCATCATTTGCTTAACTAGTGCTAAATAGCAGTCTTACCCATTTGTTCACAGGCTTTTTTTAAATGCATGTTTTAACATCATTCATTTAAATGACTGGAGATGATGCAAGTCAGAGGAAAATTGGACTTGAAGCACATGGTCGTGTCAAGCCTCACTGGTATTAAAGGCTGGCCTGCTTAAGAACAGCATTGAAACTTTAATCCTCCTACTAAAATCACCTCTGAAACTGTCTGACTGTCAGTGCAAATTGGGAAAAAAAATGAGCATTCGAAAGTTTCTGATTATTGTGGATATAGGCATACTAAAGAAATGTGGCTGAGATCTTCCTCTAAGATGGTAAAAATCTCCAAAATAGATTTGGGCCAGTGCAGACTGCAACACTGTGATTCACATCTGCACAGCTCAGGGAATGTGAACAATGCCAGGGACAGGGAGACAGTCTCAAACTTTCCTATCTTTTTGCACACAGGATTCTGTCCCATCCTCTTTCTGAAAGGCATTGCTGTGATATCATGGGTCGTCCCTGATCTGATTATAACTGATATAACTGTACTTTAGTGCAGTGGTAAAAGAATTTCCACAGGGTTTCAAATGTATGCTGTCTCTCAGATGTGGAGCTGATGTGTGCTTTCACTGGAACAGGTAAATGCTGTCCTGCCTCACACCTCTGGGGTGCTGTGCTTCAGATGTGACTACAGGATCCCAGAGTCACCTTCTATCCTCCAGTAATACAGATGTGGCTAACTGCAGACCAATTTAGCAATAAAATATACATTACATACTGTGGTTTACTGCAGAAAAGTCCAAAGGAAAAACACTAGAGATGTTTCACCTTTATGTGGAACAAAAGAGTATCTCATCTACTGGCACTGACATGTCTCAGATCTAGAGAGACCAAATTACCAAAGGCATCACTGAGGAGCAACTGTCCATTACCTATGTGTACATTTCCACCTTGCACTTCCATTTTGCGTCTGCTCATGTCTGTCATGAAAGGGAGTAACAGCTTGGGATGCAGTTGTACATGGCATCCAGCAAAGCAAAATGCTCGATGAGAAGCAGCC
Source organism: Onychostruthus taczanowskii (assembly GCF_017590055.1). Classification (NCBI taxonomy): domain Eukaryota; kingdom Metazoa; phylum Chordata; class Aves; order Passeriformes; family Passeridae; genus Onychostruthus; species Onychostruthus taczanowskii. The sequence continues at coordinate 19,415,352 of NW_024499239.1, read as the reverse complement.
ACTGTTTTGCTGAGCACAGCAATCTGGAAGTTTGCATGGTAAGAAGCAGTTCTCAGCATCTACACACTATGAAATGGATTTTTAGACTGTGCCTGGGGGGAGCCCACAGATGATAACAGCTTTGAGCAAAATGCATGCCATGAGTGCTAGATCTTATCTGACAAATGCCTACTTTAATCCAAAAGTTCTTCCCCACTGCCATTGTTTGGGTTTTAGTTTTGGGGTTTTGTTGTTGTTGTGTTTGTTTTTTTTTTTTTTTTTTTTTGGTTGGTGTGTGGTTTCTTGTGGGGTTGTTTTCTTTTTTTTTTTTTTTGCTTGGGGTTTTTGTTTATTTTATTTTCTTTAGTGTTAATTCTTCTAAACCATGCAGGTCCTTGAAACCACTACACCAAACATGAGAACAGATCCTACTAATTTACAGGTCCTTGTGGAAGAAACAGGCTCAAGGAGGGAAAGCTGGAAAGGAGCCAATCTGATGCACACTGAGGCACTGGTGGGGAGGTGTATCCATTGCCAAAAAAGAGCTTTCCTGCAAAACTCAGTAAATAAATAAGTCTTGCAACAAACAAATCTCATCAGAGAAAAATGATAGCTGAGCACTAAGGAAAGCACAAGCAACTTCCCTAGTAAAATCTAATAAAACAAAAAGGACATAACTGCTCCTTGAGAAGTTTGCAGCTCAGAGAGATTCAAACCACAACCAGTACCAAGCACTTAAAACAATACTTACAAGTGTGCCTGAGCTGTACTGGTGCCACATGGCTGACAAAGCTCCAGCCCATATTTCTGCAGGCAGGTCTTGTAATTTGGGAATGAAACAACCACAATGTAATTCGGACCACCATGAGTTGTAGACATGGCGCTTGGGGACATGGCTTAGTGATGGACTTGGCAGTGTTAGGTTTGTGGCTGGACTCGATTTTAAGGGTCTTTTGCAAACTAAATCATCCTATGATTCCATGTTAATTTGCTCCAAGCTCCCCAGCTATGGCAATTTTGCTTCCTAAGCATAGCCATGTTAGCAGTTCTTTCCTGGCAAAACCTCTTCAGAGGAGAATCCTTATGAAGAAGCTGTGCAACTACTTTGTCAGTGGTTGTCCTTGGATGTTCTTCCCAGGGAACATTTTTGTGTTTTGCCCTGGAAAGGACCTAGAAGAGCTTGTAATCACAGGAACACAAGGTTTGCATTTCACCTAACACACAAGAGTATTTATAAGAAGTAACACAATCTACTTGAAAATTTTCATACAGTTAAAGGGCAACTCATTGCACAAACTAAAGATGCTTTCTTTTTAAATTTATTTTTTTGTTTGGACTGATAAAGAAATGCTTTTTTCCATGTAAAAACTCATAAATCATCATTCATTAATTCCTCCCTGCTTGTTACAGTGTTGCTGCACTGTTTAGAACTTTATTTTTGAACTCCAAAATGAGCTGTCTCTCCCAAAAATGGCAGAGAAATATGAAGTACATATATACCTGAAGAAATATGTAGTCATCCTGCACAGTCAGGGAATCCCGATCAGTGCTGCCAGCAAATGGGACTGTCATTGTCTTATCAGAACAATTTTGAATCTGGCAAGTGATGTAGCGATAACCTGAGGGAAGAGAGACAGAAACATATGACAGGGCTATCAAGGGAAAAAGAAGCAAGCAGTATTAAATGCTATTCATGTAGGAAAAAGGCTGCCTTTGCCAGGTGAGTTAGTTGTAGAATTATTATATTAAACTCTCATACAAGACTTTTTCAATCTCCAGCGTACTGAGAACGTATTAACTGCTTACAGTTCAGATCGTTCCCTGGAGGCAGCCTGTTATTATCCAAATTTTGCTGGTCCAGAGAGATTAGGGGTTAGATGAATGAGCCATTCATGGGTGGGGATAATAGAAGGAGCCTCTTTTCTCACTTAACCTATGCACAGAGCCAAATTATTCACTTGGAGATATGGCAGCCTGACACAACATAACTGAAATCAATAGATCAACCCCAGTATAAAATTGTGATGAATGAGAAAAGAATCAGGCTCCATTTAATAGACAGCGTGCAGAATTTTAAAGCCTATTTTCAAAGCTCTGTAAGAATGTTCAGACACACTATTAGCACACTATTGGAATGGGTCTGTTGGGGCAGATTTATATATTCAGAGTTAATACCTTGCTGAAAAAGCTTAGACTGATTTATAATCAGAGAAGGCTATGGCCTTTCTCTTCCTCTCCAGTTAGCAGGGACTGTCTTCTCTCCCTGGATTCTTAGAACAGCACCACTGCATCTTTGATACAATCTGCTCTTATCAGAGACAGCAGAGCAAACAATCACTATCTTATACCAGCTCTGACTTAAAGACCTTCCCTGGGACTCTTAAAGACCTTCCCTAAGCTCTTGTACAGCTCATCCTTTGTCACAAGCTTCTGAGGACAACGTAGTCAAGTGACTTGCCCAAGCATAGTGAGGAAAATGTTATTTACACAATCTTGTGCCCAGATGACCAATGCTACCCATGCTCCAGGTACAGTGTGAGAGAGCAAATAATGTATCCCTACGAACTTCACTACTTTTGCAGTGTGAGGGCAAATGCATCCCACATTTAATGACTTTTCATTAGAGAAGGATAAACCAGTATACTGGATGCAATCATTTGTTTTAAAATCTGGATCTGTTTAAGAGGCAGTTAGAGTCAATCCAAGTTCTCCTGCTTATGTCCAAATCATCACCATGAGGATATTTGGTGCAGCAATGGACCATCTAAAGTCTTGCAGGTGTTCACAGTTCACAACATAAAAATTACATTTCTTTGTCATACAGGTAGTGCAAAGATGCTGTTTCCACTAAAATCACTGGCTATGCTTGTATTGACCCTAATTGCATAAAGTCAGTTTGTTGAGAATCAAGCCAGGAGGTATTTAATGAGAGTTTTTCCTTCTCTGCTATTTCTGTTAAATAATAAAAATAAAATAAAAAACCCCACAACAACAACAAAAAAAAGACAAATCAAAAACACCAAAACAAAACCCCACCAAAACTGAAACAAACAAAAAAGGAAGCAAGCAACCAGCCAAAAGAACCCCAATAACCAACCAACAAACCAACCAACCAACCACACTCCCCTCCAAAAAAGCTACCCTAAACCAAAACTAACCAAATGAGAAAAAAAAAAACCACCCAAAATCCACCACCAATCAAAAACCCCTTTCCATTCATCTTACATTGTCTCTAAAGAAAACACCTGATGGAGCTGTCACCATGTCTCATAAATCTCACTGCTAAACGATTTAGGCTTTTTTTAATTCAGATTTTAACATGGTAACTTTGATTTTTTAATAAGGCTATAATTAAGAAAAGCTATGGGAACGGAGCAAGTTAAACTGTGCATTCTTAAATGCACTCACTTTTAGGCTGCACAGGAACTTAGAGTATCTGATTCAAGGAATTAAATTATCTTTCATGAGTATGATATGTAACAAGAAACTATACAAGCTTTTCGAATCATGGTGACTCTTTAAGCACATTCTGACTACTAATCTGCTTTTCCATTTATTTTCCTTTTGAAGTTTCAAAGTGCACTGGATACTATAACATGAGGAAATTCTGAGAGATGGTGGCTGTTACTCTAGACCTGACACGTGCAATGATTCACATTAACAGACACTTACCCAGCACTAACACTCCATTGCCAGTTTTATTTGCAAATCAGGAAAAACTGTTCAATGTTCAAATGCCAGGATAAATTGCACTATTAATGGACATTATCAACAGAGCTTAGCATCTTGACATCAATTCCTCTTAAAGTGAAAAACAAGTAGATTTAAATTACACTATATTTTTATATAACAGGACAGTTTCGCTGAACACAAATAAACAGCGAAAGAATCTGACTTGCACATTTTCTTCTCTGACTACTTTTAAAAACAGTCCAAAAAGTACCTCTAAACCAAAGAGAAATAACTATATACTAGTGTATCAATTGATAACATTTTCATTTGCATACCTCCACTGGGGTCCTGGATTTCCATATGAACTAAATCAAGGTCCCCGTCAACTCCAGCAACAGCCCTAAGAACATAATATAATCAAGTTATGTAGAGCCAGCTACAGAATAGTAATCATGTGGATGGAAGAAAAGAGAGGATTTCATACTAACCAGCTTTAGAATTCTAGCTGGTAATAAAATAAACCCCATTTATAATGTCCTATTACTAACATCTATAAAGAAATTTTTTTTTTCTACTTTACATTATGGTTTTCTTAAATTTCTTTAGAATCTCTTCTACTAAAAAAAATGCATACAAATAGAATCAATTAAAAAAAAAAGAATAGAAAGATGCATGAAATTAGGAAAAGACATTCATAATCATAAATTGATATATACACACACACAGAATATGCAGACACTCACATGCACTGGCAAGCTCTCTAGCATCTTTTTACAATTATGTTTAACATTTGAGACTACAAAGCAGATTTAATGCTAAAAAAGAGTTAGATTCTTATTAGAAGTTAGGTTCTTATTAGAAATATCTTAAACTTGACACATGGTTTCCATAACAAATTGATATGTCTTTGGTTAGCATATTCAAGAGAAGAGTACATTCTGCTTTGACAAAGAAAGTGAAGAATAATTTTGAGAAAAATATCCTGAGAAGGAAATTCAGTCAGAGGTGATCAAGGTACAGTTTAACTTTGTAAAGGTGTAACGGGAATAAAGGATGATTTCCTCCCAATATCTCTCATGTCAAATATGCTCAGCCAAAAGATGAGTTTTTTGCCCTCAGGGCTTCCACCCCAGCCTGGGAATGGCAGCCCCAACTGTGCTTTTTTCTGGCCCTTCTATTGTCATTAGTCAGGCAGATTCTGCAGAGACAGCTTTGAGCTGGCAGTTGGGCTGTCACAACGTGAAGCAGAGTCCAGCCCCACTCCCACAGACTCATCACTTTCCTCAAGGCCCTTTGATGGCAGGGCAAGAGTCATCGAGTCAGAAAATGTGAGCTGAAGACATGCAAAGGAGATACATTGAGTGATAAAGTGCTGCTGGATGCAGATATTAAAAAGGTCCATTAAGATGCTTAAGAGAAAATTATCATTTGATACAATTATTAACAATCAAATGCAACAAAGCTATACTTTGGACTGGAATTACATCATTGTTTAATGATTTTAGTAGCAGTGATTTATGAGGAGTGATTTAGGAGCAGTGATTATGAGTTAAAGCTCCGACTCAGTAATTGGTGACTCCTCAGGAGCACAGGCCAGGGGGAAGAAACTGGATGATTTCCACTGCTGCATAACAACCAGAAATAATCACATATGCTGTTTTTCCCTAATAAGATAAATGATCAGTCCAAAGCAGGAAAGGGAGGGGGAGAGATGAGCCCCCTCCAAGCCATAAGATGTCAGAGAAACTTATAGTGGGATTTTTTTTTAGCAAATGCATGGAAAAATCTTGTATTTATTAGGAATTTGATCTCTCAAACACAAATTATTTTAGCATTTTGGAGGCAATACATTAGGTTAGAGAAGATTTTAGATCCACTGAGGTCTGATGAAAATATATATGAGCAGAGGGAAGGGATCTGTGAACTTTTGTGCTGTGTATGCTGTAATCTGTGTTTTCAGATAGCCACAATACAAAATCAAACTTGTTATAACTCTGTAGTCAGCAATTTGAGAAAGAAAATGTTTGCTGAATATTTTACTTTTAGTGTTGGACCTCAGGCAGCTGAACCAAAGAAACTTTTGGGTTGAATTTTCTGAGCCTGAGCCTGACATGCTAATAAACATCAATAATGCAAAGAAAGTTTTTGGGTACTTCTGAAAGGATTTCTTGTGTCTATAATTTATCACACATGATTTCAGAAGCACAGTTTGAGTTATTTGTCAATATCTTTACCTTCTCATCTTTATTTCAACATCTCAGAATTCCAATGATCTCACTTCTATCATGCTCCTCCTAACAGTGGCAGCTGACACATGTAGACTGGAATCTTGTTTCCAGTGTAATTTTTCAGTGAAAGAAAATGTAACTGATCTGTTTGAATGAACACTGCAGAATGAAACTTTCCTACCCAGACTACTTTTCTCCATTAGACTTTTAATAATTATAATATTTTAATTATAAATTAGACAATATTTAAAAAATATTATTTGTGTTTATCATTACTCTAATTGTACTGATGAACTCGAGCAGCAGACACTATTTACTCAATGAAGATGCTGCACCCTCAAAGTCTACTTTTGACTGTCAGATAAAGGCCAGAGTTTCTGAACTCCAAAGTCCCTTTACCCAGCTTTATGAACACTTAGAATAGTCCTTTCTTCTTTTATTGAAAAAAGACCAAATCTCTTACAACTGCTAAGAAAATCTCCAGAAGAGAGTATAACTAATATAGAGAATTTGAAGCTATATCCTTAAAGAATAAACTAATCTCATTTCAGTGGACTCTTCTGCCAACAGTACTCAAAAGATAATACTGTTATTTCACTTGTGCTTAAATCATGAACCAGAGGAATAGTCGTGTGATACTCTGCAGGCTAAACACAGAGAGGGCCCTCTGCAGAGCTTCTGAAAATACCAGGTAAACAAGGTGCATACAGGAACACAAACCTTATGTGGTCCTCTGATCCTCTGAAAAGGAAAGCTCAGTTGCATACTTTTTCATATTGAGGGAGAAATGTAAGACAAAGTCAGGGTTTTTTTGCAATTTCATTTACAAACTTACCACTACGATAACATAAGTGCATTGTACCAGTGTGAGCACTGTGTCCACACATCCATTCACAAGGACAGTTTACTGTTCCCCAGCTGGCTTTAGGATAGGAACTCTTCTGTCTCATAAAGCACAGATGCAACGGACTCTGATAATCTGACAGCTTCTTCCTTTTTGGTTGACATTTCATAATAAATTCTAGTATTTTCCCCCCCCCAAATAGAATGAGCATTTTCTCACGAACTATCTGTTTTTCTCAATTTCAGTAGAGGTTACTTTTGGTTTGGTTAAAACTCCCCCACTCTTCTCAGACTACTTTGTAATTAAAATGTTCTCCCCTCAGCAGTCTGGGACCACTTGTTGGTTAAGTAGCTTTATTTAGGTAAACTCAGGGATTTCTGGTCAACTTTTTAATGTTTTACATTCAACTGTTGAGTTTTCCAGTGAAATTCAGACTAACTTTCTAATGAGACATGTCTTCTCCTAGGAAAAGAAACATTTCTTGACCAAGTGTACCATGCTGGATAAAGCAAGTGCAACACCCCAGCACTTCAGATCACACAACAGGGTGGTTACAACACTTCAGAATTAAAATATTCCAACTTGACTGCAGGGTGGTGTAAATAAAAGCAGCCTCAATATGCTTCTTCCATTTCCTGTGAACATAAACTCCCATTATCTCCCTTGTGCTTGTCTGACACCATGTTGAGCCTCTTGAGAAAAATAGTTCTGCAAAAAGGAATTTTAGAATTTTTTTGAGGGATTAGATTTTATGCATATGTGTTTTTACACTTTACATAAGTTCTCCTGAAAGATTAGCTATTGTATGACCTAGTTCTTCATAATTTTTGCATTAGTGCTTCACCAGGTAATTTCACTGACCTGAACACATTATATCAGCATGAAAATGGTGCAAAGGAAGTGATTGCAAAGCTCTTTGCATTTGTCTTAGTAGTTGTCTAAATGTAGATTTCATGGTGCAACCATTAGATATTTTGTAATTTCAAATAGCCATACTGAAATTCTAAGAATTTAGAATTTTCTGTTAAAAGTTTTATGAGAGACTTTTGGTATTATTTTAATAAAATATTTTATATAGCTACCTCTATTTTTCCCTAAATGCCCCAATATTTTCTTCCCCTAGTTCAGTGCAGCATTAGGAAAACACCAATAGTCACCTGAAATTTCACAATTATGCATTATTCATTATTATCACCATGAATACCATGATTCAGTTAATCACCACTGGCATGTAACAGTAGGCATATCAAAATGTGAATCATAAGCATCAGTCCCTTCTATGATAATTATGATTCAATTTTACTTGAAGCAGAAAACCTTTTGTTTCATTTTGTAGAGGAGCAATGGTCTGCAAACACTGATCAAGTACAGTCTGCTCTGGATGTATGTCTTCCCTACCTCCAGTGGATCCCTTCACTGTTAAACATTTGATGCAGTTCATTTGGGTGAATATTAATTAAGAGACAACTTCAAACAGGACATCTGAAAACAAAAACAAATCCAGACAAACATTCTTGCTGATTTGCAGGAATCTCCAACCAAAGGCCATATAACAACTTGCTGGGTTCCTTAATCTGCCCCTCTCATAACCTCGGAATATAAAGTTTATCCAAAAAGTAACAAGTTCCCCACTGATACTGACTGATTTCTAACAACTGGCTTAAGGGAACTGCCATGCTTAGAAAGCAGATCACAAGCATATAAATGTTTGCACTAAGTAGTTTAAAATGGCACTGACTCTTGGCAAGCTGGTTACTCAGGAAGACAAAACTATGATTTCATTCATACAACCTGAAAATACATCTGCTTATGACTGATTTGTGTTTCAAGCCTTGCGGCCTTCACATTCACTTCAAAAGACACGCCTTCAATGATTCAGTCAATGCCTTACACAGCCAGCATGTTCTGCTATTGTTAATTTCCTATGCCTAAATGCTCTTTAACAACGTTTTCCCTGCCATGTTTGTCCAAACAGAAGAGGTGCAGTGGTTTGTCCCTGCCTTGGGTTCACCTTGGCTGGCACAAGGTGCTCACAAGCTGCTCTCTCACTGTCCCATCTTAGCAGGACAGAAACTATAATGAAAAGCTCAAGACTGGAGATAAAGACAGGGAACTCACTCACAAATTACTGTCACAGGTGAAACAGACTTGACTTGGGGAAGAGTAATTTAATTTATTGCTAATGAATAACAGGGTAGGATAATGCCTCACCATGGCCTTCGCCACAGGCTGCAGCGGTGGGTAGGATAATGCCTCACCATGGCCTTCACCACAGGCTGCAGCAGCGTCTCTGCCCTGGCGCCTCTTCCCCTCCTTCTGCACTGACCTTGGGCTGTTCCACTCACATGTTCTCACCCCTTTCCCTCACAGCTGCTGTGCCTTTTTATCCTTTCTTTAATCTCTTATCACAGAGGCACCACCAGCATCACCCACAGGCTCAGTTTGGCCAGTAGAGGATTTTCCAGCTGGAGCTGGCTCTGTCTGACACCAGGGCAGCTCCTGATCTCATCCCACAGAAGCCCTGAGCACTCCTGCTACCATACCTTGCCACACGAACCAGTCACACACATCATCACACAGAAACAAAACCTTTTTCAAGTGATTAAGTCAAAGAATAAAAAATTCATTAACAAAGGCTCAGTGAAATTCCCTTTGCATTTCTCTCCTTCAGGACATAACATGGCTGAAATCTTCTCTTTCACCTGACACTCGAATAGCCAAGCACCCACTGCATTTGACATAAATGGGTACAGCTGTGACTGAGTATCTGTATGGAATTTCATTATGAGAACAGAACTTTGTCCCCTGAGAACAACTGCTTCATCAAAATAAACTCCTCATTTGTTATTTTTATGTTCTTACCTCTCAAGAAAATGGAAGACCTGTAGCTAAAAATAAAAGCAACAGAGCCCCATAGCATAGGATCCAAATATCCGAGTGAGTCAAGGATAAAGAATTCCTAAGGCTCTAGATAGTCATAAAAGAAATGTGTTGAGCCTAATTCTCTGGTAATTACCAATTCATTTCTTACTGTCCCAGGGTATATTTGTGCTGGTGTAGACAGCTGATTCACAATCTATTCTTTGCTAATGTATTACTAAGAACTATTTTGAGAAATCAAAAGGATTTTTCAATGCTGCATAAGCCTTGGGGACTGAGAAGAATAGCAGCAGACCTAGAAGAATCCCAAACTCCGTTACTCTTTCTTCTTCTCAAGGATTACCACATAACACAGCACTTTTTAAAACGGGCTTCATATACAAAAGCAGTTACATACCATCTAATGGGTGGGTGTTTGATGTTTTGCTGGGATAGCTCATATCTTTGCATTCCAGGCTACAAATCCACCAAGAACTGAAAAAAGCACTTAAAAAGGATGGGTGCTATAACATCTCCTAAACAGACATCATCACACTGGGGCATTTGCAGTACATAGGCAGAAGTAAAACTGGTCACAGCAAGCAAAGTTTCTTAATTTTACAGAAAAAGAAGTTGTTCAAATTTTTTTAAAAAGGATAATATTTATACACAAATTTAATATTTATCTTCTATATATTGATAATTTTTTTAATTACAGTGTGACAGTATTTTTTGTTAGTTTCAAATCTGTCTTTCATGCTTTTGCTTTATATCTCTTTTGGTTTTAGATTAGGGTAGAATGAACTATTTCAGCTGTAAGGTACCGACAACAACCCTACAGACCCACTGGCTGAACTATTTATTACTGACCAAAATTTAAAGCAAGTGGTTGATGTCATTGCCTAAATGCCTATTAAACACTGAAGGCCTGGGGCATCAGCCAACTCTCTGGGAAAGCTCTTTTGCCTCCTAAAATGCTAGGAGAAGACAAGTTCTTATGGAGGCTTAGCCAGATTTCTCTTCCAAAAGATTAAATGAAACAAATAGGAAAATCACCTAGAATGATGTAAGAAAAGATCACACAGTATCACAGAAGAAATAAAATATTCTGTGCTCCTAAATTAGAGATGGTTGTATACACTTCTCACTGATGGCAATAATATTTTCATTAGTTCCAATATAATGAAAGATCAAATTCCACACATAAAATCTAAAGGGATATTTAAGGAAGGATCAAGAACACTTGGAAAGCAAATAAACCCTTGAAGATGATATTAATATATTGATTATAAATCTATAATACACATCTGAAAATAAATATTTAGAATTTTCAGTCTCTACTGATCTTCCCTTAATATAAATACATAACACATTCTATCAAATTGATTGTATTTAGATTTTAATTTCTTTTTTAAAACAAAAAGAAAGCTTATTTGGGAAATGCATGAAGATCTGGCTGCTTCTGGAGGCACAGAAAAAATGGTTTCTACAAAGCACAGGAAAATATTATGACAGATAATATTTGTAGTTACCAGACTGAAATAAAAATCTTAGGCTATATTATTAACCTCAGTGGCAAAGATCAAATTGAAATCAAAGAGGAAACATCTGCTAAAGATCTGCCCAGTGAAATGTTCTTGGCACAACCAGCCATGATCAGCAAGAGACATGCCCTCATTTATCATGAGATGTACAATTAGGTTGGCACAATATTTTTAACACATCAGATGTACACTGACAGGAGAACAACACTAGACTTGTCCTTGCAGTCAAACTCTTACAAAGCCCAATTTTTACGTCTGTTGAAAATGACACAAACACTTGTTTCTATCTATCACTCAGATAATTTGGGTGACAAAGGCCATAAAATACTGGAAATTTTCACATGACAGACAAACTCCCACTGGAAAGCCATCATGTCCAACTCTCCACTCACAGCTCACTCTTTATATATTGCAAATTTCTATATGAGATAGAAGTAAAATATAAATCTTTATTCTATGTAAGTTTATGTGAAGGGTAATTTGGTAGTGATGCACTAAACATCTGCTTCCAAACCCTTGCTGTTGCTGGCTGATGTAGTTTTTGAGAGAAATCACTCTGGTCTATATATAGAAAAGAGGAAAACAACCCCCTAGAAAATATTTCTACTGGTTATAAAGGTACAGACTCTTCAAATTTATAATTCTTATTTGTGAGGAATGTGACATTTGTGAACAATCATGACTTTGAAGTACTACATTGGAGTTATTCCTATCAAATGATATAAGGAAACATAAGGATTCTGAAACACACCAAAATACAGACTTAACATTAAACATGCCCTCATAGGCTTTAATTCTTACATACAGAAAACAGTGACAAATAATTTGGGTTGGAGCAAAACTGAGACATTTCAGTGGCTCTCTGCATTTTTCATAACTTAAGTGTGCTAAGTGTCAGATAAGCAAAAACTCCTATAAAAAAAGTCTGTGAGAGAGGCTCCCACTCTTATTTCTTACCTGTTAGTGACTTGCATGGTTTCCAGATTTCATGCATTTTAAAATACTTTCATTAAAGACATAACCACATGCCCTCATGATTTACATCCCATATAATCTCGCTGGGGAAGAATTGGTTGTAAGGCAGATATGACATTTCTGACACACAGTGCTACTTAAAAACAATCATACCTTTCCACGGGGTACTTAAAAGACCTGCAAAGTGTATGGCCTATGAAACTCCATCTGCTGTGCAGAAATAAACTGTTCAATAGCTGTTCAAAGCTATTCTTTGCAGGAGCAAGTTACCAGAAAGTGTTTGCTCAACTCAACTGTTTCAGCAGATAAAGTTGAGGCAAACTGGAATAAATCAGATGAATGTTTTACAACCCAACCAGAGGCTACTTCTCTAAAATTATGGCACTAAGTAGGTTGCAGATAGAAAATGAGGCACTTGAAGTGTGAAAAAGCTTGTGTGTTGTGCCCAGGGCTAATGAGACCAACAGGGCAGCAGGGCAGGTTAGGTCTTGTGCTCCCAGCTCTTTGAGGCAGGGTTTGAACTGCCCCTGTGTCTCTGCTCCAGGCTCAACCTTCCCCCTGCCTGGCTTCAGCAGCAGCAGCAGCACACGTGCATCGTGCCCTTGGACTCACCAAATTATGCTTTGGCAGTGGCCAATGTGTCTGTAGGCACCATAACACCTCCGTGTGCTTTGTAATCAGTTTGTGCAGGTTTTGTTCTGTTGCTTTATTTTACCCCAAGTATGGCCAGGATGAGTATTTATTTCAACACAAGAGTGAAATAACTACGTGAAAAACTGGGAAGGTCACAGGCAAACCAAAATCAGGCATCTATTGCAACACTGGCACCACCCCCAGCAAACCAAAAAAATTACCACTGAAAGCAGATATGTTTCCATAGACATATGGAAAATTATACTTTGCACAACTGACAAGGATCAGAGTCCACTTAGAAGTTAAAAGCCATTTAGGGAACACAAGTGCCTAGTGCAGTATGACTTAAACCTGTAATAAAAAAATACATACTTACACACTGAAATTAAATGTGAAAGGTGGAAGTGAGTGTGAAACTGACCAATTTAAAAAATAAAATTAATTAAAACACTATCAAAAGTTTCATTTTGGTTTTAAAGAAGCTATACCATTTTCAAAACAATTTTATTTGTTAAAATAAGGACAATACCTTACTTTGCAAACATTTTGTCAACCTGTTTAAATCAATTAAATACTTTGTGAGACACATACACAATGTGAGATACCTGCACAATTCTTGAGCTGAAAATGAAATATTTAGATATATATGTCGTCAATTAAGTAATACTTTTCCCTAGTTTCCGTAGTAGTGCAAGTGTATATGTGACTCCAGTTAGTAGGTATCATCCAGCCTCTTCAAAAAAAAAAAATTATAGATCTTTCTCTGCAAAAAGACGCCTCTCTTTCCTAAAGATGAATTTCACCAATAAAATGGAGAACAATTTCATTCAGCATTGCAGCTTTCTTTAAATCTTGGGCACCATAGATCCAGACCTATAACCTTTCCATGTGCTGATACTCAGTAAGATCCCTGGCATGAGTATGACTTTGCAATAGAGGACACAGAAACATTGCCATCACCTGCAAAGGATGCCAAGGCTCACACAGTCCCCATCCATACTTCTGTAAATATCTTCTTGGATTAGAATGAAATATTTTCACTGCTCATTTTATTATTTCAAAAATAACAGACTTCTTACCAAAAAAAATGATCTTTAGAAACTCGTTCCTGCAGAAGGTTCCATTTTTTCCCCAAGTCAATAGATACATAAATCTAGAAAAGGAGAAAAGGCGAAAAATTAGATTATAGGAAACTGATAATACTGTACATCTTCAAAGACAGGCCCTATATCACTATTAGAAAGACAGATTGTACAAAAATTAAAGGAAAAAAAAAAAAAAAAACAAAAAAACCCCAAAAACACATTTCCAGGAGCTCAGTACCTTGTTTTCCAGCCTTTTATAGAGAAACTATTTTAAAATATTATCTATAATAAACAAAATTCTGCAACAATTATTTTTGTTTACTGTAAAAACACAATTCATTTGGGGTCAGATTGTTTTTTACCTCAGCATGGTTACACAAGAGGGATGGTAGAAGGGTACTTCTTCTTCCCATTAATTGACCAAAGAAGCACAAATGTTTCCTTACGCTTCAAACCTTAATGCCATCAAAACTACTTAAGCCAGGAAGTCAATGGATTTAAAACTCTGCTAAAATAGGACCAAAATATATTACATACATGCTTAAGAGATTTGATGAGAGATGGACTTATGTGCTTGCTCCACAGAGACTAATTTGTAACCCACGAGAAGTGGTGCTTCAGCACAGAGACACAAGATGGCCTGGAGGAGAAAGATTCCAGCCCCACCTGCTCTATGAACAGCTCCCCTCTGGCAAAACAACAAATGCTAATTATATGGATGGATATCAAAAGTGCAGATGGAAGATGGTCTCCCTCCGAATAATGTGGGATCTAGAATAGCTCTTAACAAATCTTCTTCCTTCATTTGCCTTCAAAATGTGTTTCCTCTAGTTAAAATAGGAAGTTTCTACCAGACTTCTAAAAGATGGATTTAAAGCCCCCTGCTGTCTGCATGCATTTCTTATTTGATCCAATTTACATAAGATGGGTTTTCTCTTGATATCTCTAATAAGGGGGATAAAAAGGCAAGTGAAACTGTTCTTCTCTGATGTAGAATTCACCAGTTCAGTAACTGAGTGTTCTGGGGAAAGTATCTTAAAAGAAGTAGTCAGGAATGTTTATGTTTTAAAATTACAGGTTCAATGACAAAAGATAAAAGGGCCCCACAGTTATGTATTATGTTCTATTACAGGTAAACAGCAATATTAATGTGTAAAAATAAAGGCTGATGTAGAACAAATATACAATCAACTCTATGGGTAAATTTACTGAAGTTTGAATTAGAGATAGAAGAGAATTTCTCAGCTACTCTGCACTTCACAATAACTGGTCTCCCTTCCATTGCACACTTGATTAAAGTAGATAGACCACAGGGCTGGAAACTACAATGAGGACTCAGACTGCCTATTGACCCAGTCAATGCACAGAGAGAAATTATTTGGAATCAAAAATTCTTCATCTTCAGAGCTAAATGATGGGGCTGCAGAGCCAGGCTCCTGATTTGCCTGCTAAATTTCTTCTATTAATTTCATGTGGCTTAGGATTTGCTGCACCCAGGGTATTTTATAACATCCTGCTCTGAGCAACCTCCTTGAGGGGATGGATGTGGCTGTGAATGGACTGGACGGAGCAGGGTGAAGAACCTAAGCTGCTTACTTCTTCAAACACCTTTCACCACGGGCATTGCAGAGAGGATAACCACTGGGTTAACCATTTTTCTAAACAGTCCCTGGTCACTGAGTAACCTCCCTCAGTAGACTGCTTAAACCTGGGAGAGATGATCATTTAATGCACTATCCTAACCCTGTTGTCTAAGCTGCAAAGAAAGACAATAATTCAGAAGTTCCTGGCAAGAGGGAAGAGAACTGTTTAGGATAAGGGACAACACTGGCAAGTCAACAAAGGGATATGTTTTTGTCATCAATGAATTTCAGAAGAAAATGAAAGATTCTCACCCTTTGAACTGAGACACCTGTACAAGAGAAGCCAAAGGCCAAACCAAATCCAACCCTCTCCCCCAAATCCAAACTACCTGCTCACATGCACATTTAAAATCAAAGTCTGGGAGCTTATGAGTGAACAGTTTGGCTTTCTGCAGAGGGAAGAAGCCCCTGCAATCCCTGCAACTGTTAGAGAAAGTGAAGTAGGATTAACAAGGCATATTAAAACTCAAATGAAATTTTAACTGACACAGTATATGAAATAGACACAAATTGACGTGTAATCAACTTACATACACATTGAACTTTCTGCAAGAAAAAAACCCAAGTGATCCATAGGTATTTTGTTTTTCAACAGGCACATATGATAAAACTATTAAATGAGATTAGATAGAATGTGAAAACAGTTATTTTAGTAGACAGCTAAAATCTCTGGCTGAAGCAAACAGATCTAATAGGTCTTATAATTTTGCCTATGCTCACTTGTGCAATAAATGTGTGGAAAAGCTTTTTAAAAAATATTGAAAATATTTTTATGTTTTGCCATTATTTCATCATTTCTGCTTCCAAATGAAAAATTAAAATCTATTGCATCCTTGACAATTTTTAAAAAACATCTAGAAGCATTTATGTAGGCTCAGCAAATAGATGATTGTTATTCATTATAACTGAGGGGTTGCCAGAAAAAGAGTGTATAGATTTGAGGCAGTAAATGGATTAATCCAACCACACTGACTGGATTTGCATTCATTTATGGTGTCAGCTAGAGGCTAGAGATTTATTTAAACAGAATCTAGGGTTCTGAATGAAAGAACAACACATATTTTGCAATATGAAATAAGCCCTAAATCGAATCAAAAGTTGTGGAAGAGGCCAAGATGCTCCAGTAGACAAAGAAGCCTTGCTGACTGCTGTTTATGAAGGACCTGATTCCTTGCATTCCTTTGCAGTGTCCTTGCAGTCTCTTACAAAGTGCCTTTGTAAGAAATTATTTGAGTAACAGAAGCTAATAGTTTCTCCATTTTGAAGTTTTACATTGTATTATATTCTGATACTACATTTTTTAGGGAAGGTAAAGTTACTTAACTCAAAAACCTAGAGTGTACTGACTCCTCAGGGCAATTTCAGATCAACACTCTCTCAAGACCATTGATTTGAGTACAGTGACCTTTTCTTGTGTCAAGTTGCAATTTTGATTTTCAACTCCTTCTCTGCACGCATCACTTTATCTTACTTTCCCTTCTAGACCAAATATATCAGATTTCATACAAAACATAAGCAGGTTACTGACCCAGTTATAGTCAAAGGCATCGTTCATTTCTACACACTAAAGGCAAAGATGTAGGACTTGCCAAGGAACTCTTTATGGCTGACTCTTTTTAGTGTCATGGAAAGCCTGAACAAAGTCCATCAGATTACCTCACCCTTACAGCCATTCCTGCAGAATTATTCCTTACTGAATTCTTTTTTTTTTTTTTTTTTTTTTGTCCAGTCATATTTTAAGTGTGGCAAATAGTAGCATCACTCCTTTTGGGAGATTATCCAATTATAAAATGCCTGAAAATCTTCCTAACATGCTTAATTCATCAAAACACAAGCCAATTGCTTCACTTTGTACTTCTACCTCCTGCTCGCTTCTGACAAATTCTTCTACCCACTTCTTGTGGGCTGGACAACATGTTCATACACTTTGGGCTCTTACATGTCATGATTCTGCCACTCTGTAACTATAAAAAATGCAGTAATTATATCTACTGACAGGAACAAAAGTCAAACCGGAAACAAATATTTTCATAACAAAGGCTTTTCATTTATATTTTCATAACAAAGCTTCTTCATTACTTCAGGCTTCCCTGATGTATTTTATTTACATAAAATGCATTCAAATTATTTGTAAGTGTGCTAGGATTTCAAACCACAACTAAGTAAAATATTTAGTGCAATTTGTGACTTAGTTTGGTTTGCTATGTTTGTTATTCTAGTTGTACCCTTATTTGCAAACACCTGTAAACATGAATTGATTTGGGATCAGCTGTTAACTTATATATTCAAAAGCATGTCCAAAAGGGTGACTTGAAAGAACATCACTGGAATCAGTGATCAGTGTTTGGCTGTAGTATGTGCAACTGCTCTGACTAATCTCAACACCTAAACAGACATTTTCTGTGAGGTACAATGAGGGTAAAATGGACTGGAATTTACCAATTTAAGTTTAAAACAGGAGTAATGGTAGAGGTGAATCAAGGCTGCTACCAGGACCAGAATGACAGGGAGTTTGCAGCTGCAGTTTTGTCACTGTGAAAAAGAGATGAGCTACACACTTAGAGATGGTGTGCACAATCATCAGTTCTTAGCCCAGCCCACCCAGAAAACTGACTTCACAGTTTAACCACAAGAAATCTGAAAGAGGGTAATAATTAACAAACAAGAACTGCTCCTGAATCTGAAAGTGGTAAAAAGCCACTATAAGGGAGATAATTATTGTACATTTCTACGGAGTCACTGATTCCACAAATCCTATTCTGCTGTATGAGTGTGCACTTTGTTTTGTATGAGTTTATTTTATATCCTGTGAACAGCCTTTGGAGGCAATATTTCAACTTCATTAACTTCTTACTGTACTTTAAATTGTTTATGGTCACATTCTAGGGAGGAGCATGTTTTGTTATTATTTAACTGTATTATGCAGAAGGATAAATATTCCCAATATCCATAGCAAGTGAAAATGTCAGGATTGAAACTACCATAACCACAAAGATTTGGACGTCAATAAAATAAATATTTAAATAAATCTCAAAACCACTATATTATTCCCTTCTGGGTAATTGGTAATTGTTATTTCATAAAACCCAACACTAATCAGCATGTCAGAATTACTTTATTTAATAGAGCAATTCCTAAATTTCAGAGAAATGCTGTATCTTCAAGCCTTACCTTGCCTTCCTTGGTATAAGCAAGTACTTTATCTTCTTCTTTTGGGTGAAAAAGGAGAGTTTCCACAAAGAAAGCAATGGGTTGTTTCTGGAAAGTGGCTCCTTCATCTGTGCTTATGAAAAGGCTTTGGTCACGGTCATTATGGGAAGAGCTTACAAGAATTATCTAAAAGACAAAAACAAGAAACCTTCAGAAGCCTGATTTCTCTACAACAGACAACACATCCTTATTTTTTTGTGTTACTGTCAGATTTTGTACACACCTTACCTACATATCAAAATTCTGCAGACAAGAAACTCAAATCCTAAGAGATAAGGATTGCAAGATTTTATTAATCTTCCCTGACCAAACCTGTGAATGTTACATTCTATAACTTCTCTTGGAATCCACACCAAACTGATTGTCCTCCTCATCTCTGCTCAGAATGAATGCCTTGGGTTTTGGTGCTTGTACAAGGCTCATGAGGCCATATGATAAAAATCTCCAGACTAATGTGAAAAAAAAAATGCTACTGGTAATGACTTATTTTAACACATCCATATAAATACATCTCTTCATCCAGTGAGGCTACTAAATGTAAAAACAATCATTGCCATAGCAGAAGAATGACAGAGGAGAAAGAACTTCTTTATAATATCTCTCAATTGTTTTACCATTTTCCTCTTCCTGACATATTTTGAATAAAAAGGCAATTCACTTTGATGCAGAAGAATATGCCAATATATTATCTGAATTTCTTTCTCAGGTCCAAACAATGCCTTAACTCAAGCTAATATCTTGAGCTGTTTCCTAGTGTGATCTTTACATTAAGCTTTAAGCAACAAATTCTCCCCACATAATTTAGTTAGAATTTCACTCATTTCAACTCCTTCACCTTTTGCTATAACATCATGGTTCTAAAACTGACAATGTGAGTCCATTTTGGTTGTTTTTCCAGATCAAAATGGTCCAGTTGGCATTCAAAAATCAGCCTTTAACAACTGATAGCCTGCAAACAAACTAGATTTTCAAAGTCCAGCTGGGCTCTCTCTAGCTCATACTTCAAAAACAATTTAAAAAATCCTTAATTCAAAATGGATTTAGAATATTCAGCAAATGGTGCAGAAAACACCACAGAATACTGATCACTGTGATACAGTGACTGTAAATTGCTTACAGAGATAAATGGCAATGAGTTATGCAAACAGAATCACAATAATGTGAATAATAATGTGAATACAGAGAATGAAAAGATATTAAAAAAAACAGCACCATTTTTATGTAGTCACTTTTTTGGAGCAGAGCTGAAGTTAAAATTTGGAAACTTCTAATGAATTATACAGATATGACAGCTGGGCTGAGTTTTTACTGCAGTTGGTCTTGGGAGGAAAACTATAAATTCAACAGTTACAGATGCTCCAATTTGACAAGTAACTTAAGCATGTGCACTTTTCCTTGAAGCACATACACAGTGGCACTAATTTCAAGGGCTTTCATATACCTCAAAAGGGGCACTTATTGAAGTACATTGTTGAACATGAGAGACAACTGCAGATACTTCAGGGTTCATGGTCCAGTGCTGAAATCCCACACTAAAGCATACATTAAGGCAAATCTATTCCATTAGCTGCGTGACTAGGTCAGTAAGAAGAGCAAAATAATAACCCATTACACTGTTATAATCTTGTATTTTTTAATGATATAAATGACATTTTTATTGGAAAGCCTCTATAAATGACACCTTCACAAATGCCTTCTCTTATTTCTACTGTATCCAATGGCTTTCTGTCTCTTGGGCTTTTGGTCCCTTCAAACAGTGTCTGTTTAATTCATTACTATCTACACTCCACCAGTAGCTGCTGGTGGCCTAGATACAGCATTCAAAGATTCTTGTGACACACTCATTTATTAGGTTTTCTGCAGTAAGCATGGCATGAACCTGAAATTGAATGTGGTGCCATGTGCTGCCCTGTCCCTGTGCCTGCATCTCAAGGGGGAGTGAAGAAATGTTTATGCCAAACACAGACATTTGCACTTTCTTGCCAGACTCCTGTCTGTGACTTAGGCTTAAAATATCTATTTTCTCTTGGAAATAAATAAATTCAAACTATTTTCCTGCTGAGCAACAGGAATTGTCTTTCCTGCTGGTTTGTGACCAGAACCTAGAGAGAAGGACCTGGTCCCCAGAAAAGGCATGAACTGCACTTGTACACAACAGGAATCTCTGACTACAGAAATACTGTCTTGCTGCCTTTTTTTTTTTTCCCTGACCCTATAAATCTTACACTTCCAAAAATATCAAAATTATGGCTTCAAAATAATAAAGGAATGAGATTCACAAAATAGGGAGTGGTTTTCACTGTTAATGAGGCTTAAATAGAGGCATGGCTAAGTTTCATAATGTGGACTCAACAGCACTGAAATCATAAGAAAAATGCTTGTTAAAATGTAATGCAAACACATTGTGATATTTACTAATGCTGTCTTTCAAAAATACTATGTATCTTTTGGAGTTAAAACTATTTTTAAAAATAGCCTAAAGATTGTAGACTTGCAAGCATATATGGCAGGGTTGCTAACTATTCTTTCAGTCACACACGCACACACCATAATTCATTTAAGTAAATATTTTTGAATTTCACTCAGTGTTGTGATTTATATTTCAATAGTTTAAACTGGTCATTATGTGTCAGACATACAGATTTCCTCCCACAGCTAACACACCGGGTGCTCGGACTTGCCTGCTGGCTAACACTAGTTATTTAGGAAAATGCTCCAGAGTAAATATTGTATCCACATTAGATGCTTTCCACAACAAGTTTTATTTACTTTGTAAGTGGAACAAGTAGCAAAAGCCTCCTGCAAGCAACTGATGAAGGGATGCAACTGGGACATACTGTCTGGAGAGCCAACTAGCAGTGATGGCTTTAACTCAAAATAAACTACTTCCTTGAATAACTGTGTATTTAAAAAGCAGAACAGATTTTAAGCACAGATAAATTTGAGCTCCTTATAAACATTTTGCGTATAATTTCTCACTCCTGTGAGATTCTTCTAATATTTTTTTAATTGTAACTTGATATTATGTTGTTTATCTCAGACATCAGTACTTAATCTCCATCCAACTAAATAAACCACAATAACATATGTATACATTCAGGACTTATGTAAGTCTACAGCTGCCAGTAGCTACACAGAAGTAAAAAAATAATATTTCAAGGAGATAAACACCCCTATGGATTGTAAAGAAAAAAGAGCAGAAATAGTATCTGTTATAGATGAACAAAGGGAAAAGGAAAAAAAAATCCAATAATAAAGAAAAATACCACACCATGCCAATATAGGAATTAAACCATTCCAAAACTAAAGAAAAGCCATGCTTTTCCTCATTTCAGGAAAAGTCAGCGAGGCAGGAGTTAACAGAAAAGCTAAATAAATCTGAAAATAACATAATTAAATCCATTTGTTTAATCTCTCTTTCAAGACTGATTGGCCAATATGCATGTCTAACCATTCCTGCTATGAGTGGAATCACAATCTGAGCCCCAAAGAATGAAAAGATTCTGATGGCTTAAGCTACAGTTCTCTGCATATCAGACTTTTTCTTTCACTGCTACCATGAAGATTTGGAATAATCACAGTGATTACTCGGGAGTCTTAACTGTAGATTTGGCAGCAATTCAAAGCTATGCTGCAATTTCAAGTGGCAATAAACAGAGGATATTAACATGCATCATTTGCACTGTGTCTGAAATATAACCCCCCTCCCCTCAGTTTAGGTCCAATCAAAATTTAAACTCAAGACAAATTTGATCTTAATCAGCACTTTCTCTAAAACAAGGCAATTCTCTAACATATTACAATTGTGCTGTCTCTTTCAACTGCAGCAACTGATCTTAATTTTAATTGTAGCTTTTATTTTCCTTTCTATTTCCCTAGTATTATAAAGGAAAAAATAAAAAGTAAAAATGCCCATGATTAATAAATTTTTACACTCACAGCATCTGACTTGCTATAGGAAACTTCTGCAGTAAGTGGTGAAAGATGAGACACTATTTTTTAACTCTATAATCCTCCATAAGTACAGAAATCAGCACTCTATGCTGACCCTGGAGGAAGAAACCTCCTTCGGGCAGAATAAGAAATGAAAAAAATATAGAGACTCTTCATTTAAGCAGACAGCAGACATGCACTGAGAAGCCAAGCATGGCCAGGAAGAACCTATCCTTTCTCAGCACCCCCAGTAGGCTGAACTCCCACTGAACACAGAGGATTCATCTCTGGGGATGCAATCCTAAAGAATGCTGGACCCACTCCAGGGAAAAAGCCCTTAATGATGTGAACATAGAAGCCATCCCCACCGAGGTCAAATAATTTCATAGAACACTTCCAGGAGGAGTCATCAACCATTACTCTGAACAACATCTGTCCAACATCTCATCACCCTCACAGTAAAGAACTTCTTCCTAATACCCAATCTAGATCTGCCCTCCTTCACCTTAAAGCCATGAAGAACATGCAGTGCTAATGCCTAGATGAAGGTGCTCAGCTAAACTGAGACAAGGCTGCTGAGCACAGGGCATCACCTGGTGACACCATCACAGAAACCTCTGTGCCTACACAGTCCTGATGGGAAATGGCCTTTGTGCCAGTACTGCCAGTCTCAGGGCAGTATTCACAGAGCTTCACAGCACTGCAGTCACACCCTCAACAGTTTTAAGACTAATTAACTCATCTGTTTGTCTTGGGTTTACAACTTATGTTATTCATGTTTTATTAGATACACTTGGCTGAGAGAGAGATTACTAAAGCTCCTGGTCCCACTTGTAAATGAGATGTTGCTTCTCAGGCAGCATTCATAAAACACACAAAGTGGACTGCAAAGGGTTATGATTTTTATTTTGGATGGTATGAGAGACCTGATAACTGAAGAGTGGCTAAATGAGAGTGAAATACAGTCCCTTTACTCTCAGAGTGATGAAAAACAATACCTAAAAAATCAACCCAAGGTCATTCCAAGCAGAGTAAAATAAAATGTCTCCCAGATAGCAGTTTGATCTTGAAGATTTTCCCTGGAAGATGCATTACAAAATCACTCCTCACAAATGTTAAGTTAGAAGTGGACCTAATAAGTCTGCTTCTGTGTCCAACTGAATTGGTGGAATACATATAGAAAGGAATTTACATACACCCCAGAACAGTATTTTACTTTTTATGTTAAGCATTCACAGCTTTCTCAAGAATAGTTACTGTCTCTTGATGAGTCCCTTTTAAGCTGTCACACAGAAGCACTTCAAAACAGCAACTAGTCTCTAGGAGAAACACCATAGGGGAAGGGAAAATGGGAATATTAAGGATGATTTCTGAGAATTATTTGCTACACTAATCATATAATCTCAGGACACAACCAAAGGCCATCTGAAGCAATCCTGGTGGAGCTAATAGAAAGCATGTATCACAGTTTCTTCTCCCCTGGGTTGTGGTCAGCTCATTAATCATTTGGAATATCACAACAGAAGGTGCAATATTTTATCTAGTATCAGCAACATATTAGGCACTTCAGGATGTGCAATGAATATTTAGAGGTCAGGATCTTAAAATAAGCTGGTTAGCAACTGGAGCAGTTGGTAATATATAAGACATACTGAAGAGGGAGTGAACATCAGAGTTAGAACCTTAACAGAAAAATGTATTCCGAGTAACTGGACAGAGCACAGTTGGCTTACACTGCACCTAGACAAGCCTGAAATAATATAATCATATCATAAAAGAAAATAATTTTGAAATAGTTGGCTTTCCCTTAGGGCATTCACCATACTGAAATCAAGTTTAAGGGCAATTACACATCATAATAATGAATGCCTGCAGGGAAACAACTATGGATGTTCTGACTGGTGTTGATGAACAGACCGACAATTCTGCCCTATTGGCAACCTGTATCTACCTAAATCAGCCAGATCTTTTGAACTAAACACTTCAAAGGGGCTGATGATGCCAAGCCTCTAAGGGATACCAATTACAACTCAATTCATCAGTCTCTTTACTTGGAGAAGGGTAGGGATACACAAGCTGATCCCAATTCCTCCACAGGAACAAACCTGATGCATCTATAACCTGCTAGAACCAAAACATCATTGCCACTTGACTACCATGACAGTGCAAATTTTCTTGAGAAATGCTCCCTTCAAAAGCATTTCAGAGCAGTACCTCATGCTGCCTGAGAATTCAAAAAAACTGGCACACATTAAGCAAATTAGGAATTTCTGCAATGTACTGAGAAAGGCATGAATATGCCAAAGGTGACAGTCACAGTAAAAACAGAAGAGTCCTTTGATCTTCTTGCAAAGTCTAATGTTAGCCTGGCTGTTGCTAATTCTTCAGCAAAAGTGATCATTTGATGTACCCCTTGTAGATTCATACATCCAAAGAGGGCAAAACTTAATGTTGAGATGCTTTGAGGGGTGGTCCCCATATTGGTTTGTTCAGATATTCAAAAGTTTGGGTTTAAATTGATGCACTCCAGTGTACCAAGAACTATGGTCCTTTCCAGTATGCTCTAATCAGTGGTTTGAGAGGGGAATAACACTGGGGAAGGCATAGCACCAATTCTTGTCACACCAGGGGAATGTTCCCTAAGCTGGTTTTATATTGTCCATGAAAAAAGAAAAAAAGTACATTTTATGTGCCTCAGAGGAAAGAAAAAAAAAAAAAAAAAGAAAAAAAAGAAAAAAGTAGTATTAAAAGCAGAAATGGGCAAGTTTCACTCTTTCCCACCAATATTTCCACAAATATTAGTATTTACCAGAAAAAACAGGCACACACTGATCTTTTTAGCTTAGGCATTCACAGATTAATCTAATTCAAGGAGTTATTTTGTAGACCTCCAACTAAACTGCAAATATTTTCTGCCTCAACACATCACAGAGCAAAAATATAAAACAATGTTTCCAAACAAGATAATGGATGCACAACAAATGACTGCAGTATGTGATTTGATCTAAATTAATGAAGAAACAGCTCAAACAGGTCCTAGCCACCAGCCATTAATTTGTCAACACCAAAATCTGCACTAAGCTCAAAGAGAAATTACTTGTATGGTAATTAGTGATAGGGAGAAAACATGAAGGAAAAAAAGCAGTTGTGGTGGCTAAAATTATTAGTCATATAGGATTGCTTAGGACCTCATCATCTTCTGTAACAGATAAATAATTTTCTGTCTTAAAAATACTAAAGGTATGCCTTTTGGTCCTTTACTATGAATCTCAGCCTGTTATAAGGCTGTATAAGAATTTTCTGGGAAGACTATAAAAATGAGTTCTCAAAACATTGCTCTGGGGAATCTCACTTTGCACAGTTTTCCCCCTCCAATCCCAAATACTCATCAGGTGTTTTCACAGGCAAAGGTCTTCCCATAATGCACCCAAGACATCCCTACACCAGCTGAGCTATCAGCTTCAAGCACACCTATTCCTCTCTCTCCCAGCTTTATAGAGCACTTCTTATGGAGATCAAAGTATTTAATGACTCTGCCACAAGTTACAAAGAATAAGTAGCATTTTCCAAACTTGTAGGTAAGAAATGTGTATGTGTGTGAATATACACATTTGCAAACACAAACAATGTCAAGCAACCAGATGGGCCACCTCCAAAGCTGCTGAATAATCACTGAGAGCTTTGAAAGGCTCAGTGACTGGAAGTTCCTGAAGACTGGAAAATAATAAACATCATGCCTGTCTTAGCATCATCTACAAAGTGCTTCAGATGTGTCTCACATGCATTTTGCTTTTGCCCATTTCCATACCTAAAGGGGCAGCAGGCACTAGGAAATGAGCTGTTAAAATCCTTACCCTTCAGGAAGCATCTGATTCCTTCTGAAAAGTGTAGGCACTTGCCTGAAAGGAGGTTTGGGCATAGTTAAAGATTGAACAGGTTCTCCCCTATACCACCAGGGAAAAAACAAACCTGGGGGAAAGAGCTGCTCTGAGCAAGTCTTTCATACTTAAGTCACAACAGATTATGTGGATTTGAAGGAGAAAATGGGAGACAGAAAAAATGGAGAGCAGCAGAGGCAAGTGCTAGAAAAACAGTAATTATTTTTCACTTGAATTTGGCCATATCTCCATTATGTAGGCTACAAAGCTTAATTATAAAAGCTCTTGCTATTGAAATATTTCCCCTTATCTTTGATATCCAGTCCAAATGGACTGGAAAAAACCCCTTGAAAAGCAGAAATAAAATGTCTTTTAAAGTAATTTTTGGTCCTATTAGGGTGAATCTCATTAATAGTAAAAGGACTTCACTGAAGAATAGAGCTTTTATATTCAGAAGCATAGAATACTGCTGTGCCTGATTGTAGTAGCACTGCAGATAATAAACCTTTCTCCACTGGGGCTTAGATTTTTTGCAGTTGTAAATTACCCATTTGATATTGAGGTAGGATTTCAGCAAATACACATACCTGGTAGCCGTTGTCCTAGTTTTCTCTGGGTATACTTGGGAGTGGTGTTGACTGGTGCTTTTGGAAGAGGATGTTTAAAATATTTTTTCTATTGAAAAGCATATTTTTTTCCATAACTGAAATGTATTGCTGAAATCAGATTTACGAGCATGGTTCCTAGGGCCCATGAGAAACTTAGGGGGAGGGAACAGCTCCCTCTGGGGATGCTCCACCTTATGTACATGGTTAGAAAATATTTGTTGGGGCAGAGATACTGTCTTTGTTCATTAGTTGTTAGAGCATTCATACATGTGATTGCAGGAACAAGTCCTGGCCTCATCCCAGTTGAATGCTGTGATTACAAAACCTTAGGCAATTCTGTACATATTCTCACACATATGAGAGAGAAAAGGTTGCACATCACCCAAACCAGCTCAGAAATAGAAACAACATACTCTTGCTCATTTGCTACATTGGAAAAATTTAGGGGCAAGTGTTGTTGTTTCTATCTTTGTTCCTAAGAATGTTATTTTGACTCTTTTACACTACATTTTAATGAGTAGTTTAAAAGTGAACACATACATTAATAAATTAATGAACAAACGTTTCTACTAATACCCTTTTCTCCTTTTACTAACATTTAATCCTCCTTAAAAGCTTGTAATAAAGCAGGCATTTGTTTGCTTGTTATTTTGTTTGGTTTTAACATAATATTTTACTGGAAATGGAAAGTTGAGGAACTTGGCTCCTAGCAGTGTGTTTAGAGACAGAAAACATCTAGGAAGATTTCAGGAGCTTTCCCTCCTGCCAAGAACATTGCTAGAGATTCAGCTACAAATTATAGCTGATATGGAAAAAGAAAATCCAGGAAATATTGTTATTTTCCTTTCTAAGACAAGCAGCCACAGAGAGTTCTAAAAGCATGAGACCAAGGTTAGTCCTGGAGTTACGATTCTGATCCCAGTCTGATAGAACTCTGCAAACTGACCATTTTGCAGACCCTGGGACTGAGCCATCTAAAGCAGAATCCAAACAAAACATCAGCCTTATCACTGCTTTTGCCCTTACAAAATTTTGCAGTGGTTCTTGAGGCTGTAACATTAATGTCCTATGAGATTTCACATTTATCACAATCTCTCTACATTTCCCATCAATACCAACAAGATGGGAATAAAAATAAGTGTCCTTCAAGTGGTGTTAAAAGATGGGTGCCTGCAGTGTGGAAGATAACTTCTCAAAACAGCAGATGAGGGACACAACTAGGGAACACTCCCTGCTGGACCTCCTGTTTAGGAACAGGGAGACTGCTGTGATCACAAAATTATAAGTTTGTTGTTCTTGGAGAAGCATTTTATGACATTTGGAAGAAGGTCATCATGAGGTTAAAAAGGGAGAAAACTGGAAGGGCCAAAGCCCAGCTAGAACTTAATCTGCCTAATGCCATAAAAAAAAAAAAAAAAAAAAAATTTGGTAGCTTTTCTTGCATGTTTTGGTTTTTGGTTTTTTTGTTCCTGTTGGCATTAGCCCTGTAAATGACACTGTATTTTCTTATTTTTATAAAATCCTTGCCAGTATAACTGGCCAACACATCTTGTTATTCACCTCTTATGCTTTAAGCCACTGCAGCCTGGGACCACAGCTAGACATTGACAAAAAATATAAGAATGCTTGCAGACTTTTTATTGATTACATTTGAGATAATGCTCCTAAAAAGTTGTAAGCACCATCAAATCACCATAATACAACACAACTAACTGGGTGGAGGCCAGTGTGAGCAAGCCAAAAAGTATGAGACTTAAAAAATGAAACACTGGGATATATAAAGAGCCTCTTTCACATAATTAAAAGTTAATTAAAAACTCCTAGTATAATCTATATCCAGAAAAAATGGCCTTTTGTCATTTCTTCAAGTAAGTTTCCTGAAAGAAGCACTCATCTGAGACTGCAGTCCATTCCAGAAAAGTAAATAGAAATCACAAAATAATCAACAGCCTGTCCCAGGGGGCATACTAATTTACTAACAGTTCTTGATAATTTATTGCAAGTTAAATAGTTCAGTGACATGCAAGAGAAAAAAGGGGGGGAAAAAACTTGTTTATTCTCTTGCCTGACAGTGTCTCACACTCAAATCTATCTCGCTTCACCAGCTTGTTCCTAGGCATTTCTTTGAGAGAATTAATAAGTGGACAAGAAAATGTTTGTAGAGAAATAGACTACAACTTATTTATTGTTACTGAAAATAAAAGGGTTATAGAACTCCAAAGGTACCAAAGATGACATATTTACAACCCCACAAAAAAACCCTCAACCCACCCCCATCCCCTCCAATATGAAAAAAAAAATCTCACCCAACCAACCTCCCCTGAAAACCAAGAGAAAAGATAAGCCTCATTCAAGAAGCAAGACTGCCCAGGGGGATGGCTAGTTCTCCCAAATTGCCTCTGAACAGACCTTCGTGATCTGTGAAATAATTTACCTTGGATGACTAAACAATATATTGTATGTTTATGCAAAGGATCCTAATAAAAATGTTTCAGGAAGAATAACCACAATTTCTGAGTTTTAACTGTATAAATCCAGGTGATGATTTGGCATGTAGGAATAACACCAATGCTAGCATTCATAAACAAAGCAGCAAGAAGACCCCACCATCTAAAATGTGCTCATCATGCCTGTAGTCCCAGCTAGGTTTTCAAAGGGCTTCAGCACATCCATTTTTCTGTCAGCCTGATTACAAGTTGCCCAGGGCAAGACTCTCGCCTTGTTTCCCATCTGGACAGTGCCGAGCTCAATCATACCTTCGCCTGTAGGTGCAATAATGGTAAAAGTAAACAAACACAGCTGCAAAGAGCAGACTGGTCACACCCAGTGCTAAGAGCAGCTGAGGGTTTTTTGAAGCAATTTTTTATTTTTTAACCCCAAATGAGAACTTGGTGATTTTTAAAGAAACAATAATTATTTATGACAAATTAATTCAAATGAGCTACACACTGTCCTCATTTCCTCTGTCATATTCAGAAAGCAGCTCCACTAATTTCATTCACTGTACTACTGCTGATACACTAGTTGTGTGATTTGCAAACTGCTCAGCATCAGAAATTCCCAACTGCAGCATCGTTTATGCTTTCCACAATTTTTAGAGATTTAAATCTATGCCTACAGAGAAGCCTGGGTCTGCTTAGCCTCCTATTCTGAGCATCTTTTCCAAGGTTTATCACGAGGAAGAGTTTTCAGTATCCCTGAGCTACAAATGTGACTTTACAAACAACCATGGCTGCGGGTATTAATGCAAGGCTCGCTGTGATCTGGGCTGTTAGAGCAGCTGCAGACAAGCAGAAAGAGAGCAAAAGAGAACAACACAGGTTCATGCCCCAAGAACCTGAAGTGGCACCATGCTAACAGACAATAATCACTTCGAGCAATTGAGAAGCTGAACTGTTCCCCTGGAAAACATGCTGTGACAGAGAAATGTCAGGTTGCCAACAGCCAGTTGAAACAGGATGAAACAAGAAGCTGAAATTATGTTTTTGGAGTGTCCTATATAATTTCTGCAGAATGCTGAATTCTTGCAAACTCTCAACAACAACACACCCAACCTGTCAAACCTCAGGTAAGATGTGTTCATCTGGTTCCCATCTCTCTCTCTCAGTGACACTGAGGGACTGTCAGGTCCCTCTGCTGAGCAGGGCACAGGATTCTACAGAAATCCAGCCAGGTGGGGTAGCTACAGCATGATGTCAATATTTTTCTAGTACAAAACAATTGTTTACTTCTTTCTTATCCACATTCAAATTTACAGTGAGTGCATATATTTAGTCTTTCAGTCCTGAGAACTCAATTTGTCAATTCAGATTTAGGCCATAGCTCCTTACAGAGCATGGAACCGACACCTACTGCAGAAAGACACTTTGCAGGGAACTGGGACCATAAGGTTCAACATAGTGCAGATTTGGTTTCCAACTAAGACTTGTTCTAGAATAAAGCAACTTCCCACTGAAAAAAAAAAGTCTGTCTTATATTGAGACACTTTTCAGAAACAGGCAAAAGCTAAATTCTGCAGCCTACCTCTATGTTCACACTCTAACTTATTAACCAGAAGTTGGTTTCTACCACTAAAATGAACAGTCTTTACATGTCTGCAGAACTTTGGAAACATTAATGAGATACAGATATCATGATTTCAAGTTTGTATTGTCATTACTGTTCAAGATTTACCATGCTTAGGCTGGGAATTTATATATTTTGCTCCTCCAAC
The DNA here is from genome assembly GCF_017590055.1 of Onychostruthus taczanowskii. Taxonomy (NCBI): domain Eukaryota; kingdom Metazoa; phylum Chordata; class Aves; order Passeriformes; family Passeridae; genus Onychostruthus; species Onychostruthus taczanowskii. The sequence goes on along the minus strand of NW_024499239.1, from coordinate 19,384,048 downwards.
CCCCAGGTACATCTTTTGATTTCTCTCCATTACTCATGTCTAAGTTGAACTGAAGTTGACAAACTATTACTGAAGGAGAAGGAGAATAAGAGGAGAAGGAGCAGTGTAGGTTATAGGTAATTTAAATATGCATCTCCATCAAAAGTTGCAGTTAAAGTGATTTCTTGCTGCCCTGTATCTTTAGCATATCTGGGCCTCCCAGGGAAGCATTGATTCTGTAGTTCCCATTATGTAGCTCCATAGCAATGGGTGATCCTGTGATACTATAACTTCCCATGAAAAATCGTTTGGCTTTATGTCAATAGTCTGCCTACATTTGTCTTCAGAATTTAGGAATGACTTAAGATTTATTTTAATCTATTCCCAAATCCTCTGCTATTTTAAATCAAAACAGTCAACTGTGACCTTTGCTAATCCATCCCACTATGCTAAATATAAGGGGGAAAAAACACCTTCAAAAGTTTCTGGGTACTTTTTACAATGTAGTTATAGTAAAAAAAATTTGTTGTGGATGGTGTAACATAATGGAAGCTGACAAGGTACAATAACTGTTTCCCAAAGCACACTGCACTCTGCAAACACACATCACAGCAGCAAAAACCACACAGCTTTTCCTCAACAAAAGATCTGTAATAAAATTACATGCTCACAAAGCCTTCCCTCTCAACACAAGACCCTACATCTATGCCAACTCTACTGTATGTTGAGATGTCTCTGCAACCTCTCTGCTGAAGGCTACACTCTTGAAAAGGAGCAGTAAAAAGCCCTGCCCTGGTCATAGACCAGAATATTATGATAAATTCCTTTATTGGCAGCTTAAACAGGATTCACCAGGTTATGATTCTTGGAGCCCAACAAAGATGTGCTGTGATGGACAGGCAGCAAAAAAAGCATTAGAGAGCCCAGGCTGTATTTGATATTCTCTCAGCAATTCAGTGTAAAACTTGGGAGAGTGTTTACCTCACCCCTCTGTGCTTTACAATACCCATCAACATAATGTAGGCAAATGCTCATGTGCATTGCAGGATTAATGTAATGGAATAAAAATATGCCTTAATATTGAACTGACCTTTGCTACAAATACTCCAGAATACCCTTACTTATATTTCTCCAAAAAACAGCTACACAGGTTTCATCCTCGGTGGGTTTCTTCTCATTTTCTGTGCTGGCATTTTGACCATTTAATGTAAAACTTTTGTTGCAATGGGCATAGTGTAGACAAAATAGTAACCACTGAATAAGAAAACAAAAAGTATTGTGAAGAGAAATAGACATCTGTACTGTTAAAAGGAGTCTCAAAAGCAGATTTTCCATCAAGTAAATGAATCTTCTACTCTTGCAACTTCATATATCCCTGTAGAAATGACAGAGGCAAATATGAAGACCTGCTGACGCTCAGTTTGACAGATGCAGATCTTTACCCTGAGAAATAAAATTTCTTGCTATAATATCTGTTTTAATCACATTTGCCAGTGTAAAAATTGTGGCTAAAACAATGAAGTCCAGATGTATTTTGGCCTTTCAAAAAAACAGAGTTGGAGGTCTGTACAGTCCTTCTTCGCTTTAATATAGGAGGTACTTTAGAGAAATAACTAATCATTCCTTATGCAAGGCAAGGCTGCAGAATCAGGTCTGCTGTGACCATCTGTTGAATTAAAACAATTTGTGATGAGCATCTTGTTTTTCAGAGGTGTAAGAATTCAGGCCTTTGAGCTGGTTTATCCTCCATAGCATACCAGCACTCAGTGTCTTTCATATTGTCAAGAACTACTCAATTCAGTGTGAGAAGTTAACACTTGTACTAGCATTGCATTTCCCCCACCCTACCTATTCTGACCTGAAAGTTAGCCAATACACCTATTTTTAGTTCTAGTATTTACCACTCTTCAGATTCTGACCACTCAGAAGGAAGATCTGAATCACAGCTCTCACCATTATATAAAACATATGAATGGACTGCACTTGAACTACTCAATAAAAAGGACTCAAAAGTTAAGGTCACTCCATCAGCATTGAGAGCTACCTGTGCTTCTGGGTGCTGAGTTCTGTGTCAGTTTATTGGAATTAATGGAATACAGACTAGACACAGTCTGATCACAGAATGCTTCTTAAAAATATTTTTCAAAGAAACATTTGTGCATAGTCTTGATCTGATGTTTTATTAAAATAAAAGAATACAAGACCATGAGTGCCTGTGGCAGATGGCAGAGAAGGCTTGGAGGTTGTTGGAAGTTGTTAGCATTCCCTTAGACCCAACCCCAAGAAAGGTTTGTATTCTGCAAGGACAGCCTTCCTCACTGAGTTAGGGAGTAAAAGGAAAGGAGAACTACAATACTCATGGAGCCCCACTGGAAATAAATAAATAAATAAATGGAGAATTTACAACTATTGCTGAATGATCAGAATTTTTTTTCTTCCCAATATGCTTTAAATTCTGAATAGCAGTTTGGAAAACAATAAGTATGTAACATGGATTGCTACCTGAAATTTTAATCTTGTAAAAAGACAAATGGACAAAATGAATGAAAATCAAGTATAAGCCTTACATCAAAGCAGTTCTAGGGTGTTCCATTACAAGAGTGAATATATACCACTGCAGAGAAATATGTCAAATAATTCTAAGATTTAAATTATTTTCTTTCTATTTACAGAGCAAATGCACTTACTAGAGTAATTTTAAGAACCTTTGAAGAACAGTATTTGGCTGCTTGAAAAATATTAAAAAGCCATTAAAATGTGGCATTTGTACAATTCACGCAGACAAAAACTGCAGGAAATCTTAACAGACATGCTGCCTTCTGAATAATCACTGGGAACACCAGCATTACTCACACCACACTAACTACTCCTCAGTCACAAGCAGCTCTAATTAAGGAATGATTGGAAAATGTGAAAATGTATCTTTTACTGGGCTACCAAAATTATTTTTTATCACCTCAAGAGATGCATAAAAAAGACTACGTCATTAATACACAAAATTTTTCTTCACAATTCATACTCTATACATAAACAACTCCATTTTCACCATACTGGACCTCTATTTGCCTTGTTTTCAGTAAAAATTATAGATATAGTCAGTCTTACGTGAGAAAAATACAGGTACATTTTTCCTTGCTCATGATCTCTTTACTCTCAGTCTTGATTATTTAATTACATCTACAGCAGAACTTGCTACATTTTACATGGACAAACCATTTTACATTTCAGTAGTAGTGGCTCTTAGTAATTCAACTCAGCTCCCTGCTATCCAGACACATTTATTTCTTTATTCTCATTACAGTGCTGAATTAACACATATCCCAACATTCAAAAAGGAGCAGCACTTCAGGTGCCTTGATCCAACAAATCTGAATTATTGACATGACATTGCTTCCTGAATCAAAAAGTCTTCCTTGTCAAAAGCAATCTGCAGTTCCTACAACTTTCTGCTGCTGCTCTCCCTTTCTCTCCCTGCTCTTGCACCAGTCTTGATTTCCCCTGAACGGATACTCGTCTTTTTTCAATCCCACTTAGCTTGGTCCTTCCCTGTTAGGTACAAACTGACACTCCTGCTCCTTCTAACTTTGATTGTCAAACACATCAGCTGTCTGCTCAGAAACAGCCACAATTAAAAGCAGTGTGATCCTGTATATAAGCATTTGAAGGGAAGGTGTCAAGAGGATGGAGCCAGACTCTGCTCAGTGGTGCCAACCACTAGATCAAGAGACAGTGGGAGAAACTGATGCACAAGAAATTCCATCTGAATGATGGGAAGAACTTCTTTACTGTGTGGGTGACCAAACACTGGAACAGGTTGTCCAGAGAGCATGTGGAGTCTCCCTCACTGGAGATATTTAAGAACTGTCTGGACACAATCCTGTGCCATGTGCTCTGGGATGGCCCTGCTTGAGCAGGGAGGGTGGAGTAGATGTCCCAGTGTGGTCCCTTCCAGCCTGACCCATCCTTTGATTCTGTGATCCTGTCTCAGAAGGCTAAAATACAGCAGTTGTATCTGAAGGACTTCTGAATACTTCTACAACTCTTTACAAACCACAGCATCTCAGAAATGTGAACACAGAGAAGCAGAGATTATACAATTTCAACTGTAAAAAAGCAAACAGACTGAAGGACAAAGGAAAAATATTACCATTGCTCTCCATTTTGTGAACTGGTGGAGAAAAAGAAAGATCTGCTTTAAAAAACCTCTTGCTACAGTAAACAAAGACATGGAAAAACACTGAGAATAAAGTAATTTCTTTTGTGACACCATGAATTTTCCAATTATGTCAAAACTTGTTACTCTAAGCCCTTAAAAATCTGGTCTTAATCTTAGGCAGTAAGAAATTTTGATCCTTTCTGTCCTTGCCTACCACCCCCCAAATCTGTTCCCAAAAGGATTCTATAACTGTGAAGTCTGTTGCAGAGCTGGGTATTAATGCAGGGCATTTTCTGTTTCACTCAAGAACTTGATACATAAACTTGATACTCAATACAAGAATACATCTTTCTTAGTTTCATACATGTATATATTTTATGGCAGCTAAATGCCTGTTCTCAACATGTCATTAATACCAAGCACCTGTAGCACAGAGACATCAGAACACCACACTAATCTTATGAGTAACAACTCATCCTTTCTATCAGATAAAAAAGAAGTAACAGTTTCTGATCTCAGATTACAGCTGTGATGTTGCTGATGGAAGAATATTCCATTTAATAGAACGACCTGTGTTACCTTTTGTTAGGGAAGTGTCAACTGTGAAATGCTTCATTAAAAAGAGAGAATGAATGAGCAAGACAGAAAAGCCCTTTAAGAAAGTTGGGCTGTCAGGTTTTCTCCAAGGGAAGTAACAGTTCTTTCCACACTGCTGTATGAACTGAATTATATTTGACATTTACTCCAACTCAAACCCACCTAAAAGTTACGCAGTCAATCAACATTCATTAGAGTCAAGCAGATTTATTAAATTGTTTTTCTCTTCTCTTCACACCCCCACCTTTACAGATCCTCCATCAGTAACTTTCCAACACAGCATGATGCAAGACAGTCAACTTTTTACTGAGCTCTGTGCATGGCACATTTTAGCTTAGTGAGCTTTATGAAGGTGGTGTGCACCTATGAAACTTCAGAGATAAGCTTAATTGAGGCAGGTATCAGTACTGGTACACAGCTGACACAGATGTGCACCACTGCCCTTTAGGGACCTGTCCAAGGCTTTGTGATAGCAACCCTCTGCTATCAGATATTTGCCACCAGGGGTTTCAGGGGAGCTCAAAAGCTGTAACATTTGCGATTCCTCTCCTGCCTCCCCAGCTCCTACCTCTTAATCAAGTTTTGATCAGCCATCACTTGTACAGCAGGTTGTGAACTTACAGATTAGACAACAGAACACACTCAGCTGTGCTCAAAGCATGACAATGCTGGTCTCAGTGCAGTGAACTGGGGATGTGACAGCATTAAGCTGTGCTCCTGTTCAAATGCAGGGCATGCTTCAGAAGGCCAGGTAACTGAAAAACATTTTATCTCTCTGTAACATAAAAAAGACAATAAAACCCTATAAAAATTATGGAAAGTTTTGCTGTGTGTCTTAATATTAACTCTGAGCACCTGATAGTGCTCAAATACAGATATTATGAGGCTTTCATTTGTTGGAGGAATTGATCTAAAAGGCAGCCTGCAACACACATGTAAACAGTTGAATCAGTTATGCATTAAACTATTGACACCAAACAATTTTAGGCACTCATTTACAATAAAAAGGCAGAGCAATTGCTGTATTTTTCCTAACTATAAAAGCCTCACAGTTTCATACCTTTTAAGTCTAGAAAAGGCCACTACAACAGTCTCTCATGGGAGGAACACTGCTGAAAATGCATGTGATAGTAATGTAAATTTCTAGCATCATTTTCACACCGGCATAATTTTTCTGGGTTGTGGATTTTCCCCAGATTTAATTACCTCTTTAATATTATGCTGCCTATACTTGCAATATTAAAAACACTATGATCTAAACCTTCAAAATGGGACAACTTTATTTCCTGTATAGGGTTCACTGCACGTCCCCTTTTGCAGTAAAATGTAGTTCACGACAAAAAGCAGAACAGTCCAAAGATCAAGAGGGACTGGTGAGAGTCATTCTAACACCATCCTACTCAACATCATATCAAACAAATCCACCATGGAGGGGGGGGGTGTATGAATACTTTAAGTTTTATCACAAGATATTGGGACACCATTAATGTCCAAGTAGCCTCCATTTATCTCTACACATTAATGGAATCATATTTCAGCTGAAGAAAGGTTATCATCTGTCAAGGAGGAGCATTAACAACTTTAGGAATTGCAGAGGCAGTGGTGGCAAATAAATTTACCTCACAAAATACTCATGGACTGTATTTCTTGCTCAAAGCCTATTTTCAAGCAATTTTCCAGTGCCATCAATGACATCAACAATAGGAAATACTTTGTTTATACCAGGATTGAAATACCCACTCTTTAAAACAAACAAAAAAAATTTCCACTTTACATAGCTCCTTTCTTTAGTCTGTGTCTCAGAAAACGAACTCTGTGCAACCAAAATATTCTCTCTGGCTTTAGGACAACAGCTGGAGGAAAAAAAAAATACAGTAAGATCACAAATATGTATGTCTGTCAGTTTTCCATCTGAACTGCTCACTAAACAACTTATCTGGGTTGAAATCCAAAAATGTTCCATTAATTTTAATGGAATGACTTTGGAATTAAACTATCATGGAGCACAATTTGCACAATTTGCTCCTTAATGACAGTTATTTGCAGAAGGGAAGCTGTTTCATGTAATCAGTCAGAGCACCTGCTTTTGTAATCAGCCTGTGGAATCAGACAGATTACATGATTACTACCAAACATTGTGCAGATACATTCGGAAAGAATTCATTGCTACTTCATAATTTTAATCAAGGTTGTAGAAAAAGACCCACTGAAGAAATAAAAATAAGGTTCCATCTCATCAGGTATTAGGAGGATGGAAGAGAAGCGTGACGTTTGCCTGAAGTCTGTTTCTGAAACAGATTTGAAACTTTTAAACCAATTTTTTTCCACCAAAATTCCAAAGAAAAATTAATCATTTTATAAGCTCCACATAGGGCTTGAGATCAATCTGCAATCCACTGAGATCATCGTTAATTTTAACACTATTTTAGAGTAGCAAGGGAAAAAGGAATTGGTAATGGACAGGATAACCCCTCAGACTCATGGTACAATACGAAGGACTTGTGTGGATGATGAAAATTAAGACAACAACCTCTTCCCAGTGAGATCTGCTAGGAGATTCTGCCACGGAATAGAAATTTTTACTAGAAAAAGTCGCAAAAAGTATAATTTTGGCACACCCTCTACCAAGTCACTGAGCATTTGTGCACTTTTTGTTTCTTATTTTAATTTCTAATTATGTTATAAAATAGTTTTCTTCAAAGACCATACTCAGTAACATATTTAACACGAAACAAGCTGAGAAATAGCATAAATTCAAAAATCTTGCAGATAGGAACTTCACATTGGATTTGTATAATAACTACTTCAGAAGAAAACAATTAGACTGCATAGCATGTAAAATGCTTCAGCATATCCATAAACAGACTGAAAAATCACTGAAAAAATAATCTGCAGTCTATTATCCTGATACACAGCAGCAATACTGAGAAGCAACTAAGATACCTGACAGTAAGACTCAATCATAACACTATTATGAATATTTTCAATATGAGGAACTTCAACATTGATTCAGTACCCTACATATTAAAAAAGAAGAATATTTGCATTTTGAATGTATAGTATGATTCAAATCCAAAATATTACAAGTTTCTCTCAGCAGTGTGAAAATAGCTCTGTGTGATGTTTGAACCAGTTTAGGAAAGTTTTTCAGTATTAAAAGACTCTTGGAAAACATTGGTTACTTTAAGCCTTTTAATAAAACTCCTCTAGTTATAAAGAAAATCCAAGAGTATTCTAACCTTTTTCCTCAGTTTGATTGTGGACTATGGCATGGAAGTGTTATTTTTCTGCACTTTTTTCATGTAAAAAAACCTCCAAACCCCAAAATTAAGCAAATGACAGTTCTCCAAAAGACAGATAAGCTTCCAGCAGTTGAATTCAGCACAGAAAAACTGAGGTGCTCATGCTTCCAGTGTTCCTGCATTATCTACAGTTTATCAGCTCTCCCAGCTACCTGGGGATTGAAGAGTTTCTGTAATCATAAACTTGCTAACTCTATTATACTAATGGACATACTGTCAAGCAGGCTCTTGGAGCATTAAGATGAATGACCATTTTGTCAATGAAAAAGCATAATGAATGACTTAATTTTTAAGAAGTTGCATGCATAATTACACATGCAAGTAGATGCAGACATGAGACTGCATCTCATGCACGTTTACTGAAGCAACAACTGAATTTTCATCATCACTATGGGCACAGGTTAGCGTTTTGTGCTTACAGATATCTATACACTTTTATATACACATGTTCCAAACATATGAATGAAGCCACTCCAGACTGTTGTTGGAAACAAAGCATAACCTTCTGGCTTTGTGTCTGGAAGAAAAGCTAAGAAATCAAGTTACATAGAATAGAAAAGGCTAAGATTAAGATAAAATTTCAACGCACATTTGATTGGATACCGATTTTATGTTTATAAAATGTAATATATTTCATCTGACAGAAAAACAGATGCACAAATATCAAGAAGAAATACAGATACAATATATTTTCCTTAATATTTACAACAGAACATCTTGATTTCCTCCATCAAAAGCATTTCTATGTTGACTACCAATCCATATAACACATTCCACCTGTATGATGAAACCACACATCATGCCCTGATGGAAAGAAACACATGAAGCATCACCATTTAATTAGATTGACTGAACACAATTCTATTTGTTTGGTCAGCAATGCACATACCTGCTCACATGGTTTATGTGTGGCTGTATTTGCAGTGTGCTCTTAGCATCACAATACATCTTTTTTACATTACCAAAAGAAACCAAATCTTGATGTGCTACCTCAGTATTTATTCCCTCCATATTTCTATGATTTCCTGCTATTTTTAGCAGAACTTGCTGGAACTGAAAATCAGAAAGAAATCATGAAAACATCAATTTTTCTTATTGCCAGATCTTCTGTCTGGTCTAGTGCTAGAGAATCCTTTCTCTACATCCACTCACAGTGAGACCTCTTGCTGGATGAGTGGATCCAATGAATCCAGTAGGTTTACTCCTGCATCTAGATGCTAATGTACACAACAAGTAAAGTCACTGAAACTGGGCTCCAACACGTTGTTTGTTCACAGTAAAATCCCATTTGTTTTCACAAATGTGTGTATCCAGCTCCTAATATCCCAGCACTCCTGTCCCAGAGATATGGACCAGAAATGCTGGAGCTGTAATTGCCAAAACTTACACTGAAGTTTCTTGTGCAACCTTGGCTCAGCATCTCAGGTATTCATCACAAATTAGCCTTTGAGCATTTGTTCTTGCATATCGACCCACATACCTTCTTCAGTCCCCTGCAAAAGATCGATATCTAACCTTCAAAGACCATTTACTACCTAATATTAAAACAACCAAGTAGCAGATACAGGAAATAAAAATTCAGTGTAAACTTTACCTAAAGCCAGCCAGAATTATAAGCAACTGAAAACTCCTGCATTAGGAAATACCAGGGAACTTTAATGACAATCAGAAGTACTTGGATCATCCCTTTGACAGCACATGCAGCACAATCCCATAGTTTTGCTATCTGTGCATTTTATTTTCTATTGCCATGGGATCTGCTGGCAATAATGTATTGCTATTAATGTGTTATGAAAGATGTCTCATATGATTTGCTTCAAACCCCTGCTAGCTTGTCTGTACCCCATGTTAGCAGGAGGTTTATTTAGGATCTGTTGCTCAGTGTTTTGAACTATACAATTCTTAGCTCCATCAGTGTGCAGGGAACCCAGGGAGAGGATTTTTACTTTGTATCACCAAAATCCTTTATCAACTTCTTCACTTCCACTTAACAGAAAAGTAATTTTTTGTCTGTTCTTCCCAGCTTTACAAACTATGACATATTTCTCCTTTCACATTGACTGGCTTTATTTCAGCCTCATTTCATGTCTTCCCTATTGGCCCTTTTTACAAACATGTTAGGGTCAGATTGCATTTTCAATAAGAAGAACTTGAGTTTAATTTATTATCATGTTTAAAAAGTTCTATATCATTGTTATCAATATGATGTCACCTCTGGGTTTTTTTTTTTTTTTTTTGATTGCTTAGTATATGACCTGCTGTATGTAACAACCTCACATTTGGTGAAGCTGAAGGTTGAGAAGACCTATTTCTTCTTTTACTCCTGTTTGAGTGCTCTTGCCCTAAGATGAGTCCAAAGGGAGGAGGAGCTTTCTGCCCTCTGGTTCTATTTGTTCATGTTCTTGATGCAGAGCTGGAGGCTGAGGCAGGGAGCACTGTGCTACTTTGTGGACATTTTTTTATTTCAATGGATTTCAGCTATTCTTGTGTTTTAAGTCACCAGAAGCCTTTAAGTTACAAGCCTCCAGTAATCCAGTTAAATATTGGGAAAGTGCTACAAAAGCATTAAATGCAATTGTTAATATCTTCCAGGGGCTCCAACAGCTCAGATCATTCTTAACTGCCCCCTTGGCTGCACACAGGGCTGTATTACTCATCTCTGGAGGGAGATGTGTCCAGTCAACTTTATCCACTGCCAAATATGTTTATTTATTGCAGCACTTCAGTACATTCCCTAAGCTCTTCTGTTCAATAGCTGGTGGAAGAGGCAGGATTAAAAGACTGCTTCTCAGCATCTTTGGCTATCTTTACATTTTTCTTCAAAGACATGTATAGGACAGAAGCTGCCCCATGGCTTTTAGAAGCAGAGATGATGAGTGATCCTTTTTGGCTGTAAAGCATACCTTGCAGCTGTCCCTGATTTTTACTTCTAAAGTTCACTACCCTCCTTGATCTCAATTGTAACTTTACTGAAAAACTGAGGCAAGGAAATGTCAGATTATAAAACAAGGCAACAAGCTTTTGGAAACAACATTCTCTTTTTAAAAAATTCGCAACAAAAATGAAGAACTTCATGGCTTAGTGCAAAATTTAACAGTATGCCTGCTTCCAGGCAAAAGCATATTAATAATTTGTTTAAATGACAAATTTTTATGATGCTACAAATTCTTAAGGCACTCTCTACATGGAGGGGTCAGAGAAAGCAAGAAGCCAAATGTCTTTAAAGGTACTCGCTAAGTGAAAATTAATGTGATGCTTTTTTCCTCTTTTAACATACCCATAGGGACTGTTCTAACAGCCAAGAATACTAACAGGTTTCACTATTCTAAACACAAAATCAGCTTGTGAAAGCACAAGTTTCCTCTGAATATTCTCTAAGCCCAGCCCTCTCCCATCTTCACCATCCTTCCTTCTTGTCTTCCTCCCCAGAAGGGAATCCTTCAGATACAAAGGCAGCATATTACAGCTGAATTATTTCCTAATTTAAATAAAAGCAACCCAAATGCAATCGAGATGCTTTTATTTGAATTAGGAAATAAACTGCCTTTTCAAAGAACTTACCCAAAGGTATCTCATTCCCTGATGTGACCTTAGTCATACAGCTGGTCTTTTGACAAATAATGAAATGTTTGCAAGTCTAGAATACCTTAGGTAAGACAAAATCCACATGCTAGCATCATTAGCCTAGATGCAGATTAAAAAAAAAAAAAAACGCAAAATGGAAGCATTCACCTTGATGCCTAATATTTAGCATAATCCAACAATGTCTTACCTATATGCTTTTTCAAAGAGAGTTACTTCTTCACCAAAGATGCAGTTCATTCTTATTAAAGAATTGAAGGCCATACTCATGTAGTACCAGGAGCATGAAACAGTTGTCTACTTAGAGGGTGCTGCTCATTAAATTTTTTGGAAGGCTTATTTCAGACGAGATAGATTTATTGGATGAGGAAGATTAAGGAGGCCACTGCTTTTCAATTACCAGTAGACACAGCAGTACATATTTGTGCTTCATATGACATGGTCATCATCGTGTAGATATGTAACTTGCCTCAACCTTTCACCCTGCCTTCTGTCCATCCACACTTGGGACTACAGCTGTGTCTAAATTCAATACATTTACCAGGTAGGGATTACCTCACATTTTCTATGCACTGCACAAACATTAACTTATTAACCTTCATAAGAGCCAAGGGAGATTCATCTGAAACCTATTCAAATCCCACTGGAGGATATGGGAAGATTCAGCTTTGAATCAGGCTCGCATATAAGTGAAGCAAAACATAAGATTCTGTTTAACTTAACACTACATAACAACCCAAACTTCAGTCAAGGTCAGTTTCATCCTCTCGATTATTTACGGATGTTCCAACTCCTCTGGCTGTTTAAAACATTCCTGTTACTTCTGGTTCTGCTTACAACAGCCAGAGTGTTACAGCAAATCTCACAGAGAGGACAAAATGTTCAAGTTTCATGAACTTGTGGTTTCATCTAACCATTTTTAATATTTTTAAAGCAATGCTTATGCTCTGAGAAATGAAGATTTTATCTAAATCATTACTGAATGGACAAGGGTACTTGCTTTGACTGCAGCATGTTTTAGCCTATGCATTTTTAAGTTTATGATTGTCACAGAGTACAGTAATATAATTTTTCTAAGGTGTCTAAGTATACCTTTTCCATTGATACATATTCTTGTAAGTACGTTAGTCACCTTAAAAATTATCCTATCTATGGTTAATTATGTGTAATAGAAAAATCAAAAAATGTGATTCTGTGATTTCTACTGTGATTACTTAATGAAGTTTTCAAAACTCAAAATGAACTTAATATTTAAATTAATTAATTAATAAAGGCTTTTTCTTTATAGCTATGATAAGTTAATCACTTATAAAAGGAATAACATAACTGGAAGTGTTTAAAGCAGGTTTGAATGGGTCTTTGAGCCACCTGGTCTACTGGAAGGTGTCCCTGCCTGTGGTAGAGGGGTTGAAATTAGATGATCTGAAGGGTCCCTTCTAACCCAAACCATTCTATAATTCTATGATAAAAATTTCAGAAACCTTCTTATATTGCTGAGATATTTGCTGTTGAGATTTTGGGATTGCATTTGGGGTTTTTTGTAAATAACCAATGTCAGAAATCCTTAACTTAAAATTAAAAACTTAAATTAAAAACCCAGTTAAACTACAGCCTTTTCTTAAGGGCACAAAGATATAACATTATTCTGCTTGCTAAGCCATATCACTTGATGCCAAACACAGTTAAATTCTTCAGGTTCAGTTTGTAAATTCAGTATTTATTTCCCAAAAGACCAAACAACTGCCACAAACTTCAAAAATCATGAAGGACCCAACCCATTCTGAAATGGACCACTGGGACTCTTTCCTTTAAATATTAGTACACAGAAGAAGGAAAACTTCAATTAGTATGTGCATTAAACAAAGTAGTATTGTCCTTGTGTACTTCCCCAAAGCTTTTTTCAGAATTCATAACAACGAGACTGGGAGAACCTGAGTCCAGGTTCAAAAAAAAAGGGTTCTCTTGAAAACTCTTCCAGCTGCCTGGTAGCTGAAATGCTTTAAAGTGTTCTAGCAGAACTTACTATCAAACAGAGTCCTCTCATAAATATAAGCCACATTATCTAGGGTTTCCCTGCAAAAAAATAAATTATGAAAAACAAACTTTCAAATAGAGGCCAGGTTTGAAAAAGAAACAAATATTTGGAGGAACATAAAACACCTTTGCAAGAAGAGCAAAAGAAACGCTTGTCTGTTTCTGCACATTCTTTCTACTACTCTCTTTTATTTCAACAATTTTTCATTCCCTTCTTGTTCAGTAACAACTATTTTGGGAAATTTTGAAATTTCTTCAGTAGACAGTTGTACAACAGGTAAGGGGCTTAGGCAGGAGAACACTGCAGTAAAAATCCTTCTGTTGGAAGATCTGTATTTCTGACTCATTGGAAAGGATGTGCCTGTTAGAAGGAGCACAAAAAAGCTGACTATAATGTATAACAGGAATTATTGAAAAACTTATATACATCATCTGCAAGCCAAACACTGTGTCACAAATATCAATAAAGGCAACTTCCAACCCTGAGCAGCTGGTAAAAACAAATATGATTAGTACTTGAATAAATATATTGACGTCCCCCGGAAAATCCTGGTTTAAAATTTTATACTGTCAGGAAGAAAATTATTAATTTGACTGTAACAGAACTTTGGCAGATGGGATGACCTTGACTCACAGTGTGAGAAGCTGTCCTGGCACAAACACAGGATTGCAAATTTAGGCAACAGTTTTGACTTTAAACTGCAGAATTATAGAACCTCCCAGGGTAGGAGGTTGCACTTGATTTAATTCACTATATTTTGACTTTTTTCACGCATCCAAGCTTGTCAAGGAGTGAACTAGATGGTTGCTGCATTATCTGACAGCTACAGCTACATGGTATATGGGCATTGCAAAGAATTTCAGCTGGATAACTTTTTTGATGATAAAATTTCACTATACAAAGTGCTTAGGACTTTTCATCTACTAGAATCCAAAACACCATGCACAGCTTTATATTCTCCTTCAGATCTTCTCTATTAATATGGTACACACTTGAGAGGCTTATCTTTTACAGAAAAACACATTATACAGCTTCAAGAAATTTGCCAATACTTTTATGTCACATTGGTCAAACTGTGATGAGACACAAAAGCGTCCGTCTTTTAATAATACAGAATCTCAAAGTAACAGGCTAAATGGAAAGCACTTATGCTAAGCTATTATATACAGAATATATTTTTTTCCTTATAACTAATGTAGTTGATATAAAATAGGATACTATGTGACTGGTAATCCCCCCAACCCTTTAGGATTGGTCATTTGTGTCTTAGCCTGGCCTTGATCTGTGCTTAAGCTAAAAGAGGACATCAGTTCTGGATTCCATTTTCACTTTCCTGTTCAATGACACACATGACATTGAGGTTTTCTCCTCATCTGGTTTTAGCTGGAAAAAGAAGATCACAAAGAAATACAAATTACACCAGATGAGCCCAAGGCACACTACATGTGCTTCACATTTCAAATGTTAAATAGTTTACATCATACAACTAATGAGAAAAAACTTTTTCAAACTGGTTAGATGGCATTAAGTGGGCTTAAGTCTGAAAACAGACAAGACAACAGACAAGAGAGCAAATGAGCATGAGCTACTAAGGCTGAAATCCTCAGAAGAGTTAAGGAGAAGATGGAATAGTGCTGCTTTCAAAGAGGAGTAATTGTTTTATATTAGTGAGATTATAAAAGTTACTCATTAAAAAGCAAAACGCACTATATCCAAAATGAAGATTACAGGAAGGGATAAAAACAAATGTTTAATTTTTAAATCAGCTTCTAGTGTCTGACTTTGATATACCATTAGTGCTCACTTCTCTATTTCTTCAAATATCAGTGACAATATTGCAGTGAATATTGGAAGAAATGCAGAAGCAGGATTTCACTGGGGTCACAAAATATGTTTAACATGCAAACAGATTTCTTACTTAAAAAGTGGGTCTCACTATAGCTGAAACAAAACCACTTTAAAAAAATATGTCTGGAAACTGATCACCTACTAGGTGGATTCAATGCAGGAAAGTAGGCCTAGTGCAATGAGGAATTACAGAAATATGATGGAGAAAGCAGTAGTCTTGCAACTAAAAATGGCCACTGTTCACAGAGATTTAGCCCCAAACAGATTGCATAGTCCCCTTAACTGCATACAAATAAATAGAAATCTGGCTGAATGTTTATGCTTTCACTTCCTTGGCAAGAAAACACAACAGCTATATGCATCTAGCAATAAATACTGCCCCATTTCCTAAAGCAGCTGCCTCTGGCCACTGAACAATTCCTATTAAACCCTTTCTTCCCTCTCTTCCCAGCAAGGCAGCACATTTCAGCAGTACAAACTGCACCCCAGTGACCACCCATCCTGCTCCAGGAGCTGTCATTATCTAGGGCTGACTCTGCCAGGGAATCACAATGAAGAAGCCTCTCCACTTTCCTGTCTATTGCACTTTTCTGTAAAGATGATGATGATGGTGATAATACCTTTCAAATCACAAAAATAAAGGGGAATGATAAGGGCTGTAAATGACTTATAGAACATACTGATATAATGGGGAGCAACATTTAAGTGTAAAGTGTATTTAAGTTATATCAGCTACAAAAAATAGACCACAAAAGCATATTGGAGCTTGCAGTAATATTTTTTGCTAATTAGTGGTGCAGAGAGAATGAGGAAACTGGCCTTTCAATACCCATCACTAATGAGACTCAATTTAGGCCTTTTACATAATCTACTTATCAGAGCAAAGAAAATCCCCACCCTATCTGATAGATATATACTGGGATAAATTTCCCAGAGAGATTTGCCTCAATCATGAAACCAAGCAGAATGTTAAGACTTTGATGTGATGATTGAGGCTTAAGATGAAAATCACTCTACAAATGAAAAAAAAAAAAAAAGTGCCTTCTAAAATAACAGCTGGAAAAAGTTCTATAATCAATAGAGAATGAATGATTGATAATGGTGTCTCAGACCAGAACCTAGCCAATGCTTTTCCTGGGCACAATCATTAAACTTTTGAAAGTGCTTATATGCTCTGAATAAATTTAATTTGAAGTTAATGTGTTAGTTTGCCCTTTTTAAAAAAAAAAACAAAAACACATCACACATAAGGATGTACCTGAGAACCACTGTGGTTAACTAAATCAGTCCTTCATATACCAGTTAGAAGAAATTTAAGAGTATGCTTATAATATTTTCTTGTGGCATCAATATCTTTGCTAGTCAGATACTACTTCACCACTTTTTACAGAACCAAATCATTGAGCCCATAATGAAGCTACTGCTTTTTCTTGGCTATTAAAAAAAATAAGTTTGTTTTCAGTCTCAGAACAAAAATACCACAATACAGAAATCCACAAATTAGCTATCATCTAATGTGAAAACCCACAGAAAAGGCAGGTGCAGACAATGTCCTGGAAACTTGGGGGATGCTTATTCCAAGACCTGGGCACGCTGGGCAAAACCTAGTCATAGTTTACCAAAATATATCCAGCAAAGACAGTTGATGATGCATTTGTTGAAAGATTTCACAAAAGATAGACTTTAGACATTGCCAATGACAGATTTTCTCCAAAGGGTTTTTCCAACCAGAACTCAAAAAAAAATGTATACCATAATAATAGCTACTACAAGACCCTTGTTTTACACATTGCACCCACTGATCTTTTTGCCAAGGTATGTTCCCTTCAGGTATAGACCTGACCCAAAAGCTGATGTTCTCCAACATGGGACTCAGAGATGCCAGGGAGGAAAGCAGCAGGATTTCTACTGCTACTTGCATCTATAACATCTACATGCATCTATTAGTGATTTAAAAACATGCCAAAGGGAACCAAATTTGAAATCATATGAAATTTACCTACTTTGTCAACACAAAATTTATCTAAAATTTTCAGCAAATCAAATGAACCTGAAACACATTATTTAATCAACTCTACATATTGTAAGGTCCAAACAGAGGATGACACATTAGAAACATGTTAATTTAGAAAACCTTTGCTCATGAAGCAACCTGAATGAAGTCAACCTGAGTGATTTTTCTTAAAAATCCCTTTAAATACGTATTTTGTGCAAACTCAGTTAAGTTGAGCAGTTTTGAGTTTTACTATACGGATCTATAGGGTTTCTTTTCCTACTGGAAAACTACATAGAAGTTGTTAATTGTTACATCTCAGAACCAAAAACTAAGGGTAATTAATGAAAGTGATTTAGAAGAACTAAAATCACTGAGCTAGCTGATCTCAGCTACAGCTGCTAAGCAAATGTTATGTTGTTCTACTTTTAAGTGTTATCTGTATACATACATATCTTTTCTACATGCCATCCCTGCATGTCCTTGCATATTGTCCTGTACCCTTTGTTATTGACCAACACCTCCACAGGAAAGCAAAAAACCACAATAAATTTTAATTCATTTCTGTTGAACTTTTAGCTGATTAAGGTAAAGGATGACACGATTTGACCTCCCATTAAGAAATGTGAGCAAGTGTTGCTTTTCCAGACAAATTATCAATAACATTTTAATTAAGGTTTGATTGAGCCAAAGCAATTATCACATGGCAGCAGGTAGTGAGCAGCGAAGAGCTCGGGGTATCATTCTTTCCCTGCAAGGGCTGGAAGAAGACAGGGTAATTACTATTGACGAGGCTAATCTTCCAGTCTTCTAACCTCAGGCATGCTCAGAGAGACAAATCCCACTCAGCATTCCTTGTCGACAAATTGGTCATTTACATAAACATGTTTTCTCGCCAACATACGCTATTGCAGTAGATTTCCCAAAGATGGCAGCAGGCCAGACACTTACTTAGCAGCCAATGTTCATGTCTTTTGCATAAACATATGTGCTTTTCTAGCCTTTATATATGAGTCTGGAGACTAAACCTTACTAAGGGCAAGTGGAGCTTTGGGTCAAAACCTACTGACGAGGGTCCCTGCCTTTGAAGTCACTCCCTATTATCATAACAGCATACAGCTATAGTGCTTTTTTCCCCACTGGACATTTCCTGTCCCCCCAAGGAAACTTTCAAGGTTTTTGGAAATAAAATTACTGTTAGACAGAGCATACACAATTTTTTTACATACTGGTTTAGCTGTCCAAAAGCATTATTTCAACACTGCATCTACATTATCCACAAAAAGCAGTAACCCATGGTGTGCCCTGCCCAGGTTGTTTCAACACGGAGTTTACATTTGTTCTCCAGATACCAGACTGAAGCTGGGGAAGGGTATTATTTCATTCACAAGGTTTATTCACATGCAGATGCTGCATTTATTACTGTTCACCCCCTTGTCCCCTCAAAGATCAGATTGGCTCCATTCTCAAGGGTTGAGAGCACCCTGCCAAGACGCTTATCTGCAATAGGACTAATGTAGATTTTTGCAGTAACAATTACTGATAATAGTGACTGCCCACCCAGCTCATGGATATTTCTGTGGTCTTCTATATGATATTGGGAAAATAAAATTAAATCAGGAAAAACCCCTTATATCTACCTCTTATTAATTATATTACTTTTTTTTTTCCTTTCTTTTAATTTTTTTTTAGACTAAGCAAACTCAAATGCTGCAGTATAAACCAAGTGGATACACAAAAACATTGACAGAATGTAGACAGATTTTTTAGAAAGTGACCTCTGTCATGTCCTTCAAACATTTTACAGGCTATCCCTGCTGATGAACAGCTATCCCATCTCACAAGGCTCCATCACACAAGAAATAGGATATCTAATTATTCTGCATCCATCACTGGAATGATCTAAGCTTGGACTAAGAAATAACTACCGTGACATCTCATTTAATACTAGATATATTTTAAAGATGATCTTTATAAAACAGACTTCCTTGTAAAAATAAACCAAACCAAAAAAACTGAAACCAAAAACAGAAACCAAAAAGGAAAAATCAAACATTTCTGTACATCCAATTTAACATTCTGCATCTTCTCTAATTATTTCACAAAGAAATTTGCAAATGCATTTGCAAATTGTGATTACAGTCTTCCAAAGGCTAAAATTCCAATCATCATATGAGGCCTTTTCTGCTTCGCTAAGTACATTTCTCTAAATGTTCCTGACTCTCATTGCAGGTCAGGGGAAATATTGTTAGTATCTATCACTTGCACAGTGTCAGAAAAACAGTCATGCACTTCCTGCAGACAGATGGGATGCTATTCTGAAAGGCATAAAATCAAAGTAGGTAAAGAAATAAAAAGAGAATGGATAAAAGCATTCCTAAGCTCAGTACACATTTTGTTGTCTCAACTCTATTTGCTTTGCTTTCCACATTTCTTTGTAAATAAAGTCATAGCCTGATAAGCGGTGGGCAGCAATGTGTACAAACCCTGCAATATACACTCCTCTCTGGTATCATCCATGCTGAGACTAAATGGTGGAACAGTATCACAGGGCCTTATCTGAATACATTCCCAGGCTGCCTCCTGCCTCAAAAACCCTTCTGTTTTATTTCCTACATGGCTAAGGATTTTACCTACACTTTACACTATAAAACAAAAAAAAAAAATCACTGAATTTGTTTGTGCTTCCACAAAAGAACTGTAGAAATTCACAATGGTGAGCAGTGTAACAAACACTTTGGACACAGGTAGTCCTGCAAGGAGTAGGGAGTTGAACTTGACAATCCTTATGGGTCCATTTCAACTAGAGACATCATCTGAGACTCAACAAGTAAAAATGGAAAAAGTAACTAACTGAAAGATGCATTTATTAAAATTCACCTGACAGTTCAATCCCTTTTGTCCTTGAAAAGTTTAGTTACAGCTTGAAGATGACAGCTGTAGATTTCCCTCCAAGAGGTTTCAGAGTTTTCTCTCAATATGTTCATCATGCACTGATACTTTTGCAGGGCTAAAACAAAGATTACACTTTCTCATATCTGTTGTCAGATACTAATAACATGGATTCTAGTAAGTCTGTAAGGATTTGGTCTGAAACTTTTCAATCTGTGTCCCAGTTCCTTACAGTCTCCTTGTGATGGGATTAGCCAGGGAGGAAGGGATAACACATTGGCTATTCATAAACCTCGGGCTGTTACCTCCCAGTTTATCTATTTTTGAGAATAGTTATAAATTTTGACATTACATTACTGCACTAATGAAATCAGAGGAAACCTTCACAATAAATATCGAGTGAGAATTGAGGAACTTTTGCTGTCAGGTTCCCAAGATGGCCAAGGAAAATATCCCGTGAGGTGCTTCAAGGACATCACAGGTCAGTGGGGCAGCATCCTTAGTCCAAATCTGATTGAAATAACACTGATAACATTTCCTCTGCCCTGAGTGTTGCAAAAAGTGTTGCTTCATGGGCTGCATAATTCAAAACCGTGGGGAATTATATTCTCTCCCAAACTAAGCACCTCCTCATTGACAGGCACAGGTAGATGGCATTAGTTACCACACAGCTCCTGGAGCTCTCCATTTACCAACATGGCTGTAATTAACCTTCCCACAAGCACATTGCTGTTGCCATGGGGATCCACCCTGGACATGAAGACAGTTCCATTCTGGCTGCATGTGCCAAGGACAAGCCACGCTTCTGAAACTGCGCTGTCATGAAGGGCTGTCAGAGCAGTTGTGAGCATCAGCACCTTGGCAAGAGATGGGACGACGCTTCAGGAGGACACTCATGACTAATCTAATAAAATGAAGGCCACAAGAGGTGCCAGGGAACCCAGAAAGCCACGTCATACCAGTTCAAATCACCTTTCCTCCCACTTCTCCAGAGTAAGTAATCACTGCAGAAAATAAAAATTTCAAAGCAGGAGGAAAGAGTGCAGGAGAGCACTCCCCTGCATTTCCATATATAAATGATATCATAGTAAACAACAAATTAAAAACAAACAAACAAAAGTCTTAGCTCTTTAACCTAATCTACAATAGGCACAGACACTCAATAACACTATTTATTTTAAAATTAATTCAGCAGACTTACCTATCTGAGAAAACAAGAATCATAAAATCTAAACAGAGTAGCACCTTTACTAGATAATATTTAGTTTGCACACCACAATTTGCATTATAATCACCACCTACTTTCTTCTTCGAAAGGATTTCTAAAGACCAACATAATGAGATTTCCAATTTATTGTATTTGTAATTGTACGTTACCGTATGAATCTCCAGCATTATTTAAATTTATCAAATAATATTTATTAGTAGTCTAGGAAGCCTTTAATTCAATAGTAATCTACATTTGTGAAATAAAGAACTAGAATACATTTTGAGTTGCATTATCTTTTCTTTCTTAAAAAATTGAATTTGTATATTCACTAATTCTCAAAATTCAGTGTCCCTTACATCTTTAGATCATTAACTCCTTTGGATCCTAATACACCATTAATGAAATCAAAAGTAAAAAACCCAATCCATTTGTAGATATGAGAAGGAATTTCTAACATGAAACATTCTATCACAATGTAAAAGAACTAATGATGTGTTCCTCAGGTTTCCTCAGAACTATTTCATCTGTCCATATTTAGGGAGGTAAAAAAGCACTCAGGCATCCAAAACTGAAACCAGACAAAATTTAAGCAGAGTCCAAACACGAGAGCTACAAAGTAATTTTTACTGTAACACCTCCCATATTTCATGGTCCCTGAGATCTTCTGCTTTCTCCTGGGAAAAACAAAACAAAACAAAAAAATAGCAACAACAACAACAACAACAAAAAAAAAAGCCCAACCAAACAAAAAAATTCTGGGATGTTTTGAGTTGGCTGTTGTACACTTGCCAACTTTCCAAAAAAAAAAAAAAAAACCACAAAAAGAAAAAGCCCAAACAAACAAAAAATTCCTGGGATGTTTTGAGTTGGCTGTTGTACACTTGCCAACTTTCCTCAGCTCTATCTGTAAATGCACCTCACCTCCAGCTAAGACTCACAAAGTCAGGCATCCATGGGTCTAAAATTTGTGTCTACTAATCTGGGAGATGCACTCAGCCCATGCCCACAAGCATGGACAGCAAGAAACTGAAAAAAGTGGAAAACTAAGAGCAGAAGACAACAGCAATGCCCACATTTTCCTAATAGCATGCAATGGCTGAGCATTCTGCCCGGGAAGTGCAAGACCCGATACTACACCTTCACCTGAAAACTACTTATTTATTATTGCAGAAGAATAGGAATATAAAAAGCATAAAGCAGTCAGTCAGAAGCTGCAGCATGATTCTGAGCTGTGCTTTCCCCTGACAGACAAATGCCTATCCCAGGAACACTGCAGGCAGGCCACAGACACATTTTTGCATGCTGTCTTTGTTCACATTTTCCTGACAAACAGCACAAAGGCATTTCCAGGCTTCAACAGCATTAAGACCAATTCAGTTTTGTAGTGGCACCACCAATGGCTGGGAACTGCAGAATGGGCAGGAGCAGGTTATCAGCATTTCAAGGGCAGCAGTGGCTGCAGGGGCTTCTGTGTGAAAGGCTAACAGCAGGATGGAGGTACTGGGATCTGCCTGATTTGGAAGAGCTGGCTCTGAGGGACCAGGATCACAGCTATTCAAGCTGCAGATGGTTGAAAATCTCTTTCTTTCTCTTCCCCCAAACCATGTTTCTTCAGGCATCTCACTCTCTTCCCTTACTTCCTCATGACACTGCTGACAGTCTGCAGCTGCTGCTACACCTTAGTATAACATCCTGCAGTCCCAGGAAACTGGCTCCTGCTTTGAGCTGGCCAGACAGTGCAGCACACTTCACATCTTGCACACCTGACAGTCCTCATCTGTTTTATAAAGAGCATGTGCTGGAAGGTGGGATTGGGGCTCCATTCCTGGAGCTGGATATTCAAAGAACAACTGATGATATTCAGCAGTGTTGTAAATCCTCTCCCAGGTCACCTTCAGACCTGCTGGGTGATACAAAAGGCTCCTACCCTCAAAAGGCTTAATTCCCTCAAAAGGCTTTGTGGATATGAGGGTGAGGATGCCTCAGTGCCCTTTTAGGGCATTCAAGACTTGTTTAAGTTAAAACGAAAATTGCTTTTCTGCTCTTTTTGCTTCTCTTTTGCTAGGGACCTGCTCCCATTTTCACTGGGCTGGTCCAGAACTTACAGCACTCAATAGGAAGAACTGTAATGACAACAGTTTCTTTGAACAAGCAATTTGATATTGACCTCAACAGTGAGTGATCAGGCTTTCAAACACGCACACAAATTTTTGCCCTTCTCAGTACAGAAGAAACCAGCTTCAACAAGGAGTAGGGTCTCTGTGCCAAAAATGAATCTGGAAGGAAATATATGATATTTCCATGTCCACAAATACACGAAACACCCAAAACCATGATGGGTCCCATCACATTGATTACCAAAAGATGACCTTTACTCTTAATTATTTTCATGCTTCTGAAGGTTTGAGTACAAAGCCTGTCATAGCTGAGTTTTTAATGGTTGGAAGTATTTGAATATGCCCACTGTGTTTATGTATTAAGCATTGTTGATGTACTCTACCACTAAGTAACTTCTTCAGTTTAAAATCAAAACAACATAATAAATTTTTGTATTTGAATATGCCCACTGTGTTTATGTATTAAGCATTGTTGATGTACTCTACTACTAAGTAACTTTTAAAATCAAAACAACATAATAAACTTTTCTTCAAGGCACTGCTGTAGTGGTAATCCAAGAGGAGAGGCAGAGCCTGCATTTCAGAGATCCTCCACTATGTAACTGTTTGAAAGACACTTCGCTGTGTCTTACAACTGCTTTTATCACTTTCAGTACTGAGCAATCTTTTCCCTATTACCAGTTACATCCTCCTGAAATAAGTGTTGGAAAGCGCCTGCTCCTCTGTTTAATGTTAAAAGTTACCATTTGGTCACTGTAACTTTCCAAATTGCAGCAGTTTTTTCTTGGGATTTCTATATGTTCTTGCCATCATGCAATCAGGTACCTGCAATCAGGTACTTAAACCAGACACTAAAAAGCTTAGGGAAAATTAGACACTGAACTATGAACTTTTCTGGGTGACCTTATACAACTTTTCCTTGTGATTCATGCAATTAATCTGGAGAAGAAAAAAAAAAACCAACAAAACTGCCAAGCTAAAACCGCCAAACTTTTTTTCCCCCCCCCCCCCGCAAAAACCCCACACCCAAACAAAAACAACAACAACAAAGACCAACAAAAATAAACAAACAAAACCCAAAACACCACCCACAACTGTGTAAAACTATCTCAGATCTTGAAGAAAATTGGAGGTGACATGTCATCTGAGCTCACCTTGCAACACCATCCTACTACAGGGCTGCACACATTGCTGAAATTTTGATTTTATAAATTATGTATACTGCACATTGCTAAAAGATACAAGTGCAATCTTGAGAAGTCAGAAGTGCCAACTGGCTAAATCACTATATTTCTTTAAACTTACATTCTGAACTTAGAAATCACTGTGAAAATTTCAATTAGTGCAAACTATGGTGCACTAATAAGCTGAGTACAGTATCCTAGTTTGCAACTTTGATTGTACTGAATTCATGAGCTTACCAGTGAAACATCACTAATGTGGTAGCAATGGATATTTGCTTATCAAGAAGAAATCACTCTAATCAAAAATTTACCCACCTAACAATGCAGTGCCTTTTTTGAAGCCTTATGTGCAGTGTCTGTGAAAGGTGCAGAGACATTGCAAGAATTTAGGCCATCATAATATGACCCACTGTTTCTCAGTCCAGGACTTGAAAAGGTGTCTTACTTCTGGAAATATTTTTGCTGCTATTTCTTTTCCTGTGTGTTCCCCACTTCTTCATCACTTGGGTTTTAAAAATTTATTGTTTATTTTCCATTCCTCCATATGCCATTTTCTATCACTTGCTGCTGTCTTCCTCTGCATTTGTCTGGAGCTCAGAATTGAAATGGATTATCTGAACTCAGCACTGTCTCCAGAGGAGTCATCATGATGACAAAATTCAAGGAAATAAAAGCATCTGAGTCACTGATTATTAGGAGGAAAGAGCCAGACAGGACAGGTGGGGAGGAAAGGGAGATGAGCCCAAGATTATTTAAACCTCCCAAGTGAGTCACAATGAATAAAACCCTGAGCCCAGCTGAAAATAAGAACTTAAGAATCAGGAATTATATACTTCAGCAAACATTTTGACAGTGTTTCCCATAGAAATATTTCCCCTTGAAGCACAACAGAGTTGCAAAGGGATTGTTTCTGAGTTGTATTTTAGAGTATCTCACTGACAAATACACAGCTACACACCTTCTCAATTTGCCTGCTTGTCTTAATTTACAAAGATAATCCACAACATGAAGGTATTGTGAGTTCTACTGTTGTAGATTTTGCTAACAAAAATGATGGAGACTATGTCTAAAACCAACCACAATTAGGTAGAAATAGACTCCTCAGCCTTGTCAAGTGTGACAAGCAGCTAGAAAGAAAGCTTTTGGATAAAGTTACAGGTTGCATCCTTTTTCTTTAAAGGAGTGTCAATACTGTGCATTGCAATAATGAAGGAGAAAAAGAAAAAATGAGAAGTTGTCAGGCACTGAGAGGGAGCAGCACAGATTTGGTATGAATTCAAAAAGCAAACAAACAAAACACAGATGTATAGCTTAGTACTTGATTTTGTCCCAAAATAGACAATTTCCAGAACCAACAGCCTAGCAGTACCATTAAATCACTTTAATAAGTACTTTCTTATTTGGTTATTACTGACTTATTTTCTTCCAGTAAAATTATAGATATGCTGAGTTACAGAAATCTCTATAATAAAATTATATTTAAAAATTAAAATAAGTTCTTTTGAAACCTATACAAAATGCCTGCAATGAGCAGGAAATGTCCCTTACTGAAAAATAGATCCTATTATTATTGTTTCATGCTATAGCAGATGTCTTGTCCTTGTATGTACTATCCAAAGTACTTTTACATTTTAGATATTATATCCCTCATAAATCAGAACATTTTTGTAAAAATTTTCTGATTTAATAATCTATTATATTAATAATACTTAAAGCATCTTGCAAACAGTTTGTTTTACCTACAGACTCCAGACAAGCTCTCTTCAGATCATCACACTGATCACAGTCTGTGATCTGTATTCTACAAAGAAGTTCAAGGGACATTCAGGCCTAAGATTTATTAATTTATGCACTTCCCTTACCAAGCAGCACAACAGCAGTTACAGCTTACTCCAAACTGTTTCAAGTTTGAGGGATCTGGACTGATGGGCCAAGGCCAATTTTAGGAGGTTCAACAAGGCCAAGCGTTGGCTCCTGCCCTTGGATCACAACAACCCCAGGCAGTGCTACAGGCTGGGGCAGAGTGGCTGGAAAGGGCCCAGCAGAAGAGGACCTGGGGGTGCTGGTGACAGCAGCTGAGCATGAGCCAGCTGTGCCCAGGTGGCCAAGAAGGCCGATGGCACCTGGCCTGGATCAGCAGTATGTGGCTTGCAGCACCAGGGCAGTGATCATCAGTCTCTTCCCCCAGGTTACAAGGGACAGAACAAGAGGACATGGCCTCAAAATGCACCAGGGAAGGTTTAGATCAGATGTTATGAAAAGTTTCTTCACTGAAAGGGTTATCAAGCAGTGGAACAGGTTGCCCAGGGAAGTGGGGGAATCGCTGTCCCTGGAAGTGTTTCAATGGGTAGATGTGGTGCTTAGGGACATGGTTTAGAGGTAGGTCTATAGCTGGATAAAGGTAAGTTTATGGATGGTTTATGGATGATTTTAGAGGTCTTTTCAAACCCTAATGATTCTTTAATTTGTGATTCTAGGTCTCTTACTCTTCACTAACCATAAGTAAATGCCTTTACTCCAAAATGGTTTGAGTGTGATTTGGTAACTTGATGAATTCTATTGGTCAAAAGCTGTCATTCTAAAAAAAAAAACAAAAAAAAAACAAAAAAAGAACAAAAAAAATCTCTTACTCTTCACTAACCATAAGTAAATGCCTTTACTCCAAAATGGTTTGAGTGTGATTTGGTAACTTGATGAATTCTATTGGTCAAAAGCTGTCATTCTAAAAAAAAAAAACAAACAAAAAAAAAAAAAAAACAAACAAAAAAAAAAACCAACAACAAAAAAAACCAAACTGTCACACTTCATAAAGGTATTATTATTTTTTTAATACACAGCATGAAAATGGTAAGCAACCCTCCTCCCCTTCTCTTTATGTCACTTAATTTCATTCCTTGGATAGCTTTTTCTCTTGGACACAAGCATTCTCTTATTACATTTCCTTTAGGTCTGTTATCTCCAGGGATATTCTGCTCTGACCATTCACTTAATATCATTTTTCTTAACCTTTACAAATGAAAAGATTCTCCCAACAGTATGAAAAGCATTAGATTGGGTTGACGGTAAAGACTGGTGTTCAAAACCATTTACAAATTAGCAGGTGACTAAAAAATCACAACAGTATTACAACAGTATGCAGGAGAAATATCCCTGCTTTGAGTGATCAATTTGAAGAAACACAAATGAATAGCAGAAAATTACCAAAACTTAATGGATTGACAGGCCTATTCTAGAATAAGGAAAGAAAAAGTAAAGTTAAGCCCAGAGGAGTAGATGAGGTGCAACATCTAGGGGTGAGAGTGACAGCCATGCTATTGCACGATCAAGTCTTAACATTATCCTTCCCTCAGAAAAGATCCAGAAGAAGAAACTTTCTAGAAGTGGTAATTCAGACAAATTTCCAGCCACCTATTTAAGCCAGAGTTGGTAAAATCTGGGAAAAAACAAATGAAGAGTAAGGGAGAAGATGGTTCTACCCTTAGAACTAGAAAACTGAACCAGAAAACACAATGTTCAGTCAGTTCTAAAGAGCTGGAGAAGAAGTTTGGGAAAATATCCAATAATGGTGACACAGACGGCTTCAAAGACTGTAACAAAGATCATGTTCCAACTGCTTATTCAGCTTCAGATGCAAAACATAGGACAAGCCAGATGTAACAGCCAAGACATCAAGAAAAGTTTATGATTTTCAAGTTCTCTATTTTTCCACATCTACTGAAAGAGTATTTCATTCTGCTAACAAAGTTTACTGTCATTTTTTGCTCTAACTTTGCCAATTTAATTTTAATAAGAATTTGAGACATCAGTATTAACTTAGTTTTCCCAGAGCTTTTTTATTACTTGGGGAATCACTGATTCACAGATTTCTAATGGAAAGGATCATCACCGCTCCTAGCCTGGAATCAAAACAGTTAGGACTACGTGACACCACTCACTATTCACAAGTTCAGCTAGTGTTTCTCTACAGTATTTTCCACATTACAGAATAAATCAATAGCTTCAAACCAGGTGCCTCAAGAGGTGAAAGTCACAGCCCATTAAAATTTGCATGCAGTATGAAGTTTAAATTGCCTGGCTGAGCATTTCTGGAAAAATACCTCCTCTTACCATATACATAAATTATAGTCACACCACAGTCACATGATATCTTAGTATTTCTTTTGAAAAACAAATGAACTACCTAAAATTCTCTGAAACATATACATGCAAACATCCCCCAAATATGCAGCTCTCAGTAAAAGAGTCACCTAATTTGTCACAATTTGGATTTCTTTACTATGCTGCAGAAGGATCCAGCCCTGCATGTACTCATGTGCTGCATGGTGAACCACAGGTAATTGAAAACTCTCATTTAAATGACAAATCCATTAAATACTACTGGAGATTAACAGTGATTTTTACTCATTTGAGAGGACTAGCTCTACAGTTAAAGAAAAAATGCTGGCATTCAGTCCAGGTACCTCTCTTATCTGACTGTCTTAGTCAAATGAAACAAAGATATGAAAATCTCTCCTGGGTGTGAAAGAAAAAAAAAAAAAACAGTTGATTTGGTTTGAGGAGAAGGGCATATTAGGTACAACCCTTAATTGCTGGCATTAAATAAGGTTTAAAGCACTGCTCTTTGTTGAGAAGCCATCACCAGGATGGATCACTGCATCTGTGAATGAGGGCACATGCTTAGAAATTCCAATAACTCACAGAATCCACTTGAAAATACAGTGGAGAGTGTTAACCTGACAAGACTGAAGCACTTCATCCTCAACTGCCTTCTTAACTGGTGTTGGACATTCCAAGCACACACATGGCACATCTCCAGCACCTTTCCTCCTCTCTGCAGCTCCCACAGCCTCAGAGCTGCAGCTGTCACACATCTACCACCCAGTTTCCCATTCAGTTCTTATTCTCCTGATAAATGACTTGGCTATGCTCAGGTTCTGACTCTTCCTGCTGTTCCCATCTGTCTTCTCTCACCTTCTCTCACCCCTCTTCTCTTATCAAATGCCCAACAGAAAAGCTATCAACAGCCAAGTGTAAAGATATCCCCCAGCACTGTGATACATTTTTCCATTCTTCTAATCCATCTGTAAAAATGGTCGATGCTCAGTATGATATGTCTTGAATCCAGCTGAAGATATGAGGGTTAATATCAGGATAATAGCCTGATGTATTAACCTATCATCATGGATCCAGACTCCAAGAAATAAAATCTCATAGCATCTAAATTCCTGCACATCTTTTGCAGATGTGATGTCACACAAGCTGTGTTATTCTCATGCCCAAAAGGAATTGTAACTCCTTTGACTTCTCTCCAACACACTCCTTTTAATTAAAGCTGGACCTTCTGCCAGTAGGAAAGAGTTGTTAAGAGAGGAGAAGGAATAAAATACCTGTCAATATGTCTGAAAGAAGAAAACATTAATATAAGCCATAAGCACAAGACCGCACTCTGGCAATTTTAAGCATATGCCACAAAAGGATCATTTAACACACTGGTCTCAGAGAACTGCTTTTTTAAACTTACTTCTTCATTTTTTAAATGGAACTAGATGCAGAAGTCGCAGTAAAAAATTCTTCAGTTGAAGAGGTGGATTCTCACCAGTAACATTGCTCATATAAGGCAAAGTCATGATAAGCATTATCAGATTTTTTCCACTCTGCAGAAAAAGATTCTTAATGACCTTATAAAGAATCTAACTAAGTTACATTCAGTTATTTTTTATGTTTAATCACCACATATCAAGTACTCAAAGCTGAATTATGCGTGTTTATTAAAATGTAATACAGAAGAGATGAAAATCTACATTGAGGAAAATTTTACAAAATGCTGAGAAGACTATGGATGCATATTTCTAAATACTATTGCCAGTTAAAAAAAAAAAAAATTTTCTCAAGTAAAAAGCCACAAAAATAATCTTTTCTCTAGAATTTAATTTATACAATAAAACTTTTAGAAGGCCTTCTCTTATTTATCCTAAGAACACTGAGAAGGATGGATAGAGATGTCCTCTAAAGTACTCACATGTAAACACACAGAGAGCCAGATGAGAAATCAGCACATACTATCAGAAATCCATCCTGCATGTACAAAATACAATGGGGATTTGAGTGTCAAATCTCACAGTGGTGGACTTCATCACAGAAAGAATTACAGCTTTGTGTCTCCTTTGAATAGTGGACCAGGATTTTCTTCAAAGCTTTTTGTGAAATTGACTTCTAACAAGTCACCTTTAATCTTTAAAGTCACAAGAAAAAGGTGCAATTCTTGAGATGTTGTAGCTACAAGAGTGAATTCTTTAACCAACTGACCATTTTTATTAACACAATTGAATTTTAACACAACTTCCACTAAACCTAAGCAATTAAGAGATCTAAGCATTCCAGGTTTCTCATTACAAAGAGGGTATCTCAAGGCTTTGCCTTGAAACAATGCACTGAATGAGATCTGCTACTGTAACTGCATTTTTTCTCCAGTAGAAAACAAAATCTGATGTCACTGTAATGAGACTGATAATACCTTGTTACCACAGAAGAAGGCCTGTGATAAGATAAAGGGATTTCCCTGTAGCGTAGGATAAATCTGTCTGAACAAAGAAAGATCATCCCTGCTAATCCTGAAGTACACAAATTTAGTGAAATTTGCATTATAAATATGATTGTAAAATGTCATAGTAGATGACATTCTCCTTCTGAGAATTTTCACAGCTATTTACTGGTCCTTTACTCCATATGGGAGACCAAAGTCAAGCTGAACTGCTCAGAAGTTTGTCACAACCAGAAATAGAGTGTCATTTATTAAATAATTTTATATTTATTCAAACACAGTACTCAACCCTGACTTTACTAAGATGCCAAACCACCTGCTTTCAATGGATTTTTAGAAGTGCAACTTCTTTCAGGTCTGTAAATAATCTGACTGACATATAAACAGAAACATTAATGAGTTTTCATGAAATAGTAAAACCTAGTGTGATAGAGTGATGCTGTAAATGGGACACATTAGCCTGGAGGAGAGAAGACTCAGGGAGATCTTATCAGTGGAGGGTGCAAAGACAATGGAGCCCGGATATTTACAGTGACATAACCAGAGGCAGTGAGCACACACTGAGACACAGGAGGTTTCCTCTAACATCAGGAAATACCTTCTTGCTGAGTGTGACCAGGTGCTCTCACCTTGCCTGAGCAACGAAAGTTTGTATTTGCCAGTCTCGGTGTATTTATCCTAGACTAATTCCAGCACCTTGAAATGTCACCACTGGAGGATACTGCAGGAGAGGCTCAACTACATACTACAGATCCATTCAAAATCAGGAAGTTGGTGAAGCAGCACCCATTCAGCTCTTTCTTGCCCTTGAGCCACTTCTGAACAGCCCAGGTTGTACCAGCAATTCCTTCACAGCTTATGATGCACACAGCACTAGCTAAGCTGGTGACAAATTGAATTTTGAAGTAAGTATGTATTTAGAAGATAAGAAATGTGAGAAGTTCTTTCTGGGTTTTAAAATTAAGTCTGTTTTGGATTAGAAGAAAAAAGCGTGAGAGTTTGGTTCTATATTAATATTTAAGTAGGCTAATAGCAAATATTCTGGCTAATACTGAAATTAGTGAGGTTTTCCTACTGCGATGCCTTTTTCTTTTTTTTTAGTCACTGCTTTAAGCTGTTTTACAAATATGCTGAAACTACAACTTTGAATGGCTTTAACAACATAGGCACTATTGATTTTTGCACCCAGTTCCAAGAGATGATGAATGCCCTTTTTCCACTTCAGGAGAAGAGAGATGGCAGCTCTTCCATCTGTTGGGACTGAGAAAGATTTTCACTGAAAAACAGCTGGGCCGGCCTTTTTTTCTCCTCAGGGAGAAAAACCACAAGAATTTGGACATGCAGAAGTTCTTTAATAGACACTGCTTGCATTGAGAGTCTACAGCAACATGGGCTGCTTTCTATAGAGGGTTTGTTTGTGTCCAAGGCACCAGCGCCAAGGGAGATGGCAGCATTATTTTCTGAATGTTGCTGTTACTGCAAGATAAATACAGCAATTCTTCTTTTTATCTGTGAAGTGCCTTTCAGATAAACAGTCTGACCTGAAGTAAAGTCCTTTGCTGTTTAAAAACAAAACCAGAAAAGATCTCTTTTCCCAACAAAAGCAGAACAAAGCAGAGATGGCTTCCTGATGTTTAAGACCAGCATCTGACACCATCCCAACCAGGGTTACATTAGCAAGAGGGGGAAAAGAAAAATAAAAAAAATTTAAAAGAAGTTTAAGAAAAATGCTACTGAAGAAATTATGAGACATGGAAACAAGATAATAACAAGGCCAAAATTTGCAGGAGCTTTGCTGTCAGGTCCTGCAAAATCAAAGTCAGTAACAAGCCCTGGCCAAGAAGCAGGAGCCCAGCAGGGACATTAGGACTGGGTTATGACTGATCTACAACTCTCCAGTGGTAGTGCTGTGCTCTGAGCTGCTGAGTGCTGAAACAGCATTTTAGTAGGATAATAATCTGGAAGAATATTTGTTCTCTATTTCACCTTCAAAGGACTAGAATGTAGAAATGCTTTTGCACATAAGGTTGAGACACCCAGGGACTAAGTTCGCTCTTCTTCCAAGTTCAGTGCATGTTTAACTACATTACATCCTCATATTTTCATGTACCAGAAACACACAACAACTGTTCAAATACAAATATGTTGTTTCCAAGAATCCAACATAAAGAAATAGATGTTACTAAATGCATCATATGCATCTATTGCCTTAGGTCAAAGAGCTCTCCCTGCTCCCTCTGTATTTCCCCAATACCAAGTACTTGTTCTTGAAACCTCAAACAGTGGAAGCCTCACTTTATCTCTAGGCTACCTGTTTCAAGGCTTCACCCACCTTATTGTTAGAAGTTTTTTTCTGATGTATAACCTAAATCTTCCTTGCTGCAATTCAAGCCTTTTTCTCACTGATCTCCCTGTAAAAGACCATGAATGCATTCTCTACCTCTTTGTAACAACCTTTTATACATTTGAAAGCCATACCATAACACCTCAATCCTACCTTCTCTGTACTAAAAATATATATACATAAAAAATCCAATTGCTTCAATTTTTCTTATTAGGGTTTTGTTTTTCTTAACAGACTTCTTCTGAGGGCTCTTGGTTTTTTGCTGAGCTCTCCTAAATTTGTCCATATCCTTTTTGACCTTAGGAGAATTAAGGACTAAAGAATTCCTTTGATGTTTAACACAATATTCCTGTGTACCTGTCACACACTCCAGATGGTGTTTGACGCCACTGACAAGAGATTGTTTACCTAAGTTCAAGTTTAAATTGACTATTAGAGCATACTTCTTGTATGGCTGATTCCTAAGGAATCATTACCCACCCTCTGCTTGTACAGTTAATTATTCCAATCTAAATATAGAAGCTTAAATCTGTCCCTTCTATATAGCTAAACTTATTTCATTTTTCCCATAGTGTTTCAGTAACAGAATGGCTAAAATGATTTTATATTCACAGGACTCAGACTTTGTCTTCTAAACATCCTTGTATGTTTCATAATGGTTTTGTCATGACCTGAAGACTGAATAAGCAGACTCTGTCCTTCATTTGAAGTATTTAATGAAAATATAGAATACCAATTGGGCTCCTGAAAAGTCCCATTTGATATATCTGTCCATTCTGACAGATATTCTAACTATAAAGACATCTACAGCTTCTCTCCTATCTATCAAAACTGTTAAACTGTCAGAATAAAGAAGTGAATTTACAACACTTTTTTCTTTTCTTGATTAACCTTGGTTTCTTGATTACAGTTATTATGCATAATTATCATCTTCCAGTTGCTTACAATAAAATAATTTATTTCTTCCAATGCTTTTCTAAAAATTAGTTAAATTGACAACCTTGTAATGCCAAGATTCTTCCTCCTTCCCTTTCATGGGTGGCATTATTTTTGCCCTTTTCAACCAGGTTTTGCTGAAAAACTATCAGGCCACTGAAGGCCAGCCAGTTTCAAAAAAAATCTGGAGTATTTCTTGCCTATATGCCTATGGAGCCGCGGTCTGGTAGGGGTTCTCAAAGTATGAGTAACGTTTACTGCCAGCATAAAGACCTGCACAAAATGCAGCAGTTGCAGAGCAGAAGTTTGAAGTCCAAAGTTTTCCTCTGCCTGAAGGATTCAAACCCATGTCTCCTATCAAAACCGCTCTAGAGACGAAATTACCTCTTGGGAGGGAGCAGCAGGGAGGAACAGGGATTATGATGCCTTGCAGCCATTCTTAGAAAACCCCTCCTGTATTTTATAGCAAATAGTCCTTGCTTAGTGCAGAAGCAGAGTCACAAGGATCTGCATCACCCCTCTGTATTCTTCTTTTCTCACTTCTTCTGCCTTACAGGGCACAAGGGGACATTTTCAGCAGGACAGGAGAGTCAGAGCCCATCATGCTGATGACAGCACTGAACCAGTCTCTTTCACCTTCATAGCAAATATTCCACTGAAGATATTAATACCTTCAGAAGTCCCCTCCAAACTACAGCTGGAAGACTACTGCCATCTTCCTAGAGTGTACCTAATAAGGTTCCACACATTATGTGTCTATCCAAATTACTATAATTGACAATATTTAAAAACATCAATCATTGTGCACAGATATTCTAAAAGTCAGTCCTAATATTTAGCAAATCCCTTGAGAACAGTATTTTCTGCTTCACCCCAGTGTATTGAATTTATTTACATCAGCAAAACTGAACTCACCTCGCTAGAAAAACACTGATTGAGGCCATGCACTTAGAAGTACTGCCACAGTCTGTGTGCCTGAAAACATCACTGCAAGAATGCTTACTCACTCCTTATATTTGCTATAAGAAAAATACTATATTAATTTCTTAATACATAAAAATACCTATCTCAATGCACCCATGTATAGCAAGCACTGATCACATTCAGAAAGCATAGCCTGAGAAGCAGTTAAATGTCAAAAAAGCACACAATCCCTCCCCCCAACAAAAATATCTTTTAATGGTGTCTTTTGATCATACTTTTAATTTGCTTCCTAAGAGTGACAAAAAACCCACTACATTTAGCATAACACAAATTCTGATAACCATAATTATCCTCTATGCTGGATTGCCTTAAATGTTAAAAGAAAAAACAAACAAACAAAAAAACTAACCAAAGAAACAAAAACCCCCAAACAAACAAAAACCACTACAACCAAAAGTAGATTACACTTATCAAAACAAAAGTATATGGAAGCTATTCATTATTCCTTAATTTAGGATGGACAGAAATAATACAGGTAGAGCAAGGAAAATAGGCAACAGAAACAGAAATGTACTGCAGCTAAGTTAGAAAATAATAGAAACTGCTTTATTATAAGGGACAAAGCTTAGTTAAAAGATGCTTGCAAAAGAGATGATCATTGTTATTATAGAACCATATAGCATGGGAATGCCTGTGGGTGTTCCTCTTATGCATGTGGGATTTAGCAGCAAAGCAAATGAATACAAATAAAGCAATAAGAATCCTCTCCAGACTTTGGTTTAGCCCTGCATGGCCTCCTTTGTCATTCCAGCTGATCAATTGGTCTTTAATGTTAGCAAGAGCTTATCTTGCTAACATTTGCATGTTTGCAGGCTTATTTAAACTGTAAACCCTTGAAGCAAAAAGCTGACAAGTTTTCTGGAAGTAATCACAACATATAAAAAGCTACACAGTTTATAAATCCAGGACAATTATATGGTATTTAGGCTGTTTCATCCATTCCTCATGGAAGTCTATTCTAAGAACTTTTAGCTCCTATTCCACAAAAATCGTTTCCTCTTAAATCAATGGATTAGGCTGAGAACACCTCCAAAACACAACTAAAATGAACAACAGCATGGGAACATGTCCTGTTCTGAAACTCAGGCAGAGAGTAACACCTCTGATCACAGGAAAAGGCCTAAAACTAAGAAAAACATCTCCATAATTTAATGGAATTAAAAATGACCACATCTGTTTTGCAAAAAACAGAAATGCAGTTCCCCTAAAATACTGAAGTTTTTTTTAAATGCTGAAGTTATGTCAGGTTCACCACCCTTTCATTAATAACACACAGTTATTTGTGGGAAAAATATGAGATCTTGGGAATAGAAAAGTAGATGAATCCTTGTTTATGGATACCTGATGCTGTGGGGCACACTCAGGGCTCCAGGTGGAACGCTGGCAGTGGCCCCAGCCAACTCATGGGAACTGGGAGCACAGCTGGAGTCCAGCTGATGACTCGATGCTGTGCCTGAGAAATCTTAGTGCCCCACAAATACCATTCAAATTAATTTTGTACAAGCAGAACCAATGGCAGCTCTTCCCTTAAGGCAGATCTCAACCAACTAGCTTTATACCCACTTGTCTCCTAACAGACTAAAACTCATCAGAATCTAATATCCAAAGCAAACTGATTTTTCTGTAAGTTTTAAGCAAACACCAACAAGACTTGCATCAACTTCATGTTGAAACAGAACCCCAACTGCACAAAAAGATCCAAGAGAAGCCTTCCACTCAGGGACTTTATGTTCTCCTCTCAGAAAGGAGGAGAAACAGCAGACTACATGCAAGAGATTACAGAGCTACAACCCCAACTTCCATTGAATGGAGAAAGTCACTGACTTCAGGTAGGGGCAGTAACCCACTAGAGAACAAGTAAATGTCTCTGGCACCAGTGTTGAGTACTTGTGAGCAGATACAACTCACTGACAGATTTCCTGAATTTAGCATAGAAGTAGCTTTCTTTGGAAAGGATAGTTTACATTCCTGTAGTCTTTACCTCCTCCTTCGACAGAACATCTGAGCCTTTTCCGTTCCATCCACAAGTACCAGACGATCTTCTCCCAAATGGTACAACTGGCATCAACATAACTAAATATTGGATAACCATTGCCTTTCAAGTTTACCCAGTTCTGTTTGGAAGACAACAGTCCAAAAGCTTGCCCAACTTTTCACAGCTTTATGGTCAGTGCAACAAAACATTGATCAACTGCCAGTATATTTGCCTCCTTTGTAAGTCATGGAAAGCACACAGACGCTTAAGGCTGTCGTTCACCAAGGTAAGTTTTCAAGTTCTAATTGGAATTCCTGATTCCATACTCGGACCATGTCAGCTCTGCAACTCAGATCTTTGAAGCATCACTGCAAAAACTATCACCAAGACTCATCAATCAGTTCAAGAATGAATTAAGTAGGACACAAACATTTTGACAGGTAGATAAGTAGGTGAAATGTTCAATTTACTAATTTCTGCTAGGAAATTAGGACACATGGTATGATATCCCAGCTTCTCTAGCAACAGAATTTTTACACTAATAAGTGCATAAAATGGGAAAAAAATGTAGCATCTACAGTCTGACTAACCAAAAATTTTCCTTTCTTCTTATTATGAATAATGTTGAAAACACTACAATAAATTCAAATGTCAGAATATATTAAAAACTCCTTGCTAGAAGAGGCTTGATTTTTCAGGGGAAAGAAATCCATACAGATTTGACTTATTAATGGCTTATTAAAAATTAATTAATGCCAAGAGCACATTAAATGTTCATCTTATTAAAGAAAATGTAATGATTTCAGTAAGATAAAATAAGACATAGATGTTAAAACTTATTAATGGGATTAATCTTAAAAACATATTGTCTAGAAACACCACAAATGAAATGCTAACATGATAACTACACTATTAAAAATATTCTCCACAGTTATTTTTAAGTTAAACCAACTTTGAATGCATTTATTTTTCTGACACATGATCACTTAGGACCAATAATTTTGATATGGTATAAATGAATTGTTTGGCAAGCTTTGCTTAACCCCAGAGTGCACAATTTCTTTAATGAAGTTAACACTGTGTTATTAAGGGAACAGGGATTTGAGTTCCAGTCTATTTCTTTTGTTAATGTAAGTAAATTATTTTCTTAACTAATTGTATCTTTCCAAAAGAAGGTTTAAGGAAAATATTCTGAAAAAAGTAAGGCCCTCAAGTGACATTAACCTGCATATAGGGATGTATGTCAAGGTAGTGTATTAGGACATATATACGGATGTTAAAATACTTCTATCAGAAGCAATATAGGTTATAAAAAGAAAGTAACCAAAAGGGACAAAATCCTTTTAACAACAATATTCAATTATGATTCTAAATTAATATTACCAAGAATATTTTTTCTCATTGTTACACAGAGGTAAAATTTGGCTCATCACAGCATTTTTATTCTGATATTTCCAAATGATCAAACAAATTCTAGTATTCCAAATTAAATGATAAAACATCAGTTAGTACAAGAAAAGACTTATGGCTGGGTACAGCAGTTGCAATCCTGAAATGTAAGTTTTAGGCAGCTGTGATATTAAATAGCTTTGGAGTTTCCTACAAAAATCTGCAATTTTCTGAAATATTATGTGCCCTTTCATTTGCACGGACTCTTTCACCCACTGCATTAGATGGAAATATCACACCTCAGGGGATAAAATGGATGCAGAAAATGAAATCTTTTTCAATTGCAATCATCAAGAAAAATAGCAAATACCATGCTATGTACTCAACCACAATTAATTTTAAACTTTAGCAAAGCTGAGACATTCCTCACTAATTGCAACATCATTACATTTTCCAGGTACTTCTCCCTCT
The DNA here is from genome assembly GCF_017590055.1 of Onychostruthus taczanowskii. Lineage (NCBI taxonomy): Eukaryota > Metazoa > Chordata > Aves > Passeriformes > Passeridae > Onychostruthus > Onychostruthus taczanowskii. The sequence continues at coordinate 19,344,513 of NW_024499239.1, read as the reverse complement.
TTAATCACATTATAAGCTTTTTTCCGGATCTTCTGCTTCACTATTTCCCAAGTGCTTACAATATTCCTCAGGTTGGTGTCATCTATAGATTTAATAAGCACATTCTTGACACAAAGGCTTTTTTTGACAGTGAAATGTTAATAACATTCCCCTATTATAGCTTTTTCAACACTTTTTTATCCAACTACAATAATTTCTTCTGTTCAAGTCAAAATATGACACCTACTGCCTGTCCTTTACCCACAAGACCTGTTATTCTACACAAGATGAACATCAAATTGGTTTGACACATTTTGCTCTTGGCAAATGTATGTTTACCATCCTTTATCTCTTTTATTTTTCTAGGTGCTTACAGGTACCTTAAGTGACTTCTTCCAGTATTTTTCCAGTAACTGAAGTAAAGCATGTAAAAAACCTCACTGAATAGCTGAAGTTCTGAGTAGAACGGATGTATAAGCTACTAATTTAAAATAAATAACACTTTAAAAAGCTCATTTGATTCAAATTTCATGCAACCTAAAATACCTATGCTTCCTAATATCATAATATTTTCTTCTTAGAAATACAGCTGTGACATTTCAAGAGTTGGGAGAAAATGACGTTATTCAAATATTTCACTTATTTAAACTTAATACAAATATAACAGTCAAAAACCTACCCAGTTCAGCATGCTGTAGCCAATCATTTTTAATTCATTAATGGATTGATTTTACTGAGTTTTATATTATTTTAGTTTTTGCAAAACTCAGGACAGTCTTTGAAGCCCTAATACAAAACATCAGGGAGAGCAGGAATATTTTCTGCCCTACAGGAGTCCCAAGAGCTGTTATCACACCATGACTTTGAACAGAGGTAAGAAGCAGCTCAGGTGATGTTTTGCATTAGCTGTAACTACTTAAGAGAGAGACAGTGCTCACCTTGCTTTGTTTAAAAGATTTCCAAATGGAATGTGCTAAACTGATGTCAGTAGAATTTTTTTACTATAAAAAGTGGTGAGGCATGTCACTTCTTCCAAATTACTTAAAAACAAAGTAAAACACCCATTCCTTACATGTTTAAGAAACACAACTAGGGACACCATGAGAAGGAACAGACGGTTGTGAATTTCCTACCTTAGGATCTCCTTGTTCAGCAAGCCCTGACTGCCTGTTTGACAGAGAATGTTTAACACACTCTACCACAATTTACTGCCATCATACTACATTGACCAAAATCCTGCTGCAACTTCTCTTCCTATTACAATCCCATCACATCTTCAGGTGAAGGAAAAAAAAAAATTCTGGAGAACCTGCTCAATTAGACTGACCCTGAAAATTTTAACACTATTAAATTATATAACTGCTTATCCTCAGCTGGCATTTCCCTTAGTCTTCAATGCCTACACTGTGAGAAAAAAAAGACCATGAAGGCATGATCTTTCTGTTCACTTGAGGAACACTTTTATATATGCAAAGATCTGGATTATTTCCTATTGACCATGACTTATGTATTGAATTGATACATAACATGCTTAAGTCACACAGTTTACTACAGACTTACAACTGCAAATAAAAGCTGATAGGTGACTATCTTCAGTGTAAAACCAGGCAAAGGAGATTATATTTTTAGCAGAAATATCCCTATTCCAACTAAATTGTGTTTTCCCAGCTAAGCGCTTTAGGAAGATGCATTTCCTTTTCACAGCACGAGGATTTGATGCTGTGATGGTTATATTAATACCAAGCTGCCAGAAGTGCTTAGTAATCTCCTGTAGGTACAATCAGCCCTGCTCACACTCCCTTCATCCAAAACAGGAAGGAGGAGTAAAAAGAGTATTACCCATTATCCTGCAGAGTAGGAGAGAGCACAGCTTTAACGGAGCCAAAGACCTGAAGGGGTCTGGGATGTGTCAGAAACCTGCCCAATCCATCAAAGGCTGTGACATAAGGCAGTTCAGAGACAGAGGCAGCAACATACACTTGTTTTTCTGATAACCAAGATCTCTGTATCCCCACCTAAACATAAATAATTAAAAACACCAGCATTAAAAGATGAATCAAAGAACTACCTAGGAAGCTCCAAAATTAACAAGGAGAAACCTACAGCATGAGAAGAGGGTTGCCTAGAAATTCCTGCCATATTCTGAAGCTAAGGCATTTGACTAGGGGCTTTGTGGCTTCCTCCACTTGAGATCCAGGTGCCAGAGGCAGGACTTGTACCTAAAAGCCACATCCAACTGTGGGTGACAAGAACAACTTACACTGTGCCCTGCAGGTTAACACATATAGCCAGGAATGGAAAAGGTGAGGTCAGAATCTTTCCTTGGATAGAAGAAAACTCAACCTGTCAGACACCTCAGAGAGGCAAGTCTTCTTCCATCTAACTCCAAGTGGTTTCCTAAATGTGGAGAGAATTCACTGCATATCTCTCCAGGTTGAGAGAGAATAGATGGGTGCTTACATCCCATGGGCAAATTATCTGTAAATATGTTTGGTGAACTGTTGCAGACAGGTAAAAGATGTTATAAAAGAAAGGTCTTATAAAATATGGATTAGGCCCTGCTACTTCAGCTAAGCTAACAACAGCTTGCAAGTTCCCAGGCAAAGCAATCTTGAGAGTTCGTTAACACAACAAACTATTTCTAGGTGAAAAACAACCTAGTAATAAAATCTGTAATAATAAGGGATCTGTCTCATAAAAATCAGAAGAAAAAGTATGTAAACTAACTAAAAATGCAAAAGCTTATATGCAAAATACCATATACTGACCAATGAACTAAGTGTGAGTATATTGTCAAAAAATAAGATCTGACACAGTGCCTTCTGAGAATCCTATAAAATATGACCTATACAATAAAGATTTGGCTTTTCTGCATGAAGAAAGTGGAGTCTTGGCTGACTTATTACAACAGTGAACAACTGCTTCTCTCTTTCCATTCATTATTGAGGTAAGATCCTAAACACCTCAGGGCATTTCAATTAAGCATCTAGAATTTACTGGGAGGAGTACATGTCAGAGTGCCTGTCCACAGCCTACAGGAGAGTCTGGTGAAGATGTGTTTCATGGCTGCACATTAGAGCAGAGCATTTGCAGGCAGAGTGAGCTTTTTCTGGAGCCTCATACTCACAGTACTCAGTGGGAAGTGGGAGAAACTGGGTTAAGCACCCTGTTTAGTTTATGCATTGTGCATTTTACAGCCATGCAATGAAAACAGAAAATGCCCAGAGCAGGGCTCTGAAGTCAGGTCTGGGTCCCCTGACACGTGGCTATGGAGCAGCTGGCAAAGGAGACACCACGGTTACACATTTGTGACTGAGTTGCATGCAGGAGAACAGAGTGGAAGAATTACACTGCAGCCCTTACCTTTTATTAAAGGATAACCAAAAAACCCTCTCCACACACAAAACCTGAATCACACTTTGTATTGCAATCAGACAAACATTTCATTTGTGGAACACCATGTGTCCAAAGAAAAAACAGAAATCTATTAAATAAATGTACTCATCTCATAGCTGTAAATGTTAAATTATTTTTTTTCTTGAAATTGCTATACAAAGTGCCACAGATCATCCTCATCTGTTTCCAGCTGTGATCTAATGCTTTAGAGGGATGCATAAAACCTCATGCACCTGGAGATTAGGAGATTTCTGTAACTCCAGCTGATCAGCTTGCAAAACCAAAGCTCAACATTTTACATAATTTGTACTTTATATTTAAAGTGTGCATGATGGTTTCGCATTCAATAAATTTTACTATACTCATTTTCACATTAAAAATATTATTCATGTTATTTTCAGATTACTTGTTATGAATTAAGCCTTTCTAAGTGGTGAAAAGGGTGAATCTTGCAAAACAAGCTTGGTTTTCCTGCTATCCTAAAGGATTCTCCTCACCCCTTTTGTCTATTTAATACGTTAAGTCTCTTAACTGAGACTAGAGAGTACCATAACAGTATTAATGACTTTTAAGAGAAATAATCAAATGGCTTGCAAATAAAATTAAATTTTAAAAAATTGAATGGGGAGGGGGAAGCTATTTTTACTGATGTACTTATATTCTTTATCCTTATTTTTAATGCAGGATTGGTGAAATACTGCCTTATGGAAGCTGATGACAAAACTCCCTTGCTCCTTTGATGAGAAATATATTGGAAGATAGGCAATAGAAGGGAGAAAAAACCTGCAGCTCTCTAAGTCTGGTGCCTGCCACTGGAATGTTGTGGTGGAATGAGGTTATGCAGAAAGAAACAGGGATGTGTTAGAGTTAAATGCAATGCTCAGAAATCACAAAAGAAACTGGAATGTTAATGAACCAGAGAGCACAGTTAGAATGCAGAATTAATTTGTAGTCAAGACAAGCGAAGCCTGAAATTTGCTATTGGATTCTGCTACTTGTCTGTAGCCTGTGTTAGGTTCTGAGACTTGCTTTTTTCCTCATTCTACTGGGATTTAGCATTCAAGAATAAACAAAACTTAAGTATATGAGTCACACTAATGACCCAAGAGTAGAAGGTTTTAAAATTCCTATTGCTTGGCCAGCTGAGCTCAATTATACTCTTAATCCTTTTGTAATAAATAAATAAGCAAACAGAAAGAGAAGACAATCCTTTAAGTTGAAAAAAACAATGGGTGGACATGATGAAGACAAGTTCCACATAGTTCCAGGCAAGAAACACACTTGTACAGTTCACAAAAGTGCAATTTTGGCCCTATTTTGCAGGAACAGCATAATGGAGCATTCAGCAGCACCAGTCTCATTTTTGCAGTGGCACAGCTGGACTGCATGCTCATGCTGATTTATTTACCTCTTCTTAGCAGCACCAGCACCTTATCTATTATCAGCACTAATTCCCCTTTTCACCACCCTGGGCTCACTCATAGATGCTTCCACAAAGGTACTGAGATTTTGAACTATAAGATACACACTGGCTTCTGCAGGGACATGTGTCCCTTGGAAGCATCAATAAGTATTTTATACCACTGCCACCTTGTTTTGCAACTCAATAGATGCTCTCTGTCACTTCTCTAATAACTTCTGTGGTCTTCTAGCACCCTGAGTGCATGGGGGTAGGTCCCCTCCTCATGGAACTCTTTTGCAATTCCTGAGCATGATGAGCAGCCCTCAAGCCCCATTATCACACACCTCCTGAAGGTTATTCTCCGTTATTCTCTTCTCCTCTTCTCTCGGCACATCCCTGCAGCTCCTTTACAGGACTGGCAGCTGACATGCAAACAAAACACTGCAGCCTCATGTTCAGCTGCATTTGCTGCAGCCCTACAAAGTATGCCAGGTTCCTCCAGGTATACAGATCCATTTATTTTGTAACTATGTCTTCAAACAAATGGTTCTTTTCTTCTGTCTCACCCGCTCTGTGTGTGCCCAGTGTGCTGGCCATGCTCTGACATCCTTGCTGACCTTGTGCAGTAAGACCCTGAAGATCATAATCTAGTAACCTTAACTTTTCATCTCCATTCCCAATAATTTCAACTCACAGTGTAAATGTTTGCTGTCAAATATGATTCACATTTTAAATTAATGGAATGCCCAAAAAGAAAAACATGGCCATTAGTTTTTATGAGTTGCCCATGTTGAGTGGTACTTGATAATACAGCTGATTTGGACCAGTCATTCCTACTGATTTGCAACAACAGGAAGGCAAATCAGCTAAAAAACTGGGGAACTAACCTCAGTGTGGAGAACTGAGCTGGCATTCAGACAAAAGAAAATGATCTGGCAATGTAAGAAAACCCTTCACAGATTATTCAAGCCTACAGGTACTCTTAATTTCACTAATAGGTCCTGTTTTATATTCTTAGCAGAGAACCATGTAACAATTACTAGGTGAAGACGAGAAGCTAAGAATGGAAACAGGAAAATTTAAGATCATTTTTCATAATGATTTCTTCCATATTTTAATATTTTTTTCAAAAACAATTGTCATAAAAATCTTGGCAACAACCCCTTTCAACTAAATATTTAATGCATATTGCTTTCAGAACAAAAGAGAAATAATGGGAAACTTAAGTCCTGCACTGGCCCTCCTTTATCTGTAAACTTTTATTGAATCTCCATGTTTGCAAACAATAAATAATAATAATAAAACTGAGCATTTTTATAGTTGTTTTCATCCATAAACTCCAAGGTACTCTTTAGTACGCTTGTCTAACTATAGCCAATAATTTTCCCCTGTTGACTGGTGTGGAATGCTCAATGCAAGTGTAGTCCATTAAAAGGGAAATGAGGAGAAGGATTGTCTTGTGGTTAGTGCCTGTGACTGGGAGTAATAATTCTTCAGTTTTATTTCCAGCTCACACTGACTCACAGAATGACCCTGGGCAAGTCACTAAGACGAAGAGAGAAAAAGAGAACAAAGCTTGTACCTTTGATTTAACCACCAATATGAAGCTTGATTTTCCTAATTGCCAACTATCTGGAAATACTCTGTCTAAAAACTCTGTCCTAATCCCTTGTTCCAGAAGTTGACCCATCTGAAATTCAATCGTCAGGAGAAATTAACTGGTTTAACTTGAATCAATTTCAAATTGATCTCATTAACTTGTTATAAATCTCCACTGTATACATGCTTAATCCAACTAAACTCTCACTTAAGTAACAGGCTTATTTAGTAAAACATCTATCTCATTAAATAAAATTCCAAGTCAGCAATTTTAGAGCTTCTGGACTAGAAGATGGCATAGGTTTATCCTGGTTCACACTCACCTTTCCTCTAGGGCACCTTTCTATCCTGCACCTGCATTTTGTAGGCACTGTTATGTCATGCCTCCCGTCTCACATTATTCAATTCTGTTCAATACATTACATTGCCAAACCATTACTGTAGATTCCTTTTTCCTACCTTTAGCTCAACTTTCACCATTCTGTGACTGCTGAGAAATCTGCTCCCAGTTCCAACTAGCAATCTTATTTTGCAAATGTCTTTGGGGGAAAAAGCCCCACAAACCATCAGAAAATATTCTAACCAGTAACACTGGTCTGAAAAGATTAGTCCTGATTAATTTACTCTTATAAGAACAGTGACAACTTGTCAATAATTTATGGGTTTTAGATCAAACTAAAACTAAACTACTACTTTTGTATTTAGATCTCAATACAAGGAAAACCAAAGCAAACCAATTTGCTAATGCGTGATGTTGCTGTGAACCTTTTCTAAAGATCACTAATAAAACCCAACAGAATATCAATGGCCCCTTATTGAAATTATCTCTCACACTCTCAGATAGAGAGCCTCATGTGTGTTTAACACATTTAAAAGAGAATTCTCATTAGTGCGTACATTTTAGAATCAAATAAATTCTAAATATCAATATAATATAAATTCTACATAGCCACAAATAGAACCTTCTTGATGTTCATATTTTAACAAAAATTAAGCCACATTTATAAATATCTCAACATAGTGTCTGCATCAATGTACTGCAGTAGGAGAAAAAATTCCTGTGCTGATTAGTGGGTAGTGGTATACACCCTGATTTGAGAAAGAAATTACCAACTGGTGTTTTAATTTCAGATCTTCTCACCATCCTCAGATTATCTGTATAACAAAGTAATTTATTTGTTAATTGGCATGGCACTATCCCCAGTAAAATCAATGGTTTTACTTCATTAATTTTGAGGTCAGCAGAGCCTTCTAAGACATTTAATTTCTTCAATGGATATTGTCAAGAGTTAGTTTGTCAAACTGCAGAAAGAAAATAAATAATACAGAAATGTATGAATTGAAGTATTTCATGCTGCAAATTTCTCCCAACAGGACAGAGGAACTTTGTTTAAAACTACCTTCAGCAAAGAAACACCAGTTCTAAAGAGAGAATACAAGTGAATGTCCAGCTACTAAGCACAAGGGTCAAGAGGGAATGAATATATGGAATTATGTTTTATGGAGAACAAGAATTTTACTTCTACCTCTCTCCATTTCTGTGGGTGAAAATTTTTTAAATTTTTTTAAAAATTTATGAATGAAAATAAAATGTGAAAACTATGATTAGGCTATGGAAGATTAGAATAAATTTTGTAAAAAAAAAAAAAGAGGAGAAAGAGCAGAGGACAGAAAATGATGGTCAGAAAGGTGTGAGCATCACACAGAAGAAGCAGCACTAGTAGGGACAGATGAGCGGAGAGAGGCTTAAGATAAAAGAACAGAAAAACTGAACAGAATTCTGTTCCACAAATTCAAAAGCCTTCACAATCTGTTCATTGAGTAGCTTTATGAAGAGAAGCAAAGTAGCATATAAATTATAGAACACCTTTGTGAATAAAAAAAATTGAAAAGAAACCCATCTGTTTTTTCCACAGAAAAAACCACAAGCTTGTAACATCACAAAAGCATGCTGACAAGAACTTCACCAGGAAGAAAAGCATTGCTTTATAATACTTAATATTCAAAAAATCACAGAATAGTTCAGCCTTTCTGATATATGTATACAGCAGTTTCAAAAATAATAACTATCATCCGATTTTTTTATCTTTGTTGAGAGCAAGTGAATGCTCTTCACCAAATTTGAACCCTCTCCATTGTGTTGGTTTGATGCTGAACACAGCAACATCTCACTTGCTTTGTAAGAGAGCAGAGGAAAGATCAAAGGAAATATCTGAAATACTAGGAGTAACACTGGGCAATAAGAACAAAAATTAAGTTCGGTGCTTGTAGCTAGGTTTAACAACAACATGGGCACAAAGGGTACATACAATTTTTTTTTTAAATGGCACACAAATTCCAAGAGGGTATCTTGGGTCTGTATTATGTTACTACTATGTTATTATTAGTACTGTCATCACACAAAACCTATAGTAGCTATATTTCATTAGCATTTTTCAGACATGTTGTGTACTACTCAGGTGGGGACTGGGTCTTTTCCTGTAGTTCATGTGGCATAAAGTTGAAATACTTCATTTGGTACCATAGGAATTAAAAATTCTAAAGCAAGTGAACATGTGAGTCTTGGTTCCTGACCTAGCAATCATTCTTTCCTAAGCATTTCCAGTGGTTTGCATGCACCTGTGGACTGTAAATGAAAATAATTTTATTTTAAAATCCCCACAATTATACATTTATTGCAGGTTTTAGCTCTTGTAGTCAGATTCATGAAGGTACTGAAAGCACTCAAATACAAATATGTGCTTAAAATGAGCTCCAGCAGTGCCCATAATCATTTAGCTAAACTTTGGTTTTAATCACCAAGTTGTTTAAACATTTATGCAAATTCTACAAGAAGTCTGCCTGCTTCCTCTGGTCCCTTAACTTCTTTATAAACCTTAATCAGGGTCTGCAGTTTTATTCACGTGACCTTAAAGCTTCATGAAATCTTAAACACATAAGAGATCTATGTAGAAGGAAGCCAGATCTTATTCCAGAATTTCTACTGAACTATTTATTTGATTCCTCATTAATGCTATGATAAGGGAGAAAAAAAAAAAAAAAAAAGGAAGGAAATTGCTGCAGTTTGTCCCTACAACATTATCTCAACTTTGTCCAAGATTGACAGGACACCTCATTATACAAGCCAGCATGTGTACAAACTGCACAGGGACAGAGAGATGATATTTATAAGCCGTGTGTGAAATTTTCCATGCAAAGCCCAAGGGACAAGCCTATGTTGTTTGCCATGGTTTGGAACAAATTTAGTTCATTTTTAAGCCAATATTGGGTCATGTTGTATGGTAGATTACCTTTTCCTTTCTAATCTAGGTAGCATCTGGTTAATAAACAATTCAAATACCCTGGGGATATGGTAGATCACTGAGAAAGAAGCATGGATATAAAAGTGTTCTAATTTATTTAGAAAAAGTTCTCTTAAGGTGAGAAAATGGTAATTATCCCTGCAGCACAGAATCATCAGCATCCACGCTTGAGGAGCTGCAAAAAATCAGTCTAAAAACTGGTTCAATTTACACAGCCAAGAAAGTCCCTACTGCATGGCTCACTGGGGTCCAGACCTAAATGGAGCAAGTGAAAGAATCCAAACATACCCAAGAATGTATTCCAGTTATAACTGTTTGTCTAATTTAACTACTTCCAAACACCTGGTCCTCTGCCCCTTCCCTGTGCAGCAGTAATTCCAAAGTCCGGATGATTTAAAAGATTCCTGCTTGACTTATACCTGCTACAAGACATCCATTGCCACTTCACATTGCCTTTCATTTCTTTTCCTTTCTTTTTTTTTTTTTTTTTTTTTTTTTTTTTAATAAACTGCAATTTGGTACTTACATTGGAACTAATCTGGTTTTACCCCAGCAATCCAGAAAGACAAAAAACCCTTGTTTCTCTCTAATGTTGTGGCACGGAGGCAGACACCTTGAAAGGGCAACTTTTACCAGTCATCTTAGACATTTATTTTAGGACAGGATGCATATTTATACTGCTAACAACATCCCATAAACGTTCCAGCCTTTAACATCTGACATTGAGAATTCTGATGTTTGTGGACTATTAGTTCTAGAAACAGATGTTAAAGCCCTAATTGATATCAAGACCAAGTTTACCTTTTTTTTTTTTTTTAACCTGAAGATATAAAGCTCTTTCACCATTTAGTAGACATCCAGATGGCTGAAAAGGCTGAAAATATTCTCAAAGGCCACACAATTAATTGCAGTATATGGTTCATAACAGAGAGCAGATAGTCACTTTATGTGTGCACAGCTAATTCTGAATGCCTTGAAACACCATCATATTCTCATTTAATGAACCTCTCTCCTAATGTTGCCAGTTTGTGATGTCTCCCTTTGGAAAGCAATGAAAAAAAATTCTCTTCCTTGCAGATAAAGCCAAAGGCGGTAAAGAAAAGCTTTCGTCTTCTATTTCAAAGAGAGTAAACAATAGTTTTTGAAATTTTTATTAATGCCACCATGAACATATCTATAATTATTTCTGCTGATTCTTGAGACTTAACTATTAAAGAAAGCAAAGGTTTTTTATGATACTTTCATTCCCAAGATGAAGTATTTTTTAAATAATATTGTTGTTGTTATTTTTTTAAAGGAAATTAATATAAATTTAGAGCTATGATCACTGGTACTCCACTGCTGACAACAGAAGTATGTTTCATTTTACCTTAAGTTCACATGAAAAGAGACTTGCATTCAGTTTGCACATCTTGGCATACCGGGCACTAAGATGATACAGTAATATTCTGCTTTCTCATTGAAACTTCATTATTAACATTTACATGTTAAACTAGCATCAAAAAGAAAAAAATATATAATTTTGTGTGCTCTGTAAGTCCAGTGGCTGGTGCACTGGAGCAAAGGAACACTAAAACACATCGAGATAGCATCCAAAAGCTTCAAAATTAAGTGGCCCGAAAAACCCTCTGAAAAACTCTGTGCCAGGGTTCAGTTCTACAGCAACTGGTAACAAGAATTTGAAAAGAGAGAGGTAGATGCTCTGCTGGCTGTACAGCCCAGGCAGCCCTGCCCCAGGGCCTGCCAGTCACCGTGATACAAAGAGGAGCACTAACAACAGAAGATAAGCAAGCTGCTCAGCATCTCCTAATTCTTATCATTTGCCACAGTACATTTTCCTCCCAGCACACCTATGGCAAAGCACAGGTTATTACACTGGATCATTTTTTCAATTTCACTTCAACTCAGCTTTCATTTAGAAATATAGAGCTCCTCAATCTTCGTTCTGGAACACTTCTGCTATAGAGGTAAATTTTAAATATTTTATAGATTTGTATACATACAAACACACTCACACACTGATTATAGATGATTTCTGATTGCCTGTTAGACAGAATTGATCCACTATTAATATGTGCCTACACTTTAGTACAGGAAAAGCCTGGTCCAGTATTCTCTTTAGTTAGAGTTTGGTTTCATACAGAGTTGTAACCCTACCCTATAACCCTCTCCTCCTTTATCTCCGCACACTTTCTCCTCAGAAACTGTAACAGGAAGAGCTGCAATGAACCTGGTTGTCTGTGCTCAATGCTTGCACAAACCAAGTTCAGTTTAAATATCTATCCACTCTTCTTTCATTTATCAGCTACAAAAGAGATATCACATCTCACATAGCAATTATATTTAAATATCCATCACTTGGGATGTGAATGTAAAATTACTTTTTTTTTGCATTTTGTTAACTTATCATTCTTCATTTAATAATGAAATAGTTTTAGTACTTAACAATGGAGCATAATAGACAAAAGTACATTAAATACATATTGCTGTGAGAATTGAGAAGTTAAGAAATTATTATTATTATTATTATTTATTATTATTATTACTATTTCCACCTTAGAAAATATGCATCTGGTGGCAAGAAGGTTAAAAAACGTCAAACAGAAATTTTCACTAAGTTTAACAGATATGCATTATGGCCTGGAAAGACAAGGACTGATTTTCAGGGGAGATAACCAGCAATACAACCCATGGAAGTCCTCAGAAACCAGACCTCTTCAGGACCCTTGCAAATCCAGGCTTTATTTGCTGTGCATCCACCCCACAAAAGAATTTAAGGAATTTAACTCAAGGCCCCAAATGACAGGTTTGTAATGCAAAGAGATAAAGAGCTATTGTGCTGGATGGATTTTCAATGGAAGGCACCATTATACCTTTTATCAACAGTATGAAAACATATAAGAAAGAAATATGCACAGAATTGCTGGAGAGACCCCAGAAAAGCAGCTGGGAGGGGCTGTGACAAGGAGGAACCCAGAATCATTTCAGGCAAAAAAATTCTATACTACTATAAGTTTTGTTCTACTTCTTCTGCTTTAAATTTAAGTTTAAGAGAGTATGCCAAGAAATGCATATGGGCTCTGGTCCACAGTGCCCTGGAGAAGGTCACTAAATTTGGCCCAGACCACAAGAAAATCCTCTTTGAGTTGGTTTAGTACAGCAGAATTATATTGCTTAATTCAATGACACACCGAAAAAAAAAGCTAAAACAATTAACACACTTCATCAGTGAGTATCTGATAAATTAAGTCTCTGTTTTAAATCTATTCTATAAAAAAAAAGTGACTAGAAAGATCATGACTTTAATTAGGGGGAGGGGGGACAAAATTAATTTCAACCAATGGTTCCTAAGATGCTTGGGGGCATGGTTACCCATAGTACACATATACAGTATCCAACACAGACTTTACAGGTGCTCTCCAGATTTTACTGCAAGTCTGTGAAAAATAATAGTTCTCTCAAGGACATCCATTTTCCCAGGGTTTAACAAAATAAATCTTAAAGATGGCCTTTTTTTGAAACCAGCCTCAAAATTACAGGGATTCACTAGTATGACAGCCTCTTTGAAAGTAAGAAAATGCAGCCATAAACAGTTTAATCTCCTGATTTGATGATGTTTTTATACCCTTCACATCAAAACAGAGCAGCTGGTATGCACTAATGAATATGGCCCATGGCTCCCAGCCTTAAACTCCTCTTGCTCATTCTAAGTCCTATTCTAACCCAATCTGACACTCATAGCAGAAGCAGCTTCTTGGAAATTTTCAGTTGGCAGCAGTGGTAAGGTTTGGACCACAGTAAACTGTTCTGAGGTAGGGGAGAGACATGCACACAGCCAGAATGTCATTCCTGATTAGGAAGCAAAAATACCCCCCATGGTTTAGTTCCAGGCAGTTCCTTTCTTGCTGCTTCCCACCTCCTCTAATCAGAGCTGTACCTCATACATATTTGTCATACCCATCCGGCAACAGTCTCCACATTCTTTATCCCCATGAACCACAAATGAATGCAGAAAACTGCCCTGCTCTCTCTTCACACCAATCCTCTGCAGCCCAAACCCTACCCCAGCTTGAGTGAGAATCATGGAGTCACACAGCAGAATGCAACGCCACCAAGGGGAGGGGGCAATGAGGCAAGGACACCAATTCCAGATCTCCTTGGTCAAAAAAAATAAACATAGAGGAACTTGAAAGGGTTCAGGGACCCCTCAACTGCATGTCCTTGTTGAAACAATCCTTGGGCTTTCAGAAAACTTAGTTTTTAACTCAGAGAAATATGACTTCATACAATCAGAGAATCATAGAATTGTTTAGGTTGGAAAAGACCTTTCAGATCATCACGTCCAGGCATCAACATAGCAGCACCACCATTCACCATTAAACAGATTATCAGGTGGCATAGCCACATGCTTCATTAGCACTTTCAGGAATCATGACTCCAGCACTTCCCCTGGGCAGTCTGTTCCATGCTTTATAACCCTTTCCATGATTTTTTCCCCCAATATCTATTCTAAACCCTGTGTAACATACAAAGCTGACACAGAAGCAGACTGCATGGCTACATTTCATCCCAGAGCTGGAGCAATAACAGGAGCTCTCATATTTGCTAGCTGCTTAAGTAAAAAAAAAAAAAAAAAACACCTCACTGATATTTGCAACAGATATTTAATAACCTATGAACAGAACTAAATCTAAAACATTACAGTGGCTACTAGACACAAGATTGAAGTGAGTGAAATTGGTTTGATAGATCTTGAATTCAGGAAGAAAAAGTACATCTCCCTTTAATGCACTTCCTCTTCCTTTGGTTATTCGTACAAGAATAATGAATTCTCATTCTCTTCCTTAGAGGCTCTATCACTAACATTGCAGACAAACCCAATTAGCATTTAAAGGCTGCAACCTGCATGAATTGCTTTGAGATTCCTTTGAGCTCATCTCCCAGTCAGACAATATACTGAAACTGATTTAGCCCACTCTTTTTGAAATATCACTGCTATTTTGCTCTTAATATATCACAAACAAAAATACGCCTTCATTCTGACAGAGGGCCACAATGGATTTTGCATAAAGTTGAATAAATGAGAGCAGATGATAACCAAGCAAGATCCAATCTCACGGTTTCAAACAGTATATCTATTTTGCATAAACAAATTAACTTTTGAAGAAAAGTTCCTCAAAACCATTTACTTTATACTTGGCTCAAAAGTGGTGAAATCTGAAATCATCCCAAAGCCATACTGGTCCAGGAGTTCTGAAATTACTTTGAAAACACTCAAAACTACTCTCATTTTTGAGGAGGGATGTTGCACATTATCATATCTGTAGATGCTTCACTTGTTCCCATATATATATTTCCAGTTATTTTTTCCAGGGCTGGTAAAACACTAGCCTCAATACCATCTTAAGGAAATGACTGCATGGGTTAATTATATAATGTGTGAATAAATATTTTCTTCCATCTTTTTTTTTTATTTCCCCCTTCCAGTTTCAATCAGTGTTTCCTTGTTCTTCTATTCAAGCCTTAAAAATAAAATTCAAATTCACATCCTGATTTTCTTTACTGTAATCACTACTTTGGCTAATTTTACTGTTTCCCTCTTATTCATCTCTCCTTAAATAGTCTAAGGCGTTTCAGGCTCTTCATATGATAAATTTTCTCCATAAACATCTACTCCCCCTCTTCCCTCTCAACCCCTCTCTGTCTCTCTCCAGGGTCTTTCTAATGCAGCAATTGGAACCAAACACAGAATCTCAGGTAAGGGCAAAGCACTGATTTTTTTCCTGTATTTTTAATAAAATCATAGTCATAGTGTCTTCAGCATTTCTCCCACCCTCACTGTCACAGCTTTTGAGCATTTTTTCATCCCTTGGCAGCTGTTGCACATAGAAGCCTGAATGTAGCTGTCTACACTGACACCGAGATCTATTTTTGACTGGATGTTGTCGAGTCAGTGCACAAAATTAATTTCTAAATTTAAACATCTGCATGAATATCTGTACCTGAAATGGTTACCTAAGCTTCTCTATGTAATGAAGAGAAATAGGCACTTTAAGGCACAAATTCAGACATGCATTCTGTGAATTGAACTACATCCTAAAAATACAGTTTCTTCCACCAATTACAATTAACTGAGATATTGACATCTACACCTTAGGCCTGAGGAATCCTACCTAATTAACCATCTTTAATTTTACAATTCCATCCATTCGTATTTTTGAATATGTGAAAATAAGAAAAGAAAAGGAAAAGGAAAAAAAAAGGTAACAAAAAAGCCTAAGAAAGAAAAAAAAAAAAACCCAATAATAATTTTAGGAGATTTTCTTTCCAGGCCTGAAGCCAGTTTTGTGAAGTGATCCTTACCAAATCAAAGAAACAGAGGACTACCAGAATGGGTCAACAATGTTTATCTTGATGAAAATATTTCAAAATCAATGTTGTTCCATTCATAATTCTCACAGCTTCGTCACATTTTTCTGAAGAATTGTCAAACCATTTTTTCTTTTTTTTTCTTAGGCAAAAACTTCCTTTTCATCTGACAACTCCCAGCTTGAATTACAGAGTTGGATTCTCTGATACTTTGCTGAGTTGGTTCAACTTGGTTGAGTTGATAATGGTCAGATTTCAGGAGGGCACTCAAGTAAGACACTCAATGTGCAAACCAAATTGATGGAGTTTCTCTGAAACAATTTCAGTCAAGAATTCCCTTCTCCACTTGCTTGAAATTTCATTCCTATTTATGTCATTGTAGAGAAGTGAAGCTGGGAATGGAAGCAGAGGAAGAAAAGAGTGAAGAAAGCAAAACATGGAGCTGACTTTAAAAAAAAAAAAGAAAAGAAAAGTTCAATCTGTCCCCGTAGAAGTTACTCTATTGGTACAGCATATACAAGAACACAGGATTTATGTTCCACAAAAGCAGCACTCAATGCTTTCTGTAAAAAAAACAAAACAAAACAAAAAAAAACCCCAAAAAAAACAACAAAAAAAAAAACAAAAACAAAAACCCAAAACAACATCTTGGAAAGGTCCTGAAAAGAACTCAAATTTAAAGTAAAACTCCAACAGAATCATTGCCATTTTGTGCAAATGTTGAAAGCTAGAGGAAGATTTTGTTTCCTAATGGCAATGACAGCAGCTGTGCTCAAGAGCTGTCCTGGGTTTTCATTTTGCTTGCTTGTTTTCCAATAAAGTACTATTGATTCCCAGTCAGGTGGTACAAAAGGGCTGTATAAAATAGTCTCTGAGAAAATTACCACAATGTCTTTACTCACCTTCCGCCCTCTCCTTCAACTCGATTTAAACAAAGGAGACTTAATGATTCCCCTGCTTGATGCTTTGGAGAATAGGAATGTGCACTTAAAACAGCAACTGCTGTTTGCTTACCAAATCTTTTATCTTAAATGCAGGCCCTTTAACAATATGTTGAGATGATTTAAGAAACTATGAAAAAATTTAGAAGCGCTTTCTGTAAAATGAGACATCAAAGTTTGATGGAGAATATGGTATTGCAACAAAATTTCATCCTTTCTCATTTGCATTTCAAATAAACCATTAATATCTTACAAAAGGACTGAGAACTGAGATAAAACATACTTTACACTTTGATATGTTAGCTGTTGTTCACCCCCGTGGCTTCAACTTTTTCTGCTACTAGAGTTACTACAACTTCACACTTTTTTTTATTTAGCCTTATGCCATCACCAGTATCTGAAGCCAAAAAAGCTGCCTTGACATGGGTTTCTAAAGACCACAAAAAGCTACAGTACAGATGGATTATGGCTTCAAAAGCTTTCAAAAGGGACTTGCAGCTTATTTTTCTCTTTATCCCCATTTAACATCCTCAGCCGCCTTTGCAGCAGGCATCATCTGCTGCTGAACTCCCAATCTGCCTCTTGCTGCAACCTTCTGTAACCTGAAAACAAATTTAAGAGGAAGATTAAAAAAAAAATCCCATGAATGTCCTACATGATTAGCTTGAGTTTCTTCAGCCAATACTGCCAAGTTTGCAGTTGTGTATAATCTAGGAATGTTACCAGGAAGGAGAGGAAAAGAGAGGATGGTGGTGCTTGTTCCCACCATCACCACGCCCTGTAAGAAATCCAAGCAAGTTTATATCCACAAGGTCCCAGAGCAGCAGCTGAAAGTTCATGGCACTAAACCTTCACCTGAACAACAATCAGGATACAGAAAACATCTCTTTATTGCCTACTGACTTGTTTCAAAATAACATTTTTAGGGTATAAAGATTGTGATTATTCTGGAGATAGTCTGCCTTTGATTCAGTGAGAGGTCATTTCTGGTTTGTGTGCAACATGGATTCATTCCTGTGGGAGAGACACACACCTTAGACATGCTGATAAACAGACAAAAAGGACAAATGCAGCCACACTTCATCCACATTTCTCAGGTGAATGACCTCTGCCCTCCACTAGAAAAGCACAGCCTGACTATCCCATTGCAAATACAGATCACCAGCACCACCGCCAGAATTTCTGCCAGTGTATGTTTATCCAAAGCATGTTTTATAGAAACGTATCAGCCAGAAGGAGAATGTGGACTGCAGAGAGCCTCGGCATGCCAGGTAACAGGGGAAACCAAGATTTTTAAAGTGAAACCCACTAGATTTGTTCACAGAGCATCATCTGGGGATGGATGTTAAAGATCAAGTTGGAATAGCGTCTCTTTTACTTCTAACTGGGCTTTTCCATCACATATACCTCCTCAAAGCATACATCTGGTAAGATCTTTATCCTGCCTGGTCTTCCTTCCAAAAGAAAATACTTTGGAAAGTTTAAGACAGGTTTACTTAGTCTGTTTTGAGTAGTCAAGCATAACAGAGAAAGCAGTGCTATCTTTCATTAAAAAAGAAATTCTGTACTTTTCTGCACACTCATCAATCTAACCCTCGCATTTTAACTGTAGTTTACTTGTTTTGAGTGCTGACAATATGCTCTGCACTTCATGAGAGGTAATCCCTGCCCCAGAGAATGAGGGTGATCTGCAGTTTAAAATCACAGTTAGTCCCCACTGAATTAAAAAAGATTATTTGTGTGTGTAAAGCTCCATTTATACAAAAAGAAAACATATTTAGAGCTTAAAGGAAGGCTGAAAACCATCTCCACTCCACGCCAAACCAAACCAACCGAACCAACCATCAAAAGCTACTGAAAACAGCAGAGGATGGAGTGAAGAGGAGAAAGTCAAAGAGTGCTTCCCATCCCTAAAGAACCTCCTGAGAATGAGTCTGTACCACTGTTCAATTACTCTGTATCATAATTAGCCCCAAATGTTGATGTTAACAGGACTATTCATATGAATATGGTTTCTCCAGCTGAGCTCAGGTATTTTCAGGAAAACTTAAAAAAACCCATATGGCCGGGAAGCAAGTTTGCTTTAAAATTAAAATAAAATCAGAATAAAATTCTAATAAAATTAGAATAAAAATTCAGAATAAAAATTGTTCTTTAAGTTAACATTTTCATATTGTTGGCATTGTACATAATCTAAGTTCTGATGCTTGTAATACAGGACAGCTATATGGTTTTCTGCACACAAAAAAAAGAAAGAAAAAGAAAAAAAGAAAAAGAAAAAAAATTCAGATTATCACATGTTGTGCATAAAGAAATTACTCTGAGATCATGAAGGCTACCTTTGGATCAACATCACTCTAATATCAGTTAAGCGTTTGAGGTAAAAGTTTTGCATTTGCTTTTGGAAACTGCTTGTTTACCAACTCAAATACATACAGCATCCACATGAAAATTCAGACTATCTCTCATCATGTTTCCACATGAAATATTGTGTCTGCTCTCCAGTTCCAATGGGCTTTGTATCTATGTGATGCTATTCCTAATAATGAATTACTGAACCTCTGAATTAGAGAGATTTAAAAGTTGATGAACAAAAGGGTTCTAAGACAAGTTTATTTTCAAACATTTAAGGAAAAAAAAAAGGATTAGAAACTGTTCTTAATAAAATCACTTCCCCAATGCACTTTCCCACTTTCTCATTAAAGGTCTAAAAAGCCAATAACTTACAATATCATAGCCACTTTTTTCAACCTCTTATGTATTAATGATATTAATTCAACATAAATTTGAAAGTAGCTTTATTAAGCAAATTTCTGCATTTTTCACTGGATACAGCTATTACAGGCAACTTAATGCCTCTCAACTCTACTAACAGTCATAAAACACTTTGCAGAGAGATTAACATGATTAAAGTATCATCCAGGGAGACTCTTTGAACTATGGTTCCACCTGAACTCAAATAAAGGGTTTTTGCTACAGCCAGCACTGTCAGCCTGAAGAGATGTTGCTACATTCAAGTCAGAGAAAAAAAAAAATGAAAATCAATGTTATTATAAATTAGATGCTTTCTAGAAGTATGCAGTAATTGAGAGACATATCTTGAGAGACAGATACTCATTTGTAGACCAAGTCTTTGAGCCACAAGAGCGATACTGATAAAACACATACGTGTGTCAATACTCGAATGAGTAGTCACTAAAAAGGTTACAAGTGCAGCAATTCTAATCCAATTATACAGGCAAAAAAGTCCATAAAATCTATATCAAAAGCTGAAGTCTAAAACTTATTTCCATTCCACAGTGACAGATGAGAGTGATTTCATCCTTAGAGGTATCTACTGAGTGATACATTTTTTGCTATCATTTAATAGTCTAGTTATTTAAAATCAATACTCCCACGCATGCTGTCATTCTTCTCCTCCTGTCCCATTCAGGACTGGGAAGCAAAGAATTCCCATATGTAATTATAAATCCATTTAAAACAAAATATTGAACCATGTTTTCAAATCTTCTTCCCACTACATGGCATTTTCAATGTAATTACTTCTAAAACTTCCACAGCTGAATTTAGTTTCCTTATAGAAAAGGCTTGGGAATGCAGAAGAGAAAAGGCTAGAAATGCAGAAGGGGATGAAAACCTGTATTGAATTTCAGCATAATTATCAACACACTCCTCTGGTCACATCCACAAGGGAAGTCAAAACACCTACTTGCCAAAGCAGAATAAACAAGCCTCTGTTTAGATGCATAAAGGTTTGTCTAACCAACTGCCCTGACAGGGCTCCCTGAGCCAAGCCTGTAAGCAGAATG
Organism: Onychostruthus taczanowskii; assembly: GCF_017590055.1. NCBI lineage: Eukaryota > Metazoa > Chordata > Aves > Passeriformes > Passeridae > Onychostruthus > Onychostruthus taczanowskii. The sequence goes on along the minus strand of NW_024499239.1, from coordinate 19,323,716 downwards.
ACGAAAAGACACTTTTGCCTATCATGCCAGCACAGACATATTGATTGCAGAGGTAAACTTACATATATTTGGTTTCCCTTGGGTCTGTGGTAAATTTTTGGTACTTTTAAATTATTGTTATAAAAAATTCATTTTTTAATTCACTCCCTATTCTGAATGTAAAGACTGAGGCATATAGAGTGGAATTCAACTCCCGTTGGTACACTGAAAAGGGCAGAGGATCAAGAGTGCACCTAATGTAAATGACATAAAATGGTGAAAAATACCACCTCCTCCTAGAAATTGTACACTAAGCAAAAGCAAAAGCTTGATACTGAAAGAAGACTGGAATTGTCAGCTTCCTCTCAAATTAAGTATTCCACTTTGTATGGACATAAGTGACACAGGTGGTATTAGGGGTTTTTAAGCTGGAGGAAGGAGTGTGGGAATTGTTATTTGCTGCACTATATGACACTAGGTTAAAGAGCATGACACCTACTAGCTTAAAGCCGAACTGGACAAGGACATACACTAATACTTGTTCATTAGGTCACCAAGAAGAGATTTAGAGAGGCAAGAAGGGGCAGTGATAAGACCCATCTCTACATCCCCTGTTCCATGAATCATCTGGGAAGGCAAAATCCTGAATTTGGTTCACAAGTACCTTATATCTACTGATCACTGAGTAGAAAGTAGAAACTCTCCTAGGGGAATGGAGATTTCTCTGAAAATCACAAGCTCTTGTTTGGATTCCCTCTAGTTAAAGCAGTTCTGTGATCCTGGTATTACACTGCCTGGAAAGATGTTCTTATCACTTACCCACAGGTACACAGGAGTAACCCCCATTGTAACAGCTATAGCAGCCACAGCTTTGCAGCACTGTCAGTACATGTTAGACATGTGCTAAGTACCCCTGCTACAGTATTTGCTTGGGAGGTTGAGCAGTGAGTGCAGCTGCATGATCCACACAGCCTCTGGCACCAGGCATGAGCCAGGACATCCAGCTCAGCTCTGGGCTCTCATGGCAGCAGAAGGCACCTTAACTCCACTAGTGAAAAGAGCTGGACCTCCAGCGTTTGCAGCTCACTCAGTGACATTCTCAGGTTTGTTCTCCTGCACTTTGATTCCATCAAAATTGTACTTAGATGCTAAATTTTGAGATAGGCTTAAGCGAAAATGATGAGAGTGCTGTAAGAGGCAACAAAGGAATGAGTAGCTGGGAGAGAGGGGTGTCACAGTCACAGAGAAGAGTGGGTCCACACCTATCTGCTGAAAGAAATGGGAAGATTTAGAAAGTGATGAGAAAGTTTAGCACCCAATATCATGTTCATCCATTGAATCCATCACTTAACAAAGACAATATACAGCAAACATCACATGAAACAGCTATAAGGGAATTCCATTTGAAGGTTGAGAAAGAGTACATTGAATCATTCCAGGGGCATCCAGATATATTCTTGTACATCTCCTTCTGAACAGGATCATTTATTGTGTGGTACACATCATATACTGAATAAGTTTTTAATTAAGAATATTCAGTTATAGAAGAGCAAATATTCAATAGTAACCGATTCAGAGAACAAAATTAAACTTTAAAATATACTGGGTGAATTTTGCATTTAATATTTTTAAAAAATAATATAGTCACAGGAAGCACTAGCCAGAGGAAGATGCAGGTGCTTAACAGGGCTTTTGCAATTTTATGCTCTTCAGATATTCATCTGATTAACCACTCTAGTGGTGACAGAGGGTTCACATCAATGTCTTTTCTCCATGACCGGAGAAGAATAGATTCTGAGAAAAATTACTATAGAAAAGTAAATCTCTGCTCCACATTTTTTGTCCTACAGTTTTTCTACACTGTGATGTTCCACTGATTCACAGTTCAGTACTTTTCAAAACACAAGTGGCAGCTTTTGAAGGAAAGTAGGACCACCAGAAAACCCAGATAGACTATCAAACAAATACTTCTCTTTCAAATATTAGCTGGTTCCTCAAAAACATCTCTGACATATTTCTGATGTTCAGAAACCCCACAATATACATTTGATTTATTATTTTTATTGTTTAAAATTGTTTCTAATGACTAGTTATGAAACTTGGGCTTACTGGGTAGATCCACAGATCACACATCTTCCCTCTCCTCCCCCTCCAATTTTGAGGTATATTGCACACTTTCTAGTGCTCTGGTGGCACATCAGTTTTCAGCAACTGGTACAAAGCAGAACTATTTCATCCCTAAATTCCTTTTCCCTCCTGGGTAATTACCAATAGCCTCTGGCAATACATTTTAATATCTCCTCTACTGTCACTTCAGATGTTCCCTGTGAACAAGAGTGATGGTAGGAGGAACCCTTGACTCAATGCACACAGTAGAAATTCATTCCATTGTCATTATTATTTCAAATTTACACCAGACACAATCAAACCCATTGATTATCTTCACTGTGCAACTCTGAAGTGAGGAACAACAAGGCACTTACCTTCCTTTGATGGCTATAAAGTCAGAGTAATTGCTGTTTAAGTGTTCTCACTCTAAGATGTGATTTTACTGCAAAAAGAACATTATGCAGTACAGTATGGCAGAAAACAAGTAATTATCCTGAACAGCAATTAAGTTTTTCACAAGCTCAAGTTCAAAATCATTTTCATCCATGCTATGTTAAAAACATTAAGGAAATTGGTCAAACTTTCATATCAGTGAAGGAGTATTATTTAAAAAGATGAAACAACTTAATTTTACTTTCATAAAGGTGTTTCCATAAAGAATGAAGTCTAATTTAGAAGATCAAATTTAAAATAAATTAAAACAATAAAGAAAATCAGAAGTTATTTTGGTTTGAGTTTTTAATCTGACAATTTAACTTTACTTGTGTTAAAACATTTATGATCTTTCAAGATTTTTCCCCAGAAATCCAATGACCTATGGAATCCTTTGCTTCCTTCTGCAGATTTACTATATAAATTTCACTAACAATATTACCGTAAAGCCGTGTTATTTTATGGAGGGGCATTTGTTTTCTTTATGCTTTTGTAAAGCCAAACACTTTCACTGGCAAGACTGCAGCTTCCCATATAAAATGTTTATACCCTTTAAAAAACACTTTATCACATTAGTAAACTTAAATTGGAGCTGTCAGATTTCTTCAAAGTATCCTGAGGAATCTGTCAGCAGCGTGGCCATGTGCATAAATTCTGGCATTTCCTTTCACAGTATATCAAAACCTAGATGGATGAACGATCTGAAACTGTTATGTGCGTGCTGCTGTCTGAAAGAGTTGAGCTGCTTGGTTTAATGGCAGAAAAATGTTCTTCCAGCTGCAGTTACATGACACAATCATGATGTACAGTCAACGGTCACATTTACGGTCTGCGATATAACACCTCTGGATATGTGAAAGCAGCAGGCAGCACACTGCCCCTTCGAGCTGCCAGCTCTAAAAGCCACCCTTCAGTCAAACACTTCTCACAACACACACAGCTCTTGTCTAACTCGCAGGCCTGCATCAGCCATCAGCAAGGAGATGTTCAGAAGACTTGGCTGGGAGGTTGGTCTCGTCACCAGCCCTGGCTGCCAAAGAGTGATTTCAGGGAACCATGCCTGCATTTATTTCTAGAGTAGAATAAATAGGAAAATATGGTCAGCAAAATGCACTCAAATGCAACAAACATCTACTGCAAATATCAAATATCTTGTTGACGAGGTTCAGCAAAAAGAAAGCCTTCAAGTGCATTATCCTAAGTACAAGCTAATGCAACCACAATGGAAGACAAGACAATATTAATAAATATAACCATGACGAAAGGCCTAAAAAATGCATATAAAAGATTAATTGTATTTACAGAACGTAAGTCTAAGCAGGATCTAATTGTATGTTAAAAAAACCAGAATGGGAAAACAAAAGTAGCCAAATATTACCAAGATTTAAAGTCATTTGCTCTTCTTACAGAGAATTTTGATGAAGGAATCAATACTTCATATACACAGGAAATATGTGAGTAGAGTAACAGAAAACAGCAACTTGTTGTGGGGTTAACAAGTACTGTCTGCTTAAACCAGGTTTAGGCTTTTCATACTCAGATTGCACTGTTGATCTGGTATCTCTTCACCTGGTCTTTACTAAGAGAAACTGATTCAGACACTTTAAAATTGCCTAGCTGTGGAGAAAACTGCTCTAAGCTGAACTAATCACTGTTGCCTTTCTTCTTTTTCTTAAACAAACAAACAAAAGCCCCTCTGTTTTCTCCCTGTATGAAAATTACAAAAATTATTATCAAGGTTTCAATTCTTGTAGTTGCTGGTTAAGAGTGGAGAAGTCTTAGGAGAATATTAAAAAAAATTAATTTGAGAATTACATCCTTAGATATCCTAACTACTATCATACTGAAGTATGTCAAATACATTCTTTATTAAAAAACTTAAAGCTGAATTATCCTACTATCAGTGTAACTTAATTTAATAAGTATTTCCACACAGCTTTAGACTCTTTAAAAACACTAAGTAAATGAGCAATTGAGAGAATGGTTACAAAATCTCAGACACTCAAGGGAAACCTTTGGAGCTGAAATTATTTCTCCAACACTAACAAGAGCTAGAAACCTTGAAAAGCTGTTTTTGTTGTCCTTGGGATCTTAATAGCAATTATTGTTCATATTCAAATGGCAAAATGGGACACCAATCCTTCAATTTAAATGGCATCCCGACATCACCTCTGTCATCCCAAATCCTGGGCCAAACATGTGAACCAATATGGGGTCAGACTGCCATAGATTAAATTATTTGTACAATTTTGTGTAGTGAATAAAATACATATTTCACAACCTATTCACAAGCTCAATAAGCAAGGAAGTGCATGATTTAGTAAATGAATATTTTTTTAATTGAAATTAATTTGGGTACATGCAAAATTGGCAGTTATTCAGCCCTTATATATAAAATGAAGGACACTTATTTTCTACTTTCACATCAAACTTATTTTGAATATGTTTTTATTTACCCTGACAGACTAGAAAGCCCTCTAGTAATCCTTCAAGAATTATTTTCTTTCAGCAAGAAAATATTAATAAATATAACCTTGATGAAAAGCCTAAAAAAATGCATATTAAATGTTGAATTGTATTTACAGAACATAAGTCTGAACAGGGTCTAATTTGCACCCATTTAATCAGAATTTTCCTGACCTAACAAAAAATTCCAGCAACGTCTATTGTTATTCTGCAGTAGCAAAAGCAGCACATTGCTCATTAAGGTGGGAGTTTATACTTAAAAGCACAGTAAATATTGAATCCTTTGCTCTCCTTACTACGTAATGACTCCTCAGACAAGGTATGTGCAGTCTCTGCTGCATGAAGTTATGGGATGGCAGCAGAAACATCAGCTATTAACATCCCCCTCACAGCATCTTCTGCCTCCTGGAAAAACAACAATTAAGCAATATATAGACAGAGGTACTAACAACTTTTGACTTACCCCTGGGCTAGGCATGAGTTGCCTCTTTCTGAGCTGTCTTTTCATAATAGCTACCACATTTGGACTTCATTACACAGAAATTGACAATCAGAAAGCCTTTTTTTATTTTTAATGAATGCTGATACATGGAAGAAAACCTGATCCCATCAAATCTGCTTTTTCAGTTTTTATATAAAGTATGCTTCATCAAGTACTCAGACAGCTCAGATCTATCTCCCAAAATTAAAAAACAAGTTTTGAGATGTACTTACATCTAATAATTTTTCAGGATGTAATAATTGTTAGACTACAATTCTGCAAGGAATCAGCAAGTTTGTATTTACCTTTATACCCCTCAACTAATTCCAAATACCTTTTTTGTATTGTAAAACAAGTCATCTGTCACTATGTAAGAAATATATGAATCTCTAAAACCTAATTTAAAATTACTCTAATATCTTGGTCCTTTCATAATATTATTGTGCCTGTGCAATGGCAAACTAAACGAATCTCTTGGTTAGAAGAACATCCTGACATGCATTTTAATGCTCCTGAATATTCTTTGTCATCTGCAATAATAAATTGAGAGCCAGTGCTAAAGGAAATAAAAAAATTCATCTGAAAGGCTGCCATTGGCATAAGCGACTTTTAATTGAAATGTTAAAGCTTTGAGATGTGAAAAAGTCTGAGGTTTTTACAGAGGAAACACATTTGGATTCTAGGTTTATATATATATATATATATACACACACATACACACACCCCTGCATCTACAGTCAAGGTCACACAGCTCCCACTGCTCATTACATAGAAAACTTGGGCTCTAACTCCAGTCTCCAATTCACATTACCACAGAACCATTAAGGTAGGAAAAGACCTCCAAGACAATTGAGTACAACCTTTGACTGATCAGCACCTTGTCCACTAGGCCATGGCACTAAGTGTCACATCCTTGAGCAGCTCCAGGGATGGTAATTCCACTGCTAAGTAACTCATTCAGTGCAGGTAGCTCGGTGAGCAGCTGTAGGGCGAGCTGCAGGTTGAGCCCCAGGCAAAAGGACATGAAATGCTACTCTTTGCAAAACCTGTGGCACCAGCCAGGGAACTGGACACCTAGAGCAGGAGCCAAGGACTCACAGACATTTTGTGCTTAGACTGTGAGAGGTCTTTGTTCAAGGTCCCTCCTTGGAGGCACCAGCTGGAGAGATTATTTTGTTATTGCACCAAGACTAAATTATTGTAACAATTGAGACATCTGAGACTGTGCTATGGGAATCCTGGTCTGGCTGGGTGAGTGTGGAGGGTGTAGCTGTGGGGTGGCCTCGTCCCAGCTCAGGTGGTGTGGGTGTGACTGTCAGAATGGATCCTGGATGGTTGGATAGGGAAGTTTCCTAAATACCACCATCTCTCTGGGCAGTTCATTCCAATGCCTGAACCCATATCCACCTTACAGGTCTTCAGTACACAAAATAAAGCCTCAGACAAATGATACTAGGGGTATTCAGGCTATACAGTGCAGAGTATGCTGGGGGCCATAAGAAACATAAATTTTTTAATAATTAATATGTTTACATATAAAAAATGTCTAGACAACAGAGATGAGTATGATTTCACCAGTATTAGTTAAGAAAAACATTAAGACAAATAAAAAGGGATGCTATAATTGGAAGAAGCAACTGAGACAACAAAAAGTAGTAGTTGTTCTGATTTATTCACATAAATATGTAGATTATCTTTGTTTCTCCAATGACTGCACTGCCTAGTTTATGATTCCCTTTGTTACCCATTTCTAAGTCACTGCTGTGGAATTGGGCAACTCTTTCATTCAAAATCTCAAATACACCATTTGCAGATTTTATAAGAAATATGTTGTATTGTCCTTATCCTCCAAAACAGAACAAGACAGATTTTCTCATTCTAACTCCAGCTATCTTCAGTGTAAAGGTAATAATGTCATGCCAATGGACAGAGAGGACATTATTTTCTGACTCCATCCTTTTCTACGCTGCTTTAATAAATGTAACTTACTATGATAACAAAGACTTTGTATTTGGAACATGCTTTTAAGATTAACCATATTTTTAGGAATTCTTTGTAAACAGAGCTTCTTTCTTTGAAGTTGGATTTGAAAACATTGATAGTGTTTATCCCAGAAGGGAAATAAACAAGAAGATTCATAATTAATGTATCAAAAATAATGAGTTATATTGAGAGGGAACTTCAGCTCTCTGTCTCATGACAGAAGAGTCATTCCACAAAAGTGACTAGTGACTTTTTTTTTCCTTTTTTAAAGTGACCTCTTTCCTCTTCACTCCTTGTTATGAGATACTGTTATCCTAAACAAATTTCTCTTTGAGACAGGATATTAAACTAAGCAGATCATATCTATCTACCTTAGATTTCCATCTATTATTGTTGGTTTCTTAACACACAAATACTCTAATAAAGTTCCATAATAATAGTGCATGCACACATTCAGCCAGGGATTAGATTCCAAATCCAGTTATTATAGCTTATTCACCTAACAAATATTACCTGGCCCATGGCAACCATCAGTATACACAGTCTTAGACCACAATAAACACAAAATAATGCACGACAGCTCAATACACAGTGTTAAAGATAACTTACATGCTTTGTCAGACATGATACGTGATTGTGCGTTTGAGGCGTTAGCACCAAAATCACCTCCCCCAGCTGTAGACATCCAAGGGTAATACTTCACCTATGTGCATGTCATGGTTTTTCACCCTTCTACAGTGAGAGAAGGCTCACCCTGAGCTATTCACATCCTAGATGGAAGGAAATGCACCCTCCAAAGGCCACATCCACCATAAGGAAAGACTAAGACTGAGGTTAGGAAGGTAAATCAAAGATAGCTATGCAGGTTTGGAATTAAGCTGGAGCCCAATGTATTAATCTCATCCTCCCAAACTACTTTCTTCATTATTAAAATAAACCAAGAAAAACCTGAAAGCTGGCAGCTCCAATGGCTCCATGTTTCTAAAAGGTGTAAGCCTTTTCCTCGTATGAGCTGTTGGCTAATTCTTTGGCTGAAGTCCATCCCTCCTGCTGCTGACTGAGGAATTGATTGTATAAGGATCCCTCTTCCTCAGCACAGACTTGGGTGGCTTCACTTGGATAGCTACTGAGCCTTTATTAAAAAAAAGATCATTATTTTGCACAAAAGATGCTGAAAAGCACTTGGATGATTTGTTCTGCTACCTCAGCTGTCTTCTGGCAAAACTTCCAATGCAAGGGTCGAGCAATTAAGGGATGATACCATCTAAGCCCACTACAGGTATTTCTTGAAGGCCATGTGACCCCAGCTGAAACTGCACTGAATTCACAGAACAAAGTATTGTTCCTTCAAGGAGGACAGGACTCAACCTTGGATTACAGACACACTGTGAGCTGGCAGCATCGCTCTTAAAAACTGTTAATAATTCATTATCAGCCCCTGGAGAAGAACAAATTAAAAATGCTGCTTGAAATATCATCTTTATTGGCAATACTGGTGAAAAAAAAAGCAACTACTTTTCCCTATTCACTGCATGCAAACACACAAAGAAAATGGCCTTCTTTAAATGAAAACAGTTGCTGACATTTTACATTTCTGATTTTACTTTATTTACAGAGGATTCTGATTCTGTCTACTGGGAAATGACATTTTCCTTCAGCTAACAAAATGAAAATATATAGAAAAAATGGCGGAGCTGGCATTTACAGGAAATGCAGCCAGAAAATTACAGAGGACAAATAGCCACTTGTGTTTTCTATAATTACACAGAAATATGAAGAGTTTGCTTTATTGTGTTTTATTTATGATTCTATTTATGACCTCAAGAAAACAATATTTTTTTTTTTAATCTACATTTCAAAGCACCACTTAACACTGACTACCAGAAAGGACATTTCTTGAAATTATAGTCTTAAGACCACAACTGTAAGTTTTTAATAAGGTGACTAAAATACTAAAACAATGAATGTAAGCATAGATTGATCAAAATAACCAATTAATTATTATCTCTTATCCATGAATTACAATAGATATTTATTGTAAGATAATGTGAAAATGATCTCATGAATTTATTTATAGCCTTAAAAATACTAAACTCACAATAGAATTATTCAATCAAATATATTACCTTTCACCCAAAAATAGGATATCAGGCTAATGGCATATTCTGGTTAGGCAGGACAATTTGACTAAGAATGCATATTTTTATTTGCTACTTCTACAAACTGTCAGCAGTTGTAGAAACACAGATTTTATGTTTCCAATGATAGCTGACAGCACAAGTTAAGTAACCAGCTTTGCCTTTCCTACATGCTTGAAGAACTGTAGTATCATTTATCCACTGCAAAGGTTCACAAAGGCCTGGCAGAGTGAGATTAATATGTTTCTTTATGAAGCAAGCAGTAATGTTTATATGCTTCCTTCTTCTTGAGTAGTGTCTAACTGCAAACCCTTTGTATAATCAGGCTTGATGGGCGTCACTGGAGGCTCAAAGTAAAATAAATGCAAAAATCACACTTCAGAACAAATGAGGGAATACTAAGTCATTGTGGAAGAACTTAAAAAGGATCAGCAGTGTTTTCTGATTTTCAATTTACTTTTCCAGCAGAGTATTAGCAGACATCCCCACCCATTTGCATTGCAGGACAAACAACACCCACCCTGAAAAGCCAAAATACTGTATTCCCAAATTGTTTACATAAAATACAGAAGAAAACTTTTTCTGCACACTTTCAGATAGACTCGGAAAAGTGAAAGCAACCAACAAATTCAGTCTCCTAGGAGGAAAAAAATCCGTTGTTTTTTACACACAGAAACTCGGGTACCTCATTCCCAAGTACATTTTCATCAGCCTCCTGCAATGCTGCAGCCAGGGCACAGCAAGGGGGAGAAGCACTGCTGGGGGTCACAAGTCAGCAACTGCCTGAGAGCTGAACCTTGGTAATTCACCCAGGAGTAAAGCAAGCCAGGAGACACCACAGTTTATATTCTGCTCCCACCATGAAGTTAGCATGGATTTGGTAACTTTAGAGGAGTTGATTGGGAATGACTCTGGTGTAAGTGCTGAGCACAACATCTGCTGCTCTATTTACAAAGCCTCACCTCAGATTTCTTCTGAAAATCCAGCTTTTCTGCAGTTCTGCTGAAAGTGATTCATTTGCTAATACAAACAGTCTCACTGTTTAATCAAGTGTAACTGAAAGATTTTTAACAATTTAGCTAACCATAGTCTTAAAGAATCATAGTCCTTTGGGTGCTAAATCTTTAAAAACAAGGCAATAAGGACGATGAAAAGAGAATAATCCAGATTTTTCAATACACACTTCTAAATCAACCCAAGGAGGCCAAAAATTGACAGTTTCTGACTTTCTATGAACATGTACAAAGCACAAAGGCACACGTTTAGATGCAAATACTCCCTTTCCAAAGCATCCAACACTTATTTCTTAGTCCTGAAGGCCCAGAAATGACAGGCCTACAACTGTGTCTTTGTTGAGGCACTGAAGAGCTACTCTAAATAATTTTTAGGTTGAATTCCCCCGCCTTCAAATCATCTTCAGAGTCCTAGAGAATCAAACTCCCAGCAGGTGGCTCAGCTTTAAAATAAAAGGAAGTAGTGACAACCACTTGCTAGAAAATTATTTTTGGTTGTAATTGTAGGGTGGGACTTTCTAAAGCTCTCATTGCCTAGCTTTGCTCCCACAGGCTAAGAAGTGAAGTATGCTATGATCTCCAGCAGGAAGCCAGCAAAACAGCCTTCGACTAGCCAACCTCACCCACAATTACAGCTACATATTTTGTAAGAAACACAAGTAGCCAGCTGTTCCAATTAGAGCTTATATAAGTGAAGCAGCATTCAGGGTTTCTTATCTCCCAGAAATTTGTCACCATCAATGATCATAGAGAAAAAATCAATACAGAATATTAGGTAGGTAGGGCAGAGTACAGTTAGCAAATGCATTTTCTCAAATGTAAAATTTTATAAAAGTACAAATCTGTAAGGAAAAAAATAAGCCATAGAAATGCTCTAAGAGCTGAAAAGCCAGCTTTACCATGTAAGGCCTCCAGGCTCAATCTGTTCAGCAAGAGCAAACTGTTCTTACCTAAACAAGGAAAAGATGCAATGAAAGAGAAATGCTCAATTTCAATGCTGTATGTATGTTAGGACATGACAGCTGAAAACTGAAATAAGAAGACCTGATGTTGTAGCAGTGAAAACAAACCAGTTTTTAAGCTGATGGTTTTGTCTTGTCCATGTTCACGTGAGATTTAGTAACTGGGACAGAATCTTACTGCAGCTCACAAGCCTCAGTTTCCTGTGCAAATAGCATCAGTACTCTGGTTCTGGTCTTTACACATCTAGCCTTGCTTTTATCCACCTCCTGTCAATTGTAGTTCCACTCATTTTTAAATACAGAGATGAATTTTTTGCTTATAGCTTCCTTCTTTCTTGTTCTTGAGCCCCGGATTTATTAGCCTTGCCTATCAGTATGCCCAGAAGATGCTCTCACCCATGCACTTGACAGGCTCTTCCTAACATTTCCTGAAGTACTGTCAGCAATGGATTGTCTTTCTTCTTAGTCTGAAGGAATTCTAAGTTTCTCCTCTCTCCTTTAGCCTGTCAGAAGCATTGCTTCCCTGGCATTAAACATTCTGCTGAATGATCTAGTGCAAAAAGAAGAATTACAAATCTTTTGAAACTTACTTAAAAATTCAATAATTTCAAAATATGAAAATTCACCTACAGTGATTTTTTAAGCTTTTTTCCTGAAGATCTTTTTGCCATCTGCAGCTGCTGCTTTTATTAAGATTAGAATTAATGCATTTCTATTTTGGAGCAGATTTATATCTGCTCCAGATGCAATTCAGTGGTCCAGATGCAATTAGGGTTCAGTTAAAATTTGACATTGGGGACTCCCAAATCCGACACAGTCATGCACTAATGCACAAAATCACTGCTGTCCAATAGATCTGCCTTCCCATCTTGTGCTACTGAGAGTTAGACGGCGATTTTTCAAAGGGTAATGCTGAATTACTTTTTGATAAGTGAGAGGTTCTGGCCCCTTACAGGCAATCTAGAAAAGGGATATAGTGGTACCTGCTGCAGACCATGGACAGCTAGGGTGGCACACTGACCACTTTGCTGTGCCCCCCATTTGCTCTCGTTGCCTCAGCAAAAGGATTTTTAATTTTTTTTTCCTTCATATTGAAACTCCTATCAGGTGGCTTGTACTGGCTCTACTACTTGAAATCCTACAGGAAATGCCCACCAAATACCCCGCCATGGGTACCTCTCCATGTCTCCTGAAGTGACACATGCCTTTTACTGAAATCTCTGATGTCAATAAATCCTAGTGGTTTTCTCTTGTAAAATAATAGACTATCCTGAGTTGGAAGAGACCCACAAGGATCATTAAGTCCAGCTCCTGGCTCTGCACAAGAGTCCCTCAATGTGCCCAAAAGTCACTCCATGTACCCAAAAGTCATTCAGTGTGCCCAAAAGTATTGTCCAAAGACTTCTTGAACTCTATCAGCCTTAGTGTTTGTGCTCTGAGGAGCCGGTTCCAGTGCCCAGCAACCCTCTGGGCGAAGCCTATTTACACCAGGCCTTTTCCTTGCTCCCTAATTCTTCATTTCTTCATGTTGGCTCTTATCCAAAATGACAAGAATTTCTAAACCATCCAGATAAACACTCTTAATTCTCTTTAATACCTACTTTTCCTCTATGACTTTGTGTAGCAGATCTGAGGTCAGTTTAATCAAGCCTTTTTTTTTCTTTTTTTTAATTTTTTTTTCTCCTTTTAGAAGATATTTGAATACATCTGAGAAAATAAGCTTAAGACATTATAATATCAGTGTACACAACAACCCTGCCCTGGTCTGACTCTCTAGTTTTTATCAAATATTTAGATTTAGGTCCCTTCTGATTTATTTTGTAACCAATCAGTAGCAATTTGTGTCTTCTTAAGGCCTTCACTCCTTCCCCAGTCCAGAAGCTCAAGTGGTTCAAAATTCACGTCACAGAGTGGATACAGGGCAGATCCATGAGATGCTGCTCCCACAGATCCAGAGGGGCATCACTGGTAGGCTCAGTCACCTCAGTGAAAACTGAAACAAAGGGATGTTATTTGAGGCTCTCGGGAGGAATAACAGAACTATGCTTTTGTAATCAGCATGTCCAGTAATCAGGCTCCACCACGGAAAGTGCTGATCCATTTACCAAACTTGAATATCAATCATGTGCACATTTCTTGAGTAGAGAAAAATTAATATCTTGCAAGTTAAAAAGTTCATTCTTTCATGTCACTGTTGCAGAAACTCATATCTTTGCCTGACTCATTACCAAGTAACCTCTTGAATATCCAAGGATATCACTCACTCACTCACCTCCCTGTACAAGCCTTGAAGGCTTCAGAAATCCCTATTGATCCAACGCTAACTCCCCTGAATTCATAAGTCAACAGCAGCAGTGGAAACTAGAGCTTGCAGGCCTTACTGCAGAAACCCATCTGTCAAAAGCCTGGTAACACACACAAATGTTTTCTCAAAGAATTGTTAATTTGCCTTCCTGCCATCTGTGACACTTTTAAGAGTCAAAAGCCAACATTGCTTGTCTCTATACCCAAATTTCTATTGTCTCTGGTTCTCGCAAAGGTTCACCATGTAGATCTGCACATTCTGCAGATCTGAATTTCCTTGGATAATGTGTCTTTTTCATGTTTATATTTTTATTAGTAATACTTTAACACAGCAGTTCTGCTCACCCCAGAAGTCTTCTAAGTCACATATAGAGCCAATGAAGCTTCTACAACAGAGTGACAGTGGACAGCTAAAGAACATGCCTAACAATTACAGATTCCAGCAGGTCACATTCTCAATGAATCCAAAAAACATCCACCTTTACTAAAAGAGTAATGGAATCGAAATATCCTCAACAAGCAGGTAGCACACTGATATTTCCCCTTCAGCAGAAAATACGTGTGTTAAATTGAACAAATGGCAATTAACTTGCTTCAGAAGGGAGATTATATTCACACCTGCTGCCAAATCTGAGTGTTACCACACTGAAATAGTTCACTGATTACACATTTCAGAAAGCATGTATTGGCATGCAGCTGAGGGAGATGCTCAAGTTCTACAAATACATCAATAACTTTCAGTACATCCTATGCATTAATAATATTAAAATATAACTTCATAAATACTGCCTTTGTTTATTAATCACACTTCAACTTTCATTCAGGGCTAATTCTAAAGGAATTTAGTTACTTCAATCATACCTTACAGATCCTAGTTTCCTGTCAGAACTACCACCTTTCTCATTATACCCTACTAAAACAATGCCCACCACAGATTGCTAGCTCAAAATGACCTGTAAGTGGTTTTGATCTACAGATACAGAGTTGCCTTTATCAGAAGACGCCCTGCCTATTCCTTTTTAGCATCTCTATTTGAGTTACATTAGACACAAAACTATTATTGTCCCCTGTTTCCCATATCTGCAGGGAAACCTGCCTAATATTAATACAGCTGTTGTCTTGAAAAAGACACCTATTGTACTTCAGTAGAGCCCATCTGAGGCAACACACAGAAAACACTTTTATGCCCAAGTAAGCAACAGGAAATGGCCACAGACATTGAAGACTATCTCAAATGATGTCCCACACCTAGCTGAGTATTTTCTACTACATTTTCCAAAATAACCCCAACCAAGTTAGTATTAGTAGGACAGAAAAGACACTTCAGCAGAGATGGAGCTCAATTCTGTCATATATTATTCTGAATTCAATGTCTTCCAGCAGGTTAAGAGTGCACACACAATTGAGAAAGAACACAGTCTTTCCAAAGACAAAAGATCTGGATTGTAAGGAGATCAGCTATTAACAAACTCAAAGTTAGAAAATATATCCCCAGCTCACTGTGTTCATGTCCAGGCATCCTGTATGATCTTGCAGAAAGGATCCCCCTAGTTCACCTATTTTTATGTACCGCTACATTCTCATGTCACCAATTTACAGTCTGCATCACAGTTCCACAGGTTCAGAAGTCACATCTTATTGCTTTGGGAGGTGCTCAACAATCCCCTTGGTGCAAAGAGAAGTATCAACAGCAACAGACCCCAGTCACCCTATCTAAGACAGTCTTAAGAGTAATGATAACAGCAATTCATACCAGAAGACATGAACAACTGAGCAACCAATAACATCTATCTATAGTTTCAAGTTATTTTATAATGTGTGGTAGAAATGCAGATGGAAATTAGGATTTCCTCATTAATAGTTTTCATTTGTTGTGTCAGAGAGAAAAAACTCCTCAAACAAAAGTTTCCTTTTCTAGTATTGATTTAGAAATGCAAACTTAACACAAGATTAGATGCTTAAGGTTTTAACAGCAAACACACACAAAGAGGAAGTCAATAATGACAATGAAAGGCCAAATTCTAAATCTTCACTGGATATTTCTAAAAATCTGCCTCTCAGTGTACATTTCCTCCATCTCTATACAAATTTTGTTATAGCCAATCAATGATATATTTAATCTCTCACCCCAATCTTATTACGTTTCATGGTGAGATGTCATTGGCTTTTTATTAATTTGACAACTAAAATGTACTATTTGACAACTAAATGTCTATGTTTTTAGATTGCCACAGGGAAAGGAAGCGAGACCTTTCTCCCTACTAGATTACTAGTAATTATTACCAACATTTGTATAATTTCTGGGTCTGGCCAACACTGTACAAGACTACAGAACTACAGCAGCAGTCCTTTTATGTTTTCTTTTTACAGGACTGAAGAATTATGAGGGGGAAAAGGCCATTCTTTAAAATACACTGTACAAGACTACAGAACTACAGCAGCAGTCCTTTTATGTTTTCTTTTTACAAGTCACAGGACTGAAGAATTATGAGGGGAAAAAGGCCATTCTTTAAAAGAGAAATTATACACAGTTGAAGAATTTCTCCTTTTCCTAAATCATGAGGAACCAGTGGTACAGTTTAACAAACAGCTTTTCCTTTTTCCACATTAATCTTTTCTTTAATATTTTGCAAGCTACTTCTTTATGCAATACACTTGCTCAGGACACTCGGTCCTTGCAGCAATTCTGAATAAAGGACAAAGGAGTATGAAAAACTGTTTAAAAACTGCGATATTAAATGAGCCATAAACACTGGATTGTTATATACCAACCCTTGAGTTCAACTTGAGGATAACACAGAATGCAGATTTTAATGCAATAGATGGTCTAGCAGGAACCAAGATGAGCAATATTCATTACTGTGACTATAAAATCAAATAGAGGAGCAAGCTGGAAACACTGGCCACACACCACTCATATAAAATACATATCCCAAGGGACAAAATATCAAACCAATGCCAGAAGACTCAAATTATAATTTCTTTTTCCACATTGTAGCCTCTGTCTGATTTCAGGGAAATCACTTCAGCCAGTCTCAGTTTCAAAAGTGAGGACCATAACATTAAGAGAGAGGCAGACAGGAAAAAAAAAAAGTCTCTAAATTTTTTGATTACTGCTTAAAAGAAAAGTTTGGGGTTTTGTTTGAAATGAAGGGATAGTTGACTCTATCCCTTCATAGACTGAATGTCTGAAGTCAATGGGTTGTGCATGGGTTGGGGACAAACATGAACCACTCGGAGTGCTTGCCTTGCACTCAATGCAGGGAAGGTAGGCAAGAGCCAGCAAGGTCAGGTCTTCCTACTGCCATGGAGGTGAAAGCTGTCAGATTTTCACTGCTTGTATTTTAGTGACTTTACTGTGACCATGACTGAAATATTGGTCCTGGTTCCTGCCCATTTAAGCAGCTGTTTGCTAACTGAAAGCTTAAAAATCCAATGACCTTTTGTAGTTGCAGCACCGTGTGTGTTACCCTGCCAATATCTACTCTCTCATGAGCTCCATGCTCATTAGTTGACATTAAGCAGGATTGCCATAAAGGTGATGTAGCTGAGCTTTAAATGGTACCTGCATTGTCCCATGGATATTTATTCCATGGCTACTCTGTAATTAAAAGCTTTATCAAACCCTTTGGGAAATTCACTTACAAAGCAGAGTTTAAAAATTTGAATTGCTCTAAATTACTGTATTTTCACCCAGCAATTCAGTAGACTGCTAGAAAATGCAGCCAAAAATCTTAAACAATTTTTAGACTGGGAACAGAGATCAGCAACAACCAGTTCATACAACTGCTGTGTTATTTTCAGAGAGCATTAACAGATACTGACCTAAAGACCAATTACTCTTCTGCCTCACAGACATATGAATGTCTTGAATCCCACAATACGGAAAACACAGCTCATGATGGCTGAACAATATGTTATATTCAAAAAAATTCTCCAGCACACATTTCCTTGCAGCAAAACAGAATGAACTCTGTATTTTCCACTCAACTAAAATGTTGCCAGTTAGACAGCTAAGAGACAAAGCTAAGCTCAGTCAATAGCTCTTTTTGATATGTTATCTAGGTAAGAGTTAAGCCTGCCTTCTACCCTTTCATAGTTAATTTTTGCCATTCTAAGTGTGGCTAAAATAAATCCACAGCAAATCAACCCAATATAAACATGAGATATCACATAAAGACAGATCAACTGAAGTTGTCTGATCTACAAAGCTGTCCTCTATAAATCAGCTTATTGTTCCAGGCCTACATTTTAAAAGCAGTGAGAGACAGGTTAAACATGGTGCTGAAGGATGCAGACACACAGTACATTATAGCTCCATTTCAAACTTGCTTAAAGGTAGTCTGAGGAAGTGCAGTAAACTCAGTCATTTCAGTGAACTATGCTGCACAGATTTAAAAGATTTATTTCTTTCTCCATCCGTCGACATTCATTTTTCGTGTAATTAAACTGCTGCCATGGATCAATGGGCACAGATAACAACTATAAGTAGCACAAGAGCATCCACCAGCAATCTTTTTCATTAAGTACATAACCAAATATTATTTGTTAAGCTGCAACACAAAATGCATCTAAAGGATCTCATTTTGTTTGAAAACTGAGGGACAGCCAGAACTTGTGACCTTCTAGACATGAGGACATACAGCATTCAGGAGCAAACAAGCCAGTCCTTATTACTGATATGAGGTTTAAATCTAATATGAGGTTTAAATCTAACTTTTATTAGTGAGGCTCCAATGTAAATATAGACCCAGTTAAAACGATAGCTGTTAGAATTAGGCCCTCAGCAATAATATCATCACAAGTCAAAATAAATTCAAAATCTTTAACCAAAAAAAAAGAAGAAAATATTTCAGATGTGTATAAGCAAAGGAATTTTGCACATTTAAACAAGTTGTTAGTTCTTTAAAATCACTGTATAAGTAGGAAGTACCACTTAGGAAGTAGATGAAGAGTAATGAGAGAACACAGAGAAAGTAATGTTTGAGTTTTTTAATTCAGCCCCTTGACATTTTATTTGTGTTGCTTAAAATATCAGCACTGGTTGAACACAAAAGACTGCTTCTATACTAACATTGAAAAAAAAACCCCCATCATAAAAACAACAAATAGTGCTTCTAAATACTTAAGGCACAATTTTTTTTGTCAGAGAAAGAAAGAGACCTTTAAGCTATTTCCCCTGGCAAATTTTGCAGTCTTTAGGAACCTGAATTTGAACTTTGGCATTCTCTTTTGATTTTGGCCCAGTATTAAACCAATTCTTACACAGAACTATCTTATAAAGGTCTTTGTATAAAAAAAACCCAATGCTTCACTTTGTTTACAGATCCCACATGAACAGACTTTGTACCTTGAACAGTGACAGTGGAGTCACCAGAGAAAGCACAAAGCATCACAGCTACACAGTACAGAAACCAGTGAGTGATGACCTCCATTTAACAAAGCTTGTGATTTTATTTCTTCATAAAAGCAAAAGCAATTTCAGTAAAAGCTAGAACAGCAGTATGTCAGTTTTCAGACAATCCTGGTTAAAATAAGATGCATATTTTACATGAACTTGCTTTTTTTTTTTTTTTTTTACATTTTAATAGTAACAGAATTTAAAAGCATTGCACCATTGGTATTAATAGCCTTTGCATGCTCAAATCCCACAAAGCAGGACTACTTCCCTTAGTTTCCATTCCTCAATGCTTTAACTGCTAAAAATGTCCCTGTTACATTGTCCCTGCAAGCATATTTGTACCAAGCAAGAAACCAAGTGAGTTTTAGAAATCTCAAGAAGAGGCACTCTATCCAATTATGCCATCCAAAGATATTCACACTTTTTCTATAAATGACTCAGAAACCAAGACAAGGTTAGGACAATGATCTACCATTGACTCATTAACAGCCCCACATCACATCTGCAGGTGTGCTCTCAACACACAGTGGCAGAAATGGTTATTCAATTTTGCAGGATGATTGGAAGCTTCATATTCCAGGTGTAGAAAGAGGGTCTCAGCCCTCAATATATATTACATTTCTAATTAGCATAAAAATACTATTCTGCTTTTCTGAAAAGAACTGTAGCTGACAGGGTAATCCCAAAGAGAAATACAATTACTTGTATTGTATTGTCCTCTCTTCCTTAACAGTTGCTCATTAAGGGGCTTGATGCTAGTGAAAATGGTGTCAACATTCTCCCTTAATGCAAAGCAGTAGCTTCCCAGCCTCTGATTATTTTGACATTTCTTCCTGAAACAAAAAGCATTTCAAAGTCTGCACTGTCTGTAAGGGATGCAAGGAGTAGACAATCTGTTTATTCTTGCATGTTTGCTTTCAAGGTTTATCACTTGGTCCACGTAGGACAAGAGGGGGGAAAAGCAAAGCATGCCAAGAAATAACAAAGGGAAAGGAGCACATTTGCTGATATATGCTGTTAGCAAGCTGCACACTTGGATAAAAGGGGGATACATAAAATATGGAGCATTGACCCCATCATCTTCCTCATATCTAAAATAGGGTTCAGGCTGAAGAGAAAATTGCCACTCCTAGGTGGAAAGATCTGGCTCTGCTCCCTTTGTATATTATATATAGATTGCAGACAGTTTCTCCCACAGTGTAACATGCATTGGTGGCCTCCACAACTCTCCATGGAGGTAATTTGCAGGAATTTTTGTGACCCTATACTGACCAGCTTTCTGCAATCAAAAGAACCCATGCAGCTGAAAGTCAAACATGCCGTGGTTCCCTCACAAGGCTGCCACACTGAGCTGTGCAGGAGAAGACAGAAGAAAGCCTCTCATGGGCTGTGTTCTGCAACAGCCTTGCATCCCTGGACAGCCCCAAATGAGCCTGCTATACCTGGCTGGCAGTCTCTCTACACAATGTTTGAAAGTTGTACCAAAATTCTCTGCTGGGAAGTAACAAAGACAAGCTGACAGTGACAATCAGCAACACGTGCATGTGCAGTGGTTTTCCTGCCACAGGACTTCACATGCTGGCTTACCCCTTAAAGGTGAGCGTTTATGGAGAAAGCAACAAGAGGCTGTCCCAAGCTTAATGTCTTTATACCAATGTATTTTCATGTTTCACCATCTTTTTCAGCTCTTACTCTGTCCTGTTCCTTTGTCCTGCCCTTGATGCTTTCACAGACTTAGATAAGGAAATTGTACTCAAATAGATAAAGCTGTCTTCTGCCACTATTAATAACACCAAACAATACCATATAATTCTTCCTCCATAGCCTTATTCAGTATGAACAAAGGAAATAAAACCCAATCCACAGAATTTAGTATTTTTTTAGAATAGTTTTCAAGCTTATCTATACAATTTTATAGAACAAACAGAATTTATCTAACACATTACAGTTATTCCACAGGGAAAGAGAAAAGGGTAAGGCAATCCAAGGAAGTAAACAAAATAACTCTGGCAGGATATGCTTAGATCTCACCCTACAATTCCTCCCACACAGAACGAAACACACAGACACTGAAGTAAACATCTATTATACTGTAGTTATTACCACCTTATTGATACAATTATAAAACCATTAATTTTAAGAAAGCATATGTTTTTCTGAACTTAAGTTAAATGGAAAAAATCCATGATTTCTACAGGGTTACAGTCTTGCAGTGACTATTGTGTTTATTATTAGATATTTTAATCTTGCTTTCCTAACCAGGATGTCTTACTCAGATCAGACACTGGTGGATGTCAGTTAATCCACACCTCTACACCCATGGAAGTGTCACTTGAGAGAAAAATTTCAAAGGCAGCAAGTCAACAAGCTCCACTGACTCCATCAATGCTACCAAACAGGGTCTGGCCCACCAGACACAGACGCATTTGTTACAAAACTGCCACAACAGCATCCTCACCAACATTCCCTGCTCTCCTCAGATGCAGCTCTTATTGCCACTGCTCTTCTCTTGACCTTCCAGTCCCCAAATGATCTTGCATATTGCCCCACTTTACTCTGCTGCGTGGTACTGCAGACGTGGGTGCCAGACCTGGGTACATCATCTGCTGACAACTCAAAAAAGATGTACCACTCACCTTCTTCCTAATTAACTTGGGCTAAATTACAGGCTAGGGCAGAAAAAAAGATTTAGTGTGGGAATGACTACTAATATGTAACAAGGAACTGGATACCTGCACTCATATTTATAAAATTAGCCTCATTTTTAACAATTTCTGCTTAAAGAAAAGTTCCAACTATGACAATGTAACTGTTGTACCTTCTCTCTAGTTAATGTGCTGCAAAGGCTTGAGCATATATTTTGTCTGCTTTAGCAAAACTAGCTGCTCCATCTGTCCCCTCAATCTCCAGTTTAGCTTCATTGCCTCTCTCACACTTCTAGCACTGACTTAACTGGTCTCTTTAGTCCTCACAAGTGCATTAACAAAGCTCCCCATCAAACTATCACCCAGAGTACTATTATTAGCTTGGCTCTAATATAGCACAGAAATTGAGAGTGGCTGCAGCTAGAAAAAGCCTATGTAGATGTTACTTGTCTGACAGCTTCAGGCTTATTTTCAACATGCTAAATAACTCAAAAATGACTCAGGCAGCTATTCACTGACATCAACCCCTGCACAGCTGAGTAAGTAATGTTAAGGCCCTGTAAATGGAAGGAAATCCTATTATGAATGCCAGAAGGGGCATCAGTCTTTTCTTCTAAGCCAGTGCTCCCCATGAATGTGTGGAACAGTACTAAGAACCAAACACAAAGCCTGATTTCCTGCAGTTACAGTAAAGCAATACATTCTTCCAAGGTGGGGACACTCAGGGAAAAGCTCCAAAAGACTCCAGAACCGCTGAATTATTGACACTTTCAGAGACAAACAGGAAAATCTCTACAGTGCTAAAAGCTTCATGGAGGCTGT
The DNA here is from genome assembly GCF_017590055.1 of Onychostruthus taczanowskii. Classification (NCBI taxonomy): domain Eukaryota; kingdom Metazoa; phylum Chordata; class Aves; order Passeriformes; family Passeridae; genus Onychostruthus; species Onychostruthus taczanowskii. The sequence continues at coordinate 19,300,981 of NW_024499239.1, read as the reverse complement.
ATTGTGTAAGCAACACCTGGCTGCTTTGCTTCTTGCAATTTATGGCTTTTTAAATTTCCTTTTGCCACTTTTTTCATTCAGGTCCTAACAACTCCAATACCACCAGCCAGCCTGCAGTCAGGCAGGAAGAAGCTGGGCTCTACAGCCTCGGTCCTGGGGAGGGAAGAGGGGACAGGGCAGGGGGAAAGGGAGCAAACAGATATACAAAGAGAAACTATTAGTCACTACAAAATGTCCTGCCAGGGAACATTTGGGAAATACGGTTATTGAGGTGCACATAAGCGTAAGCAGATCCTTTCTGTCACTTCAGAGGAAAAAAGGGTGAGGATGAAGGAGGTCTTACAGGAGGGAATATCTGTGCAGAAGTGGCAGTCAGTCTGGGCTAACCAGAAAACAGTAGCTGAACCTCAATGCCAAAGTCTCCCCCCATTCAGAGCAAGGAAATCAAATTCCATTCTCGTTTTATCTTGGCACAGGTCTTTTGCTTCAACCTTTGAATTACACCAGTTTCTGTGATTAGGACTCAGAGCCATTATTTTTGGCCTTTAAAAAAAAGGCTGCACTTAGCTGAGAGTAACTATGTCTAGTATAAATACAAGTTGAGCAATGGGTAGGTTTTAATTCAGACACATTAATCAAAGAAAAGAAAGCAATGTAAAAGCATCTGGCAACACACAAATTAGTAAGACTAAATGTCTCGCTTCTCACAGTAATTGTTTCTTGGGTTGATAAAGGAGGCTTTTCTCCTCTCAGAAGTCCTGAAAGGTTTGTATTTTCCTCCCTTCTTTGAATCCCTCTAAGGTATTGCCATAATGAACATTTCTCCTGGAGACTTCTGGATAGATTCAGCATGTTTTGGCTGTGACTTCCATGTGACAACTACTAAATTTCATCACACAAGCAGCACTGCAACACTTGCTGGATGGAAGCAGAGTTCAGTAATGCATTAAAAATGAGAATGTTGCACCTTGTCTCCTCTGTGGCTCTGTTGTCCCAGGTGGGCAGAGATCAGCCCTATAACACAGCACTTACCTGTAGGACACCAAACTGGTTCTTTATATTATTTTCCTCATTAAGCTGCCCATATATCCCAGGGAAAGCTGTATCTCTTTATGGATTCACTTGGAAAATACGTAAGTGCCTTCAGATGATTATGTTTTACAATGAAATCTATTTGTCTGTCACAACCAGCCTGACAGAAACTTTTCCTCCTTACAGAAATTATAAAACAGACTGCTTGTTCCCTTAAAATGACTCTACCCTTGGCCCTTAATACACGAATCTTATTCTTCCAGTGCTCATACACAGCTTGAGCTTTCTTCCATTTAGTTAAAATGAAAAGTATTCAATTTCAAGATTATCTGAATCATACTAAATAATTTATGTAACTGAAATTAAATCACAGACATGGTCTCAGTTATACATCAAATCCTGGTGTACCTTCCATGACATAACATCAGAAAACATCATCTTTGAGCAAGGGATACTCTGACTCTCCAATTACTTCCCATTTACCACTAGGGGCCAGCAGTTCACCTGCTGCTGCTACACCGAGGAGTACCTGCCCACCTGAAAGAAATTCTGCTCCCTCTTCCACCTAAACCATAAAAAATAGGCTAAACCACATTAAAATAGGCTAGAAATTCATATCCACACATCTTGCACATAATGAATAGCTCCCTTTGGCCATAAGAAATACTTCAGAGAAGGAGAGAGAATTAACTTAGGCCATTATGAATTTAAAGGAGGTACAAGAGAAAAAAAATAAAAGCATTACAATGGGGGAGGACAGTGGGGGATTTCTGAGGGGTGGTTATTTTCCCCCATTGAAAACTATGAGCCCAAGCAAGGGTGCTAATTGTTTTCACTGTTTTAATGCTGTCTCTGAAATTAGTATCTATGGCCTGAGACATTTAATTTAACATTTGGCTGCCCTTCCCTCTAGCTGTATCAGGCTACCTAGGGAGCAAAGACACAGTGGATTTGATATCTCATCCCAGCACATTCACTTGAAGACAATCCCTTGCTTTGGAAAATGGCAAGCAGTAATCATCTGGAAAAAAGGGGCTCTGTTTAAACATCAAAAAAAGTAAAAATGTTTAAAATGTCTTCACCATATATTTATTCACCTTTGCTTGTTTTGGAGACAGGAGCAAGTAAGAGCTACTAAACAGCACCTATATTAGAGAGCTACTATGTCATGGTGTCAAAATTACAAGGGAAAAACCTCCTCACAGACATTGCATTACTGTAAACAATTACCAGATTATGCAGCTCTGGACAAAACCAGTTTGGCATTCTTTTGGGTTCCTCTGGATTTTAATAGCACCCATCTCCTAGGAATTTTGTAATTTAAGAGCACTACAAAAGAACTACTGGAAGAGATTAAGAGATTAAGCTATTAATTAAAACTTTTATCTGATATTGAAAACAAACCAACCAACTTCTAATGGAGATGAATCTGTATAAAGGACAAAGCTTTAGTTATAGCTGTCCTTAGTTTTCCTAAGGAGCAGACAACCAGGAAAAGATGAGCCCATCTTACTTACTAATTTCATCCCCTTACTTCCACCTCTTTGCAAACCAGTGGCTAAGACTGCAATGCAGATACTGCTCACATGGGAATACCTTCAACAATTCAGTTTCTCCTTGAAAACTGGGCCTCCTTTAAGCACTTTTGCACTGTGCTGTGAAATAAAGTCTCACACATATTTTTGCCTACATTAGGGAGGTTCCATAACAGTGATGGCTGATCCCAGTTAGGAAAACCTTGGCAGGGTGCAGTCTTTGAGAGCTGGGAAGCATCAGAGTTGGTAAAAGGTCTGTTCAAAGTCTGAGCAAGGAACCTCTAAGACTAAACCCAGATATTTTCCCCAACTCACAGTAAGCAAAACAGCATAGCATGTAGGAAAAACAGCAGTCACATGCTGCCCATCAGCCTCAGAAAAACCCTGAACAGCAGACCCTCAGGTTGATGTGACAAGCAGAGGTCCCCTGAACACAATGTAATTGCATCCATTTATACCAGCTGTGAGTCTATCACAGGGGTTTGCTAACTATTAATAGCTGGTATAATTCTGTTAAAACTTCTCAGCACAGTTCAGCTGCAGGTCAGTCTGTTTTCAAAGAAAACAAAGATGATAATTTTGGTGAAATGGTTGCCTGAAATACAATAAAATACTCATTAGGAAACTCAGGCTGCTCCTACCCTCAAGAGCATTTATTAACCCTTGTATTAGGTTCCTCAAATCCTTTCTGCTTGCAGTGCAAAACCAGCCCTATTTTCCATTTTGCATTGCCACAGTCGTGTGCTTGTAGCTTCTCCTCACAGTTTTAAGTCAGTAAATGTGTTTCAGGACAACGGATACTCAAGCCCCTGAGTATCAAAATTCCTTAGGAAAAAAAAAGACAGGCGAAGTCAATTCCATCTGTTCACCCTCACTGAATCCTTCCTTTCTTTTTATATGGATTTTCCATGTATATCAGGCTTGCACCCCCAGCAACAGGGATGGTCAAGCCATTATATTTACCAAAACAAATTATGCAAGCTCATGAGAAGAGTTTCTTATAGCAATATCACTTAAGTATGGGAGAGGCTATAGAGGAAAAAGGGCTCAAAGTCAAGTGTTGTTATCAATGAAACATTGTTCTTGTCAGTAGAGAATCTTGTACCAGAAGAAAAGAAACAGGGAGGGAATGGTTGTAATTCCTTAGCAGGAAACCAAATTGAAGAATAACATATCTCTAACAGAGCTACTTAGAAAGTCCTTCAGCAAGTACACCTGGGTCCAGTAATTGCAGCTTTCTTACAGCAGTAAACAGATTACTAAAAAGCAAGAGCAAGCCTGGGGAAAATGTGATTATAGGAATGGTAGGTCTCATTTAACTATTTTGTGTTATTTAGCACATATTTTCCAAGTAGTAGAAGACCTGCATTTTCAAAGAGAAAAATAACTGCTTTACCAAACCCAGGGAGAAAAAGGCATTTTGAGAGACTTGCCCATCAGCATGGAGCACAGAGGTTTGCAGATATCCACACAGGCTTGATTAACTACTGCTTTCTCTTGACTGGCATATAGTTTACTCAAGAGGCCCAACACTCACACTGAGCCTAGAGTTTTAACGTGCACTGGAGACTTAAAATTCCCGACACTTGAGATTGACATGTCTGTCAATGTACAAGAAAAGAGCAGGTACACATTTAGAGAGGTAATAACACATAACGGAACTCACAGCTCCAAGCGTAGTCTTGGAAACAACAAAAATTATGTTTACATTCAGAAATAAAACTAAAATCAGTGATCTTAGGTCAGACACACTATAATGACTTCATTTGTTATTGATTTGTAGGTTTGTTATGCTATGTTGAGACAGTTCTTCTCTTTTTTAAAGTAGCATACTCAGCTTTAAGAATGTGCTCTCTGAAAATCTCAAAACATTTGTTTCACATTATGGTCACTGCTCTGAAGTCTGCAGTGACAGACTCAGATCCTAAAAAACATGTTTCTCCTTTTCTGCCAGAGAAAGTCCACCAGCTCACATTGCCCCCAATGTTGTGACAAGAGATCTGAAGTGATCTGAATCCTTTCCTGTGACACATGCAAACTGACAGGTGTGGCTGGATACAGCTGCTAGAAAATAAAGAAAGCTGAGCAATTGCAGCTGTTTGTCTCGGGAAAAGAGAATTGTGTCATCAGTAAATCTGAGTTGTATTGATCTAGTCAGCAATGTTGCCTCTTCAGAAACCTGATGAAAATGCCAACATAAAGGCCACCAATAGGTGTTCTACAGTTTATGGGGAGAGCTGAAAGGGGTCACTATATGTTCTGTATAGAACAGACTTTGTCTATAAGCATGGTGCAGATTCTCACAGATTGTCTGTTTCAAAAAGACTTCACAAAAAAAAATTCTTATAAAATTCTACCATGGATACCCTGTGTGCTCAGCCAAACCCCCAAAGCTCATACACTAACAGTGAGGATATACAGTCATATATAAGAAACTACACATTGACAACACTGCCAGTTAATTGGCTGGCAAGCAGCACTCTGCAAGCAATCCCTGATGCTGCCACACACAAAGTGTGACCCACCTCAGTGGTGTCTAGCTTTCTATGTATCTTTTCCCATGAAAAATTACATTCCAGCACCCCACATGCAATTTTGCCATGAGTTACACAAATTTGTCTAACTTCTCTTGAAGTGAAAGGTATAAAGCAGTTTACCTACATAGACACATTGTAAACAAAATTAGCTTGAAAAGGTGAAAAAATCCCCATCAATAAACAGCAAATAATGCAATGCATAGAAAAAGAAAAAAAAAATCTGCAGAAGAGTGGGTGGCTCTGGAGGGGGGGTGAACACTCCCTATGCACACTGTGTGTTTCTCTTTCACCAGTGAACTTGCTACAAAAGGAGCTGGCAAACCTTTTGCCTAAAGGGAAACCATAACTAAAGGCATCTGCCACAGCATTTACTGAATTGCAAGCCACAGCTTCAGGCACCCTTAACTCCCACACAGTAGATTACCAGCGCCTCTCAGGTTCAGTGTGCTGCTAGACTTCAAAACAGGAAGGTTGTTAAGTAAAAAGTCAGCCAAGTGTCAAAAGAGCCAATATCAATATACATCATGCAACCAAACCAAGTGAACTTGGGTCATCTTGCTTACAACAGCATGGCTTTCCATCTCTGGAGAAATTGGGATGCTCTCAGCCTAACAAGGCACTGATTCTTGTATCACTTGGGCTCCAGGGCCACAACAAGAGTAATATTTTTGTCCCATCAGAGAAGGAGCCGGGGAGGAAATGCTACAACCTTGAAAGGTCTAGTTCAGATACCTACTAAAGGGAAAGAATGTCAAGGAAATTATAAATAGATTTTTTAAATGGATATTCTGGCCAACTGGAGGATTGAACCAACACATTTTTCTACAGTGAGCTGTGTGACACTGGTGACTTCAAGACTCAGAGGATCTATTTTAAGGATTTATACTGCAGGTTGCACAGCATTTTCCTTTCTTGTGGTGTCTTTGACTCTGCCATATAAAGCCAGATTATATACATAAATAATATGTATTCATCACTCACACCGCTCATCTTGTATGAAAAAGACTCTTATGTTGTTTTGAATTTAAGTGAAACAACTTAAAAACAAATACACATTAATTAAATCATATTCTGACTGGAAGACCCATGAAACTGAATTCTGAATGTGTGGGGCACTCAGATACCTCAGAAATCCAGCAGATCTCAGAAGGTCTCCAGGTCAGACCCCTGCTCAAGCTGACCAGCCTGGGGACTGAATCATGAAGTTAGTACAACAGCTAACTTGGGCTGAAAATACTTGTGAAAAATTTTGGAGTGGGAAGGAAGAAGAGGCTCACAGATACCCTGTAGGGAAGCCAGAGTCAAGGCTGATCCCCTCTACCTGGCTGCAGCCTCGCCATCACCATGTGCCTGGCAATCTCTGCCTCACTGACCACGGGATTCCCCTTGGCTCTGAGCTCCCCATCCCACAGGGAGCAGCTGCCTTGCCTTGTACCCTCTGACATCAAATACTGAAGCTGGAATAAACTGAATAGACTTCTTTAATCCAGGGCTGTCACTCTGTGTGGTGAAAATAAAAACCAAATAGCACTCTAGAATATTAGAATTAATAGGAAGGTTAAAAAATAAGAGTATAACTATGATAAGTAATTAAGTAGCTTCCCCAAGCCTGTATGCCAATGCAGTAACAAGGTCTATTTTTTCAGGTATAAGACAAGGTTCAAAGTGAAAGAACTGCTTTAAAAATATTTTTTAATATTTTTAAAAGGTACTAGATCATAGAAAGTATTTTAAATAATGGAAATAACTTCAAGCTACTTGAGTTTACTTCATCAACATTAGACAATGCATGCTGTGATGTAGAAACACATGGTTACTTACTGATCTAAATTAGTAATTTATCTATAGGTAATGAAATACACCCTTATTTTGCAGGTTGGGTTGGCTACATTACCAGATCAGTAAAAAGCAGGTAGATATGTTCAAGGTATTCTGGGGCAAGGTATCAAGTCTACTTAAAAATGGCATTCATTAATCACATAATTTAAAAAAAAAGAAAAAGAAAAAAAAAAAGAAAACTGATAAAATAGCTCCTTTTTAGGAACATATTTCAATTATTGAACAAATATCATGTTCACAGAAAAACAGTTGCCTTCTATAACAGGCAGTTTTAATGAGTCTATTTCCATAAAAATGCTTGATTTTCAGCTTCAAACCACTCCAGTGCCCTCCTTCAACTCCCTTGCTAGGCATCTGATTAAAAACAAGTATCAGGAAAAATATTCAGTTTTATTCATTTGAGCCTTATTCCAGAACTATTCCCTGATATCACTTTTAGCTGTTTCCCATGAAATGCTCTAGGGGTCCATTGCTGATTAACACACACATGCACACACCTCACATCCCACACTCCATTTCAAAGAACATGGATTGATTTATGGATTGTGATATGGTCTGATACCACTTACAAAATCTCCTACTTTCTATTGCAATGAGAGTAAACTGAGTCACCTTCAAAACAGAGATTATTTGCCACTTCCACAAGCGATGGAGGTTCCATTTCCCTACTCCCTGACTTTCAAATTAGCCATTCACAGCTCCACAAAGGTAAACACACCCAACCCTACACTCACTCTCACCAAATCTGCTACATCCCCACAGAGCAGGAGCTCCTAGAGCATGAACAGAGCAGCCAGCCTCCTCCACAGCATCCTGGGTGACAAGCCTCTCCTGCAGGAAGGCTGCTGCATCAGATTCTATTTGAAAGACAAACAGAAAAAACATCAGGACTCATTTCACTCAAATCCCTTGGCTGTCTTTTCCCTTCAATCATTTGGGGGTTATAACTTTGTCTTTGTAAGTAGAGCTCCTTGATGGCCAACGTGCTGCACTCCCTTTTTAGGAGGGAGGGAGAGGGAGAAGATCTGTCTCTGAGAGCTCTGTGCTGGCCTAAAATCATATTTAAACTCACTCATTGGGAAGCCAGGCTCTGGGACAGATCCCCAGCACATATTGTATCCCTGCAATACAAACCAGCTGCTGTGTCACCTCTGCACGGTCTAAACCTGGATGTCTTCCCTGTTTTGGTGGTGCTTTCCATAACAGTAGCTTAAATCCAACTCTTACTATTGGCAGAATTTCAAACCCCTTCACACTACATTTGCCTGAGTTTAAACAGCACTGAACCATGCAGTGAAGATATAGCCCAAATTTCAAGCTCTTCCAGAGGAGCCTCCAATGAACAGCTGACCAGGAACGTAGCAGCAATGTGATACTCCTTTAATTCCTCAAGAAATAACAGGACAGTGCTTTTTCTCAGTCATCACTATGGTCATTACATATACTACTGTATTTCAAGACTTAACACTTCTCTGATTCACAAGCAATAAAAGAGGAAACAGAAAGGCAGTGGCTCTGCCAGGCCTGCTCTGGTCTGGTTTGGCTTCTTTTAGGAAGTGTGCAATTGCTGTCAAGGCAATGAACTGCAGAAGGTGTTGCTTCAGGAAAAACCACAGTGGTTTTAGTCCTTTTATCTCAGCAGAGGTCACCCTGAAAGCTGCATTGAAGAAACGAAACAAAAGCACGTCTGATGTAATGTGTCTGACTACTGAGAAGGAAAAGCCCCACAAGCTTGAAACAAAGCCTCCAGCAAAAGATTTCTGTGTGCCCTGTGACACACACAGCCATCAGCAATTTATAACTTTAAAAAAAAGAGCCAAGAGAAGGCTTCAGATAAATTGCATTTTGCTGTAAAACAGAGACTTGATTTGCTTGGAAAAAAAAAAAAGCTACTCTTCTCATTTATAAATTAAGATATGGAGAGGCTCCTGTCCCACTCCTCTACTAAAGACTAATTTTTGCACATTCCATCTTATTCCCCAGTTCCCAAATGCAATTGTGCAAATGCTTAACCTTAAGCACTGCACTGAAGTCAATAGCATCATCCACTTGCTTAGTGCTAAACATGACCAGATTAAACTCCAGCTGCAGCAGAACACAGAAACCACCTGAAATCCAGGCTTTAGATTAAACCGTGACCAATGCTCTGCAGGGCGAGGGGACTGCTGAGGCTGTTCTAATGTTCATCTTGGAGATACAAAATAACACAGCAGCAGAACAGGGAAAAGAGCCCAGGATTTGTAGTTTCTCTGTTTCAGACTGTCTTTAATTACTCAGACCCATATACTAATGGGGTAGTTTGTTAAGCTTTTTCAGTCTTGATCAAGACATTTGAATACGAATCTTACTTTAGATTGGTGCTGAAGCTGCTTGAATTAAGCTTGACAAGTAGCACAAAAACCACAGAGTAACAAATATGTATTACAGGTCCCTTAAGCCAAGTTCTTACTGATTTTACAGGACACTTGAAAAGCTGAAACCCTAATTAAAAAGACATGCATAGATTCTATATAAGCAGTATATGTTTAAAAACTAAACTCTCTTAAAAACTTTTATTAGCCCAATTTTTAAATTTGCATGTCAACACATACTGCTAAGCTACCTGACACCAAAACAGGACTTTCTGAGGCAATAAATAGCAGCCATTTGTAGTGAAAAGGATGGGAAGAAATGCTGCCATTGGATCATCGCCCTGGAGCTCCTAAAGCCTCACAATTCTTTTTCCATGGCTTTCTAACACAAGCCTAGAATAAGGATATGTCTTGTCTAAATAATAAAGCTTGGTCTGAGGAGGCAATAGGCAAGGGGTGTTAAGTAGGAACCTTTCATTAGCAGTGGTTATAACACAGAACATTATAATTCAGTGTAATGATATATCACAGCAACAGTGTACAAGAAGGCTTGAAATATACAAATATAAAGCAACTTATGCTATTGATGAGGTTAACATTCCTAAGCAAGTGAAGATATTGAAAAGTCAATTTATAGCCATTTCAAAAATATTGTTGCTCAATAGGCAGGCCAAAACTTTCAACTCAGCACTGCATTTTAGCACAAATACTTGTTAAAAACCAAGCAAATACCAGCAACACTTATTCCTCTCTTTTACTGAAAAATCAGTTGTTTGCTGTGGGAAAAACATGAGCAAGGAACATGTTTAAATTCCTATTAAAAAAAAAAATTAAGTGCAGAGAATTTTACTTAGAAAAATGTGGACAAATGGGGTATTCCTTGCAAAGATTTATAGACCATCTAGAGGCTGTTGTCACACCAGACTTAAAACAATGTTACCACACTTAAGAGGCCCAAGAATGCTTTTGTTTGAGCACAGAACTTTTCTAAACATAATGCAGCTCTGCTAACAGCCACCAGCCCTCAAGTGGAAGCCCTTGGAGAGGTATTACCCTGAAAGCCATTTATCTTTTACTTCAATTTGCAAGTGAACACCAACACAGAGAGCCATTAGAGAACAAGTGCTCTCTGGATGCTGAAAATCAATGGAGGAAAATTAAAAATCAACAAAGCTCTCACATACAGCCTCTTAAATGAAATGGCCTGTGATCCAGTCAATTCTAGTTAAGAGGAGAGTAAAATAAAATCTTAATCAAGGATGAGCTTTAGTGACACTTCTTACCATATTTATATTGTATATCATGTACCTCCAACTATAATCTGTGTCATAAGAATATAATCTGCTAATAAATAAAGTCATAGTGCATACAACAATTAAGAAACTATTTTCAACACTCCAGTTGTAATGCCAGACTAAAGGTTGATACTCCAAGAAGATTGATGACAAATGAGGTGGCACAAGAAACATAGCAGAAGTTTTGTACAATATTTTGATAAATGCCCCTTCACTTACATCCTCAAGAGTAAACTCAGCTAATTTACATTTTATCAAATTTAGGTTAGATCCTGTAGCACCACTGGGAGCAACACACTACCTGTGATGGGCTTCCATGTTGCTCACAGCCATGGAGAAATCAAAAATAAACAAGTAAAAATATTGAAAAGATTTGTTTATGCTGTTTTATCTACTAATCGCTATCACCCATGAACCAAACCACAGGTTCTGAGAACATGAATATAAAGAAGGCAAAAGAATTCAATGTCATGTGAATTAATCTCTCTGTTACCTTGCAATAAACATAAATATGAGGTTTACCAACAAAATAAAAGATCATTCAGCAAGGCAATTATTAGCCATCCTAATATAACAATTCCCCTAGGATGTAATAGGTATAGCACAACCAAGTAGTTTTTTCCTACATGTACTGAAATAATCTTTACTGGTTGAATTCATTTTCTCTATTATTTCTGAATAAGAAGGTCAGTGTTTCTACTTTTGGTGATAATTCCTTAACATGGCAAGCAGAGAGAAGATGAAAGGATTTACTTAGATCCTTTCTAATTTCCATTATAAACACAATTTCTGTGAGGAAAGAGGAATTTGGAGGTAAAAAATAAACAGAAATGAGAGACCTTACACCCAAGGCATGTCTCCCCATTTGCTACCAGCCTGTTCAGCAAATAGAACCAATAATTTAAAATTAATGCAAAGGATAGGGTAGGAAACTAGGCACAACAGTTTTGACTGAGAACAAGCAAAATGTAAAGATCAAGTCTCCAAGTTATCTACCCTTTTTCTGCAATTGCTCCTAGGTGGATGTGCCATGCATGGCACCGTGGTAAGGATTGGTTGGTTTACAACTGTACTAGCTGGACAAGGTGAAGCGATGAAGCTGTTAATTACGCCAGGAGATCAGAACATTTTGAGCCTTTGATATGGTCATGGATTTCTCTGTTAATTTATGTGTCATGCTACCAGCTGAGGCTCTTTGAGTGCATCATCCATAGCTAGATGTTGTGGAATCACCCTGTGCTTCCAACTTCAGCCAGACACATCTGGGCAGAATATGGTTTCCCTTTCTCTGTTCTTTCAGAGAAGAATCAGTGCTTCAGGCTCTTCTGTGAAACTCCTTTTACTCAGCATAATGGAATTACAGATCCAACCCAAGCATGTAACTCCTCCACAGACTTGACTGTTACCTCTTTTGTTTGGGCTGTTTTCAGCAGCAGCAAATGAAGTCTCTCCTCTTTGCCTGACCTTCTAGAAACATACAGACTTTGAAAACCTTTTCACACACCTTTCATCTTTATCTTGTACAAGGACTATTTTTCAAGCTCTTGGGTGCAAAAAGCCTTTAATGATTACCACATTTTCCTTGTTTACTAGTGTGAGTGTGCTAAAAATGTGGGCATCATTGGTGTCTTCTACCAAAAAATGCAAACTTTAAAGTGCCCAAGTGGCTGCCTATCTTAAATCACAAAGGCAGATGGAATGGTATGTCTGAACACAAACACAACAAATTGAGGACTACATAAATCTGCAGAATTGACATTTCAAGATAATTGTTTGGCAAGTGTTTTCAAAAATTACAAAATGAAAATTTGCAACTTATTCTTCCAGAATAAAGACAGTTTCCACAGGTGACTAACTCAGGAAGTCTAGGATGACATATTCAATAATTTTTAATAGGTAAGGGAATAGAAGCTAAAATACAAATGGAAATAGAAGCTAAAATACAAACTGTATTTAAAGTTTGTTTTCACTTCTGAGGTTAAAATTTCAATATAGTTAAAATTAGGGTGACAGAGTGAATAGCTCAGGACATCTTTCTTTATTGTAAAGCTCAAGAAAATTTATAAGAAATCACAGTAGATTTTCTCTTATTATAAAAGGCAAAGACAAAATGGCAGTTGCCAAAACCTTGATGATGTTGCCTGCTCTTCCCTAGCAAGGTTCATTTGATTGCAACTTGACTCATCAGATGATGCTTTAACACCTCTTGAGATGCACAAAGTTGATGTCTACAGTCCCCTGAAGACAAGAACATATTTTTCAAGGCTCTAGGCTGCCAGCCGCGCTGCAGTGAAACATATGCTGTCCTGTTACTTCAGATAATAAACAGCTTCTCTTTTGTTCAGCGAATCAGTCACAGAAATGAATTATTTTGTCTCCTGAGACTTTTGAAATGAGTGGGGTCTCTGCAAAAAGACACCAACTGCCTTGTGTTTACTGGGTAATATACTTCTAACACAGGGCTAGATTATTCCAACCAAGGTACGATAAGTCAGCTGCCTTTCGTAAGCAGCAGCTGAGGTAATCAGTTGTGACTCTGCTATTCCCAACAGCAATCCTTATGGAAAGACTATAAATATTGCATACCCACCATTACATGTGATGAACAAACATTGACAATAGACTGTATTCTGAAATGGTCAGTAAGCAACCTCATTCCCATAAAACTCCATTTAGGAAGAGATTTTTAGATTAAACAAGTATATCCAAGATTACAAAGAGGTCCAGTGACATTGTTTTAGAAAGTCCAAGCACTGACAGCAGTCACCAGCTCAACCCCTTGTGGCACTATTGCTCATACTCTCATTCCCTAGGCATGAAGAGCATTTCATCGAGATAATGGGTTCTTCACACAGAACTAGTCTCAGAGCAAGCATCATCACACTTATTTAGTTTGGAAGCCACCCATCACCATGGTGCACTCATTCCCTTCATCCAGATCATTAACATCTTCATCAGTGATCTGGATGGGGGGATCACAGAATCATAGAAAAGCAGGTTGGCCAGGACCTCTAGAATCATCTGATCCAATTAGTCTTGGCAAAAGACTGCACTTTCAGTAAGTTCACAGATATCACCAAGTTGGGCTGGAATGTTGATCTGCTGGAGGGCTGGAAGGCTCTGCAGAATAATCTGGACAAGTAATGATGGGCTGAGGTAACTCTATGAGGTTTAACAAGGTGAAAGTGCCAGGTCCTGCCCTTCACAGGAGTCATGTCCCTGTCACTTAGGGACATGGGTTAGTGGTGGCACTGGCAGCGTTAGGCTTACAGCTGGTCTCGATAATCTTAGAGGTCTTTTCCAATACAAATACTTCTGTGATTTTATGGTACCCCAGTGTGAACTGGGGTTTCATACCCTGGAGCTTTAGAAAGGGAAGGAGTTTACATAGAGGTTTGAACAAAATAATGCCAGTACATTTCTTTGTCCAAAGAAAAGAAATAAGACGCTCCAAAAGCAGAGCACCAGTTTGAGATGATTCTTGACTAAAACTGTATCTGATGTTCAAATTTCATCTCAGGTACAACCCCCTCAACTTTCAGTGCAGCAATACTTAGCAGTGTCCATGCAAGGCTGCCCAGCCATACAGGCTGAGCTGAATGCTGCTGCTGCTCCTGGTGTGAGCTTGCCATGAAAAGCCCCCTCCAGGTCGAGCTGCAACTGGAAGGGTGGGAGGACAAAAAGAGAATTGGAATGAAAATTAGCTGGAATGGAAAGATTGAGGAAGAGACACTAGGGAAACACTTTTTTTGGAGCTTTCACAAAAGCGAAATGGGGAGAGATGTGCCATTTCCATTGGCCCACCGCTCCCAGAAGCTGACTAGAGTCACAAGGAATAAAAGCAAACCAGGTCAGAGTAATGCCAGACCTCCCCAGGTTACTATTTAAGTTCTTGCTATCTGAAAAATCAATACTCAAAACACACAAAAGGGCAGATTGCAGCACTGTGCACTGCTAAACAACCCTAGATGAAAGGTCATCAAACTGAAGCACATCTGATTACCATATAACATACTACCACAGAGCTAGGCAAGCCTAAATTGAAGGTTTCCTCCTAATGTTTATGATTCCTTAAGTAATGAAAATAAGCTGGAAACTTCAAGTATCTTAGTGTGCAGCAATCAACATATATTTACTGAATTTAAAAGTAAACTGAAAATTTACTGTGCATTCTTACATTATTCTTAATTTTCCTAAGATCTACCAAAAATGCCTACAGCCTTGAGAAGAGACCTTTTTTGGAGATTTCTGGTAAAAGCCACATTAGATGTCCCTGGCAGTTTACAGCTGTAATGTTGTCTGGGGTAATTTTGTCAGCCGAAGCTGCAGAAAGGCAGGAAGGGGGACTCTGGGATTCTGTCACTACAACATTTGCTAATTTTTAAATAAACTTATTTGCTATCATGAACACTTAGAGACTTAGACTTTGTCTCTTTTTTCCCTGGGTGATATTCTGAGCATGGCTTAAATGCTGTGGCAGGTGACAGAGCAGTGTTAAGGAACAGCAAAGCGTCCAACCTCAAACACTGACAAGCTGCAGTATTTTCTTTAGTCAGAGAGCAGACAAGAGAAATGGTAAAAAACCACCACAAACAAAACACAGCATGCTATCAACATGTTCAAAAGAGATAAATAACAGGCAATTACCTAAATCATGGACCACTGAACACAAGAGAGAAAACCAGAGCAGTGTCACCTGTAGGCTGCAAGCATCAGCCTAATGAATTTGCCTCTTAAGATCTTAGTTTAAAAAAAAATGGGGGGGAAGAGGATAATGCCCTTACTAATGAATAAAAAAAAAAAAGAAAAATACATAAGCAAAGCAGTATCCCTTATAGCTTGGAAGTAAACTCAGAGTTATAAATATTATGTAAGTCAAAAATTTACCAGCTGTCAGAGTAAAATATATGTAAGGTTCTGGCACTTAGCAGGCTATTAAAATGTCAGGGCACTTTCAGAAAAAAATAAATTTTGGCCAGAAAATGCTGAAGTAGCAACAGCAATGTTTACAATGCATGTTTTAATTCTGACTAGTTTCCCATGCCAAATGCTAATTTTAATTATGAGAATTTATTATTTTTATAAGCAAACCTTGACATCATTTTAAAGCACTACATTTAAAAGGGTGACAACCTAAACAAAATATTCCACTTTATCTCATTGGTTTTCTTTATCTTAGCTTCATCAACACTTTCCCAAGCATTTTATTTTAATTTGGAAGTCAAGATTTTTTTTTTTTTTTTCAGAAATTTTCAAAGTCCTGGTAAAAATTTCTGATCTTATCCTAATACAGCAATGTGGTAATGGTAGTTGACATGGTAAATGGTTTATAGAAAACAAGTGTTAATAAAAATTGAATTCTGTGAACCGTGCAGAAACATAGGGGCAATGTTTTCCAACCGAGTACCTGGAATTAAGGTCCTAGGTGCAAATTCAACTCTCTTCATCATTTCTGAGTATAACTTTTTTAGGATGTAGTTCAAATTGCCTCAAACACTACAAAAGCTTTAAAACTTTTCATTATCTTCACAGAATAGCTTTCTACAGTTATGAAATTTGCATCAGAAGTCACATGTTTTGTCTTAGAGATATTTTATCTTAGATAACAGATAGATGAATATTTTATTGAATTATGTATAATCACCTATTTAATCTTTAAAAAAAAAAACACACACACACAAAGTGTAAAACTTTATTGAATTATGTATAATCACCTATTTAATCTTTAAAAAAAAAACACACACACACACACAAAGTGTAAAAGTCTACTTGATCCCTCTTAAAGCTAATTATGACCTTACAATTGAAAATACTTCCTAAATTTTAGTATTTGATTGTGGAAATAACAACTTTTCTGTTTTGTTTTGGTTTTTTTTGGTCATCAAAATATACATTCTTTTTTAATATATATTTGAGTACTAATATTTATGGTATTGATAGACCTTCCACAAGGCCAAATTCCCCTGTAAACTGGCAATAATGTATATTATTTAATTAATCTAATATTTTGTTGTGATGGAAAAGACTAGTTTTCAAGACTAGCCTTCAAGCTGAGAGACTGGCTTAGATGTGTGGCATATTATTAAATTTCTCTAATTTCTTTCCCATGCAAGTAATTTACATCTTTCTGTTTCCACATCTGTAAAAGGGAAATCTTATAACCTCTGCGGAATTCCCAAAGTTATTAACAGGAGACGCCAAGTCATCCACATGCACATAAAATTCTGAGATCTTATGGCAGAGTACAGTGCACAAGTGGTTTTAATACGGTCTTGCAATATACCAAGCGATACATTAGTACCTCCTGAATGGAATTTTAGTCCAGAACGGACACTTTTATAGACTTTGTCAGCCTAAGTCAAGTGAAAAGTTACAGCTGGGCCTTGCAATAATATACAGCATGTAAGAGTTTCTGAGGAGCCTTTGCTTTGCAGTCCCAAAGCCCAGCACAAGTCCTGCACCCCTGAGACTTACATAGCAAATATGTAAAAAGAACAATACAGACCCAGACTTCCTGCTCCTGTGCTACAGCACTTTTCAGAGCACAGAAGCATTTCTGAAATCCTCAGCAGCAGCAGGTAAGAGAACCATGGCCTTTCCTGGAGCCCACAGAAAGAACAAAGTATGAGACACTGCAATTCTCATGGACAGACTGGAATCTTTAGCCGAGCCCTACTAATTTATGCCTACCAGCACAGCATCTCAAACAAACTGTAAAAGCATTTCAACATAGAGCAATGCAATCTGTAAAAAAAAATTGTTCATGGGTATGGCAAAATAAAAAAATCAGGGCCTATATTAGCACTAAAAAACTACTCTAGTGCATTTGCTATCTTAAATTGATATGAGATGCTTGATTATTCCCACGGATCCCAGGCTGATTCCTGTAGTCATAGTTACACTGAAAGCACAGCTTTTATGCAACTTGTAGTCGTCCGTTTTTGGCACTGATTTTTACAAGATAAACACCCACAATCCCCCAGTGCTACCTGACACACTTCCATCCCACACCCTCCCCGCACAGATTCAGGCCTTCTAGAACAGAATGAGAGCATCTTAGTCAAATCTGAAAGTCAATTCAAGACCCAGACTGCTAATTTTGTTTAGAGGACTGAGAATAAAATATCTGTAAATTGTAGATCCAGCGACTGGAGCAAAAATTAATGCTGTTCTATTTGGGGCAAAGAGCTGACTTTTCTCATTTCAGTGAGGATAAAAGTATCATATTCAAATTATTACCTATGAACTGAACCAGCCATGACTGATAAAAGCTGAACAATCTTAAAAAATACAGGAACATATTTATAACAATTATTTTCAGCATGCTGCAAATCTTAAAATGCTGTTGAATAATGCTGAGGTGCGAAACAAAAAATACCTGATTAATGTGCATTTGTCTTGAAATGCATTTATAAAAATACTTAGCATTTATTTAGGAATCATAGGTGATCTAGAGACTTCAGTATTATGGTCTTAAGTGTATAAATAAAAAAATTAAGCCAGACTAATTCTGTACTTTGTGCAAAACCTTACCCAGCAATCTGATCTCAAGGTAAGGTGTCAAATCGTGTCATGTCACAGTAGTTTTACACCAGGCAAATGCAATTACAAGGTATGAGGCAAGAGGAAGTCAGGCTTCAAGGAGGCTCAGGCTTGCTCAAGGTCATAGAAACTGATGTCAGGTCTCCTGGCTAACAGCTCCCTGACTGAATCACCCTACCTCCACTGTTGAAGAGATTTGTTTTATGAATATTAGTTAAGGATGTGTCAGCAGATTTATTATTATTATTATTATCCCAATAATACTGTGATTTTTGAATAGAAACATAGACCATTAGCTACATTCTTCTAAATAATATTTTCTTTAGTAATTGTAACCGTGAAAGAAAAAGATTTAATTTGGTCCACAATCTATGTGTGAGCTGTAGGAAGAAGTAATGCTCAAAAATGGAAGAAAGAAAAATAGAAAGGGTGTGGGAAAGAGATGAG
Source organism: Onychostruthus taczanowskii (assembly GCF_017590055.1). NCBI lineage: Eukaryota > Metazoa > Chordata > Aves > Passeriformes > Passeridae > Onychostruthus > Onychostruthus taczanowskii. Next base: position 19,282,403 of record NW_024499239.1, on the reverse strand, counting down.
GAAATGGAAAAGCAGAAAGAGATAATGAAAGGTTACAAAAAAAAATAAAAAACCCCAAAAAACACCAAAATAACAGTGAAGAGAGAAATACCTGCTAGTCACAAGCTTAAACAAAATTGCAGAAAATCCCTCCTCAAAACCAAACAGGCAATATTAAGGAGAATCCACCATTCATTTCATAGCAGTCTTCTACTATGAAAGGATGGCAGCAACCTAGTGAATTACTCCCACAGATGGAAATAATATGTCCCTAGTATAAGCTCCAAAGAGACCACATCAAGAAGGCTTCAGAGGTGCCTTAGTTGAATATGAGATTCCAGTTTCCAGGAGGAAGAATCTTTCCCTGACAGAAACACATAGTGTGAAAAAAATAAAAAATCCTGTTCTATTTTTGCAAGAATTTTTGCTGACTGTGCTCAAACACATGATTGCAGGCTGCATTAGAACATATTTGCCACACAGGTCCTGCTTTTTCAGTAGACATTTGCAGTTGCTGCAGGGTGCTGGGGCTACTGGGAGTCAGGTCTCATTTCAGAATTAGAAACAGGTAAGCAAACAGTTACATTCATCCCTTCTAGTAAATGCCAAAAAGAGAGTGAAATAAACAAAGTCACTGGAATACTTAATTTCCACAATAATTTAGAAGTTCTGGTGTGGCTGATTGTAGAAGTTGACTGGTTTAAGATCAGTTTTACTCCTGGCAGATCAGGGGGGCAGCAGCCCCAGGGATTCTCAGGGGGCTGAGCACACTGCCAGCGCTGCAAAATGGCCATGGCCACCATTTAAACCCTGCTCATTTCCACTGTACTTCCATGCCAGCTCTGGGGATAAAAGTCCTGCTGCTTCTCTGCTACTGAGCGAGCCAGAGAAACCTGTGTGCTCAGCACAAGGGAAGTTGAACAGTCGTGGTGAAAAGAAGCAGGATTTGACACATCAGTAGATTGGACAATAGAACTAGACCTTGGTCAGAACAGCCAGGTAGAGAAAACCAAAGCCCCTGGCAGTGCAGTTACAAGAGTCAGGGGTGCATTTCATGGTTTCCAGCATCCAATCTCATTGTCTCCAGCATGCACCCAAAAATGTGCAGAGAGGACTTTGAGAGAACTCTTTCACATTTGTCATGAAGTCAAAGGTTTTATGTTTCAGGATTTAGAGGCTAAAAGGTGATTCTTAGCATGTTATTCAGATGGCACGATGACAACACACACCGCACCTCACATAGCATGAAGCTGGGACTCATTCACTGTTCCATCTCTGGGGAAATGAGAAGGAAACTCACAGGGCTCCAGGAGATGCAGGCGATCCATCAGCAAGCATGATGAATATGTTTCAAGCGCTCTACACCATTGTTTTCTTGGGGCTGTCTGGGGAATACACCTACTGCTCACAGTCCCTGCAGACCCCCTGAATGGTACTCATGTCTTGTCAAATACAGTTTAGCAGTTTTCACATCATCTCCTTAGCACAGACCTCCTGGTTCCTGCTGTTAGACTGAGTTAAGTTGAAGGAGTTCCAAATTTCCTCCCTTCCGCAGCATGGGGAACATGATACAGCCTCTTGGCATGTTGGGATGTTCAGTAAATAATTAGACAAAAGTAATCTCAACATACAAGATTATTGAAATTTATATAAATAATCTAAATCAGTCACAAAAAACCCTCATCTTGCTTATGCCAGTTCAACAGAAACCTGACTCTGTTCTATAGACTTACCTGTACCCATTTCATCCAAGCAGATTTGGTGACCAACTAAATACTTATTGAGTACAGTAAGAGGCTTGTTACCAATCCCTTACCATTTCCTCTTTTTAGTTATCTTCTCTATCTTTTCTTCTGTTTTGTCTTGCTAAGATTCAGCATCACTATTGCAGCACATCTCCCTTTTTTGTTTTACCTGTGACAGAATTCATGCAGATTGAGTAACTTTCTATTCACCATATGGACACCTTCTCCTTTGGACACTATCCCATATATTATGATTTGCCTCCTTGTTACATTTAATTCTGCAAGTTGCATATTGCATCAGAAAATCTTCCAGGATGATATTTGCCTGGAAATGCGTAGCCTTAAAAAAAAAAGATGTGCATGATCCTCATAATTATTGATTAGAAGACTTTTGTAGCTTTTGCTAGGACACATTAAATTGTCTGCCATGATGGAGGAAAGCCTCATTCAGGTCTCACTCCTTTTTTTTTTAATATCAATTGCAGCCTTTAAAGACAGTGTACTTCAGGTACTGGACTGTAGAATATTTATTGGTTCCAAGAGAGTAGAATTGACACAAAAATTTCAGAGGCACCTTCAGCTTGCATGGTTCCATATTTTAGTAGACATGCATTCAAAAGGGTATTCAAAGACAAACCTGTGATGATCAACAAGATCAAACCATGATCAACAAGAGCTGGGGATTCTTTCTAGCTCTGCACATACAAGAACAGGATGGAGAAATGCACAGAAAGAGTTTTGATGGAAACAAAACTAAACTAAACATTTCTCTGTCACACCATGTAGGAAAACACATTCATAATTGACTGGTTAGGAGAAAGGGTATTCTCAAATAGAGCAGTAACACTGCACCTACCTTCCACTTATTGAAAGGGTTACAAGGAGTTGGGATATGACAATGACATGGGAATTACACATTTTTTATGCAGCCCTGTTTACATAGAAATTGTGAAAAAGCCCTGGTTTCTCAACCGTAGCAGAAATCAGTCCAGCTGGAAAGCTATGGCTCCTGCCCTCCATTTAGCCAGTAAATAACTCAAATACTTCTTTAATAGCCAGATCCCACGCCATTGTTTCATCCACAGCTTTAATTTTCAACAGTTCCACTCTGTTTCTCAAAGCTTTATCCTATTTTTTCCACATATACATAGTCACACCCCATCAAACAGAATCCATCAAATCCTCCCCATATATGTCATGGGCTTGGTAGTGCTGGATGAACCTCTGCTGTGGACTGTGACTTCAGCTAACAGCTCAATGAAAGCTCTGACTGTTTTAACCTATTGAGTTCCACTTGCATTTAGCAGCTTCCTGGTTGTCAACAAAGCAACTGCTCATCAATTGTGTGTGAATAAAATATGGGATTTCTGCCCAGGACTGCCTCTCACATCAATCTACCAACTAGCAAAATATGGGTGAGGGGAAAAAAAAAAAAAAGGAGTTAATTACTGGGCATATTTCTGGTCGTATCTAGAATACCTGAAGACAAACTGAACAGTCATGGACTTAAGCCTTAAGCAAAATGATGCAGTCAGGTCACATTAGTGCTCTGATGGTGCATCCCTGGAATAAAAAGAATGGTGACACTGCTTATAAGGCAAGAACACATCATGGTAGAGATCTCAACATACAAACTCATATTCTATAATTTCACAGGGAAATGTTCCTCAAGTAACTACTCATCTTATTGAAACGACTATCCCTTTCCTGACTACTAGTAAAAGTGTAAGAGAATTCTGCTCTGTATATTTGCAGATGTTCTGGCATGGTCTCTAAGGAAACTGATACTTGAGTAGAATTATTCCTTACAAGTGAATGTAGTCATACTGCATTTTGACAAATTCCACAACCAATTGTTCTGCTCTGAAAGACAAATGTCAAAATTATGTAGAAATGTATTTACCTGTAAGTGCTTACAAGCATTGCTCAAAACAATTGCATCTTGGGAAGTGCTTTTATAGTTCTGGCAAATACTCTTCTGCAAAATAATTCAGACTATTTAAATTATCAGCAGTTAAAATAGTGTATAAAAAGTCTATATCCTTATTACTATCTTAAGTAATAAGATACTTGTTTGGCAAGCAAGAATACATGTTTGTCACTTTGCCTTTCAGTTTGGAAGAAACACGCAGCTATTGGTTACTGTGACAGCCGGGAAATGTAAGTGTTCAACTCATTTAACTAATAAGTTAGTGTATCACAATCAATACTTATTTTCTCTTAATATCAAAAGCCTGAATATAAACTGCTTAGCTGAATGTTTTCCAAAAGCTTATAAACAGGAGGATGGAGGCACCAATTGCATTAGCATGAATTAAAATTAAAATAAGCACTGAATGTGAAGAAAAAAATCCGTGTGTTCATTGAACTCATCCCCAGCAACCCTACATAAAAGCAAATATATAATTTTTCATCCAATAGCATACATGCCCCAAAAAATTTTAAATATTTTATTGATAATTTAACTTAGTGAAACTAAATTCTGCTAACTTTTTTATTCTGTAGAAAGAATTTACTTTGTTCACCTGATTCCAGATTGATGCTATGGAAGCCTTAATCCCATACTCTATAAACCACGTACATCACACTTTCAAGTCACAATTAAAATGTTGGTTTAGAAAACAAAGAACACAAAGCAAATTATTTCCTGCACATGGTACATGATGGATTTCCTGCACCATTTGATGCTATCAGCATGTGCTAATTACTGAAAACAAGATAATTACATAAATTCTGTAGTTTAAAGTGGAGGGACATCCCTTATCACTGCACAACCTTTCAAGACTGCATAGGGAAAGGTTATAAAATAACATAGATGAATGAAAAAGTGCTTCAAATGGAGAAGTTGGCATCAGAGATCTTACATAGCAGAACTCCCTTTCTCTAGTCCACAGCTTTCCAAAACACTATCAGTGTGTTTAGCTGCTGGTTTATACTACTCTAAATTCAGCCAGAATGCAAACCAAATATTAATGCATCCTTAGGAAGCATAAACTCTTAATTAGAGTGTGACCTTGCCTATTTCTCTGCTGTTTCACAGCATTTAGGGTGATGATCTATGATCCTACTTGGTCATTTGCAGGTAGGTCAAAATGTTTTCTACTTGTGCAGCTGCTGACTGCAATTCAACTCTGCCTCACAAAGAGTACAGCCACAGTTCACACCTCCATCCCATTATTTCATCAGAAAGGTCCATTCAGAGCAACAAACAAAGCCTTCTAAAGCTTTACCCTCAGAGATTTGCCATCAAAACTGGGTTTCATAGCTTGAGTCCTCTGGTATTTGAAGAAACACAATTTCTGCATTTGAGTTCTGCTGCCTTCAGCCAGAAAAAGACACAGAGTGAATGAATTTACCTCAGCTGTCAAAAGATTGTGTAGACATGACCTTGGTACAATTCCTTCCCGATTCTTAACTTTGGCCTATGAACAGTACTCACCACAACTTGTTCATAGAAGGCTAAAAGCTAAATGGAATGTGCCACTTTTTGAATGAATGTAGTGGGGTTTATAGATGATTTCCATACTTCCTCCAGCTTATTCAGTATACAACATTCCTTTATTTTACCTTATAACCTTGTGGGGGTTTTTATACAATCCTTTTTCCATATAGTACTATGTGAAAAGGATGCTGTTGTACTTTTTGCTAATGCACTTCTTCATCAACTGCATTACTTTCAATACATTCTTACGAAAATGAAAAGTAGAGTAATTCACAGAAAATTCCCAGAACAATTTCATATTTTCTATATAAAGCTCACATAGAAGTCCACTGGTCTGTCTGGTATGATTGCAGCTCACAGAGTAGAGGCAAGTTGAGTGAAATTCTAAGCCACTCCAGGAGCTGGTATACTGAAAGCTATGAACTGTAAAAATGATGTCAGCCCAAGAACTCGACTGGAGCCTTCTAGCAGATATTTCATTTAATTGCACTTCAAAACAAACAATCAAATAATCTGTTTGTTTCTTGGCTCATGAGACCTCTAGTCACATGGCCCAAATCCAAGATGGCAAAGGCTGGGACTGGGAGAATGAAAAACTTGCCATAATAGGAGGAGAACAGTTTTGAGACCTTGTAAGGAACCTGAAGGTGCACAAGTCCATGGGACTTGATGAGAGGAATCCACAGGCCCTGAGGGAACTGGCAGATTAAGTGAGCCAACAGCAGTGTGGTGCCAGCTGGGGTTAACCCATGACCCATCTCTTTGTATGTCTTTGTAGGAAGCCACAGTTTGATTCTGTTCAAACCCACAACAGTCACAAAGTCAGTTACAGAGACCTCCACGAGATAATTCAACCTTATTGTCATAGAATTTTCACAAAGAACTATGATTTTAACAGTATGAACTGCCTGGAGATACCCATATTTCTCCTTTGTTTGGTTTTTTTTTGGGGGTTTTTTGTTTGGTTTGGGTTTTTTTGGGTTTTTTTGATTGTAGAGGGAGAGAGGTTGAATAGATATCTAATTCTAAAGAACTTAAATCAGGTGTGGTTAATGCTCTGATGACACTGAGGTGGGAATGATGAGCTTTAAATGTGCAGAATCTGTTCTTCCACAGATGAGGACAACAATGGCTAAATGAAATGAAATCATAGAACACGTTTTACTATGTGAAGTATTAAAAATCCCCATAAATGTATTTTATCTTTGCTTTCATGTATTTTCCCAGTCACTAAATGCTAAGTGGTAGCATGGGACTACTTATGCTTTAAATTTAAAGTGCATGCTCAGTTCCAGTATATGCAGTCAGCAATCCAGTTTCCATTTTCAACACATTTTAAAAGATGTGAACTAGTTGAAGAAAACCCACACCATAATGATCTGAAGTAACATCAAGAACAAGTAAAACCCTGAGATGTCTGCTCAGCTCAGAAAAGCAAGTCAGAGTTCTAAATATTCTATTCCATGCCAGAGCAACTATGCAGAAATAGATAGACAGGGAGATATGTTCCTCCATCATCACAAATAACTTGTGTGAGATCAACTTAGTCTTGCTCTTAATGCCCTAATCAAAGGCCCAGCACCTAAAATTTCCCATTACAACAGACCTTCAACATGAAGACTCCCTCTTACCTTCCACAGGTGACTGTGAAACCTCCAAGAACAGTTTGAAGCCATTGGCTAAAACATGCAACCCCACTGCTTTCATAATTTTTGTATCACATATGATGTATGTATATTTCCATGCATTAATATATCTCCCTCTAGCACCATTTAAAGGCCCTAAAAATCCTTTCTGCTCTGCTGTCTTTGTTGTTTGTATACTAGTAAACAACACCTTCATAGAAGCAAATATTCACATAAAAATAGCGTATTTCTACTGACTCAAAGGGACTTTCTGAATCAGCTGGTTTTCAATATCATATTAGTTTACTAAGTGGGGTTTGTATCTCTAAGAAATTCAACTTGTGAAATTCAGTAGAATATAGATTTTTCTTAGACAGGATTAACATGAGGGTTCTTGTGAACACTGGTGTGTCTTTCAGGCTTGGAATAAAGCAGTGATCTTACTGCTGTTTATTTTTTCACATAACTGGCACAATAATATTGTCACTGAAGCCTTGTGCTTGAGCAGGCTTTGATATTGTAGCTGAGTGAGCTGGGAAAGTTCCTCCATGGCATTCTCATCCATCTCATCCTTCTAGCTTTTATTCCAGAAACTGAGATGGGTAAAGATTTTTTTGTTTTTCTTCTTTTGTACTTGAAACCACCAGTAGATTGTATATCTGAGACAAACAATCTGGAGAAACTTTGTGCTTGTTGGCGGTTCCACCTCAAGAAACAAAATAATACTTTCTGGCTTTGCAGCAGATTAAAAATACATTACCAATCTCAGAAATAGCACAGCTTGGGCACAAAATTCCAGTGACAATTTCAAGGGAAATACAATATGTACTTAATCATCGAGGCAGCCTTACAGAGTTCCACTGATTTTTGATTAAGCAAAACAGACAGACAAACACAACAAACATTGTTCTTCCAATCAGAGGCCTCTACCTGAAATCAATGTTTCTGTGTTACACTGGGTTTAAAAGGCCCTTATCAAGAGAAAACTCTTATTTAATGAAAGACCCACTGTGCTTATGTTTCACATTGTACTTCACAATTCCTGCCGTTTAAATCACAGGCACTTTGAAGACATAGAAGGGCTGTTACCATGATTTTTTCTCATAATCATTGTTCCTGTTGCTTCTAATATAACATCCATTGTAAATACACTCAGTGGGTCAATTTCCGTTTCACTTATAAAGTCCACTTAACCTTTCCAGGTTCCAGGAAAAGTGTTTTTTTTCTTAGTAACGATGCAGGAACATTTCTAGGAAATCTTCAAGAAGGGGGGCTTTTAAAAATTATTTAATTAAGATTCTACATGTGATAAACATAATTATCAATGACAACCTGCCTAATCCCTATACTTTATATTAAGGAACATGCGAAGAACCTCATGCATTAAGGACGAAGAATTTGAATGTAAGTCCCAGAATCCACTGGGATGTGTGAAAACCTGCAGAATTTCTTCTTTCATTTGCATGGAAAACCCTATGAAAGCTTGATTTCCAGGAGTCATATGAGTCAATGATCTCATAAGGTTCCATATCCATCAAGGTAATTTTTTTCTGTCTGTACTATTCAGGAAAAACAAACATCCCACTTGTGTATGTCAGAAATGCACCAAAGGTGATCTTCACCATTGTGAAAATCAGTTTCCTATATTGTTGTGAAAACCTGTAAAACACTCTTTACATAATTGCAGAATCTCACCTGCACTACAAAAACGGTTTTTTGCCACATACCTTCTTTTTGTTGGTGGAACAAATGTAGAAATTGTCAATAACAGTGGCAATCCCGGGCTGTAGATTCAACTTTGTGTATAATGTCCCAAAATCTGAAGACCTGAAAGAAATAAAACATCTGTAAGTGCTCTTTCCTAAAGGCTTCAGCATTGAAATTCTGCAAAGAAAATCCCTCTCTGTGCACCAACTGTCCATTTTTCAACTCTTCTCTGCCATCCTTTTGTTCTTTTCAGTGTTCATTAAATACTAAAAGAAATCCACTACTATGAAGAAAACTAAATTCTAGGTTTGAAAAAACTGGCTAGTTCTGTCTGTACTTTGAAGTTCTCTGCAGTGTTAGTTTATTTTTTATTGTGCAGTGACAGAAGCCTGACATGTACACCTTTTCATCACCACCCACCAGGCGGAAAAAAAGAGCTATGAAGAGCACAGGCTCATTGGCAAGTACTAACAGCATCTCCTCAGCTATGCAGAAGAAGAAGAGTTGATTTCACAGCTTGCTGTTGCATAAGAGAAGAATTTGGCCCAAGATCTGGAAGATTCACATTAGCCCTCTATCAGAATTGGTATGGGATAAATGTATCTCATCCACTCATCCAGCTCTTTTTCAGAGGATCACTGAATTTTGAATTAAAAGAAGGAAAGTCTGTATTTGCCCATCAGGATGGCTCACAGATGTATCCATGAGTATTTCAAATGTGGGCACTCTGCCGAATTTGTTCCATATTTCTGAAAAGCCATCAGTGAAAAACAGCATCCGTGCTCTGCAGTTATATTGCCAATGTCAATTATAAAAAGAACCGACAAGTAAAATGTTAATATGAAGAAAAGTTAGAGAAATTCAAAGTAAGGCACACCCAAATTTAAATCACTTTGGGTGAAACCTTGCTTGTTCTGTTTAGGATCAAGTTGTACCATATGCCCTTTCCACATTTACAGTTATTCATTTTGCATTTGGAAAGGGACTCAGACACAGATCTAAGGCACTTGTCCCTTCTTCACCAAGAACTCCTTAGGACAGAGAGTTGGTGTGATGACTTCCACTCTATACACCCTTTTCTTTCCCTGGAATAACAAAGAGCTCTGAAGGTACCCTGCCCTAACAACTGGGAGCATTCAGAAGCTCTCATGTCCAAAAGAACCAAGACAAGACTGTCCCTCCCAGTGTGACACTGCACTGCCTGTGCAGTGATTTCTGCCCTACAGTCCCTTTCTACCATGTTCATTGCTCCCCAGCAGGTTCTGCTGCCTCATGCTCCTCACCCAGGGCAGTCCCTGCTGAAGTACATGGGAGCATGACTGAGTACAACAAGAGAGAACAGTGAAGAACCAAATCCCTGGCTGAGAGTGTACACATTGAGAAGCAGCCCACTGCCTGAGGTCTCCTCCAAACCACGTGAGGCAGGTGATTTCCTGAAGGGTTGGTGCCCACAGAAGGCCACCAGGAGCATCCCACCTACGTCCCAGTGCCCCCCAGAATGTCACTGAAGTTGGAGTGCAAGTTGTATGAAGCGCCTTCTGTGCTTTCACCAATCCAGCTTTCCACAAGATACAGGAACTTTCAGCCGCTGCCATGGAGCAGCTTTCTATGTCTTTGGCATCACCAAGCATAGTGGGCAGACCGTGATCTGCCTGGAAGAGGTCCTAAGGAATACCAAGAAAGGTTCGTGTTTACCTTACTTTTTTCCCTTCTCCACCAGTTAAAAAAACCCAGCTGGTCATATGACACTGAGGCCACCCTCCAGTCTAAAGCTGAGAGTTTAACCATTTTATAGTGTTATCTGAATAGATTTGGTCTGGGATTTTTCCCCCACAATGTTGCTTTCTCTGCAGCTATACAGCAATGCAATAGAGAATTAACTGAGTCACAGCAATTCGATTTTGACAAATAAGTATGTAGATATCAAACACATACAACTGCAGTGTACAACTAGGTGCTCAGCACAGAACTAATCAAAATTCTAAGGGGAAGAGGATAGACAGTACTAAACTTAATTTGCCAGTGGTATTTGACAGAAAGAAATTAAAGCAAAAACTTAAAATATCAACTTCAGACAGATGTACTGAAACCATGCAGAACAAGTATGTATAATGGAAACATAACCTAGTCTATTCTCTGAGGGAAGAATATCAGGTCGGTGGATAGTGCAGTAATAACATCCTGAAATAATTCTCTGAACCTTAAAGATGATTCAATTTACTTTTAAGAGGCAGTTCCAGGATTAATACAATGGGACCACTGGAGAGTGACACCATGCGAGAGACACCATGGCAACTCTGTCAATGTGTGAAAAGAGTACAGGCAGGAAGCCCAAAAAAAGATAAGTAAGTTCCAAGATAAAAAGTTGTAGTCCAAAACTTTCCCTTCTAATTCTCATGACTTATAGAGAGCAATGCAAAAAAAAAAAAAAAAAAAAAAAAAAAGAAATTTTAACAAGATGAGAACACTAAGATAACTACAGTATTTTCAGACAAATGTAATAAAACTATACAGTCAAAAAAATTTTTTTTCAGGTACAAATTAGTAATCTCAACGGAAAAAAAAAATCCAGTTCCAGCCTGAGAAATAGGCAACTGTATCTCCCAAAAACTATACCATGTCTAAACAGAAAGACCATGATTGGAAGAAGATCTATGAATCTGTGGATTTATGGACTGCCAAATCTTTTTTACAATTGCCCAGACTTGAGAGAGCCCAGGAATGTCAGCTATTCTTTGAGACACATGCACAAGAGGAGATCGTTCAAGGACATCATTCAAAGGAGGCACTGTGCAAAATAATTTGTTTTCCAAATCTACTATAATCCAGAGAAAGCAGATCACCTTGACTTTTTCACTTAAGATATAACTTCAAAGTTCCTGACTGCATATATAAAGAACTAACATTTTGAAGCATGCAGCTAGAACAGAATATCCTTTAATTGCACTACTGCACTACAGACAGTTGGGGAGGACTACAAAAGATCTACCAGTTTAGATAATTGGGAAATTGTTGAAAAAAGATTCAATTGAGATGCACATTAGAGAATCAAGGAAGAGTGGATCTGTACATAAAACTCACTCGACTGCTTCCCACTTAATTTTCTCCAGACTCTATTGCAAATGTCTTCTTCCCACCTTCCCCTCCTTTCAGTCAGCAGAACAGTCCAAGATTTACAGCATGAACTTTTAAAATACAGGAGAAATTATTTTAGGTTCCTTCTCTGTGACAGACTTACATCTAACAGTAGGGTTTCCTTTGTGCTCTGGTCCCTCACCTGAATAATAGAGACAACACTGTCAACTATACCTCAGATGTGTGTAAGGAAAATAGATAACTACAGCAGAGTAATGAAGAACTGGCTGATAGAATATCTAAAACAGATACATCAGAGGTTCCAGCACCAAATACCAGGACAAGCCTACTGAAAGGGAAGAAACCAGAGGAACATCATTAAAGAAGTGGAAAACTAACTCATCATCTTCACTTAAACAGCACAGAAGCCTTCAAAGACTTTTACACGTCCAATGTGGAAATTGCAGAGGCTTTGGTTAGCCTCATAAAATCCTTTCAAACAAAACAAAAAACCTCAAAACCCCCAAGCCCTTTTTTCAGAGAACAAACACATTGTAACATTGAATTCCAACACCCAACTCATATATTGAGGAATTCATGTGGATGAAAGTTTCTTCAAAGACTGTAGAAGAGTAGGACTCCTAGCAAGCCAATTAACACCCAGCAATCCAATTAACAGATTAATGATCAGCTATCAGCTTTGCTGGAGTACTTTTTGAAAATACCTCTCTCTCTACTTTCCAGAAAATTGAGCCTTTTGGAAATTACACATTTTTCCTCCCAAAACCAAAAATATAGTAGTGCTTCTTCCTTAATCCAGTTTTACACTAAAGAATCAGTGGTGTAGGCTAGAGGTAATATATAAATATTTAGCAACTTTGCATTTAGGCAATAGAGGGTTTACCTACTTTTCCCAAAACCACTAGATATTAACATGTCCTGTTTTCAGTTATCAAATATTGATATCATATATTGATCACATATCTGATAACACAGATTTTTTTAAGAGCTGTTGGTAATCCGAGCTGCCTTTTTAGTTGAAGTGACTTGTTCTGTAATGCCCTGCTGTGTACGGGACACAGTGCAACTTTGCATTTGTACAGTTTTAGATACTCTTTCCAATAATTACAGGTATTAATGACTGTAAATTGCTGAGCTAAAAAATTCCACAGGGGGGAAAAAAAAAAAAAAAAACAAACCCAAAAGACTGCATTTGCATCAAATGAAAACTCAAGGAGGATCATAAACTGGCATATTCTAGAACTGGGCTTTTATTCAAAGCATTAAACATATCCAATTCAACTGGCCACAGTGGAAGGAAAAGCAGTCCTCTGTAGCCAACAATAAAAGCCAGGATTACCATGGCATGTGACTTTAGGGAGTCAGATCTCTCCTCAGGAACTCTGGCTGCTAATGTCAGAGCAAGGAATAAGACATGACCTTAATTTGCAAGGCACACAGCTGGGTCCTCTGACACCACACGGTACTGAGCCTCACTGGGCCCCAGACTGGCATGCCAGGCTACAATCTTCTACCCTGATGTTGCAATTACCTTTGAAGAAAGTGTTTTGAGTCCATGTTTTTCAGGAACTGCCCTGTCTCAGAGCTGCTTCGTACAAATACAGCAACAAATTGGGTTTTCTTATGAGAGAACATGGATGGTGATAAACAGAGCTCATTGCACAGATAGGGTGTTACTTGATGGAGATATGTGAATTATACAATATGTACTTATGTACTGTATCATTTTTTCCCTTACTAGTATCTTCTGTCATGCATTTATCAGGTACTGGTTTTGGTTAATCACTTCATCTGCACAATGTGCACACACAGGCTCAAACTCCAATAGTTAGCAGCACTGTGTCTTCAATATCTACTACATATCTTTCTGTGCTGTATTTAAACATTCCTACTCTGCATATCTCACTGTATACCATTGCAGTTATCTTTTGCAGCCCTTCATTAGTCCTTCAATATATCACAAACATCCTGCTCATTAGCCTATAATCACTCTGCTTATCAGTTACATTTTCAAGCTCCTCATTACTTGGCTGCACAGCTGCAACAATTAGCTTTTATATTCTTCAGGCTGACAAAACATCACATTAGCTTCTATTAGCTGCAGCCATCGCCTGTCCTCTTAGAAAGTGTTAGTTTAGGTTAGACACCTATTCTGAAACTACTGCCTTGGTGCATTAATTCCATCACCAACACACAGCACTTGCTGACAGTACGTCTTGGAAGGTACAGCCTGTAGCCACGCCTGCAGTACACAGCTACTTGCGATGAATCCACTCAAGCATGAAACAAGCAGTGTCACAGTGACAAAGCAGACAAGACACCGCCAGCAAGACAGGGTTATGTCTTACTTTTGCAAAAAGTAAAAGCTCTGAGTTATTTCTTCCTTAGCTTTGTAGGCACGGAAGAGCTGGGGCATGCTCTGGATCACGCTGCCCGCGAGGGACACATTAATTTGCTTTGGGGCAAATTAAAAATTCCCCCATAATCATTCAATCCCAGTCATTTGTTCCTGTTAAAAACTAACTTATTGAAACAATTCACAGTCAAATTAAAGGTTTTGAAGTCTTGCTTTAGGATCATTTCAGTAATGCTGTTTACAGTTCCTTCCCACAAACAGTTCCAGGGACCTACATGAGGCAGTAAAAAACAAAAATGAAATTGTGGGAAATAGGGAAAGATCAATTTCTTACCACACTTTCTTCACTGAATTCAACATATTGTGTAACTAACATTTAGTATGCAGGCATTTCTCATAAGAAACAGCGCTGTGTAGATTCAGTTTCAGCAGCTGCAAGTCCAGCGCTGCATTAGCAAGGAATGGAGTGTATTATGGAGCATTTGAGAGGTTTCCTATTGAGAGACTTAACTATTTAATTAACAATTCAATTAACTATTCAATTATTACCTACAAAACAAATTAATACTTCCTATGTAGTACTAGCTTCCTTTCACCTATTTAGACAAGCATCTTTGGGAAAAAAATAGGTTGGGTTTAGTTTTGGTGGGGTATTTTTTGTTTGGGCTTTTTTAGCTCAGGATAAAGAAGTCTTTGTTGCTAAAATGCAATTTTCCAAAATTATGCTTACTAACTATATTGCCAGAAATGGAAACATACATATATCACTTCCAGTATGATTTCTCTTTCATGAGTGTTGTGAAGGGAAATGAGTAATTACAAAGGAATTATTTCTTATCTCACATACTTGTGTTCTTTGGGGAAAGGAGATGGTTCAAGAATATTTTCTTGAGGTTTGCAAGGAACATTAAAATTTTCCACCATGGAAAAATGCTAGGCATTTCCCATAGTCCAGGCTTTTTATTTAAACCACTAAACACAGCTGAAATATTTCTGAAACAACTTTATTCTCAGTCAGGCAGCTTCTTGGAAGGCAAGAAACATGCTGGGATATATGAGAGAATTTGGCCTTGTGCTTTCTGACCAGAACAGCAAATTTTCTTGTAATCACTGGATAGAACTGGTTGAAATAGGAACATTTATTAAATTAAGAAAGAACTGATAATAACTTAATAAATTGCATATGCACATTCACATGCAATTATCTATTCCTCTAGCAATGGGCTCTGCCAACTATAACAGTCTTCTACTCACTCTTCAGTAAGCACAACTCTTCTTTAACTCCAATGGTAGCAGTTTTCACTTTTGCTGCTGATGTGCTCATCTCCATTTTATAATTGCTGTGGGGGAGGTGAGAGGGAAAATGAACTATATGGCCAGGTGTAGTACTTTATAAAAAAGTAAATGAAGGCAATGTTTTGTCAGTAATTTGACTGTGGTATTCTCCACTTGAAACCAAATGCCTGGCAAAACTAAGGGAGTAACTGGACATTTTTAAAACAAATAAAAATCCTAACAAGTAAAAACAGAAAAATAGACTCTGGAAATGTATCAGAGACCCATTGTTGCCTGTTGTGAGTTTTCTGGAATGCTTCTCTGAAACTGCAAGTACACGTCTGGGATGGAGGCTGGTCAGTGCTCAGACGCAGCTCAAGTTCAACCAAGATGTGAGTTCCCATGTTCCCAGTGTCAAAGGAGTGATTATTTCAAGTTATTAAAATTACATCAGAACAAAACCTTTACGAGGAATTTTAAAGCATTGTTTTGAATCCCTCTCCTTCATTAACAGCCCATGTCAAAACAATCACCTGCCTCACCCATGCCTACCCACAAATGGTTGCCATGATGTGTCTGAATCATGAAAACATTCAGATGGTTAAACAAAATCAGGTTTTCCTAACAGGCTTAAAATCACTGTGTCTGTGCTGCCTGAGCTGGCAGCATGCAGAACACGATGGCAAGCAGGTAGGAGTGGGAGGAGGCACATCTCAGGGTGCAGCAGCCACCAGGGACACCGGGGAATTCAGGTACTCACAACCACTTCAGCAAGGTTTGTTTCTGCTATTTGCTAATGACCCCAACCATAATCTCCTAACAGCGTTCTACAGTTGCTGAAGGGGTTTTATTTATTTATTTTGTTTAGAGCTTTCAGCAGCCCAATTTCCTTCACAGTCATTCTCCTACAACTGCAGTGACACCTGTGGAGGGCTGAGCCCATCAGCTGTAGTTTGGCCTGCTGTTGAACTTGGCAAGCCAGCAGCACATAAAGCCCCAGCAGATGTTTCTGCTTTAATAGCAGCTCTTTCAAACCCTTGGCCAGACATAAATCCAAAATAGATCCAGAAAAGAGACAAGCAGTGCCACCATCATGGCTCTTAAAATTAGGAGGCAGAACTAGCCTTTTCTGCAGGACTCTCAGAAACCATTAGCAGCAGAAGGTGTCAGGAAGTGTTCCCATAAATAATGCTGACAGGTTAAGAGGGCCAGCCACAGCAAATGCAGCACATTTTGCACTGTGTCACGGTTTGCTAGGAAACAGAATCCTAAGACAAATACACGCATTTACACAGGAGTTTCCATACCAGGATCACACTTCATAGCAACAAGTACAGGAAGCAGCCAATTTTATGGCCATTAACACCTCCACATGGATCTATGGTGCTTCCACGCCACGTTAACGAACATTCCAAAAATAAAACAGAAAGGCAATGATCCTTGGTAGAAGGGATCTTCTGAATACATGCCTTGCTGGATCTATTTTCTTAAAAGAAAGCTGCACTAAGAGTGCATTTACAGCTGCCACTGTGCTTTATGGGAGAGGAGGTTGATATATAACCAGGGTGACACGTTAATACATCCATTCACTTGGTGATGACTAACTGCCCCTAACAGAAGCCTGGTCCACTGTAAATTACTGGCATGTAATTTCGAATGCAAGTTAAAACAACCCCCACAGAATAGGAATAGTTCTCAGCATTCAAAATAACTCAAAGCACTGAAGGAGCTGAAAACTTCAATCACATTCTTGTCTGACATTAAAGGAGACTAGAAAGAGAAAAAAGTGACCCAGTGACTAAAAAGGCGTTCTTTTGTAGGAATGAAGGTTATTACCTGTTCTCCTGCTTCCCCTATCACCTACTACTCATGCTCAAATGGACGTGCCAGTAGCAGATGTAGCTCTGAGGCTGTTGGGATGTCTGGGTTTTCTCACTGAGACTGGGACAGCAGGGGTTGGGCTCCTTCCTTGCGTGAACCTTGTGATGGTTGAAGGTCACCAAGAGAACAGCTGCAGATGGAGGCCAGCAAATTTCACAGTGTCCAAGAAGATGGCAAAGAGATCCATGACCATGGCAGCAAGTTTATAGATGATACAAAACTGTGAGGAGTGGCTGATGTATCAGTAATACATCTTCTGGAGATACAGGCAAACGGGAATCTCATAAAGCTCAACAAAGTGAAGTAGAAAGTACTACACCTGGGAAGAAACAACCCCATGCACCAGTACATACTGGAGGCCAACAGGCAGGAAGGCAGCTTGGCAGGAAAAGCCCTAGAGGTCCTGGTGGATGTGAAATCAAACCTAAGCCAACAAAGTGCCATTGCAGCAAAAGCAGCTGACAGTGTCTCGAGCTGAATCAGGAAGAGCATTCCCAGCAGGCCGAGGGAGGTGAATCCTTCCCACTCAGCAGTGCTGAGATACAGCTGCAGTAATGTGGCCCCTTGAATGAGAGGCACAGACATGCTGGAGTACGCCCAGAAAAGAGCCACAGAGATGATAAGAGACTGGAGCATCTATCACAAAGGGCAAGGCTGAGAGAAGTGGGGCTGGTCAGCCTGGAGAAGGCTCAGGGGAGACCTTACCAATGTATATAAATAATTGGTGTGAGTGTATAAAGATGGAGCCAGTACTTCTTGGCAGTGCTCAGTCACAAGCCAAGAGGCAATGGGCACAAACTAAAATACATCAAACTCTGTTTAAACATTGTAATCGTTTTTCTTTTTCTTTTTTTTTCTTTTTCTTTTTTTTTTTTTTTTTTATTACCATAGGGTGGCTAAACAGTGAACAGGCTGCCCAGGGAACTTGTGGTATCTCCAACCTTAGAGATACTCAAATGTCAACTGGACAAGATCTAGATCAAGGGGGCTGGATTCAATGATGTCAAAGAGCTCCCTTCTAATGTCACTCAGCTTGTGATTCTGCAGTTACTGAAAGTTAAATTATATAATTTGACTTTGCTGAAGATTATGTGCAACAAAAGTAATTTTCTGTAGACAACCAACACAGTTAAAACATCACCAAGTCATAGAAGCAATTCACTGCATATTTGCTGGGGAATCCACAACTCCACAAACTAAAACCAAAAGCTTTGTTATTTTGCTTTAAGTTCAGCAGAACTGAATTCTGCTTGGAGTGTGCTTGCTCCAAAGAAGTTCCTAACTGGTTGCACTGTGGATTAAGCCAACAAAAGAAACTTTCACATTTACTGATAAGAAAAGTGATTACAACACAGAGCTTGCATAATCTTTGGATGTGAAGTCTGAAATGATAGTTGTATCCCAAACTCTACATTTGAAGTGGCACAAAAGCATTTCATCTAAATGTCATTTTGCAGTCATATAGCTCAGTCTTATTCAACTGCCCAAAGCAGTCACGATAAAATAAAGAACAAAAAAAAAATAGATTTGCCCAAGAAAAGCTTTTTTTATTCTTTTCTGCTGTTGTTGGTTCCGCTCTAAAACCCCACTTTGGAGAATTTAACCTATGAAAGCTTTGGCAAACCTTTCAGTATATGTGGTTGATCCTCCAGTTCACAGGGAAGGTTCAGCATGACAAAACTACTCTACAAATAAATGCACAGATTCCAAATTCTAGCCACTAGTCCCACCAGACATGTTTTATGAAATACCTTTTACATGTCACTTGGAAACCAGTAAATTAAAACCCAACATGCCAGCATTTGGGAAGAGACCAAGATACATTCACTGTTCTTATTTCCAAATAATTTCCACTCCAAGACAGTTTTTTTTTTCAAAGAAAACCAGATTCCAACTATCACTGAGAAAAAAACCAGTAAGGTGGTCAGAAGGAGTCACTCAATGCATACTGCCCTACATTTGTGAAAGATCCCATGGAAAACCACGGAGTGCCATCTGCTCTCCTCATAAAATCATAGAACCATTTAAGTTGGAAAGGACCTCTAAGATTATCAACCAATGAACCATTAACCCAGCACTGCCAAATTCACCACACAAGATACATTTACATATAAAAATATGTATAAATTTATGTGTAATATAAATATGTGTAAATTTATATGTAAACATGTCTTGAATGCACACTGGATCAGACTGGACCTCCAGGTATGAATTTTCTTTTTACTGAGACAAACTCTCATTATAGTCATGTATATATCTTAAAGACACATATAATTCCTTGATTGCTGAATCACGTGAAGTGCTTAATCATACAGGCATTTTACATTTTTTTCTGATTTTTAATATTCTTGCTAATAACAATGAGATATTCAAGTCACAATTTTGTTGTTTCTATATATTTACTTAGTAGATAAAGGGAATTTCTTTCTTCCAGAGCCATCTGTCTGACTTTAGACTGTATCCTACTATTAAAGTGGGAGACTGGCTGTATTTAACATTACCATTTATTAACCCATCTCTAACACCTAACCCTGTAGAAAAAGTGCTACAGAAAATTCAGGGAAATGAAAGATAGTGACAACACAGGGCATGCTAAAAAATGCCAAAATCTTTCAGCATATTGAAAGACAAAAATTACCTAACTTCTGAGCATGTGTTTGCCAAATGCATCGTCAGTGAATGCAATAATTGAAATAATTTTTTAATGTCTGTAAATTACCATCCATGAATTGTCAACACTAAAACATTATAATTCTTAAATTCAATTTAACCGGCTTGCTTCTTTTACTTACTTAAATGTGTTCAGTACACATTGGAGTTTAGTTACTTAAAAAGTTCAGACCACTTCAACATAATAGATTTTTGCTATTTCTAATTTTCAGAAGTAATAAACTGCAGAATACTGTCTCCTACAGGAGACAACCATATTTCCAGGTTGTATGTAATGGTTGTTCATCATTAGCTACTATTCCAAGGATACCAAAACGGACATCATGCACATATATTTTCCAAGATACACTTTTGTCATGTTCTGATCTCTCTTCTTTATTAAGAATTTGCTAGTAAAACTGATTGATAGGTATTCTTATTGTACAAGGAGAACATATCATTCAACTCTTTGACCTTGTCTTCACAGTAACAGTTAAGTGTCTTTGAAATTTGTTTACTTCAGAATTTACAAGAGCATTAAAGACAGGATGTCAGCACATCTCAAGTTTGAAAAGATCTTATAATATTAATAAATGAGTTTGGACAGTAGGGTCATCTGTAATGTACTTTAAGAAAGAGAGAAAATTTTCCTCCTTCCATTTTATAGTTAAAGATAAATAAAACCATTCTTAAACTGTGGGTTTTTTATTGATTTAGTTTTGGTTTTTGGACAGAGGAAAATTATTTTTTTTGAGACCAAGATAGGCCACATTACATGAGATGAAGACACAAAATACTTTCCAGAAAGAGTTACAGAATCTAAAACGCTTTTTTTTACCTCTTACTGAGCAAGCTCTGGGCAAGTTTGAGAAGCAGCCTCAAAGCTGGTTTGCTCTTTCATTATGACGTACAATGCATAGAACTGAATTTTTCCCTCTGTCACTGACATGAAGCCAGCATTCCTGCACTGCAGAGTCACAAAAAGGATTGTGATGGAGGATATTTTCAAGTGCTAATGCTTTCTTTTCTTCATTAGCATTATTATATTAAAAAATTACACATGGCAATAATTTTCTTTTGTGTTTCTTTTGCATTGCTGCACAACTGCATAACTGTCTCAGAAGGAAAAGTGATCTTTTGTTCCAATTTAGAGCAGAGTCCTAATGATGCCAAGGTTGTGGCTTCGACCCCTGTATGGGCCACTCACTTAAGAGTTGAACTTGATGATCCTTTTGGCTCCCTTCCAAGTCAGAATATTCTGCATGTGAATATAGTTACACTCTCTTTATTTACCTGCTTGGAAATTCATCTCTTCTACTGCATGAGATTAGTAAGAATAATACAAAATATGTTAATCAGATGACCCATCAAATCCCACAGAAATTGTCCTCCCTATCAGTACTGTGTCTTCAGAAACTGACTAATCTAGCATAACAAGGAACAGTCACATCACGTCCCTATTTGCATTGGTCACATATGGGCTCTCAGCAGCTATGTGTGGATAGCATTTTGATTAGCACTTGAAGTTGATAATTTTTTTCTTTGTTATAGTTTTTGGATCTGTCTCAGACTCTCCTAATATTTTGCATATTTTACCTAGATAAATAAATATGCATTCAAGACAACTGAGCTTCCGATGCTTCATATTCCCTCAAATATTACAAAGAAACTTTTGGATTTGCCTCAACAAAGCATTAAAACTGAACGAACTGATACTTGTAGCCTCTAAGACACTAAAGCATGTAAATGTGAAGGGTATTACTATACAATTAAAGGAAGTTGTAAAGAATTATAAAAAGAAGTAAAATAAGAAGTAGTTTTGAGTCACTTATTCTGTTAAAAATGCAAATTATAAGTAAGGGGTATTAGCTGATGATTGATAAGAAACTTCAAGTGATCCCAAACCTTTAAGTTATTCACACTGATATTCAAAATGTAATTACTTTCAAACCACACAGTAGAGTTGGATTAATGGAACAAATACTTTAGAAGTAATCCACGAGTCATGCCTACTTATTATTATGAGGTTTGGATTACTTTTCATTTCAGCTCTGTGGCTTTACTAAATAACAACAGAAGTAACACGACATTCAGGCTCTCACATCTTTACACACATACTGTCAAGTATAGGAGGAAAGAAAAGAAGAATGTTTATGTAAGATATTTAATGAAATGTCTTAAAGAAAATACAGATTGGGTTATGCATATGGTAGGTAGATTTTCCAGGCTTTAGTTTTATGCTTTGCAGTTCTCTCTTCAAATCTTTAGGTACAGATCTGGGGGAAAAAAATACATTGTCTTTTTTAGTAAATGTTTGGTAAATGTAAAAGGCAAAGAATGTGGGAGGGAATTAGTTCTGCTGTTCCTCAATCCCTCGAGCAGCACACACACAATAGCAGAGTATAAAGAAATAGGAAGAGAGAGTCATCTTCCATGCCTTGTAGTGAATAAGCAATACTGAAAGGCATACAAATACTAGAGATGGATGTGACTTCATCATTAGAAGACCTAAGGTCCTGAGGAGGGAAACATGATCTGTTATCCTCTGCTGACCACCCTACCCCTACTTGTTACTTCCCTCAAGCTTCTCCCCCACCACTTCAAAGTCCATGAGCAGGACAGCAAAATTTGCCTTTGGAGCTGATTGACCTTTAGTAACTGCATTTCCAATTATTATCACAGCACTAATGGCACATGCAATCTTTCTTTTCTACATATCTTTTCTTTGCCTTCCCCATGACAACAGCATTGTTTTTTGCTACTTTTTCTTCCCATTTCATTCTTATCTCTTGGTAGTGATTATACAAGACTCAGTGTGTAGCAGAGAAAGGAGAGAGAAATGCATTAGTCCTTACTTTGAAAATTGGACATGCTAGACACAGATTTAATCTAAATTGCCAGTACAGCATCACTAACAGTATTGATAGTAATGTCAGGCATCCTTGGACAAAGTTGAGAAGGCCTATTTGCATTTGCCTTGGAATTTTCTATCATCATCTCTTTTAGCCTAACACTTGGTGTCAATTTACTATCCTCTCTCAGAAAAGAGAAGACAAATTCCATAAATATCCGATATAATGTCTGCAGGCAACTGGTTCCAAAAATGTTAAATAAGGGGCTCTCTGTAGAATATTTCAAATATCACTATACACTGCCAATTGAAAACAACACACCTGCAATGCAGGTCCACAGCTCAGCTGTGAAACACTGGCCCGTGGGCTTGCAGACCTCGTCACTCTCACTACCCTCGTTTCCATTATAACTGAGAAAAGGTGAAACTGAGAATGGTGAGACAATTTGCATTTCCTGAAAAGGATAAATATTTTGCAAGATGTATACAGGAAGGGAAAATGTGCTAGGAGCCAGAAAACAGTTCATCCTTTAAGACCCCCTTTAATAAGGCATCTACCTAAGTAAATCACTTGGAATCAAGCTCTGTGATTTCTATGTATATGAACACTAAATTCATCTCAATACACCAGCATATCACAGAACACTGTTATTATGTTATTCAGACAAATTACTGTTTACAAAGTATCAATGACAGTTGCTTCAGAATATTTGTAAAGTAATTCTTGACCTGTATCTTGTTTGGTATAAAATGAAATTTTTCCTTATGCCCTGTCAGAGGTCAGGTAAATTTAGTTTTTCCTGATCAACTTGAGACTTGGAGAACCAGAGTTCTGTCTTCAGCATTTGTGACTATAAATTCTGACTGCCATCCTCAAGAGTTCCATAATGCATAGTTAAAATCTATTGATTTGGAAACTCCTTTTGCCATTTGCTGAAGTCTATTTGTAGAATATGAACAAAAGACATGTCTAGACAGGACTGAAATAAATTAATTTTCAAATATGAGCTAATATTCACAGAAAACAATATTCTGTTGCTTGATTCAAGCAGAACAAGAACTTCAAGTAGGCATGTGGCTTCTTTGATATCCTGCACAAGACTTGGCTCCCCAGCCTGCTGCCATATGCTTCCTGCTTGAAACCAAACTCTATTGCAATCTCAAACACACTCAAATACAGAGAAGACTTCTGAGGGAAAATTAACTGCCACAGTCTTCCTCTGGGTTGCACCTTCACTGATTCCATGATGGTGTTGGCTTGTCAGTTAATCCTCACTGTGGGAGTAATGTTACCACACTGTCCATCAAATTGCATCCACAGAACAAAACAATGCCAGCTCCTCACCTCAGAGTAAACACCTGCAGACAGAAGCAGAGAACCCACACGGGGTCCAGTCTGCTCCTAGAGAACACGAGTCCATATAGAAAAAGAGTGATATGAAAAGTGGAATTGGGTCTACATGCCATGAAGTACATGGTAACAATTCATAATAGGGCTGATTATGTTTATATGCCACACTCCCAAATGTACCCAGGAGCTTGGAAGAACTTGCAGAAAGCAAGATCTAACGAGAGCTGCCCTTCTCAGTTGTGAAGGTTTTTCACATGAGCCAGAGCTCCTGGTCACCTTGTGCTCACGAGGAAAACCACTTGCTCATCCAGAGACAAGTAAATATTCCAGCATTACCCTTCCATTTCTCTGCCACTATCCATGCTGATGCAGAACAACAACACTTTCTAACTTAACAATTCATTCTTTAAAGAGTCCTTCATAATGCAAATGTTAATTTCCTACTGCTCTTCACTACAGACAAGCATTTAGAAATACAGGATTTCATCTCGAAATCTGCTTATCCAAGTGGTTAAAAATCATTTCAGTTGAGAACATGTTCCCATCCAAAGCAAAAGTTATTTCCAAAATCAAAATCACTGTTTCTCCTCCCCAGCTTAAGACCATCTCAACAGAAGTGTACAGGGGGAGCAGTTCAAGAGGTTTTTTTTGTTCACTTCATGAACCACTTGTAACAGAACTTTGTACCCTTGAACAAGTCTCTCAATTATTCTTTCCGTACTGCATATGCCTTCAATATTGCTCTCTTGCCTAAGCACTCCCCAGACACACTGCTCCTCTCTTTGGAACTAATAGTGACGGAACAGAAGTATAAGAGGTAATTTGACTGAACAGAACTGTAAAACAAAAGTGATCTCTGCTGCACAGAGATGCAGAACAATCACCATACTTGTCCCAACAAACATATTCACAGAACAAGTGCTTCTTTAGTTGGTGTGCACTTCTTCCTTTCTGGCAGTGTTTTGCCACTTGGAAACATTCCTCTTTCAATATCAACCTTGGAATTACTTGGTTAATATGTTTTGGAATATTTCAGATTTCATAAAGATTTGATTTCATTATGGAAAAGTCAAAATATCATCGGTAAGTAGCACAAACATTTCTTAGCTCCTCTTCTTCACCTACATTTGGTGGGTGTTCATATTTGTCTGAAAATGTATGCAGGTGGAAAAGGCTGTACCATGTAATAGACATAGAAACCAACCTCCAGCTAAGGCCCTGCAGGTATTGCCATGGACACTGCTCACATCCTCTAGTAACAGTGGGCTACTCCTAATAGCAAAGACATCAATGGATTTTCCTTTTTTAAAAATGGATTTTGAATCTAGTAATAAAGGGATGTGTTTCCAGTGTTCTGCCTTTATTATGGAGCTGACATCTGTGCACAATAGCAAATTCATTTACAACTTGGCCCATGGCACAGGGCTGGAACTAGATTATTTTTAAAGTCCCTTCTAACCCAAGCCATTCTATGATTCTATGAACTTTTCAGGAGAATCCAGGAGAGCTAACAGGGCTGTTTTCTGTATTTGATAGCATAAACCCACGAGGTAATGCTGCAACTTGGAACAAACAAGCCTGATAGAAATTGTTCCTTCTTCCAGATCTGAAAGATATTTCAAATAACAAAGAGAACTGAAAATGCATTAGGGCAGAAATGTGAACACATGCAAAGCATGAAAAATCTAAAGGAACCTTCTTGATTTGAGCACAAGTAATAATTAGCAGTCAAATTCCAATTTCTTATCACAGTGCCTAAAAATATTACATTTTTTATACAACTTTGTTTGTATACAAGTACTGTAAAAATAACTTTCAACTCAGCAAAAGTGTTTCAGTCCTCAATCCTTCCATTACTGAACAGTAGATCTAAACACACATTTCCAGTATACCTGTAATCCACATTGACACAATCACCTCTCAGAATTAAAAACATATTTTCTCTATGAAAATGAAACATCCTGGGGGCAGGCAGAACAGCTGCCAACTGTTGGATTACTGGTGAACCACTCACCTCTAGAGAGAATTCCTTCAGGTGTCCCATCCCCCTCAAACACACCAGGGCACCCTGCCTGCTCTGCCATGCCCACCTGCGCCTTGGCAAAGGCAATTCCAGGGATACAAGAAATGGAATCCTTTGCCTCTCTCAAATCCCCACAGCTCCTGCTGCAGGCTATTCCCCTCTGCGATAAAGGTGTCACACTGCTTTTCAATCTCAGTTTATGCCACTTTACATGACAGTATCATGCCATGTAGAACAGCATAGAGTAACAATGAAACCGAAGGAATGGAGGCAAATTTTGCTTTATTGCACCATTGCTGTGGAAGGGGTAACAAACCCTAACGCCACACAGTGAAATGTGCCAGTGGAGTCTATTAACTTTCTTAATATGCTTTCAAAATTACCACTTTCAGAAGGCCACAAGAGTTATCAGAATAACTCTGACACTTTTTTAAAAAGCCAAAATACTAACAATATGTTTCATTTACCACCAAGATGTCAGAGCAGATAAAATTGTTTATTTTAGGCATGGTCATAAAAGAAGCTTTTCAGAAGGAAGACACAATTTACCATATACCAAAAGGATAAGAACATCTGATTTTACCCTACCACAGGTACATTAAATAATTATTGATCAATGTAGCAGTATTGATCTGCATAACTTCAGAAACTTTTATAATGTAAATTTAAGCAATATTACCTGTAGGTGAAATTTTTCAGGCTTTAAATATACAAAGCAGTAAGTAGTCCTAAAGCCCAAAATTTCTTTTCTGATAATACCAATTTTCCATTAGAATCAAAGCAAACAAACAAACAAACCCACAGAGAAATCCAGACATCAAGGCTGCAAGTTTCTTCAAAAGATGCCTACATAATTTCAATCACTGCCAAGGCAGGTAAATTATACTTTGTCCCTAACACATGTTTGTTTGTACATTAATTAACCACCAGTAATGAAGATTTAAAAACTTTCTCAGGCAAACAATCCAAATAGTATAACACTATAAAGTTTTTCCTATTTTCTAAGTTTGTTTTCTTTGCTGACACGTAAACCTCATATTCACCATCTAGCATTATGCATTTAGAGTCTCCATTGTCTTTGCTGGTATTTTTTATTATATTTGATTAACACATTGCCTGCTGACTGCTATTCTTTAAAATAAAACCCCCATATTCTTCTGCTCTTTGTCACAGGTCAATTCTTAGATCCTCTTTCACCCCTGATTCTCTTTAGGCTCACTCCCACCTGATGTCCTACAAAACCAAATTGACCAGAAGGACTAATCTGTGTCTTTTATAGATAAGTTAAGACCTACATATATTCCAGTGTGAGGTTTGACTTTTCTGCATCACAAAGACTGTACTGAATTTCAGTTTGCGGTTAATTTTAAAACTCAAGCTTCACTTCTGTAAAATTTCCACTTAATTGGTAACTGTGAAGCTGTCAATTCCTGCTGAAGTGCAAAAGTTTGCCCTTAGACCTATTAATTAATCTCCTCTCGTTTTCCCATCATTTCCTCAATTTGACAACTTCATATTGAATTCCAGTTCTGTCTTCCAACAACACTTAGAAACGTTTCAGATTCCAAGATATATAGATAAAATATATTCACTGTCTATTCCATCAACCAGATCAGTAATAAAAATTGATTGACTCCAACACAGAGCTGTCCAGAGAACCTCCTTCATCTCACTTTTCTGTTTTTCCAGTGAAGCTGACTGTGAAGAAGTCTTTAGACCACCTCTCCACCTTCTCTGTAGCAGCTTCATTCTGTTATTCACCCCTAGATACTGGTTTGCTTTCCATGAGACCATCAAAATCTTTGGACAAAAATAAAGAACTGGATACTCTAAAATTACTTTATGGAAAGTGACCAATTAAAGCAATAAAATGTACATGCCTTTTACTGAACTCACACTGATAATCCCATCATCCTACATGCCAGATTTCCATCAACTTCCAAGCTCAGCATTGGAATACTAACAATTCACATCATAATTCTGGTACTTACAAGTGAGATGTGGTATACAACAGCAAAGGAGATAATTTACTGTAGTCCTTTGCATGCTACCCAGAGAAAGAAAAATTTAAAACTACAGCAGCATGGGATAAAATATTGCTTTTAGACACTAACTTGAGTAGGCCTTATGGCTAGAACTGTGTTTGGTGGAGAAATCTGATAGTGGATTATAGAGCTGTCATTTGTTACAAAGTTAATCTCTTATAGTGCAAAGTCAGGAGATTTCAGTTTTGGAACTGCAGAGAAATCCAGACCCATATGCATGACAGCCTTGTGTCCCTGGCCAAAAGAATTACAGTGTTGGACATTCAGAAGCCAGTTTTGAACATGATCTGGATGCAGCAGAGTGTATACTTGTGCTAGACTTCCACTGCTCACATTCCAAATACATCACTTTTCTTGTGCTAACTATATTCAAAAGAATTACCCACAATAATTTGTCTCTATCAATGCCTGTAGGATGGATAAAAAAATAAATCGCAAGACATTTTGAAAAAAAATTTAAAAAAAAACAGGTAACATTTATCCTAAAACAAAACAGAATAACCTAATATGAAGACAGACCTGAAGAGCTGAATCCATATAGCTTGGGAAACAATGAGTTGCAGAGGATTTTAGCAGAGCAAATTTAACAATGGCAGCCAGTGTAGTGTGACAACTGTTTAACAAAAGGAAACAGCCTCCAATATCAATATGTTTAGGTTTCATTGGATGCAAAATAACCAAGTTTCTCCAAACTTAAAGCAGAGGTGGTTTATTCAGCACTGAAAAGGCATTTCCTCTCAATTTATCTTTGCTGGGGGAGAATTTCCCAGGTTTCCCCAGAGCCAGCAGCACATGCTGAAATCAGAAAGTTTAATCAATTCTAAATACTGCTTCAGCTTACATCTCCTGTATATCTGAGTGAGGGGTGGGGTATTTGTCTCTTGTCTCACAATGAAATGGAAAGTACTTTTTCATATGACACAACCAAAATTTAAAAGTGATTTCTTAGCAGGTGCTTCATAATGCAAATCCAGGTAAAGGCAACATTATTTCTTCCTGTCTAATTCTTTAAGGGTGTGTCTGTGACAAAGCAAATCTAAAACATGTCTGAACAGTATTGCATTATACTTGATAATATTCTGCCATATTCAAAAATCCAAACTAACAGCATTAATATGAAACAAATTTAATGCATGAGAGAAGGTAATGTATCTGCAGTGCATCTTGTGCTGATCTTCTCACATGACACAGCAATGCTCAGATAACACCTTTTGGCAAATAAAATATATACTTGATAATATTCTGCCATATTCAAAAATCCAAACTAATAAAAAGCATTAATATGAAAGAAATTTAATACATGAGAGAAGGAAATGTATCTGCAGTGCATTTTGTGCTAATCTCACATGACACAACAATGCTCAGACAACACCTTTTGGCAAATAAAATACCATATATATGTATCTACACACCCATAAATATGTATGCGATGTTATACATTTTTATTATTAATTTGGAATTCGGGAAAGTCTATCCATACACACTGGTATTATTACTGAGACTGTATAATTTCCTCTACTAATATTTCATAACCTTTCTCACTTGCAATGATTCCTCCCTTCACAGCTGGACAGGAAACCATTTTCTTGTCATAAAATTTTTGAGACTCCACATTGCTATGGTTTGGCTTAGAATGGAAATAAAGGTAAAAGAACAACAAAACAAAAGATCTTTATCAATATATCAACTAGTCCTGTGGGAACCCTTGGTTCAAATTCTCGACCCTGTGCTGCCTACAGGACAGTGCCTACACTGCTTTTCCTGAGCTAGGTGTTTGTCTATGTGTAGCCTCCGCTCCCTTCACCACAGAATTTCCAGCCACAAACTAGAAATTTTGGTAAAAGGATTCTTGGTGAAACCAGTACAGATCTGAAAAAGCTTTATTTCCAGAAAGGTAAATGAACAGTTCAAAAAAAAAAAAAATACCTCCAGCCACTTTCAGACTGACCCTCATTTTATGCTCTTACTGAAAGCTGGTGAAAGCACAGAACCAGGAGGACAGTACACACTTTATCCCAGAGTGACTGTTGGCAGACTAGAAGTAAAATCAAATGGGAATGAGTGTGTAACTCAATAGTTTGTTTTAATCCTGTTCACAGTAACTGACTGATAATATTTGAGTTTTAATATAGTCCTTTTTATCTCGTGTATTTATTGTTAGCTTCCAAACCTGTAAAATCTTAATTTATGAGCTTTTTTATTTTAATCACCCTAGCCATCTGTGGCACATCTGTTACTTGCTAGTATACAGTAATTAACTTAAATGTGGACTGGGTACTATCCTGAATCAACAGATATCAAAGCACCTGCTTTGATAAGAGTCACACACCTCTTTATCAGCTATAATAGTTGCTCAGGTTAGAGCTACATTTACTGTCCATCCCCTAAACATATGTGATCCATCTCTATGTAGTAATTTAATAGAAAGCCTTGATTTTTTTTAATGTTCTCCATTTTAGTTGCAAAATGGTCTCTCTTAAGGAGACAAATAAAAAGACAGGTACTCTGATATTAGTATTTATTGGGATTTAAATACAAAAAAAACTGAATGTTTCACATTCACTCAATTAGAAATCCTGTCTCACTGAAGTTTTTCTGCTGAGTATGGGGAAAGGGTCCATCTTTGTGGTCTCTGCTGGAGAGAGCATATTTAATGAAGTTATTAAAAAGTTCTCAGAATCTTAATTCATTAGGTTTTTAAATACTCATCATGAACATGCTGAATCCACATAACTACCATTCCAAAATTTGCAGACAGCCTTGAATTGGTCACATGACTACAGCCATTAGACTTCCCAGCCAACTGGATCTGTCTTTAATTGCATCCTCAGTACAAGTCACTTTTGACAATCCTGTTACATTTTAAACAAGACATAACAGAATCCATCATGAATCCCTGGATAATTACATTTTGTTACCTTAGAGGTCTGTGGCTCCTGTAATTAATTGCATTCCTTTTAAAGTCAGCCTAGAAGAGAATGGCTTTCTGCCAAGAAAGTTTTTTAAATGTTCAAAGACTCATTCCAAGGAACAGCAGGTGCTCTTTGTTTTTATTTCTCAGTGTGCTCATGCCAGAGAAGCAGGGCATTCAATTGCCATGTGTCCACAACCTAATGCTCTCTCCATCTCCATAAAAGAGAGAGATTATTGTACCATTCAGAGCAATACTCCAATAAACACAGTAAGGATTGGACTATTAGGAAGGCTGTTTTGGGAAGTTTTTCTCTTGGGGAAACACGGTTCATAGGTGCCCATGGAAAAAAAGTCTGGTACAGTATTTGTGCATCAAACCTTTCATCACATGTGCTACATCCTCAGTGAGGGTGCTCAGCCTGTTAGTTCTCAGAACACAAAGCATTTCAATCCGCCTTCCCTGGGCGGCAGGGAGCTCATTAGTACCACCAGCTCACCATCTGTCTCTGAAGGAGGAAGAGATGGAATTAATATATAATGGAGCAGAGAGGAAAAAAAAGGCAAACAAAAAAATGGTTGGGGAGCAGCAGGATGTCATCCAAAATGGCATACAATGTTTCCTTTGAAATAATTTCTCCTTGTCTGCACAAAACATGGAGAACAGTTTGGGCATGGCTATGAAATGCTCACAAAAGCATTTGTAAAGACTGAATTTTGGTAATTTTAAATACAGTGTTGTTCAAAAATCCTCAGGAGATATTCATTAAATACAGCTGTGCACAGACGAATCCTGTGAAAACTTCCTTGAGCCATACTGTGTGAAGCCAGGGGCAGACAGCAGCTGAAATGATGCTTTTCTGCTTTGAGGCATAATGAGAGAAAAGGCAATGAAAGTGAGCAGCTCCTGGTACAGACAGGCACATCCTGAAGCATAGCCTGTGTGAGGGCTCGGTGACAGAGGGGAACAATCATTTGTAGCTGGAAAGGGTCACACCTGGCCCTCACACCCCAAATAAAAGCTGCGATCACCCAAGTGTGGAACAATCTCCTTCCCACTTCAAGTCAGTACAAGTCACTGGGAAAGCAAGAAGAGGCCAGAGAGGGAGAAATTTGACGTAGGATAAAGTCATATGTGGTGACAGCTAAACCAGAACTAAAATCCCAAATTATAAAGACCAAGCTCAACCTGAAAGTCAATCATCAAGTGAATCCTGTACCATCAGGTCCTTCAGGAATTTTAAAAGAAATATTCAGAAAGAGAATACACCTTACTGAAAAATCAGGAGTGGCTGCACAAAGCATTTAGGGCTTTAAAACAGTGACATCAGTATCAGCCTTACAACTGATCCCACAGACCTTTGGATCAAAGCAGCAACTTCCCAGATGTACAAAGATGAACAGCTCAGATATTAAATGTCTGAGCCTCTTTCAATTCTGTTTTCTTTAGCTGTTAACTTCTCTGTCAAGGAAAAGACACTACAAGCCAACTAAAAATCTAAGCCTTACAACTGATCCCACAGACCTTTGGATCAAAGCAGCAACTTCCAACTAAAAATCTGGAAAAAGATCCAGGCAAATAACACAGAACACTTAAGTCAGACAGTGGTATTTACACTGACATACCTAATCAAATGCTTTGATTTTCAGAATGACTGAAAAGTTGCCAACAGGTATTGTCAGGCAGCACCATTTTTGGAAAACCAACTCATTGATCTACAAGGTACTACAATTAGCTTTCAGGTTTTTAAATTTATTTATTTCAAAGTTGTGTTCCCCTAAAAGGGGAAAAATGTCTAGCTATGAATGCCAAAAAATGTTAATGGTGTGACCTCAGTTTTCTGCTGATCATGAACTATGTGGCACTTGTCCAATAACAGAGTGGGAAAACGAGTAACAGAGTTCTTGAAAAAAAAAAGTGAGTATGTCATCAGCACACAGAGTAAATGCACTTCTGTGCTACTTTCTGGGTCACAGACACTCTCACAACCCACAATATCCTTCTCCTGACTATTTATTTCATACACTTCTGTGAGTTTGACATACCTTGACAACACATCTTTGTCATATTTGCAACTTCAAAAGACAAATGTAGTTACAAAAGCAACCCATTACCCATTATAGCATCACATTGGTGAAACCAAATCTTACATCTGAAGAAAAACATGTTCATGACTCAAATCCAGCTTTGTTTTACAATGTGTTTAGCTGGACTAGGTCCCTGATTTTCACTGGAACTGCCCCAGAAGTGCAACCAAAGAACCCTTTTTATCATCAGTGTAACAAAGAGGTGAGTCTAGTTCACAGCACAAGAGCTCTTACACTTCTTTGAAAAGTGTCATCCAAGTTAGTCATGAAAAACATTTTCATTTCTGAAGTTCTAGTGCCAGTGATGAGCAGATTATTTGCATTATATTACTCTTTGCTTCTCATGAACAAATGTACAACAATGGGTAGAGGCATGTAAACTATTGGACATAAATCCTTGTCATAGAGGAAAATTCAGAAATATTGCTCCCAAGACAGTGAGAAAAGACACAACTGCTAATACTGTTTTGTATCAAGGAATGGAGTGGCTGCAGCCCTGTTCACAGGATGAGGCACAGAAAACAAAATCATGAAAATCATAAGTGTGAGTAAAGAGGGAGACGTGAGCCAGGTCAGCACAGGACATATGACTTTGCTTGCTATAAACAGCTATTTACTTCTTTTGAAGATATTAATATGAGGTTTATTCATGTCACTACTGTACACTCAACTTTTGAGGTTTCAGTGTTGATGGCCATTCATAAAAAAATAAATTAATGAATACTGGCCTTCACAATATATTTAACAAGCCTCTCAAAATCTGAAATCAATAACCTTAGTGCTAACCAACTAAATTGCCACACTGCCTGCCACTAATACAAAATGGTTTAGATTTTCTAAATACAGTAGTTGACCATGACAGCTGACAATCATCTAAATCTCTTCTATCTGTTGGCACACAAAGAGCAGCTCTTGTAGTAATTTACAACAACTATACCCCCAGGATTAGTATTTGGGTTCTGCTCAAGAAGAAGTCTGCTAGGTAACAAATGCCATTTATAAAATGATGTCTGAAAACTAACCTTCTCTTTTGGTCAATTTTGTTGGATGGTGATTTTGAAGAAGGTGGTTGCATTTCTTGAGTAGGGAGTTTGACTAGATTGATGACCTCTGGAGATCCCTTTGAGGACCTGGAAGCATCCATTCTCTTGAAAAAGAAGAGGAGCATGTGCCAACCCACAATACACAGTAATCACTGTGGTTGCAGAATTTTATCTGCTGAGTAGTAGATAAAAACAAGGTGCCCCAAAGCCAGAAATATAATCAGACTCACAAGAAGGAAGAGAAAACAGCTGCCAGTCCTGAAGATGTATATGAATCTCCTTGTGAAAATCTAAGTTCATGACACATTTTGTTTTGATGAGCCTCTAGCAAGCAAATATATATATATATATATATAGATAGATAGATACATATATACATATATATACACACACACACATATAGACACTTGTAGACTGTTAACATATTGCTAACTTATCTGGAAAAATTTTTCAAAAGAAGGTACTCTCCACTTAAGTGGAATTGTGTCAAAGTACAATCCCTTATTTTTCTTTGCTTAGCTCTCACCTTGAAGAATTTTTCCATGGTTTTTATTTATTTATAACCTCGGTAGGCCTCCTAAAGGGTTGGAATCTTGTTTGTTCTAACAAATTGCAATCATAATTAATAAACGCACTAAACCTCCTGTCAACCCAACTGATGAGGAAAATTTGACTGGCTCCTAGCAGGGAAGGATTTTTCCCTGCTGTGCTTTTTTAAAAGAAAAAAAAAATCTACTTTTGGTTCAGGACAGAGGTAGTGAAATGGGAGAAATTATGTTGAAACACTTTAATACTCCAAAGAAAGAGTTTTAAAAGCATAAAATTTTAATTTTAAATTTAATGCAAAATTTAAGTCATGACTGGTATTGAATTAAGCCCTTTGACATCATTAAAATGGTAATTTGAAAACAGGAAATGATGGTCCTGTTTTATCTATTGCTTCTCTAAGAAACAAACTTCTGCTTGATCTGGTGTGCTGATAGCCCACCATATTCTTGTTAGTGTGTCTTTCTCATCTACAAGCTTTTCCCAGAACTATCTAATACTTTTGAGTTTCACAGAGAAGAATTATCTCCAGTTTTGTTACTCAGTGCCCTGAACTTTGTTCGTGGGGCAAATACACAGTAACCCCAGGCACTTTGGTGAGGGTAGGAAGAAATATCATAAAACTATCATACAGCTACACTCATTTCTAGGGTGAAGAATAAGGAAAACACAATGGAAAAGGAAATACAAAATGAAAACCCAACCTTAAAAGGTGTCCAAAACCCTACCATTCACTAAAATCCCATCACCAACATTGTTAGGATTTTCACCAAACACACTGCAATAACTAGTCATTAATAGATAATCACACTGAACTTCTAGGATTGTCAATTATGAGGACAGCACACATGTGTTAAATATTTAATTGGAAATAACCAATTACATTAATTAGGGGGACTTGAGGCTGCTGTTCCAGTGGTAAATGTATTTGTCAGGACAGAGAGAGATATACTCCACAATGTCAGTAAAATATTCTTCAGAAGAATAAGTATTGATTAAACCTAACTGTGGTTATCTAATTGTGGCTAGAGGAATTATGGTGCCATTTTCAGTGCAGACAATAAGTAAATGAAGAATTTGCCTGTGATAAAAAAAATAAAAACAATAAAGCTATTAGGTTCCATGTAATGCTTTAGGAGCTTGCCTGGAGAATTCCCTCAAGTAAAGCTGGGGATACTGTTAAAACCAGTGAATCATAAGAACTGCCATAAGGGAATTATCCAGCACACTTTCCTGCTCTGGTAACTTTGCACCCTTGTGGACAACCAGGTACATGAAACCACCCCCTGGGAAAAACTCTTCACTTCTCTACTGTTGTGTTATGTGCAAGACTCAGATGGCAATTTACTATTTTCTGTTCCAACTTTTTTTCATCCTTCTTAGCCACCAAGCCTGTCTGATTTAATTTGCCATTAATGATGCTTAGCTCAGGGCCATAGAAATTAAACTCTTAAAGGACTCATTTCACCTGGAATTTCCATGATTAAAGGTATGCCTTTGCCAGGGAAACCAGAGCAAGTTTCTGACTCCCAGTCACACTCCAAAACACAAACTATTTATGTACGCTCAAGCTCCATAGCAATACCTTGCTCAAACTAAACCATTGGGTCTGACAGCAGTGTTTAGTTATCAATATAAATATAGTCCAAGTTCATATGAAAATTATAGGGCCGCCAGGTTCAAATTATCTGAGTTTCTAACAGAATGGTGGCTGAGCAATGTGGTATCTTCATACATCCCAGAATACATGTATTAAGCAGTGTTAAGCAGAAAGGTTCTGCTGCATTTCTGCCTGTGTTATTCAGTACAGTCTATCCCTGCTAAGAATAACTCTCTGCTCCAGTAACCCAGAAAGTGGAGCAACATCCTCTGCTTCAGCCCAGTCAGCCCATACAGCATTTACTCAGGCTTCTGTTGAATCCCTTTGCTTGGATACTACACTCACAAATGAAATGGGGTAGAGGAAACATGATTGATGTTACAGGAGCTAGTAAAAAAATGGAAAAAAAATTAGCATTTCCCCCATAAGAACAAGAAGCATATATAGCAACTATATGTAAGAAAGTAATAAAATTTTAAGAAAAAATTACTCCATTCTGTGTAAGTTTTAAAAGTTGTTGCAAGCTTGAGAGAATCCACTTTGAAATGTCTTATTTTATTAACTTTCCCAATAGCTTTAAGCATTTTTTTCTGTATGATTTTATGGATAATAAATTATCATTATTTTGAATTGTCTGAAAATCATGAATCAATTTAGTCACAAAGCAGATCTGTTTGATTAAATGTTCTTGTTCCTAACTGCCTCAGTCTTGCAATTTTCCCCATTTGCTTCCTCTATTTCTTTGCCTCTCCTCACATCACCCTGTTGTACTGCCTTTAATATAAAAGATGGCCTTCATTCTCATGTACTATTTAAATTCATCATGTCTGACCTCTTCAAATGCAATGTATGCATAATTAATTTTCATTATAAATTTAGAATACTTCCTCTCTTCTTGCCAGTTCAAGCTTCCTGTAGCTTTCAACAGCTATCTTGTTTTATTTTATATTCCTTATGAAATTCTTTCATGCTGTCTTCCTTTCAAATTTCACTTCACAAACAATTTGACTCTGGTGCACACAGCAGGAACCTGCTCAGAGCC
The DNA here is from genome assembly GCF_017590055.1 of Onychostruthus taczanowskii. Classification (NCBI taxonomy): domain Eukaryota; kingdom Metazoa; phylum Chordata; class Aves; order Passeriformes; family Passeridae; genus Onychostruthus; species Onychostruthus taczanowskii. The sequence continues at coordinate 19,245,149 of NW_024499239.1, read as the reverse complement.
TGATGCAAGAATCACCAGTAAAAGAATGGGTGTTTGGTCCATCACTAAAACACAGACTGTACTGATATGGGTGGAAACCAGCTGTGTGCACCATCCACCCCAGAAAGAGTGGTTTTAGGATTAATATGCAGAGTCCTTACTGTTTATAACAAGTATTTAAGAAATAGATACAGCACAGAGGTAAAAGCACACACTTATTTTGCTTGTTACATTTTGTGATTACTTCAGCATTTTTCTCTTTTTCATAGTCATTAGGAATGCTCTTACTTTCATGTTCATACAGATTTCTAAAACCCTGGTACACAGGCTTTGTTTGGATATTGCTTCTCCTCTTAAAAGGAGGGTAACAATTCTAAAATGCTGCCAGCTGCAGCTTCAGCTGACAATGGGTAAGTAACACAAATTCATGGAGACAGGGTGATCAGGCAGAGACTGCAGGAAAGGAAAGCAGCTTGCTCAGGTTCGATTTCAGCACCTCCCATGTCAAGGGGACTACCACTTAAGGGAACTGCTATGCAACTTCACAGCACTAAAAATTAAGAACTTTGCTGAGCAACCATCAGGCTTATCTAATTGACCAGAACAGTTTTGAAATGTACTTCAAGCTGAACAAATAGACTTGTGAAACTGCAGCACTCAGTCTGAAACTGCAGAACGTTTTCCCATGAAGGACATAGAGGTGGAAGGCTATTTCCACCCCACATTCCCAGTTTGTAGGAAATGTGTAACAGTATACTTCCCGTGGTTTTATGATTTGACTAAACCGATTTTGGGATCTTTTAATGACATTTGCATTAACTTTAGTTCCTGGATTTCTTCTTTTTTCTCTAAAATTTTCTTCAAAGAAAGGAAAAAGCAAAAACTTTATAACAGGCGATTAGTCATCACTAAAACATCAGATCTCCGAAAGTCCTGCTCAATTCAGTTGCCTTCCTGTAAAACTGAATTGTTCAGTTGCCAACTCTGTAAAACACACCATTTAAAGACTGAAGCTTAGTTGGTAACATCAGACCTACTGTAACTGCACGGGAAAGCTTTCTAAATGCAAGTTAAAGTACTTTTTAATTATCTTGCAGTTCAGTTGTTCTGCTTTTTCAGAACAGTCCTCCATGTCTACTAGCTCACTGACTTGAAAAGAGCCCTCTTTCAGAAGAGTAAACTGTGAATTGTCCTGGGTTGTTTTGTTAAACCACTTTTTGTGGGAAATAAATAATTCTGTTGTCATTTCCATCCTACTGTCCAAACAGATCAAATTTCAACCTATAGGCAAATTCTTGCCAAACAAGGTCCCAGTGACATGACACCAAGGCAGAAAGGTCACACATTAAGAATGCAATAGTGGCAATTGTTGTTTTGACAAATTGCCTTAGGAGGCATGAAGAGTTGAATTTTCCTCTTTATCCATTAAAAAAACCAAAAAAAATAAAAAAACACCCCACAAAAAAAAAAAAAAAAAAAAAAAAAAAAAAAACCCCCCCAAAAAAAAAAAAAAAAAAAAAAAAAAAAAAAAAAAAAAAGGAAACTGCCTACAACCTGTGAACTTTGCCTTCTGAATATAATTCAGTTAAATTAATGGAAAGCTATCTGCTCTACTGTCCTGGTTTTGGCTGGGGTGGTGTTAATTTTCTCCTTGGAAGATGGCACAGCACTGTGTTTTGGATTTAGGATGAGAATAATGTTGATCACCCTGTGATGTTTTGGCTGCTGCTCAGCAGTGCTCACCCTACGTCAAGGACTCTTCAGTGGCTCATGCTCTGCCAGTGAGGAGCTGCACCAGAAGGGTGCCAGCAGGGAGCACAGCCAGACACCCAACCTGTGAGGTCCAAAGGGATATCCACACATAGAGCTTCATGCTCAGGAAATAACCAAGGAGTTGGCTGGGAGGTGCCAGTTGCTGCTGAGGGACTCACTGGGTAGTTGGCAGCAGATGGTGAGCAGCTGCAGTGTGCAGTACTTGTTCTTCCTGGGATTTATTTCTCTCTCTTTTTTGTTCACCTTTTCATTATAATTACCATTATTAGATTTTATTTCCATTATAAAGCTATTCTTATCTCAAACCACACGTTTTGCTTGTTTGGTTTTTTCTCTGATTGTCCTCCCCATCCTTCCATGGGAGGGGAAGGTGGAAGGTGTGAGAAATCAGCAGTGCAGTACTTGGCTGCTGCCTGGGTTAAATCATGACACATGAGCTCCATGTATTGCTGCTCCTATCTGCTATACTTAGATTTAAATAAGCTGTAATAGAGAAGTAAACAATACTAAAAAGAAGCAAATGGCACAAATTCCAGAGATTTAACTAATGCACTGGAGGTTATTATAAAAAGGGAAAGGTGGTTCTAGCTTCCAAATTACCCCATATAATGAATGGATATAACGCCCATCAATATCCACCCCAAACAAAGAGCCCTTGAAAAAGTGATACCAGTTTCTTAACCATGGTCTTGGAAAAGAGCTAATACATTATGGGGACTACAAGCCTGGAGACTATGACTACCTGCCAGGAGCACACTTGTATAATTTTCCTGGTTCTATGGAGAGATGAGATTTACTCCATGGTGAGATATTGATACAACCATCCTGGAAATTATCCTGGAGAGAAGGAGGAGAAAGGGAAATGCTTGAGTGAAAAGAAGATTTATTGGATAATTTAATAGGATTTTCTCATCACTAAATTCTATTTTTTTTCTGTCCCTAATCACCTTTCTTCTACCTCATTAAATCCAATTTCACTTCATCTTATCTTTCTTTACCCTCTAATTTCATAGACCATCATGTAATTCCTCTCTTGCCAAACAGCATACTTTTTTTGCATCAGTCTTTCCACATCTACTTTTCCCCACCTTATCATTTAGCTGCCTCATTTCTTCCTGCTCATTATCTCTCTTGCCATAAACTCATCACTGCTATAGTGGTGTCCATCCTGTCTTTCTGCAGCCTTATGCATTTCTGCTTGATTTCTTTTTTTTTTTGGCCAATTTTTTGACTGAGCCATTTTAAATTTCTTCATTTTTCTTATTTCTAGAAGCATATATATATAGATATATATAAAAGGATAAAATCAGCTCTACAATCATTGAATTGTGTTATAGGGAATTGCATCCATGCTCCTGCACACATTGTTAAATATACTGAGGGTTAACTGTACAAGAATAAAAATAAATTTAGTACTTCTACATAGTTCGGACTGATCTGCATTTTACTCATGCCCCTGAATTACACTCTGTTTTAGCAATGGACATTTCAGTAATTCTGCACATTTTCTGATTTTACACATAATGAGTAGGACTAGTTGAACATTATGCCGTCTTGGGAAGATTCAACAATGTGCTTGGAGCAGCATTCAGTCTTGCCTGGACTGAAAAGACTGAATCCTATCAAACACCATTTTAATACCATCTTCTGCAATTTGTCCCCCACATATTCTTAATGAAAGAAAAATGTGTATACACACACAAATCTCCTCCTTACCCACATTCCACATCTCTCAAGGTTTGAATGGAAAAAAAAATTCAATGCCAGCAGCAGTAATTGTTTTTATCACCTCTGAAAGAGTCCCTATTTTATCATGATAGTAGACCCTTTCAATGAGTCAATTATCATCTAAGGCAAAGAAGGGGACTGGGACACTCCCCAAAAGGGCAAGACCCCAAATAATCAGACACTGTGGGAGGTTTGACTCATTCCTATAATAAATGCACCTGTCTGCAGGAAGCCAGCTTGGCTCAGGTGTTTGCATTGCATTACCACAGACACAGTGAGCAAATGGAAATCTTCCTAGAAATGGGAGCACAGAAACACGAAGGACCTGGATAAGTATCAGCTTCATGACATTTGGCCCTTGCATCACAAAGGGAGGACTTTATGAAAAGCAAGAAGCAGCCCTGTCAAAGGCCCCAGGTCAGGGATGTGGGGCAGCACAAGGAATTCTTCCTGTCAGTATGACCAGGACTGAGATGCAGTTTCCAATCCATCTTTGACCAGTTTGAAGCCAGGTATCCTGTCCATCCATCATGTCCTGTAGTGATCCTCCTCTTCAAAAATAAAAAGTATAGATGCATTTGTGCAATGTGATCCTGAAGTCCTAAACTTTGATTGCCTTGAGCTGTCCCTGAAGACAGCCAGCTCCCAGGGGATAACACTCCCATCACACACCAATCTGTCAGCTCTTCAGGAATCTGTGTATTCAAGCAATCATGTCCAGTGGGATGGGCAACCCAGGAAAGGGAGAATGTACCAACCTCTTCTCTTACTAATTTTTATAAATAAGGTAAAAGATGTTCAAGGGACAACATTACCAGCAATTATTAAGGAACAGATATAGGGTGCCTTGTGATTCAAAACAAAAAAGAACCTAGGAATATCTGGTCATGAGCAACAGAATGTTTTTAGGAGTACAAACAGTGTTGTCTGGAGCTGGACCTATTTTAAGTTTACCTTTGGCAGTAAGCTACAATGTAAAATATTAATGGCCACATATTGTCAATATGTTCATATATTCACATAGAACAGTTCAAACTGTAGCCTTCTATATTTACAAAGACAAATTGGCATGAAATATTTGAATGTAACAGTCTCTGAATAAACCCTGAACACCTTTTGAAAGGAGACACCAAGAAGACCCAATTCTTCTCTGAGCCTTCTGATGAAACTACTGGGTAGAGAGAGGACTGACTGGAAAGGTGCAAGTTGAAATCATCTGCATAGATGTAAAACTGTTTCAAGAACACAGTAATAGGTGAAGGTAAAATAAATGTTAGTCAAATTCATAAGTTCAAAAACACAGTATGTGAATAAATGGGTTCTGGGACAGGCAAGTCATTCCCACTGCTCTTTTTTTTTCTGCTAAATGTGCTCTATCTGCTTATCTTATTATTTCTTGTCTGTTAGACAAAGATTTGGTATTACCATCCTTGTTAACAGACCATCTCTTTAAAATCAACATTCAAATTCCCTGGTTCTTGGGGAACATATGTAAAATGAAGGTGCAGAAAAAAAAACCCACAAATCAAATCAATTCCAGTTTGTTCTGTATGGCATTTTCCAGTCAAGGGTCTTAATGCTATGTCTTATAATGTTTAACAATGTATGACTCCATTGGAATCAACTTAAATAATGAGATGTCAAAAATATATTTTGTTGCATTTATCTAAGTTAGCAAGAAATTCAAAATTCCTTTAATGACAAACTAATATATTTTCATTTGCTGTCAAAGAGTCTTTGATGTTATTCTATAAGTGAATGCATCTGTTGCATTAAAATTCTTGTGTAAAGCTGCATTCATCATTTGCTTTAGAAAATAACCTCTCAACCATAAAACTGGTTCATCTGGACATTAAAATGCAGAACATCAAGAACAAAAATAGGAAGAAGAAATCATTTAGATACAAAGATACAATAGTAAAACCTCATTCACTGCTATGTTAAAATATACTTGTGCTCAACTTTTTTACTTTTTTATGACTAGCTAGTATAGTGAACTCAAAATAAATATTCATTATACTAGAATAATATACACCAAGAAAAGCAATATACTTCCACATATCTCTGTTCCTGATTTTATCTAAATAATGAAGAAAACTTTTGTATTTCAGGGCAGAAGTACACAGAGCATGTGGAAATGAACATACACATGGCATCAGTCAGTTCACTGACAGCTTCTCTGAAGAATGGATTTTGTCTGGGGACAGATTCTAGACTCAGTGGTTTCAGAGAAATTCTTTTACAGGACCAAGAAGATGGGAATCCATCTCATGGGACATTGAATTGTGATTTTACAGACAGAAAAAATATTAATTAAATGAATGCAACATCTTTGCTTCAACCTTGGAAAATATTTTGGATTTAGGGCCTGATATGACTAGTCCATATTCAAAACATCACAGTAAAACCCTCTAAGTTTACCAGGCCTGGGAACTGACAGCCAGTGAGTGAAAATACAGAAGCAAATGGGTCCTCATTTATCACAAGCAGATGATGACAGAATCTTAAAAACATCATTTTAATATTATACCATGCAATTTAGATTTTTTCAAGAATGCAGAAACTTTAAAGTCTTCTACAGAGAAAATGTTAATTAGTTTAAAGTGATAACTTGTCACTGCTTATTTCTAAAAACATGTGAGCAAAATACCAATGGGGAGAAGGGGAGGGATGAAATTTTCATTCTGCAAGAAGTATGTTAAATCTATTCCCTTTTCAGGTCATGCTTTTCCTCCTTTTAAAGCTTTATTCACAGCTGTTGCTACCCTCCTTTTCTCTCAAAGCCCTTTTTTAGCCACAACTTTGTATGTCTCTGGTGCATCAACATTTTAACAACAGTATAGTGCTTATTACATTTGCTGCTTTCATTCATTCTGTGCAATATTTTAGTATTCAAAAATAGTCATCAATCCCTTCAGGCCAGCTCACAGTCTTAACGGAGAGTAGGGCTGTAAGTATTTAAGGGTCTGAAACTGTCAATTTATTTGAAGAAAATGGATGATAAAACACATAATCTATGCCATTTGAGGCTCCTTATTTTCCATTAAGAATTTACATGATTACTGAAACAACAAGCCAATCTTCCCTAAACCAAGGGTAATTAAAACCACAAAATCTGTAAGAAATACCAATCTTAAAGACAAGCTTAGATTAATCAAGTGCTTGAAGAGATGGGAGGCAAGATGGCAGAACTGAGGACAATGGTGTTTGCTAAAAGCTAAAGTATTTTGTGATATGAATCTTAATAACACTGTAGTGAGTCTCATGGACAAGTTTAGTCTTCTACAAGTGGAGAGCTGGAAGAATGACATCAATAACACTCCTGCTATGGAGGAAAGTTCAGGGTTCAGCAGGTTGTAGTTCTGTCACTAGAGCATAGTTCTGTAGTCCCAAACTGCTTAATTTCTCCCTTCTCCAGCTTTTCAGCTGTAAATGGGGTAAAATTTTGTTTTTTCCAAAACAAAACTTCTCTTGACCCAATGAGAATACAAAATCAGAGCTGCACACAGACACACACACACTTAATACTTGCACACACCTACACACTGGCAGAGAGGATTCTGTCTCCAGAGAGAAGCACTTCATGTCAATGTAACCCAAGAAATATTAACTAACAGGCATTGACCTGGCACGTGGGAATCAACATTGTTTTCACAGCTAACAGAACTATTTTTCTCAGATTATAGTTCTACTCTACTACACAACCAAAAGAATATTAATTAATTAAATATGGCCACTATTCTCTCCCTGTGTAATCGCATTCGCTTACTTTACCTGTACAGAAAATGGAGTTCTTGATTATAAATGGACATTTTGTGTTACCACACTAGTCAAAAATAATCAAAATCCTACATATTGAAATATTAGACAACAAGAAAATTAAATGTTCAAAAGGCCAACACACTTTTTTTTTGCATTTTTATGTTGCAGAAGTATTTTTTTGAGAATTTTTCTACTTTGTTGATTTCAAAGAGTAGCATTTCTGCTTATTCATGTGTCAATTTATGCTCTTTTCCTTTCTTCAAAAGCAACTAGTTTATGTAACAACATTTTTCATCCCTGCAGAGATTAAGATTTCAGCATGAAGTTTTATGGAATGAAGGACAGTACAAATATTCAGACTTGTTTAAATACAAACAAGTATTTAAAGTTCTAACATTAAAATTCATGCTAACATTTTCAAGTGACCAGACTTTGTAACTCTTCAGCAACACCTAGAATATATTTTCAACTTCTTAGGAAACTCCAATCTTTATCAACATTTAACTTTTTGTAATGTCACAAGTTGTATTACCCCATTAATCAAATTGATAGAGGAGACTTGAATTTCCCATTAAAGTCAAAAGTAGTAATTACACAACTGTGAAGAAATTTTAGATTACATGTCAGTCAATCTCTGAAGCAAACACAACACATCAGTCCATGCATTTCATTTATAAATCATTTAAAAATTCTGTTTTAAAATCTTCTATATCAAGATTTAGGAGATGTGGTAACAGTACATTTTACTAAGATGCTTCTGCTGAGAAAACACCCTGTTTGTTTCCATTGGATTGAGAATAAAAGCTCTTGTAAGGTAGGTTTGAAATGGTTAAAAAGGGGAATCACGTTCCACAAATGTTCAAATTAAGAAAACAGAGAAGTGTAACACCCCATCTATTAGTCAGTAATAACATGAGTCCTTTAGTGACAGGAACATGCTCAGAGCTGCATGCAAAAGAATGAAGACAGGAATGCTGCCCCAAGGCAGCTATAAGCACACACAAGACAGGCACATAAGACATCACAGAGCTGAAGACAACTTTATCTTAAACTGTAAATCATTTTAAGAAGACCTAAAATCATTTGTATGACCTATCAGTATCAATCACACATAGGAGATGAATTCTCAGAAAAGGGAAGGAACCTTATTTCTCCCCTGAATGGGGAAAATCTTCCAGGTGTAAATAAGAGACCAAAGTTCAGACTGGAGGGAAAAAAAAAAAACAAACTAAAAATAAATGATTGAATATGAAGAGCATGCTAAGGACATAGAAGGTGAGAAAATCAGAAATATAACTAGCATCAGAGAGCAAGATAGAAATGGATGACATTAGTCTTGCCAGCAAAGAGATCCAGGGAAAAAGAAGTGGGGAGGGCAGCAGGAGGGATAAAAACCAGAGAGGCCAAGGACCTTCTGTCATCCACAGAAATGAAAATAAGGAAAAGAAGTTCTAGTCTGGGGGACAGAAATACAATTTTATACAAGAAGCTACAGGTTAAAAAAAATCCCAGAGGCTGAAGGAAGATACTTAAAAATAAATTATTTTTGTATACAGGTCCTTTATCTCAGTATTTATTGCCTCAACATAAGACACATCTGTAAATATTGATCCATAGGTATGTTGGGTAATTGAAACTTTAATTTACAGTTATTGCTCCTTTTATTAGAAAGGTCACTTAATCCATGTCAGCTTCTGCTTTCTCTGACATTATTTACACTTGTTTTCAACAGCTGGAGAATATTTTCTGTATGTAGCACACAGAGTAGATTAAGATTTATTGTACACAGGCCTAATAAATTAAAAACCGTGAACAGAGGAGTGTGTATGTGCTATATTTGCATTTTTATAAAAATTTTGTATTTCATACAGAAATGCATGTAAGTCTAGCAAGAAAATTAGTAAATACCTATTACACTTGAACATAAAACAGCTATTGACTGTGGAAAGCTGCTAAAACCATGAAAAAGTCCATTTCATATATGAAAGTACTATTTGCTAAGGGAGAATTATAGTGGTTGGATCAGCAGCCAGAATAAATTCAACAAATTAATCTATTCTAAAGGTTCTTTTCAATGTCACATCTTCTCTATTTCTCCATAAGGTCCTGATCTTTCCTGAAAAAAGGAAACTGGGCTGGCAGGACCCTTGCCCTGATCACAGCAGCAGTTCTTTCTTGGCCAAAATCAGGACATCCTGAGCAAAGAAAAAAGAATACACATTTTGAAGAGAAAGACTGCTTAGAGTTTGTTCAAGTCCAGACTTATTGGAGACAGAGGATGTGGCCAATGCCCTTGCTAGTGATCTTGCAAATTACTGAAATAGATCAGATCATGTGCAAATCCTTAAAAAGTAGAGTTATTCGAAAGAAAAGCAAACTTGAGGCCAAGAAAGCAGACACCAAGCCCTATCCCAGGTTACTGCTAATGAATGCACACAAATTCCCCAACTATAAAAGGGAGATTGAGAAACAAACATTATAGGGCACAGAATCAGCTGGAAACTGGAAAAATGCACAAATTAAAAAGTCATTCATTTTTCCAATATGGCTTTCTATAATATGTTTTCTCATATTTCAGTGTTATATTAAACTCGTACTATTAACAGACCCTATGCAGGTCTACGCCCTCCTTTGTAGGTGTTAAGTCTAAAGAAACTCCTGAAGTGACTTACTCTTGAAGAGTTGAGCAGGGGTGCTTGAAACTCTTTTCCTCTTCCCAAAAGAAAGAGATTTCAAAACCTATGGATTATTTTTGACAGTCACCTGGAGCTGCATGTAAATCCCAGCCCCAAACCCTGTTTTCCTAATTACAGCACCTTCATTAATTTGGGATGAATGATATTCTAAAGCTGAAAATGAAAATAGAGGCTCCTGATTTAAATACTTAGGGTAGAAAAAGATACTGAACAGATGAGAACGACTTAGGTAGGAAAAAGTCAGCCTTCCAAAACCAAAAACCTGGCTGAAGTTCATTAATAAAGGTGGGAAGAATTACATGTGACTAACAGGATAATGGTTTCACTGGAATTATAAAATAAGGGATGAAAATTCACTGTTGATTGGTTTCAGGTGCTTCAGGTTAGGACTTTATGAGTTTTAAGAAAAAGTCAGATGGAGCCAAGGTACAGAATATAGCAACTGACATTACATGGTACACTACCTGTAGTAAAGCAAGGAAAACCTATCAGCCATTTCTTTTGTAAAGGTCCTCCAGAAACTCATCTGTGTCTGGGTTTTACCCACAACATGTTCTTAACTTTAGAAATTCCAGCTGCAGTTGAATTTCATGCAAGTCAATCCCACTTCTATTATGAATGGGTATCTTAGGGCAATAGTCCTCTGCCAAAAAGCAGATGTTGGCCAATGCTGCCAACTTATTCCTACTTATTTAAATTAATTGGCTGGAGGAAAAAAAATAATTAAAACATGGCCTTGAATAACTTGGAGCATTTCATGTTTAGAAACTTCCTGTGTCTACAATGTCTTTCTACACCACCACAACCCATGAGATATTTCACCATTCTGAAAGTCAGGTGGGAGCTGTGCCTGAGTGTTGACAGTGAGCAGTAGGAACATGGTACATGTTCACAAACTCTCCAGAGTCCAGCCACAGGCACTTTTTCTCTCAGAAGCTGTTGCAATGAAGATCCATGTTGAAGGACTGGTTAATTTTACAATTACAATTCCCAGCCACTTGTGAGCTGCCTGATTCAGTTATACTGAGAGCATTTTTTTCTATTAAAGCAACTGTACAAAGTGCAGTGTAAGAAGCTTAACTCTCATTTCATTTCCATCACACTGTATTGCACAAGCTCTACAGATCTTGCAGTGAATCATGCTGAGATCCTCAAAAGGGTGCAGTTAAAATTTCAGAACCTTAGATGTTTTAGTAAAAAGGCAGATTACCTAAAATGCTGTTAATAAATCTAAAATATGAAATAAATTAATATGCTTCACAACTAAAACTGAAAGGATAGGAGAAATATTCCACTATTTGTAATGACATGTCAGTGAAAATACTGTATATTTGGCTGCCAAATAACCAAGGCATTGAACTCTTGCTTGATCTCTCAAAGGGAGAAAAAAGTAAAACTATTTCGTAAAAGTGGGACATTGATAATGGAATAAAGGGAGCCTTGAAAATGTGTGCTACACTGAGATGTGTAATTAGGACTTCTAATTCTAGCAAGACTTACATCAACAGATGGCTTAAAACCTTAATCCTTTTATCATTTTATGGCATCTATTGCAGACAGCTGGAAGAACCAATGGAGGTGGGAAAACAGAGTTCATGATGAATTAAAGCCTTTCTTCATCATAGTGAGACACAACAGAAGGAATTTGTTAAATTATTACTAGTGTACATACACATATTTAACTGAATTATAACTAAAGATATGGACATAAGAAAGTAATTCTTCTCTGAGTGACAATCCCAGGACTGTGAAATTATTTTCTAAAACCTTTTCTCATCTGGGATTATAAACATTTATTCCTTAAAATCATGACCCCTGTATAAATTAGAGCTCTTGTCTGTTGCACAGACTTTTGACCACCCACATTTCATGCACTTTTCCCTTCTCTCCAAGGCAGAGTGAATGTGATTTATATTTTCGTTGTTTAAAAGACAGATATGATTTTAGTTCCATTATGTATTAATTTGAAATTTGAGTGCTGTGACTCTAAACCCATGTGCAAATTAGGCAAGCAGACTCCTGTAGAGAACAATCATTTTTCCATTCAGAAACTATAAAGTCAGAAATCAGTAACCTGTTTATATACTTTCAAAAGGACCCAAAATTCTAAATGTCTTCCCCAGTCCTCCCCTAACATTCTACAGCTGTTTTCTCAGTTCATTTGCTTTCTAGCTCATCTTTTTATGCATCCCATAGTTATCCTTCCTTTCTTGAAAAGAAATACAAATTCAATAGAATGAAGCATATTAACTGAAACTGTTGAATGTGACAAAGTTGAAATGTCATCACAGGTGACAAATGAGTCTCTTCAGACAGAAATTTTTCTTACTAAGAGCTGAAAAGCACAATTCCTGTCTTCCAACCACACAATGATTAGAGCTTCTCTCTCCAAACAATGTGAGGTTTGTAATGAGACAGAAGTATGAAAAAAATGTACAGCTCATGATATGTGCTACTTAAAAGAAAGTAGAAATTAGCCTTACAGCAAACTAATTTTTGCGTCAACCTGATTCCTATTGAAACTAATGAGAAATCTCATTTAGGCTTCTAAAAAAGACAGACATATTATAGACTTCAAGGCATTATAAAAACTGCATCTCCCACAGTTTCAGCAGTCAAACAAATGGGAACATCCATAAATGAGAATAAGTGCAATTGAAAACAAATTAATCAATTATCAAAGCCTTATCAATTTATGTACTGATAGAAATTCTTTTGAAATTACATTCCAATTAATGGGAAAGATCAATGTTTCTTACTAAATTATTATAACTGTGGTCTTTAAGCTTCCATTTATAATGGACATTTGGGGGATTATACACCTCTATCCATGTTCATGAATTACATGTGCTAAAACAGGTTTTCAGGGAAGAAATCCTCTAAGGTTTTATTTTCTTCACAAATTTCTACTTTTCCCACATTTTCTTAAAGTTGAAACGGAAAATTCTATTTAGCAGCCATTTAAAACAGAAGAAAAGGAAACAAAATATTTTGAGATTACTTTCTCTGTTGGCTCCCATATGCTTTCAAAACACGATATTTTGGCATCCTTCAAAGCAATGACACTTTTGCAATTATGATCACCTTCTACAGCAAATTCCAATAGTACAGGAAAAAAAATAAGGTAGTTATATTTTTATACATCCAGCAAACTAAAAAAAAAAAAAAAAAACAAACAAGTACAATTAATTGAAGGATATATTTTGTTATTTTGTGACATGAAGTAAGGGAAGCTATCTCTGCAAAATAAAAAAAAAAAAAAAAAAAAAAACAAGTACAATTAATTGAATGATATATTTTGTTATTTTGTGGCATGAAGTAAGGGAAGCTATCTCTAAAAGCACAAGTGCAAGAAAGTGGTCTTTTCCCATAACCACTGTTTGAAATGCAGAGGACAGAGCCATTGGGGTTGGGCTGTATCAGTTCCTCTTTAATTTGATGCCTAATAGAGATTTAAGAAAACAAAAGAAACCTCCATAAACACTAGAAGGTATACACAAAATTGCAATGTGACTTCTTAACAGCAGAGATGAAGATATTTTATCAGTACATTAGGCTACACTTGAGATTTACATTACCTACCAGTATCAGCATTACTGAAAATGACTGCATTTTTAACAGGTAATAAGCTACACAACAGTAAAAATGTGTAACTGGGAATGTGAAAATCTGAATCAGTGTGAAGAGAATTTTTTTTTAAATTCTACCTATACAGATTAGTAGGACTGAAAGCTTTCTTGCCTGACAGTACAATGGAGACATAACAAGTTTATATTTAAATTCTCTGCAGTTTGAAGTTTTTGGAAAAGTTTCTTAAAGCCTCACATTTTTTAAGCTTGTTAGGATATTTACAGGTTCAAAAGCATGTTTATAGGTGCTGTTTCTTGTCCTTTGATAGTGTTTCCTCTTACTATCCTAGTACAGTGGTACTTCCTTTGAGCATTTCTCTCATATTCTTCAAGTAAAGTTATTCCTAATACCTTATTTCCTGGGATGGCACTAGGGGAATTTAATCTTCATAATACGAGATCTGGGAACTTAGGACTCTGAATTATGTCTATAAATTTACATTAATCTTAACTTCTCATTTGCATCTAATCCAAGGTGAATATTTTATTAATCATTATATTAATTTAAAAAATAGAAACAGAAACAATTGAAGAGCAGGAGGGCTCTTTGGACTTTTACATATGATATAGCGAGGAAAAAGTGATGCAGTTACCAGACTTCAGACAGATACCTCCCCAATAATAGACCTTGAGACACTTTGTAAGAAGCCTCTGCTGAAAAGTTTCATCAGGATTATATACACAAGTTTCTGCAAAGGGCATCTCTTGTTATTGTTATAAATATTTCTACTAAAATCCCTAAAACTGGCCAGTGATAAGGAGACATGGGATCCTACTATACATCTTCCAATATTAAACTGGGAACCTCCTGGAGCTGTGAAAAAAAAGTTTTATGTTTCACTTTATCCCACAAGACCAGGGTCTGAAATTAAAGGTCAGATCCATTATTTCACATCAGTGCTAAAGGCAGGAGAATTTATTCACTACAGAATTAAAGATTAACCAGATGCTTCACCAGGCATATGACTGTCATAACTTAACAGACATTATGAGAATGTAGAAATCTGAAAGCACCCTGTAAAAGTTGATGCTATCTCCAGTCTTTTGTTGTACTCCAGAAGGAAGCTGGGAGAGCTGAAATACCAACGATGGTTTTGTATTTGTATTTTCAAAGCCAAACTTTTTTGCATCACGCACCTTTGGCTGCCGTTGTGGTAGTAAATCAACCATCAGAACAAGGAGAACAAGCAGGGCTCATCTACAGATTTTGACAAGTGGCAAAGCATCACTAAAACCTAAAATTACTTTTTATATCTGTAGGATCAATAAATAAAATTAACTCCCCATATTTTCCCTCCTTCTCTCACCTAGATGTGCAAATAGAGCAGTAAAATATTTCATGTTGCCTAAAAATGCTATAACTTCAGGTGTTGTTTCCCTCTCCTTGTTTTGTTTTTCTTTGGCCACTAGATCCATATGACCTAAATACTTGGCAATTTAACTGTTGCCCAGACTTTTCATAGTATTTCTATCTCCAGCCTCCCATAGGCTAGACACTGAAACAGTGACATCAATGGGATCTAATTTATGTCAAAAGCCAGTAAGATTATTCAGTACACAGGCATCTCAGCCTATTTTCAGATGTCAAATATAAAATGTGCTACTCTTAGCTTGCTTTAAAGGCCAAAATTCTAGAAAATGCAATTTAATGTAATTTTATAAACTTAGAAGGACAACATCTTTTCTGTTAACATTCTTGTTCTCAGGCTCTAACAAGAGCATCATTTCACACCACTGCTCTCTCCTGTATTCAAATATGTAAAATCCACTGGGGACAGACTTTGCTTTAGTTGTCTTATTAAAAACTCCAAGTTACTCTACCAAGCTAAACAGGATGAGGCTAAATTTGTGTCAGGTTAACTGAAAGCATAATCCAGACCTTTAAGATTTTACCCAAAAACTCCATTCAATTTATAGTTTGGGAAATGGACTCAACACAAAGGTCTTAGCACAGGAGAGAGAGCCTTACACAGTGTGTAACTTGTAATTGCCTTCAGTTCTTGTTGCACCTGTCTTCACTTGCTCTGGCAAAGTGATGTATTTGCTTTCTGCTCCAATGGATGAACAGAGCTGCTTCATCCATAACCTTGTCATTACATTTCCAGTTCTTAGATGCTTCTTGGATACTCCCTCAGGCACTACATTTTGTTGCAGAGCATGACCCATTTCCATAATCTGCTCTTTCCACTGCTGTCTCTCCAAAGGGGATATGTTCTTCTTTTCTCTGAGAATCTGCAGCAGGTCTCCCATGCATATCCAAAATGTTCCTTCTCACTTACAAGCTGCATCACTGGCTCATTCATAATGACATACAAGCACCATTATTCTACCAAACACAAAGGACTTTTGTGACAGTAAAAGGTGTCCCTAGTGATCTAAGGCTGACTCAGCCTTAGATGCAAATGTGTAGACTGTAAAATGATGATAAATTGGTTCTGTACCAATGAATGCACATCAGGCACCTTAATAACTTGTTTTCAAACGCAATCACTTAGGTCTTCTCTTCATTTTTAGAGACAAACTATTAAATCAAGTAAGAAAGCATTTTTCCCTCCTCAAAAACATGTCAGAAAACATTACAGTTTCTCCTCTGCTCAAGAGAAGTAAGATCCATGTACACAAATGTGATTTAACAGAGCACCCTTGGCAACTCTTCTCATTTTAGGGCCCAGTTTGGCCTTTCTCCTGTGTAATTCTATCAGAGCCACTGCCCAAGCAATACAGCAGCTCTTGAAGTCCCTGTGAGAGGGCAAGAGTACACACGTGCAGGACAACAGACCCCAACTTGCCTCACCAACAGAGGGGATCACAGAAACATTTTGGTCTGGAAACCAGAGCATGAGGGTCTAACATGGCAGTTTTACTCCCAGCTTCTTCTCTTACATGGAACTGGACATCAGTCTTTGTGACACCAAAAGCAGGGTCTATCTGCTGTTTAATTTCTCCTCTCAATTTATCTTCCAGCTCATTAATCCGTTTCCCAGCAACCTGTCCCCAGATTCTATTCTTACAGGCAATTCTTCTTTGAGCTCCTGCTGGGAGGCATCCATCTTTCAAAGCAGCCAAGCTTTAATTCCTTCTTGTCTTGTTTGAGCTGCATCAATCCTTCTTTTTTTCTGTCCTCAAAATTCAAGACTTGTTCTCAGATTAAGAAAACATTGCTGGAAATGGGACAGCTAACCTGAGTAATGGACACACTTTCTTAGAGAAAAACTTTCAAGTACCTAGAAAAGGAACACCCCATATTGTAGTACAGAAATTATAACATCTCAATAAACAGAACCTCATTTAGCATGACAATTCTTCAGAGAACAGAACAAGTGTCTTCAGTGGCAAAGCACCTTCCAGAATACAAGACCTAAAACCAATTCAAAATTACCCCATCTGAAACACTAATGTATGTATTATCAAGTTCCTACATTTGATGCTTTTCATTTATCTAGAAAAAAATGAAACAATTGAGATGTTATTAGTTTCAATTCCCACCACAGTGGGAATGTGTATATAAATAAATGGAAACCTCTTTTTAGAGCATTTGCATATAGTGCCAATGCACATTTGCAGCCCGACTTCTGTGCTGTTGTTTGCTTTGCTTATGCTAACAGTGGAAAATATTTCTAACAGAAAGTGCTCCAGGTCACTTTTTGTACCTGATGCAGAGATAATAAGAGTTTTTTTCATAAAAACTCCTTTACTTCCAGTCCCAGCTCAATTAAGAGATGTGTTTTCTTAGCAAGTTTCTCTTCTCTGTTCTTCTATCCTTGCACATTTATGGATTGCTGCCAGATTAGCCAAGCCAGCCCTACTGCTATTGGAATGATTCTAGGGAAGGTAGGTGATGTGACCTCTGGTTGTTTCAGTGCAAGGTACAGCTGCAAGCACATTCTGCTTTCTCACTCTTGTGCTACTACCTATATTTGTATTGTTTAGGCAGACTCATGCCATATATTTGGAGATGCTGTTATCAGTAATAATAAGGTTTTTTGTGTTGTTCTGCTTGGATTTTTTAATTTAGGGGATTTTACCGACTTTCCTTCTTTTTCTTGCTGGCAGTTACTCCAATATAGAACTATGCCTACAAAGAAAAGATGACTTGAAGAAGAGTTAGCAGATATGATGAGTAAGGGAAAAGATTGATTTCCCTCTCCAGTACTCCTTTTTTATTATTTCTTTAGGGTTTGAGGCATGAAGTAATTCCCTTATCTGGACAAATATATTTGACCAGAAGTAGTTCAAATAATAGAGGCAGCAAGGAAAGCTCCACTGAAGAATACAGAGAAGAACTATTGGAGACAATACACCTGGGGAGAAGCTACAAAGGCAAAAAGACAGTGGATGTGATTATCCACAGGAGACATCATATTGAAAATTAAAAAAAAAAAAAAAAAAAAAAAAAAAAAAAAAGGAAGACTGAAAGCAATAGCCTAGCTTGAACCTTTGTGTATTTCCTCTATACTCCAAGGTCTGGACCAATTCCTTC
The DNA here is from genome assembly GCF_017590055.1 of Onychostruthus taczanowskii. Taxonomy (NCBI): domain Eukaryota; kingdom Metazoa; phylum Chordata; class Aves; order Passeriformes; family Passeridae; genus Onychostruthus; species Onychostruthus taczanowskii. Next base: position 19,227,102 of record NW_024499239.1, on the reverse strand, counting down.
TTTGTTATTGTTGTTCCTGTTTCATTAAAGCCTCTGGTCCCACTAGAGGTGCTCTGGCCATTCCTGTTCTCAGGCTTGCATCATCCTTACCCATTTCCTATATGGACAGCCTGAACCCCTTCTACCATTGAAATTCAGCTACATTTTTGGCAAATAAACTTGGTGGTCAGTTAAGAAGTACCACAGGAAGGTCTGTTGCACGTGTGCCAGGGCCACAGGGGACTGCCAGGCTGGACAGGAATAAATACACACCGGAGCATGCGCTGGAACAGGAGCTCCCAGAAACACCACTCAGAGGCACCCCTGAGGCTCTGGAGATGCTGAAGTGTGCTGGTGGTGCAGCTGGACCTAAGGCTGGCCCTTGGCTGCTCCTGCACAGCAGCCAAAGGATGTAACTTCCCTGTAGAAATGCTTCCTGCTGTAGATACGGTATCACACAATTCTGAAGCAAAATTTTCTGCACGCCCAGGCACTATAAAGGGAAGCATCTCTTTCAATACTGCACAGCCCTAGTCCGCTTTGCAGTGTTGGGTGACACTATTAACCATGACTAATAGAAAGACAGAAATATGAGGGAAGACTTTTTTCCTCTTATATTTAAGTTAAATGATAATCCACAAAGGATATTGGGCATCCAATACCGTGTTTACAAATATAAACGAGTAAAATGCTAACATCATCTACATTAGAGAATACTTTTTTCCACACTTGAATAGTATTAGACGATTCTCTGACCTTGTGTTATAAACAGTTCGTTGCCAGTTTCATTTATAACACTGTTACTATGAAAAACCAGTACCTGGGGAATTTTAGGGAACGAAATCCCTCCAATACTCCTTTAAAAGTTGCAAGGTCATAATTATAACTAAGATGGATGTCCCTGTTTTAATTCATTTATCACAATGGTCCTCTGGAGAAGATTTCTTTGCTGTGAATGGAGGAAAAAAAAGAATAGATGAACCAAAGACCTTGGGAGTTTGACAGAGTACAGGATTCAGCAGCCTGAAACAGCATAGACTGAGCGAGCATGCTGGAGAGAACAAGTCTGGTCCAGTGTTTGATGGAGTGACTATCACAAACTCCCCATCTTAATTTTTTTCTTTTCTTGCTTGTCTTCCTTTTACTGTTTGCTATAAACCTTTCTGTGCTTGATATTCAGTCACTCCCTTTTCTCCTCCAAAGGTGTCTTTTGGTTTTTTTTGTACAGTGTGGAATCAACTTACTCTCATGCAATCTGCAAAGAAATTCAACAAAGCCTGCAATTCAAGCTGTGAGTCTCTGAAAAAACACAAAATCAAATATCAACAACACAATTGTGTGCCCACATCTATTTCATCTTGTGACAGCATCATAAGTTTATTACAGAGGAACTATCACTCCATAGTAGAAGTGGAGACTGGCTTTCAGCTGTAAGCCCCATAAAATATTTTTATAGAAATAAGAGTTAAAGAATTCATCTACCTCTCTACTACAACATAACAAGTGTTTTCCTTCACACATACATTATGTCCCCTCAAAATGACAAAATATATGTGACAACCTCGGCATACCTAATTACTAGATCACAAATAAATACATTTCCAGCTGAAGGATAAAATATACTGGAGGCATGAAACATTTCTGTCAATAACTGATTTAAAGCCTTGAAGGACACTGTGTAGCAACTAAACCACATATTAATCATATTTATTTGCTTACATGCCACCAATGTATTTCTTAGCACCACCAGCTGAACTGCTGCCATTTCTTTAATCAAAATCTATTTCTGGCCCATATAGAAATCTGTGGCTCATAAACATAAAGTACATCTTGGGACTATGTCCCTTTCAAATTTTTTAATGTTTGTTTAGGATCAAGTCCAGACTTTATTAAGTCTTGGAAGGAGTCTTATTTAGTTTTAAAGTGCTTGTTTAACTGGGCAGTATGCACGCCTCAGTGTGTGGCAGCTATAGCTGAAGGCCCTGGCCCAAGCTCAAGACAAAAGTGTGAAGATTTCCATTACCATCTCCTGCACAAGTCAACAGGGAGCCATCACGCTCCAGTCATACTCACAAGAAACTCTCTGTGTTATGCTTTGAAGTGTAATTGTATACTTAAAAGAGAATGAAAGATATGCCTTGACAGATGTATTTCATTGGCATTAAGTATAATGTAAGAGCATGTGATAATGAAGAACTGGCTGGGTCCCTTAAACCCTAGACATCTCTAGAATAAGTTTATTCCATCCCATTTTTACAATTAAAAGAAATTGCAGAAAGGAGAACTAAAGCATTATCCAGCTCAAAATACAAATATGCTGAATTAACAAAATCAAGAGCTAATTGTTACTGGCTGACAGAGCCTCTGCCCACGCTGGACAGCAAGCAAGTGATGGAAAAGCTCTGTACTAACAAACAGACTCTGAACTCAAATATTTAAGACTATAAATGCATTTTTCTTTTGGTGAAGATATTTGAGATATTGCTTCTTAACTTTTTTAGATCATGAAGTAAACCATAGAACAATACTCAGATATTTACTATAAGCAATCCCACCTCGAGTTTCTGAACAAAACATGGAAAGTTATTTACATACTCTCATAGGCTTCTAGACTGTGGTCTCAAGCATGCTTATGGGTCAGGCACAGACACATGACAAGCTTCCATAGCTGCTTCAGAAAACAACATTAAATGCTTATTTCTAACTTAAAAGAAAAAAAAAACGTTCATCATGCAGCCCAAGTCAGATGCAAAAGAAAACACCTTGGAAATACAATTTAAAGCATTACATACAGCAATATTTAAACATTATACTGCCTCATGTTACTCTCTTAAATAGCCCCAGTGAAAGCACGAGGATGACTTTTAATATAAGGTTCAAGTAATATGGTTTTCAGGTTAATAAAAGAAACATATTCTTCTACGTAGTCTCTTATAATGATGAAGTTCAAAAGAGATTAAATGACTGTGAAAGGCTTTTTCCCCTTTTCCAAAATTTATATTCCTCTTTTCAATTTCACTTTGGGTTACACATTTCATATATTCAGTTCATGAATGCCAATGTAATCTTACACTATGGATCATGCCCCTCTGGAGCAGGGACAAAGAAGCTAAAAGAAGATTGAGAATTGTCAGGCAGCAGTAATCTGCAAGAACTCAGTTCTTCCAAGGTGGAGAAATGAGAGCAGGCTGTGATAAGTGACTACACATAGTTTCACATGCTGGGAAAGTCCTCATCTAATGCAATTGTTTACAACAGCTCAGATCCTCCAAAACATTTGTGTGAGCCAGTAATTACAGATGCATCTCAGTCTCCACATGGTAGAGGAAGTAAGTCCATGCCAACTCAGGGGGTCACTTAAAAATAAGTAAACCAAAGAGAGGTCAGGAATTTCAGTTTAAAAATGCCACGTACTCAGATCAAATACTCCAGAAATGTACAATAGGAATTACTCCTGAGCTGTACATAACAATTGAGATTTCTATAAGCACAAGTGACAGGGGCTGAACCTGTGGAAGCTAGGCTGCAATTACACACTCACTAGCAGTACTGACTACAGCAGCTTAATTAATCTTCCTCAGTCCCAGCCACTTATTCCTGCCCTTGCATGGCAGGCAGTATTATGCATGAGGTGTTTGTGTGCCCAGCTCATGACTGAAAAAGAAAAGTCTGTCAAACTGTAAAACAATTCCATTAGAAAAATAACAATGATTGTTATTACTAGGGCTGTAGCAGCACACATGGAGAACCAATGAGACAGCTGAGAGAAGACACTGATTAAGTTATGCTGCTACCACGAGGTAGCAGCTACACCCAGCCAGGAAGAGTTACCACATCTCACTGAAAAGCTCTGCCACATCTTGTGCCAGTGTCATGGGTGCCCAATTTCCCATGGTTTTTATCAAGAATATAAGAATAAAGCGTAAAAACAAAGACTCCATTGGCTTTCTAGGCCAGAAGGGTACTTCTGGCTCATGAACCATGAACACAAGGTCCTGCTTGGCAGAGATGCCTTCCAGCAGGTCAACCCCCAGTCTGTACCTGGGGTTATTCCTCCCCAGGTGCAGGAGCCTGCATTTGCCCTTGTTGAATTTGAGAAGGTTCCTCTCTGCCCATCTCTGAAGCCTATCAAAGTCCCATCAACAGGCTGCACTGCACAGCCCTCTGGGGTGCTGGCTACTCCTCCCAGCCTTGTGTCATCAGCAAACTTGCTGAGGAAACATCTGTACCTTCAGCACTGACAAACAAGTTAAAAATAGTGGGCCCAGTAGAGAACCCTGGGGGACATCTCGACTCTGTGCCCTGACCACAATCCTTTGGGATCTGCCACTCATCAGTTTTCAAACCATCCCACTGTCCAGTGATGCAACCCACACTTCTTGAGTTTGCCTATAAGGACTTCATAAGAGTCAAAAGCCTTGCTGAAGTCAAGGTACACTTATCCACTGCTCTCCCTTCATCCATCCAGGAAATTTTTTTTAGAGGCAAAATACCCTTTAAAGAGAAAATTTCACCTCTCCCTGTCATTACGTATACATAACAGATACAATTTTGTACTTACTGCAGATTCAGTATTGGAAAATATGTCTGTGACTATGATCTTCTGAAAGACTTCAACCCTGATTCTCTCTCCCTGGATGGGTTGATCTCTCCTTGGTCTCACGTTTGTGTTCCAAAAACCAACAGGACATCACTTTTCCCAGCAGGACTTTTTTTTACCAGTACAAAGAAAAGTGGTTTTTCAAGCAGGACATTCCCTTTAAATTGTTTCTTGGAAGCAGGCAACAGAGAACAATGTTTGTGTGTTTTGTCTCCTTTCCTCCCTCATTAGGATTTATAATGGAATGAACCTAAAGCACCTGCTGAAACACCGGCCTGTGCTGTTTGAATTAATGCAGAGGTAATTTTTCCTGTTGTAAAATAGATGGAATTTTAATTTGTCAAGGTGCAACTGGTCTCCAAAGGCCAAGGTTACCAAGGCAAGAACCTCACTGACCAGTGTTTCACTGAAGCACACCAAGGGAAGTGAGCTGGGCAGGCTGGAGACGGCGGCCTGGTCCAACTGTGAGTCCAGAGGGTAAGGCAACATCCTGGTGATGAGCCAGGTCTGAGCTCCAGCCACATCAGGCTCGTGTCAGAGTCCAGACCATGGAGCACATGGCCAGACAGACGTACCTGGTACGACAGCAGAGCTGCAGAGAGCTGCACCCATGGTGTGGCTCAGGCTATGATGATCCCCAAAGAACTCGGTCACAGCCACCAAAGCCCATCGGTGCCTTCAGGGTACACAATTCCAGGAGGATTGAATGGGTTTTGTTGTCTGTTTGATTTTGAATTTTAAAACACTGAAAACTAAGGAGATCATGCCTAAGCTCTTCTGAATGCTTTCCTGAGCTGGGTTCGTAACATCCATCTAATCTGGAGGATTCAATTTGCTTAGCTTTCAGAATATATTATTTTTCAGGGGGGAAAAGGGTATATATGTTTTCCTATAGAATATGCTACTATTTGTTATTGTCAATTCATTATTAACATAGTTGGTACAAAATTTCTAAGATTTTGTTCTGAAAATAATCCTTATGTTCATAGGTCGTTAAAAGATAATCATGGGGTATTAGGTAAATATGCTCTCTAATCAGAGGAAAAATCTTGCATTAATGCCATTTCACATTTGAAAATCCATGTTCAACTGCCCTTGAAAGATTCCCCAAATGACATTGAATCAGTTACACTCCACAGGGACTACAAAATTTGGCCTGATGGCAAAAAATAGAAAATAACTTTGCCACAAGTACATTAGCCAGTTTGCTGTCACCTACTTATACCAGTTTTGCCAAATAATCCTCTTCACAAATCTATGAATTAACAGTAAGTATTTTTATAATCACCAAACACAAAGAATTAAAAATAAAAAAATTTTAAAAATAAAAATAAAAAAAGCTGAATTCTAGTGTGCTGGAAGTTGGATGCCACCACATATATACTAAAGCAAATCTTTGAAGTGTTCTTTTGGGGGTTTTTATGTTGCTCTCTGTTTTGCTTCTGACATCTCTGAATCCTTTAAAGCTTCACCTTTTTTCTTGTGCAACTTTCTGTATTTTTCTCTAATTACTAAATAATGATAAAGCCAAGATACACTTTTGTGCTAAAATTCAGTGTTAATGTGCCTGCTCTTCATTACACCCACCTAAAGTTTCCCAGGAACTATTTGTAGAACAGCTCTCAGCTGTTCCTTGTTCCAAATGTGAATAGCTCTTTATGCTCCATCATCCCATTTCTTCTTGTTGATACGGTTTTTCATCTTTACGCATGAGATGAGACTTTTTGTGCACTTGTCAACACTTTTAAAAAGTTTTAAGCTATCCACACCTCTTTCAGGCACAATAATTGAGACACAAGGTACTTCTTGGGATGTTTAACCTTTGCTGACAATTGATTCCACAAAAATTATTTGTACTCACTGTATTGCTGTCATAAAAGAAATTAAATGTGATGGACATATGGTTATTTTGAAGCAATGTGTTTTAAATGAACTCTGAAGAAGTAATGTTGTACACTAGCCAATCAAATACTTTGATATAACTCCAGATACTCTATTAATTCTGAATTATAGCCCTCCTTCCTAAATCTTCTTTCAGATCTCATGTCCTTAATATACAATGAAGAGCACTTATGGGAATTGGAAATAGAAAGTTCATACTTATGGCTGCAATCCATTTTTTTATTAGAAGTCAAAATCAGCCCATCAGTCAAAGAAACACCATTTCCTATAACAGTTCATGAGGGATGGGATAGAATTTTTCTACTACTTTTGAAATCCATGATAAGATAGGCTCCTTAGTTGAGAAATCCTAAAATCAGAGGTAGCAACCAAGACCGGAGTGACGCTTCAATTTGCAGATAGGGGAATTACAACTGGTTTGCCTAGTTGAAATCTAACATTCAGGACCAAAGTCTGCTGCTTTTTCCCCTCAGAATATGTTATTAGAGATTCTTTAGCTCTAAAGTCAGATATCTTACATGCTGTGAGACTGTTTTAAATGCATATTTTAATATTTAAATCTATAAAGAGCGCCTGAATTAAAAAAATACAAATGAACATGGAACTAAGCTAACATGGAATGTCAGTATGACTGTGCATCTATGTCACTGAATTATCTGTCTCTCTCAACCTGAGGCAGACAGCAGAGCAGAGAAGAGGATGATGGTCTTGACACAACGCCTTACAGTGTAGGCAATTATGCTATTGAGTATGAAGTCAAAATAACAAATTGCTCGTTAAATAATTTTAAGTGATACTTTTATAGAATATTCTTGTAACAAGATTCAATGCCCCGTCAAAATTCCATGTCTCCAGTCCTACAGACTCTGGCAAGCAGATTAATAACTGAAAGCATAATGCACTGTTATCCTTCATTGTTATCCTTCACTGACAAATGAGGTCTCAGATAGATAACTTTTAAATCTTGGATTTAAAAATGATATAATCATGAATGAAACCACTCCAAATTTCATTCCTGACAATCTGCAAAAGATTGTGCTTATGTTGTTACATGTTGCTTCTGGTTTAGTTCTTTGAACACAATTACTGTTATGGGTATTGGAAGAGATGAAGGATTCTGGTATTAACTTGTATTTGCCTGTTTTAGCAGGCCTAACTTGGTTTCTTTGAACTGAATGGCACTCTATGATTATATTATCCTACACTGACATATTTTACCCTTGAAACCTAGGCACGTGGACAGGACCAGATTGCATAATTGCATTGTGCAATAAGTGCATTGCACTTCTGCAAGGTGTTTGTTCTCATCTGCTCTCATTTCAGCTTAAGCCATGTATTTATTTCAATTTAGCTGCAGCTGTGTAGGAACACACTGAAGGTAAACTAAGTTTAGACACACAAGCAAGAATACAGATATATGTGCTGAAAACTTGTGAGCAGTAACAGCTGTACTCAGGTCCTTGAAATAAACCTATCTGAAAGGGAGACAAAAAAACCTTATCTCATATTTGTGATGGACTAAGAGCATAGATATCAGTGATAAAAACTGAGCTGATGAGCTGAACCTGTAACACTACCAACATTCAGAGCAGGTTTAAGTCCTCCTAAGATGTAAGCACTTTGCTCCTGTTTAATTAAGGAAGACTGTGCTAAGACAAGAGCTGTTAATAGTCTTATACCACCAAAATCAAACAGCTGAACTATTCAAGATCACATCACCTGACATTTGTTTGCACAAACAATTTGGCACATACTTATGAACAATGGATGATGCTTCTGTGGAGGCAGGATCGTTCATTACAGAGTATGGACTGAATTATTCATAGAAAATAAATTATTTAGTGCCAGTGTTTTAAAGTACTGCATGCCAGTTTGGACACTTATTACAAAAAGGGCATTAATAAATTAGAGAAAATTTGAAGTAGGCAAGCAAAACAATGAATGGGTTGTAAAGATAAAGCGCAGAGGCGAGGGAGCAAAAATGCTTTGTTTATACCTGGCAGGAAAGGTGAGAGTACACTTTTAAAGAATAATTCCTGCTGGCAAGGAATTATTTACAGTGAGGCAGAGACATCTAAAAGAAGTAATAGCCGGAATCTAAAAATCGCCAATATCAGAAGAAAGCTAAAAAATATTTTTAAAATTACTAATAATATAAACCTAAATTTAAGAGAAACAGAAGCATTTACAAAATTGTTAATGGCTTAGTAACACAGAGACATGGTGAGACAGGTATTTCAGATATTCTACTACACTTCACAGAGAAATTCAAGCTACAAAGCCTAGGTAACAATTTAAAAAAGAAAAGAAAAAAAAAAAGGAAGAATAACCTTAGTAATCATCTGCCACAAGACACTGGGGAGAAGAATCTAAGTGACAAAAGTCTGAAAGGAACAGATCAGACAGTCTGAATCAGTGCCACCCTCAATAAAAGGAGACATGTTGTGAAAGGAGGGGAAAAGCTGGCCACAAAAGGCATTAGAGGGATTCATGCTATACAAAGACTCGTCTGTGCAGCATGTAGAACATCCTGTCAGGTAGCAGCAGGATTTCACAGGTGGGGGAGGTATAAAACATACTATCAGAAAATGTGCTGGGGCATAAAAATACCAATACAGCTCAATCAGGGAGGGGCAGGAAGCTGGGCAACCACCAGGCCACATTCACTTCTTTTGTAATAAATCTTTTGCTCTGTATACTTTCATGCCTGGTACAGTGAGAAATGACAAAACCTGCCTCTCTCTCATAAATAGTACGCCCCTTTACCTGACTCTAATAATTATTTTCATCAAAAGCCTTGGGAGAAAATTAAATTGTATTTATAAAACAGATAGGAATTATTGAGATTACTCTAAGTTCAATACCTCTATTAAGGCTCTAGCATTACCCATAAAATATCACTTTCAACAGTGTTACCTTAGCCCATCCTTATCATCTGACTATGAGTTTCTGTTTGGGTTTTCTGGAGTGCTCTCCCTTTCCTCTTTCAGATAAAAATTGTACTACACTGTTTGTATCATTCTAATAATAAAACAGTCCAATCAAAAAGCAACAATAATGTTTTGTTGTCTCTTCAAGGTGGGACTTGAAGCCTGCTCTTCCCCCAGCCTTTATTTACATCAGGAGAAAGTGCCCCACCAGCACAGAGCAGTTTGTAGTTTGCATTCTCAGTAAAGAGTGAATGAGTCATTTAATCATGTAACGCACCCAATATTTGCTAGACCAGAACAAGAAATGTAATATTATCCAGTAAGCCTGTTAGTTGAGTGTCTTGTTACAAAGTAAGTAGGGCTGAAAAATCATTAGAAACACTTAGATAATCCTCAGATTCGCTCAAATTTTCCAGCTGGAGAAAGGGCTTTCTCTATTAAAATGGCTCCAGATATGCATTAGAGCACTGGAGCTGTGAAATGAAATACCCTGAGGCTTCCAGAGCTTCACAGAAGCACTGCACTCACAAATGTTCCAAATATATCAGCTTGGTGACAACGTTCAAGCCCTTTGCCTGGCAGGATGAATTGCTCTTGCCAGAGACAATTACAAAAGAAATTTTCCAAGTATTACAAAGCATTCTGTATCAGCTGGTTAAGGGAACTTTCTAAAGAAGACATAGACAATGGCTGGGAGCTAGAAATCGGTGTTTTTCTAGAGACTGGAAAAAATGTTAACATTGTTATTGTATTGTGCTCTGAATTTTTAATGGCCAGTGAAATTTATAAAATTTATCTTGTACCCAAAATTTTATAGTGCTGCTGTTGCATTCTGTGATTGAAATGTTCAATATCCTCAAGTCTTTGAGCCAAATGTCTGCTGTATTATATACCAACAGCAAGTCACCCCTTTCTATGAAACACGAGTTACAGTTTGATGAGTAAAGGACTCTACATAGGCAGGGTAAAAAACCAACTTTCTAGTTATTTGACATCTGGACTAGTCATCCCAGAGACTGCAGCCAAGCCATGGATTGTAATTTAGACATTTTGCAAAGATTTGAGCGTGATATGGTCAATTCATAAAGCCACAAACATAGCCACTCTAAATTAGTTCTGTTTTTTCAATACAAGAGCTACTGAAATATTTTCTTTGGTGCAAGGCAAGACCCTCATCTGTTAATTCTGCAGACTGTACTTTTGCCCTAGAAAAGGTATGTGGGAGCCACATCAAAGGGAAGTGCAAAGTGACTGTGACCGTGAGAAGTCCTGCACCAACCGTTTATAGTCTCTGACACTAACAGTGCATTTCCACCTTCTTTGCTTCTTCATCCAAAGCTGAAAACAGGCTAAGACCATATGGATATGCAGAGGCATTGCCTCAATGGCCTGAAGTTTTAACTATCATGACTCATTTATTATTCTAACACATTTTTCTGTTGTAAAAACATTCCAGAAAATTTACTCTCCCTATTCCTACTCTCTCCATTCAGCTTCCTCCTGTACGGAAATTTCACAAATGTTTCTTTTCACTGCACGTGAGAAAGTTGAATGCAAAGGAATAGTGTTAACATCTGCAGATTTTCAAATTTTTTAAAGGCTTATTATCTTGAATATTGCAACCTGGTAAAAGAAAAAAAAAAATTTTGGCCTTGATCATCAATAAAACAAAAGAGACTTCACAGATCTTTAAACAACATTCTACAAATCCACAGTCCTATTGTTAAAAAAGTCTCACATTAAACCAGCTCTACTGACAAATATTGCTTGACAAGGAACAAGTTCAGCTCATTTAAAGACTAGTGTTGCCTAGAGCTTGCCATCAACCCTGACTCAGGCACCACGGTAATCCTTCCATTTGTTACAGACTGATCATAGCCTAATTTACCTAAAGTAAAAAATCAGAAAATTGCATTTCAATTTCATACATTTTCAAAGTAAGTAACTGGCAAAACCAGAATGTATCATTCTCCCACTTGTAATGCTTTCAGTCAATGAGATCGTGGATCCAAGCAGTGCTGATTGCACAACACCTTTCTACACACATAATCCCCTGCAACAGTGCCACTTGCTCCCAGTATAGCAATAGTTTAACCAATTTCATGCCAGCATTGGAAAAATCAGTATGCACAAAGTGTTGTTTCCCTACTGAAAAATTAATTAGTGCTATTTGTATGCATCACTCAACTTTTCGTAACAGTGAACAAGAACTGCATAGCTATTTCCTAAATTTTGCTCTAACTTTTTTTGCGCTGTTTTAAAATTCAATAAGCACAAATCACTGGTGTTTTATACAGCTAAACAACAAACTGCTTTGCTATGGCTCCTACATTTATTTACTTAATGGAGACACTTATAATGCAAAGTCCTTTGAATACTAATGCTTGTTTCCATAGGTGCTCTCTCCTAATTTTAAGGGTTGTAAAAGAAGTAAAACAAAAGAGAAAAAAAAATTACACTCAAAATTACTGTACAATTTCCACATATCATGCCTGTAATTTCAGAATTTGCACTTCAAGCACAGATATGGCTCAACATCTCACACAAAACACCAGACCCCATGTAAACACATTGAGGCAATTGATCTCCATGCATCTAAGGGGGATTTCAATCTGGGATCATCTGGCATAAAGAGAAGACTGCTGCTAACACTGACTGAGGAAACTCTTCACAAAGCAGCAGCATTATTTCACAGGTATTAAAAAATAATTCTTGCTTCACTTAGCCCTGTTAGCATTCACAGCATTACAAGCAGTGAAATAAAATCCTGAATAGCCAAAATAAGCAGCCTTACCAAGTTTCTCAGCAAGCACACAAAACTCCGAGCCGTGAGGCATTTCAATAACAAAATTTAAATACAATACCTAGAAGTACTGCATATGACTGATTGTTATGTTAATGCAACAATAAGACATGAGTTATTTACTTAAGCCTTTAGTAATCCTGTATCATATCACTGATGGTCTTATCCAATTCAAGATCAATCTTAAATGCTTAAGCCTTTCAGATGGGCTAATGTTGCTTCTCAGTCTTCATTGCAGAGGGAATGAAGGGCAAAGTAAATGATTAATGGAGCATTTCATTAGTTTTTTTCATCGCAAACTGTGAATAGGAGTTTCCATTTGACTGCCCAATTTCAGCCCATTTGGAAGGAGATGATATTGGCTGGATTGGTTGGGACACATGGTGAGAGGCAATTCACATGCAGTGTGTTTGTGGAGGCAAAGCCATCAACCAGAAAAGTAACAACCACCATTCCTCTACTACCCACTACCTAAAGACCAAAGTCAGCAAAATTAATGTTTGGATAGTCAAGAATTTCCAGTATCTATCTTTTTAAAAACATGCCATTAGAAGGAAATGCTGCAAACATAGTCACACACAGAGGAGATTCAGCTGTCCAGAGGCTACTGCGGTCTTCTAAAGCAATATCTAACCTGACAGACATCCACACAAAACCCAAAAAAATTAAAACCCCTCAAATTTGTGAAATTCTGAATATACCAGCTTAAAAGTTTGTCCATGAAGGCAGTTGGCAAAGCAAGGATGACTGAAGTTAAACATTCACTGAACACTACATTTGAAATATGCTAATAGCTGAACTGATAACTGTATTTTGTAACAAACTAATTCACTACCTATAGTTGCATGTCTCTTTTCTGAACCTTAAGCTCAGCTAAGCTTTTGGAAGCTAAAAAGTTAAGAGTTAAACCTCTGAAAAAGTAATAATGCTCCTCTTACTAGAGCAAAATATTAGAAATAATCTGCCAGTGTCCCATATGATTGTGGTGGATTTGCAATTACCAAGAATTAACACTGAGTTAGATATTGGGCTAATTCTAGAGGGTTTAAGGTTTGGGTTTCTTCCTTGGCCTCTAAGTGCTACAATCTTTGACACTAATTTCAGGAAAAGAAGGAAAGTATGTGCTACATTCTATATGTAAAGCTCCAAGTGATATTTATCAGCAAAAATTAATGAACAGCTCTTTTGGGAAAAGGTTTCAAATCTCAGCTCAGATTTAAATGGCACTTAAACTCTATTTTCACTGGCTTCTGGTCCAAACTGGCCAATTGTAAAACTGGAAATCTGCTATTTTGAGGATTTACTCTCCAAACTCCTCCCATCTGCTAACAATCATTCCAACTAGCCACAGTAAAACCAGGGGAACATCTGGAACAGTCTTATGGGCAGAAATACCTAATGAGCATCTCAAGCACTACAGCAACCTTGGCTGGATTAATTTCAAAGTGAATTTTACCAGCAAAGACTAGGCAGGGCTAATTAAGAAATATTAATTCAGGCTTATTGTTTTTTCACAAAAGAGGGCTAAGCAAATTCAACTGTATTCAGCTGACCTGTGAAGCCTGTTTAAAACCTATACAGAGGACAAAATCCACGTAATAATTTCATAAAGACTAAAGCAAAGTGATACTTACTCCTTCTGGAATAGAATCTAGCACAGCATCATTCTAATTTTGAAAAAAGCTCAGATGAAACACTATTACCTGCTCAAGAATGTATCTGCTGAGGGGTACAGAAATACTTCTAAAGAGATCAAAAGAAAGCACATCAAATTCAAACAAATAGTTTGAATAAAGCAGAGACCCAAATCAGAGGGGATCCTGCGCCACTTTCCAGTCAAATACAGCAGAGATGATGGAGGAATAAGATTATCAAATTTGCTAAAGCATTATTTTACCTCTTTTTTCTGTCAACCAATACATTAAAATACCACTGTAGCAAATGACACACCAATCTTAATGAGCACTTGGTTAGCATTAATGCTGTCCCAAACACGCTGCTGTTCTCCACCTTTCCAGTCACCTTTGACAAACCTCCTGCTGTCCTGCTTCTCTATAACTGTTTGCTGATGCCTTCAGTGGATGCACAGGCTGTCCCTAGCCCTGTTCCCCTGCCACAGGCCATGGCTCCCCCATTCACAGCAAAACCCCAGGCAAGAGGAGTGAGTGGGAGCCAGAAAGTGCTGCAAAAACACCTGGCTGTCACCTCCTCCTGTCTGTCCTAGCTGTCAGCCAGCCCGTGCCCTGCCCTCCCTCCCTGCAGCCACACCAACATCAGCCCCTGACAGGGGATTGGTGGCCTCTGCCTGGGGGATAATAGGGAAAGGAGCTGCTCTTTCTGTACCAGAGGAGTTTATAATCATTAAATTGCCTGTGCAACTCCAGCCTTAAGATACGTGTTGGACATAATGTGGACTAAGAAACCCAACCCAGCACACAAACACAATATCCTAAGCCTTGCACCTCTTGTCCACTTAAAAATAATTTCAAGGTGTTCATAGTGGTGTTTTTCATCTTTTTCAAAAAACATACAGCAGTGTGAAGGCAGTGCTGCTGTGTGGCACATGTCCATGCAGATGCTCTATCCTCTAGAACAGAGGCTGTGTAATATATTATGCTCAGAGACAACTGATTGCACATTCATCTAACCCACATGACCACCCTTTCATATGCAGCTCCATAAAATACATATGCATGTAACAAAGCAAAATGCCCACATTCATTGCACAAGCAACATTATATTCAAAGTCAGACTTCTTTTTCAGAAAGATTAATTTTAATGAACTTACAAATAAAACCAATGAAAGCCAGATAAATTGAAGAGATTAAAGTGTACGATCAAGACAGGCTAGAGAAATTGTGTTGTGAATAATTAATCACAAATCAAAAGTCTTCTGAAGCCAATTATTTTCCTAGGATTCCTTCAATTGTGAATATCCACTATGAAACAACCTATGCCTTTCCCATTTATGCTTCTCTAAAGCACATTACAGGTACTACTAGTAATATCAAAGATTCCCCTAATAAATTCCTTGTGGCAGCAGGGATTGGGGGTGCTGGAATTCTTGCTAATTGATAAATCTTACTATTAACTCCTCTGGAGAGATTTTCAGCCATGAAAAATCCATTATTTTTTAAATGCCTACAAAACCATCTGTATCTTGGGATATCCCATCAGTTCTCCATTACAGGATGGACGAAGGCTGAATGAAAGGACTTCATCCAAGTAGAAGGAACATAGATTCATAGGATGGTATTAGTTAGAAGGGTCCTTAAAAAGCATCCAGTCCCAACCCCCCTGCCCTGGGAAGGGTATCTTCAACTTCACCATGCTGCTGAAAGCCCCATCCAACTTAGCTTTGAAATCTTCCAGAGATGGATGATACTGGAAGGCTCCTAATTCCAGTACAAAGGGGTATTACACTCCCATGCAAAAGCATGGATTTCTACTGCAAACATGCACAGCTCTGCTCAGATTCGCAACAGCAAATTGGGAACACGGCCTTTTTTGCATTGCACACTATTTTTTACAGCACACATTTACTTAAGCAATTACTGCCTGCTGTCTTCTGTGTACTAAGCATTTGGACTGCTTTTTTACCTCATCAGTACATCTTCAGAAACAAGGTCTCAGCAGAATCTACTCTCTTTTAATTGCCTAGTTTGATACTTTAGTCTTTCCAAGTGCTCCCTGTGTTCTTTAAATATTTAAGGAGCATACAACCCCTTCATCTTTTGAAAAGGCCAGATTGTCATCCAAAATGCTTTGTTCCAGTTTGAAGCTCCATTGAACTAGAAGCACAAAGTCCATGAAACTGTCCTGATCTCTCATAGAGTTGCTCCTCTGCCTCTTTCCTCCACTGACAGCGAGACTTCCCATCCCTCCTTCCAATGCCCCTTTTACACATGAGAAGCTCTGTTAAGCAAATGATTCATCTTCAGATTTCTCATTGCTCACATCCCTCCTGAAGACCCCCTACTGCCATTTACACTATACTACAAAAAAAAAAAAAAAAAAACAAAAAAAACCCCCCAAAAATTCTTTTTTTTAAGAATTTTTTTTTTTTTTTTTTTTTTTGTCCAACATGCTGTGCTTGCATGTGATAGCAACCCCTTTAACCAACTGCTTTCTCCAGCGGTTCTTTTCAGCCTTTATGTTCTCCAATGAAGTTTCTCTACTGTATGAACATAGCACACAACAGCCCCAACAAAACATTTTGGCTAAATACTGAAATGTAGAAAGATGCATTAAGCTGGGCTCTTTTTTCTGTTGCTTTGTTTAATTTCTGACATTATGGGATCTCAGTGGAGGACGGCTCTGAAATGCTTTATAGAGTCATGGTAAGGATGCAGGTGAAGCTATTTGATGCTGAAAAAATATCAAAGGAATTTAAGTTAGAAAGGACAGGAAAAAAAGACAGAAAAAGACAAGGACACACAGAAAAAGTATATTTGGGAAGGAAATACAAAGGCAGAGCAGGCAGAGATATGAGAACAGTAAATGCAAATACTAATCTTAGCAAATCACTGAACATTAGAAGAAAATGTTCATAAGCTAAAAGCCTATTCAAATACTTAGAAAGGTCAGTACAACTTGGTTCATAATGTTTTAGCTGTGGGACGAAGCTCACATCCTATCTATACAGGTTATCTTGTCACTTTTCCTGCACTGGAAACACACAGGTGAAACTGAATGTTGCTGTACAACATGAAAAAACCTGCATCAGTGGACCTGTACACCAAAAAAATCTGCTGTGAAATGCATGATAAGGAAAAGATGTGTATGGAACACATTTTGCATTGTTCAAAGTATTGATACAGGATCTTCCAATGTTTTGTTTCTTTTACTGAAGTATCCATCTCTTGAGTGATCAGGAATTTAGATCCTGTCTTGGCTGGTGAAGGAACTTACAGCAGCAGCAAGTAAGCTTTAGATAAACACATAAACTGGAGTTTGTTTTGCCTTACTGATACAGGGCAAGCATGGGGGACACTGATGATTTCACAGC
Source organism: Onychostruthus taczanowskii (assembly GCF_017590055.1). Classification (NCBI taxonomy): domain Eukaryota; kingdom Metazoa; phylum Chordata; class Aves; order Passeriformes; family Passeridae; genus Onychostruthus; species Onychostruthus taczanowskii. The sequence goes on along the minus strand of NW_024499239.1, from coordinate 19,209,880 downwards.
ATGGCAACACCTCTCTCAGCAACTCAAAAAGCTGCTATCATCAAATCACAAAAACTGCAGCCTCTGCGGGTTTCTTTGATTGTTTTCCTGTAATTAAAGCACATATTGCACTATGTTTTCTACACTGTGAAAAAAATTCACTTTACTTCTAGTATCACTTCTGAAGGCTTATTTCATTGCCAAAGCTGGCTTTTTTTCCAAGTGTTTACTGGGGAAAATGAAAAAAAATTCTCACCTTTCAGCCTCTTACAAGTTTCCTCTCTGAAAACACTTCACAGAGAGCAAGCCCAGCTGGCACCCACTCCCCTTAACAGCAGACCTCAGGAGAAAAAGCAGAGAACAAACATGGGAGAAAAAGCAGAGAACAAACATGGAAAGCAAGGTAAGAAAGAAAAAGGAAAATTGGGAGGAAAAGAGCAGGTTCAGAAAAGACCTGCCTCGGTGCATAGCCTTTCAAGGCCACCAGCCCAGGGAGGAACAGGTTCAAGAGGGCACCACACTGCTTCTGGGAGCACTTCTGGGCACTGGCTGAGCCAGGGAAGGCCGGAAACAAAAGATGTTTCCTACTGCTCCCCCAGTGCATCACCTGCCCAGCATTCCTACCAACTGCAGCCCCAACAAGCAAGTTTTGCTCTGAGGCAAAACTGGGGATAAAGGAAGACAAAGGGTAATGTGCTGGATTTACTAAACTGTATTTTTTAAAAGAATATATAATGTGTTCTACCTGTCAGTCCCTGTCCAAAGGAATTATATACACACATAAAAAACATTACAGAGAGAAAACTCATCATGAGCTGTACAATCTTTTACAGGTGCTGGAAAAAAATGTTTTTCTGCAATGACCAAAACCAGCTTTACCTCTCCTCCACCCCTTTTTCACCCCTCTCCCTTAGCAACTCTCATGCAACTCTTAAGCCTGGTTAGTATCACTCATCTCTGTGTACTGAGTGACATGAACTGTCCAGAAACTGAGGCACACTGTGTATCTGCTAGCTGACTGCTGGCTTTGAATAGCAGAACATATTGCCAAGAGTTTCTCCTGCAATTGCATCATTTAGCACTGACGGTGGCTGAGAAGCTGCTAACACTTTCAGAAGCTTTCAGACCCTATTCACAAACTTCATGGTGACAGGTCTGAGAGACAGAGGCTGTAGTCTCAGGACCAACTGCTGCATACTGGGTTTCAGCAGCCACCTCCTCTGGAAGTGTTGCTCAAGACAAAACCAACTAGAATTAATAACAGAGACAGGTAGGGAAATCCTGGGGGACACATGCCTTAAAGTGAAGGCTTTGCTTGAGCTAAATCCAGATGAAACAGATCTGTGAGGGATGTGCTTGTAGTTAGTTATTGTCGTGATTAATACTGAAGTTAAGTATGACGTCATTATCTTTTGCCTCCTTAATGTACTTAGAAATCACAGACTGGAATAGAAAGGCACAAAATATTCTGCCTACCCCAGGCACACAGAACTTTAAAATGCACAATGATGCATGTATTTAGATAGCAGTACTGGCAAAACAAATGCAATATTTACCCCAAAAATCCCTTTTATATAAATGTTCTGATTAAAACAGACCTCCTGTCATGGGAAAGAAGCTACCAAGACATGCGTCCATTTTTAAAAAGTTGATTAAAATGAGAAACATGAAAAGTCATCAAACATAATAAGGGAATCCATTAATCCAATCAGAGATGCCATCTTTCAGAGTCATTGCTAAAACAGGAGTACCCCACCTGAGGATGCACAGGAAGTCAGAAGCAGAGAGTAATGACTCAGGATGATGACCAAACCCTACAAAGGGTCTTGGCAAAAACAACTTGAAGATATCCAAAACTGATTTGTCAACCTTTTGCATTTTATCTCTCATTAATGACTGACTCAGCTGGAGGGAAAAAAATACCAAGAGTGCAGATGGGCAATGCTCAATATTTGAATAATGGATCATTTCCATTAAGTTGTAAAAAGAATGTAAAATTGCATGGTGATCTATTAATCTGATTTAGTGATGGATAACTAAAATGATGAATATGGATTATATATTTTTAATGAGTGCTACATTTAACAAGCATGAACATTGGTGAGTGTGAACATTAGTGAATGAATAGCAAGGCTTAAAAAGTTCCGGATGTGACAAATATAACTAGAACTCTTCCTAGCATGCATATTATTAGTATCTTGAGATTAAACAAGATCTATTGGAGCATGTAATTGTTGACAGATAAAGAGATCTTAAGTCATGTAAGCAGTTTCCCCTTGCTTGGTGAATATATTTTAGAGTCCATGTTATACTGCATGGAAATTTATTTCCTGCAGCTAAACCGACATTCCTGTCATTTACCAGGCTGGCAATGGAAAGAACAATGAGAAATACAAAGGTTGTACAAAGTTTTAGCACAAGCCAATTAATAGTTAGGAAAGGAAAGCTCAGGAGAAGCAATGAAGTGGAGACTCAAAGTCCCATTAGAAAGCAATCAGATGCCAGGCTGTCCACACCCCAAATATCAGTACTTGAGCAGAGACACGCACCTGCACAGCCACACCAATCCAGCCACCAAGCTCGCCCACAGCTGTTGGCTGCCACATCTCACCTCCTCCACAGTATCCCAAGCTGCTCATATCCAAACTCAAGCATGTTATTTTTCATCTATTCATGCACAATGCAATAAAGATTCTTCCTAGTAAAGTTCCACTAGTACTCCACCCATTTTGTAACAAACACAAAACTCACTTCACATCAGAATCAATATGCCTACCAGAGCTCAGGCTTGAGCCTATCCAACCTATCCTACCTTGAGCCTATCCTCTTTCCTTCTTTTTCCTATTTTGCAGTCTTTATATAGCTGCTGCACTAGTGTCAGCAAGTGAAACGCATCATTCTCCTTCTCAAAGTACCTTTGAAGCTGTATTAAATAGATAACGCCTATAGACAATATCTAGACAGCTGATGGCTGTAAATTGCGAAGATTTTGTTACAGTTACAATTTCACTTCAGATATTTACCCTTCAGCACTCCTTCTCTCCATTATTCTCACTAGTTTTTTCGCATCGTGATGCATGCACACTTACAAGATGGAGATATGAAAGCAATGACATGAAGCTATACAATGGGAAATGCTTCTTTGAAAAAGAAAGATCTCTAGGCAAAAGGTGAAAAACTATTCCTTGTTCCAGACAGAGCACACCAGAAATAATGCCTTAAGTGGAGCCTCTTGTGGAGCCAGTGATCAGAATCCAAATTTGCTGGCTTTCACTACCAGGATCTCATCATTTGAGCTCCTCATGCAGTACACTTTCATAGCAGATGTGCTCAGGGTACTTTGGTTTGCTGCAACTCAGATCTTCAGCCCAACCTGCCTGTAAACATTTCCAATGCATTTTGATCTAAAGTTTCTTCTTCCTATCAGGTACCTCAGTCTGCCTAAAAGATTTTAGTTACAAAAAAAGCAGCACTTGGCTAAATACCATGACAGCTCCAGCTTTCCTTAGTTTTCCAATTTTGTTAATTCAGCCACTGAGCTTAATATGCAACTTTGATGGGGTTTTTTTCACATATCAGTGAGTACTCTTCTCAAGAAGATAATTTCCATTTTCTTTAGGACAACTGAGGTTTGTTTCTTTTTCATTTTCCCACCCTGAGCCTTACTGGTAAGCAATTAAAATCTGGAAACTTGCCAGCCTCTGTGGTTCTGTGAATTCATTTCCCAAGTACACATGTAATTCTTGGAGCTGAAGTCGAGACAATAAAATGCATAAAACTTGACTATATTATGACTCCTCACTCAGTGACAAAGCCCCTTTCACACAAAGAAATTGGAGCAAATCAGTTAATAATGAGAAAGTGCAGGCACTAATTATTTTATTACAAATCTGGAAAATATGCATAATTTAATTTTTGGAAGTTAAATGTTCCAATGATAGCATAATAATTTTTCAGGTGTGACATCATTAGCACTCCAGTTGTCTTCAACATTTCTCAATAATATACTTATTCTCACCATTAAAGCTGAGCAATATTCCAAACATCTAGATTTCAAAATCTCATATTTTCTTTGCAACTATCAGTTTGATCCTTTCCAGATACTGCAGAAAAGCCAAAAAACACCAGTGATTGAGGGGAAAGGACATTGTAAAAGCAATGTTTTAAAGGTAGCATAGCCCAGTAAATGCAATTAGAATCTTTGCCCTGTATATTGTATGAAATGCAGAAAAGCAGCAATAGACTTGCTGGAGGGTTCACAGGAAGGTCACAGCCACAGATGTCAGTGCCCAGCCCAGGCACATTTCACTGGAAGGCAACTGACTTCCAGCGCCTTGTCCCTGTGGATTGAACGTGGATTTGGGAAAGCTTCAGGTTTCGGGCTGGAAACAGAAGAAAAAGGGCAGGGGGTGGGGGGGAGAAGGAGACTCATCAGCCAAACCATATTACATTTCCCACTGCACTCCCACAGCTCAGGCCTTGAAAGAAGTTAATCCTAACAAATCCATGTTATAAAATTTTTTCACCTAATTCATACAATCATTTTATTGTTTGTGTATGTGTATCTATCCCTCGCAAAGATTTAAACTGTGGTGTGCCTTACATATATTGGAAGATTAACAAAGCTGCTACAGCATGTGCCTTGTTGGAATCAAAGGGAACAGATTTGTTCCAATGTCCTATAACTGTTTTAAAATAAATTCAGCGATTTCACCTGAAATTCTATATGGTGTTCTATGCTATATTTTCATGATTATGACATTAAAGTTAAAGGTCATTCAAGGTTTATTTTCTGGCCTTTGATAAGTGGAGAATTTGTTCTCGTGAACCCTTTATATGCCAAAATTTAGCACTGTATTATTTGGATTCTACAGTAAATGCAAATGTGTTTCTGAAATGTGGTGTAGATCCATTATGGAGCAAAGGAAAACTTAGGACCTGAAAAAAATCTTCACACACTTATATAGCAGTGCACAAGAGTAAAAATATTAAAAACAGTCCTTCATTAAATGCTCAGTAATTTTATTAACCTAATCCAAAAATAGCTAATAAGGAATTAATATTCATTCACCAGTGTCTGCATCTTAATTAAGAAAGACTTCTGAATTAACGAATGTATTCTTTTAGGCCAAGGTTCAGCAAAACATAAAAGTACAAGTCTAAATCCATTTCTAGCTGAATAAGTCTGCTTTATGCTTAATCCAAAGGGCTAAATCCATTTATTAAAGATCTAAAAGAGGTTTGGGGATGGAAATATATAGAGTGATACTAGTTTTCCCTCAAAAAGAGTGACTTAAAAGGCTGAAAGATTATTTTACAAAGATAAAATTTGAGGAAACATGATAAGCATACTGAATAACGAAAGCACATCCTACAGAAGGCTGTTCTAACACATTTTTATTTAATGCAGTACCATGGCAAAGGTATTCTGAATGATACAAAGAATGTATCAAATCAAACCTGATCAAGCAAAACAATCTTTTTTGAGCAACTGATGCATAGATTTCCCTGTCACATCATAAAGAAATCAAGTAGAGAAGAATGATATTTAGCTCATTGAATGATATTTAGAGAAATAGGAATTTCTAGAGTTATTGGCAAGTTTTCCATCACATTTTGAAAATCTTACTGAACCCAATTCTTCAGTGTCTCCACCAGTTCAGATACCACAGAAACCTCTCAACCTGTTCTGCATTTTCCTTTAAGCATTTGGTACTCAGATGTTACACACTGGACTAACTGCAACACTGATCCCCTAGTAACTATCTGCTGCTTGAAGATCTACATACAGATTCTCTTATATCAGCAACACAAAGTAATTTGTTTACCTGACAGTATAATGGCACTGTTGCAAATTTCACCCTTTCACATTCTCTTGTTCTGCTTATCCACAGTCTTTATCTGTTGCTCTTAAACAGATGACATTGCTTTCTAGGTATACCTCTAAAAGTTTGGGGTTTGTTTTTTTTTTGCTTGGTTTTTTTTTTTGTTTTTTTTTTTTTTAATGTTTTGTTCTTTTTCCCATTAAAGAACAGCTGCCATTCACATGTGGGACACAAATATACAACAGTCTCCAAGTAATACACAAAGATCAGTGGTCAGGAGGACAGGTGTGTTCAACTGAATGTTTGGATTTTGTCATGACAACAGCATGCCTTGCAACTAGCATTAATTACTTCTCCTGAAGTAGATCTGACAGCTTTACTCAGAATACATTCAATCTATAAAATTTCATGCAGCACTGCAAACTGAATACTGATTTTGGAAACCGTAATACCAACAACTCATTTCTCCTCAGCTCAGAACCACTGATGGTATGTTAAATAGATTTGTTTCAGTAAGGTGCCCAACCCTACATAAAAAGACCAAAGTCATCACTAACAATATTTTCATTATTACACTTATTTTTTAAAGTTCAGGGTTTTTTTTTTTTTTCTTTTACAAAGCATCACAGTAGTGCAAAGTAATAGAATTTTTCCAAAATCCCTAGCAGCAGAAAAAAGATTAGTTCTAGCACAGGTCTGAGGACCTGAAGAGCAGAATAGGCTATTTTCTCAACAGGGGCTATAAGAGAGTTTTTGTTTCCTGCTGTATCACTATAAAATATAATATGAACTTGTGAACAATTTATGCCAGAAAACAATACAGCATCAGACTCCCTTCCTTCAATAGTGAAGGCAGAAGTTCCAACAATCAGTGGGGTTATCTTTCAAAATCCAAAAAGCCATCAGTATTATTTTAATGTAGCACAGACCATGTGAAGGATTGTAATCATCTTTTTATTTGAGTAAAATTGAGAATAAGATGGCCTATACTAAATGAAAAAGGAAACTTCAGACACATAATCTCTTCATTATAGCTATTTCCTTTTTAGTATAGTTTCTTTTCTTCTGATATGAAGCTTAATTTATAAGCTGTTATTTAAGAAACTGATATAACGACATCAGACTAAGCTATACACTTGATTTACAACAGAAAGTTAATTACCAAAATCGTAAGAGTAATTTAAACTTGCATATTTTTATAGCTCTAAATACAGATAATTCCTCACAGAAAAAAAATGCTACAGTAGCATAATTTTGGTTATGTAAATAAAGAATTTTTATATTCAAGGAATAAGCTTGACTCAAAAATGTCCATTCTCATACGGCTGATACCTGTTCAAATATGCTTTATTCTACACAGACTAATGATTTGAATCTCCTCACAGATGCAAAAATTTCATTGTTCTATATTTCCATATCACTTGTGTGAGCCCTTTTTTGTAGTGCTTGATACCATTGCAACTGACCAGTTAAAAACTAATCTACAATACAAATGCTCACAAAAGCACTGCATGTACTCCTGTTTTTTGTAATACCATACTGAAGACAAGCAGTCTTAGTTAGCACTGTTGCAAATAGGACTTCTACTCTTCCGAAAAGAAATGCAAGAAAAAGTTAGAGAAAGAGTCAAAGAAAATTAGTACATAATTCCATAAGCACTAACTCACAGAAACTACCCATCTATTCCCCATCTATTCCCCTTGCTCATATAAAGGAATCTCATGCAGTGAAAAACATTTGCCTGTGTTTGATTGATTTCAGTTCTCAGAGATCAGGACTCACAGGTTACACATTCACTCTGCCACTGCCTTTTCTGTAACCTAGGGCAAATGACTCAATGTCTTTATCTGCTTTTATATGAAAAATGGGGCTATGAACACTCCTTGCAGGAGGGCAGTTACAGGGATTATTAATACTTCCTGAAATGCTCCAAGTTTCTCCTGTTAAAAACAGGAGTATTCATAAATACTACCCAGATCGCAATGGTACAGTGTAACAATTGTACACTAGTACTAAAAATGAAAATTATTATTTTGAGAACAAGGATAATATAATGAAGATTTCAATTACATCTTTAAAAAAGTTTTGTGAAAAGCCTGAAGAAACTAGGCTACTATCATTTATGATCCCTTGGCTTCCTAAGTTGCTTTAAGTCTAAATTCTCTCAAGCATTTAGTCAAAAATTGACTGTTCTCAAACTGAGCTCAAACTGCAGAATCAAAGCAAACAACATCCCAGACTTCCACCAAAATCAAAGCTTTGTGTTAGGAAAACATATACTGGGCTAATGCAAAGCATGTTTTGATTTAGATCTTCTTTTGGATATTTTTCCATCCCAGTTTTGTCCATTAGGCAAATTACTGAGGCAAGCAGAAATTAGTTGCCCTTAGTGAACTAACTCTAAAAACCTGATACATTTTGGACAATTTGAAAAGCTCCAGAAGCCTGCCATACTAGAGGCAATCTTCAGACTTAATGTCTTCCAGTCCCTAAAGAGGTTATTCAAATCTCCCTGGACAGTCCCTTCTTTAGACTCTGCAGGAGCAGAGATGTTTCACCTTCTACCCTGATCTTCAAGGATCACCCTTATACCAATGAAACCCTGCTGCCATAGGACCATGAAGAACATTTCTAAGTGCACCTGAGCACAGTCCTGAACAGAAGACATGGAAAACTAGACACACAGGAGGTGACTGCCCTGTACTCAGGCAAACAGCTAAGCAAAAGTTTTCATTTTAATTTTTCTTCCCCTGGTCTAAGAAAAACACCCTCTATATGCACTTGGGAAAAAAAAAAAAAAAAAAAAAAAAAGACCAAGAGTAAGTACATCACAAAATACTCACAATATCTCACAGAGAATGACATTCAAGCATGTGTACATGCCAGATTTCATGAGGAACACTGAGGTGAGGTTAAAGCCACCGTGTGAGTCAACAAAAAAGTGAATATTTTCCCACTGCTGAACATAATTCTTACCATAAGAATACATAAAAACATAAGAATACCATTATTCTTCCAAGGAAAGGATTTTTCAACCCCAAATTCTAGATTTCACTATTTTTTTATATTGCCTTTTCAATTTTTTTCTAATTCTGAATGATGACAGCAGGAACAATTGTTACGTTTTCTCATGTTTCTGTATAATGACTAAAGCATTTTGGCTTGCTTTTAAAAAGTAGATAAAAATCTCCCTCACACCAACAAAAGCCTCACTCTTTTGGGCAGAGACCAAGCACAGACAATTACAGCCTTAGTCAAATAAGTCTTTAAAAGAAGGAATCAGAATACTTCCATTAGTAGAAATTCCTTCTCTGCTGTCTGCAAAACTACTTTACATCTTCAATCAAAGAATTCAACAGGTAGTGCAGCGGTCCTAAAATATTATCTTCTTTTGCAGTAATGCATGGAAAATGAAGATCACCTCCAGTACACTGCATAACTCAAAAGCCATTAAAATAACTGCAAAATTGATCCAGAAGCCATATCAGACCATCTTTGTATCTGGAGTGATATATTGAAACCAAGAAGTGACACAGGCGCATGATAAATCAATTCATAATCATGTTACACACAGCACTAGAAACACAATCCATATTGTGCTGGTGAGATTGCACTACAACCCAGGAGGTGATGGGACATATTTCACCTCTGCATAGCTTGATTATCCATGTCCATGGGCACAAAATGGCCATCTACAGGTTCCAGAGCCTGCCCTCAACCACGTGCACCAGAAGTAATGAGCAGTCATTCTTGAACAAGACATGCTGGTTTCATTCTTTTCACTGCAGAGAAACCTATTGCATAATGCTGGAATAATCAGTCAGAAATTTGATAATTCAAATTCATCCTTTACTGTCTAAATTAAATTCTTCATTAGGCTATCATGGCACTAACATTCAGTTTTCAAAATCACACATCAAACTTTGCCTAAAAACTATACATACAGAAACTGACATTTTCTTTGCAAGTGTGAGTAAATCACCTATTCAGTTACTTTACAGGTCTGCTCTAACCTATCATATCTATGGATGCTTTTTGCCTTATCTTTTGTTTTGTTTTGTTTTTGTAGAGGTCAGGGAATGAAGAGAAAAATTTGTGGGTTTTTTAATATTATTGATAAGGAGGACACTCCAGTGCCTTGGCTTCAAACCCAGATAAAGGAGCATTTGTCTACATCAGGAAAAAATACCCTTAAAAATGGGTTTGATCAGCAGTTGTACAGAGGCAAAACAAATAGAAATTATTAAAAAAAAACCAATTATATCAGTTTACTACTGTGGTTTAGTCACCTACAGCAGCTGCAGTCACTCCCTGTTGTGTTTGTGTTCAAGGTTTTAGTTCACATGCATTAGTACATCCTGTTAGTGAGAGTTTAGACCCCTCATAAATGAATTGGGCATCCTTCTCTTTAAACATTTTACCTACAAAGGAAAACCTGCCAGATCCATTTAATACCATGTACATTATGAGACAGATTAAATGCATCAAACATAAGTATTCACTGATCAATAGCTTCTTTCCCCTCTCCCCCTCAAATATCTTCAGCACTTCCCCACCCAAGTTTGAGCTATCTACTATCTCTATAAGCTGCATGTTGAATAATAGCTCATCCATCTACATCACCAGAGATTATAGTAACCAGCATAAAACTCATTATCTAATTCAACAATCACCATTAAATTCTGCAGCAAGCCATGCCTTTTCTAGATAATGAGATTGAACGCTACTTTGATGTTCCTTACCGCCTAATTTACTGAAGATTTGTAGAGCATTTATGAAGTTTTCCCTGCAGAGCTCTGAATTTGCCAAGACCAAAATCAGGACCAAAGATGTAAATAAAAGAGAGGCAGTTTAACACACATACAAGTCAGTCCGCACCAGTTGTTCATTTCTTAGACAAACAGTATTTGTTCTACTTTGAAGATACAAAGCAACTTCTAAAATGAGGTATCCCGGAGGTATTTTGTTTTGCTATTGAACTTGACCCAGACAAGAACTGCAGATACATTGCTATGAAAACCTGGTTTGTCCTGGTACACACAAAATTCTTTGATTGCCTAATGAGGAATTAAAATTTAGCAATATACACTATAAAGGAGGACAGATGATCGACCATGCAGCAGTAGTATAGAAGATGAGACAGTGCTGCAGAAGACAATGAAAAGGGGAAGGGGTGCCATCAAACAATCATGATTATTCTGGTAATTTGCTGTTAAAGCACATCAGTTCGTTATTATCCACATTTCTAGCCCCGTGAATCAATAAACACAGTATAGTAAAAGACATTATAAGTTAATGGATGAGCTTTTTCACTCTGGGGGTCAACAATTAAAACATTTATCAGTTTTGTTCATGGAGAACTTGAGAACAGAGGCTATTCAGTTCAGAGTTGTTCAGCCCTGAGCTGGCACAGAAAAACTGGCCCAGCAGTGGATTTGCACTGTTCCTGACCATATTGTTTGCTGCATTTAAACTCACTCTTATCATTTAAGAAATGTAGTACCGTTAAAAAAAAAAAAAAAAAAAAGAAAAAGAACAGGCTAGAATAGGACAGGATAGGATTGGACAGAACACATAATTTAGAATAATGCATAGAGAACAACACATTTCTTGACTAATTTACCAAAGCTGTCTGTTCATTCATAGCACAGCTGGTTTTCAGTTAATTTACACCACAACAGAGGAAAAATATCCCTTTAAAAGCATCAGACAAGCAACTGACCTTCCTTTCTGGTTCTATATTTTCACAATCTTCAAAAAATGCTTTCATGAAAAAAGAGAAACACACTGTGAGGTAGAAGCATTACCAGTTATAGATCGATTTCCACATTTCAGATCAGGGAGAATGGATTCCTACAGGAACCTCATGTATGACAGTGGCTTTCCTTGTTACATTTCACCAGTTAATTTTAGAAGCATTTCCTCAGCATCACCCACATGCAAGTAGCCAGTCACACCACTTAATGGGAATAATTTTCTCTCTGTGTCGCAAGCACACCCACATTTTAGCTTGTGCTTTAGACCAGAAGAAAACAAGATGAAAACAAGCCTGTTGCACTGCACTTCAGCTTGGAAATAAATGCAATAAATCACTATATCCCTCATATGTTCTGAGGCAAAAATACAGCTTAGCTCTTTCACCAATTTCTAGAAGAGCTGAAATCAGCAAACTGACTTTGACATGCCAGGTTGGGTAAGCAGCCAAATGTGGACAGTGAAGGCTGGTGGAACCAAAGGGCTTTTTACATTTTAAGAATGGTTAGAAAAGCCTGGAAAAAAGGAGGTTGGTATCTCATAGGAAAATTCAGAGAATATTTAACCACCATTCCATAGGAGTCAAGTTCTTCGCATGTACCACTAGGACGTAAAGAACTTGTCCTTACTTCTACTAAAAAAATAAAACAAAACAAAACAAAATAAAACCAAACAAAACAAAAAAAAAACCAAACCCACAACCAAAAAACAAACAACCCCCCAAAAAACACACACCAAAAAAAAAAAACCACACACACAAAAAAAACCCTACAATGAAGTGTTGTTTAAGGAAGAAAATCAATATATTTCAGACATATATTTCTGAAATGCTAGAGATATTCAGTTGTGCACCAAATTTTCACCACTAGGTAAATCTAAGCTGTCTCCCCAGCAATACCTCATGCTCTCAGTATACTATAAGCTGCATTCACTTGTCCAGCCCATGAATAAAATATTATGATATAGTGTGGACCTACTAGCGCAGTATCTTTAAATATTAAAAAACTTTAAACTCCTCTCTAGAGAAAAATATTACCTCTGCTTCCACAAAATGGATAAAGAGTCCTGTCTTAAATCAAAGCAAATAATTGGCAGAGTTGGGAATGAAGTACTTGGGATACAACTGTATGAGCCAAGCCTTTGTCTTTAAAGAAAAGATAAATCCTCTTGAAAAACATGATTTGCAAGATGAACTTTCACTGAGGCAGTACAGCAAAATTTGCATGCAGAGAAGAGGATGATAACAAAGTAGGTTATAAAAAAAGGTGAACAGTTTTCCAAAAGATATGCTCATAGCAGGGGCAGCAGATTCCTATGCCAGTGAGTAATCCTGGATGTGCATAGAACAGACTTCAACCTTACTGGCTCTTTGCAGATCATCTTTCTCAGCATTTCATCAGCAAAGAAGAATTCATTAATACTACAGTAATCCTGATGCAACCTGTGGTTCCATGAATCTAAATCTTGGAACGCTGACAAAGGCAGGAGATGCCTTTAAATTTCCAATCTGTATGTGTTTTTGTACTCTGTCCTAAGCATCCCATGTCACTCCTTGCTAGTAAGAAGACAGCAGGCTTCAAAAAACCCGTGTGCTGAACATTTTCCAGTTTTGACAAGGATTTAGGTTTCTTCAGTCACTTAAAATTGTTGTGTCTTAGTTTGGTAAAAATAAACTTCCTATGAAAATGGGCACAATTCAAACAAAGACTGTAATTCTCTTGCACACTTCTGGCACAAAACTGCACCCACCTCAATCTCTGCTATAGAATACCATTTAGGTATTATGACCAGTTGGGGACAGTATCATGAGGACAAAAATTCTGTTATAAGGAACAAGACTATGATCCAGAAAAAGTGCTGAGATTAATTTAAGACACCTTTTAAGATCAAAGTTGACAGGGCTGTGACCATATCTGCAGTTATTCAATATTACCTTCCGCAAGAGTAGCACTAGGTGTACGGCAAATGACTCAGAGAAAGAGAAATTTCCCATGATTTTAAAGTTTCTTTTTCCTGGGAAAAGGTTACCTGGAGACATAAGAGCAATTTGTGCAGCACAGAAAGTATTTGTTCTATGGTTATCACTACCTGCATCAGGACTGTGGCATAGAAGAAGTCGTAACTGTTGGGAAATGAAGATGCTATGATACTAAGTGTTATGTGTTTGTACAAACACAGAATCACAGAATGACTAGGATGGAAGAGACCTTCAACATCATCAAGTCCAACCCATGCCCTAATACCTCAACTGAACCATGACACTGAGTGCCACATCCAGTCTTTTTTAAACACATCCAGGGACGGTGACTCCACCATCTCCCTGGGCAGAAAATTCCAGTATTTCATCACTCTTTCTGTAAAAAACTTTTTCCTAATATCCAACCTATATTTCCCTTGGTGCAGCTTCAGAATGTGACCTCTGGTTCTGTCAGTTGCTGTCCAGAGTGCTCTGTCCAGTTGCCTGGAGAAAGAGACCAACTCCCACCTGACTACAGCCACCTTTTAGGAAGTTGTAGAGAGCGATAACATCACCCGTGTCTCCTTTTCTCCAGGCTAAACACCTTCAGCTCCCTCAGTCGTTCCTCACAGGGTTTGTGTTCCAAGCCCCTCTCCAGCCTCGTTGCCTCCTCTGGACATGCTTAAGCATCTCAATGTCCTTCCCAAACTGAGGGCCCAGAACTGGACACAGCATTCAAGGTGTGGCCTCACCAGTGCCAAGTACAGGGTAAGAATGACCTCCCTGTTCCTGCTGGCCACCATTCCTGATCCAGGCCAGGAGGCCATTTGCCTTCTTGGTCACCAGGGCACACTGCTGGCTCATGTTCAGCCGTACTGTTCAACCAGTACCCCTAGGTCCCTTTCCACCTGAGCACTGTCCAGCCACACCATCCCCAGCCAATAAAATTGTAGGGGGTTACTGTGGCCAAAATGCAGGATTCAGCACTTGGACTTGTTAAACTCCATCCAACTATTCCAGGTCTCTCTGCAGAGCGCTCCTACCTTCCAACAAATCAACATCCACTCCCAGCTTAGTGTCATTTGAAAATTTACTAATGAAAGACTCAATCACTTCATCCATGTCATCAATGCAAACATTGAACAGAGCTGGCACCAGCACAGAGCCCTGAAGGACAGCACTGGTGACTGGCCCCAGCTGGATGGAGCACCACTAACCAGCACTCCCTGGGCCCGGCATCCAGCCAGTTCCTTACCCAGCACAGGGTGCTCCTGTCCCAGCCATGGGCTGCAGCTTTTCCAGGAGTGTGCTGTGGGAGACAGTGTCAAAGACCTTGCTGAAGTCCAAATAGACACATCCACAGCCTTTCCTGCATCCACCAGGCAGGTCACGTGGTCACAAAAGGAGATCACATTTGATCAAACATGACCAACCCTTCCTAAACCCCTGCTGGCTGGGTCTGATACCCTGGCCATGCTGTAAGTTCTGTGTGATGACACTCAACATAAACTGTTCTGTAACCTTACCAGGTACTGAGGTCAGGCAAACTGGCTTATAATTACCAGGATCCTCTTTCCCACCCTTTTTGTGAATGGGCATCACATTGGCCAGCTTCCAGTCACCTGGAACCTCACCTAAATAATACACTAAATAACAAGCCAAAACATCCATCTAAAAACAAATGTTCAAAGTTATCATCTGCCTTTGTTCAGCTTAACATTTGGCTGAATTTTCTAACTGAACGCAGAGCTGACAGCATGCATGGGTACTCCTGAAACAAAATCATTTATGCAAAGCTATGGAATGTAAAAGCATCTATTCCCAACCCAGATGATCCTATGCTCTCACATGCCCAGATCCACTCATAGGAAATTTCCTCCTGGAATTCATTGCCACCATCTTCGCATCTCCCTCATGCTCTGCTTGCTTCAACAGCTGCTACCAAAGGCAGCTACTTCTGAGATATGCAAAACACACATTTTTTGTTTCTGTTTGTTTGGCTTTGTTTGTTTGAGTTTTTTTGTTTGGTTGGTTTGTTTTTTTCCTGTGGGAGCCCAGGAGTGGGAGCCCACCTCAATGTGGGTACTGCACCACAGCATTTCATCTGCCCCTCCCAGGGATACATCCAGCCACTGACACCCAACCACTTCAACATTTGTACTCTGGCTTCACAGGAAGGAATTTCACAGACCATGAGTTCTCTCAGTATTGTCTCCTAGACTGATCCATTAAGGAATTGCAGAGTCTTTCTGCATTGCTCACGTAGCCACTGCATTCATAACTGTAAGTGGGGGAAAAGGAAAACAGCTCCACAAGCTTCAATAGATGTGATTTGCAAGGCCACCATGCTCACACTACTCATGGGCCTCCTTCAGGACTCTCTGCTCTAATAGAAACAGGGATGACATCCTAAGAGTTAAATGAGCAGAATTTTTGATAAATAGGTGGTGTTAAATTCTGTTAAATGCAAAACATCTTTTCTGCCTTGTCTGCACATTAAAATGCAAAGTTTTCCATTAAATGCTTGGCTTACTTATAGAAGATTTTTAGACTTAATCCAGTAAAAGGGAATTAATCACCAGCACACTCATGCAGGTTGTGGACTATACTGGAGGGTATTTTTAGTTCTTGCATGGTTGCCATGTTGCCTTGTATTGTTTAGTTCTTGGTCTGTCTGCCACGATATTTGCTGATCCCTTCATCAGCTACATTAAACACCAACTAACTTTGTCATCTGAAATGCTGTAAAATCATGTAGCCAAACCTCAAAGAAATCAAAATAAATAGCAGCCACCACTTGCAGCTAATTTTTGCACAAAATTGTGTGCGCTTCAGAATTGTGCCTAGAATTCAGATACACAAATTTCCACTTAATCTGTGTCCAATTCATATTTTGTCACAGATAATATGTGTGCATTCACTAGATCATTCATATGTTTCCAAGACATAAACCTAAGATAAAAAATAATGTATGACCCTCGTCAACACAAGGACTTGCAGCTAAGTTGCTGGCATGGCATTAATGGAGAAATAGCGCAACTTTAAGCAAATTTGCTCACAGTGAACTCATTTTTACATAGGTACATTTTTTTCAAAACTAACTGTGTATAGAATGGTGACCTTTTTTTCACTGTAAGCAGACTTTCTGTGAAGGGAAAAGAGCAGAGAAAAACAGAAGTAGATCACAGGTCATTGTAAGAACAGGTTTTATTCTCAGATTTGAACAAAAGCAAGTATCAGCATCAATTTTAAAAGATTAGTTCTATCAGAGGGAGGCCTCAGAAGGCAGTCATTTTCCAGATACATTCTTCCTATTTGTAAGACATCAAAGGACAAAGCCCAACTTTTGTCTCTCTATTTTCACCTTTACTTTTACTTCCTTTTTAAGCAAAAGCTCTCAGTAACAACGCTGGGACATCAGAAAGATTTAGTCATAATAAAAATCTATAGCTATATATGGGCATACATAATGATAATGTGCAAGAATATGACACTGACTTCATCCTTTAGGGTCTGAATCCCAAGAACATTAACTTCTTTTTATTAATGGGATAGGGAGGAAGAAGAGAAAGCAGCATCAGAAAGCTAATGAGAAAGAAAATGTGTCAGATTTGTTCGCTAAACTTATTTGCATGAACACATGTAAATGATGGTACACAAAATGTCCAAATAAGGCAGGAATTGCTGAGCTGTAGGAGACATGCATTTGATGAGGATTTCCTTGAGGCAAAGTTTTCATGCAGAAGAGCATTTTCCTCTTTCAGCATTACTGCTGCCTTATTAGGGGCTTTCCAAAAAAAAACCAAAGTTTTCTTTGGGTGCTGTATTTGGACAATGATTTCTGCACCAGGAGTTAAAGGTCTCCTGTAAGCTGCAAACACTCTGAACTCAGGGCAGAAGCTCCTATCTCACAACCCCCAGAGGACTGGCTTTCACCTGACTCTCCACACATCACACCAACTTTCCAAGGTTAACCTGAGCATCACTTGATATTTTCTTCTTAAAATAATCAGTTATTCATAATGTATGCCAAACATCAAATATAATTTCCTACATTAAATATTCATATCAGACAGGTTTTCAGTTGTAAGAAATGAATGCCATTTTAAAGGCCCTAAGTCTGCAGTATATAACTTTAAAGAATATAAACATTTCACAAACTGACGAGTATTTATATTGCTCTCAAAGCCTGTGACAAATGCATGATGTATCTGACAATCTAAACTTTTTACACCTATTAATTAAGAATTACTACAGATTTAATTATATGCTAAGCAGTCAATGCTACAAAGCAACATTATCTGACTGCAGAGACAACTTGGGTCAAATTAGAGTTGGATATTTAATTAGTTTCGGCTTCTTGATGTTTGTGTATGTTTTTTTCCACCCCTACTGAAGTAATGAATGTGTGACTTGCTTGTTTAACAGTATTGTGAGTGCACAAAGTAAGAAAAACCTAGAGAAATAATTATAATTTTTAAAAAAAAACCCAAAACCACTAGCACATTATAGAGTAAGCAGTAAAGAAGACAAGCACTCTCAAGCTGTTCTTTTTGCAGAACAAACAAACTACCCAGACCTTCATACAGGCAGGGGATATAAATATCTAGAGCTAGAACATTCAGACTTGAGGAGCTTATCAGACCCTTGAACCAGAACTATTCAGTTTGCAGCAATCTGAGTTAAGGCATCCTGAACTTGTAAATTCCACAGCACAATAGACTCACTTGAGAATATATAACTCGTGGTACACAGAAGCATAATGTGGCAAACTCTTTGAAGAGATCACAGTCTTTCTGTATTAAACCTAATCCTGTGTCATACTTGTAGTGTAGCTATAAAATATAGTAATGCTTCTTGTAGAAAATTCAAAACAGTTTGGTAAAAATATATTTTTTTAATTTAATTAGGACTTCCCCCTTTTCTTAAAGATTAGTCAAAGCAGTACAACTCTCCTGTTTTTCCAAAAGCCAGACATTTGCAAAGCAGACTAGAGAGCCATTAAAGCATTTTCAAATGGGCAGCGGGTGTATTGAATAACCTTCTTTGCCACTCAATCCAGTACAGGCAGCACCACCAGCAGCCCTCTACACAAAGGAGAGGAGAAATCAAAGATTTTTAGGGAAAAAAATGTCTATATACCCCTGAGTTATATAAAGTACATCTATAAAGTACATCTGCTAAAGATGCCAAAGGGAGATAACAATAATCTTGTTTAAGGCAGAAGTGAATGACAGCTCAAGTTTGTGAGTGTCCGCTGCTGCCCTGCACATGGAGAATCACCTTCCTGCATGCAAGCACCACCTGCTGTGGGAAAAAGGCCTCAATTCAAAGATAAGAGTCAGGGATTTACTGCAATTTATGGGAAAGTCTTGTAGCACACAATGAAAAATAAAATTTTACAGTGAACTAAAATGATTTGGTCTGCATTTACTTCCATATTTTATTTTATAATATGTTTTATTAACTTTGATGGCTTTGAAGATTTAAACAGCAACATGGATAAACTTTTGCACTGGAAATGGGGAAGGACATTATAAATCCTGTCAGGAAAGGCTATAGGGAAAACAGAAAATGTGACTACTGCAAAGTTTAGGTACATGAGGAAGCTGTCTGCGTTGGAAAATCAAGCATATTATTTAGTTAATTATTCCACATCCTAATCTAGGCAATGAAACAATTAACTAAACTTTAAAGTGCTGGTATCCACACAAGTATAATTTGATTTAATTTTTTTTTAAATTTTGGCATCTCAGTGAAATAAATATTTACACCCCTTAATGACTATTCTTGCAGAGACGTTTTAAAAACCAGAGAAGCAAAGAGTTACTGGTTTGCACTTCTAATGACTAAAAGAAATTACTGAAGAAAGAGTAGCTTGAATTGTTTTGGGTTTCTTTGTTGCTGTTGTTAGATTTAAGGGGCTTTATGTTCCTTGGTGATAGTGGTGATGCTTTGTTTTGGGCTTTTCTTTAGAACAGCTTAGCCACAAGACTAGATTTAACCCAAGGAATAAAATGCAACATATTAAGAGTTTCACAAAGAGTTGTAGAAAGTGACTCAATTATCCATCTATGCACATGCACCCCAACACCAAAGCACTTACAGGCCAACACAACCCTTTTGTCATTTTCACAGAGAACACAGGAGGCAGGGGCAAAAGCTTCTCCTGAACTCTAACAGACAAGGAAGGAGATAAAAATCAGATTTAGAATCATGCAGCTGAGGTCTCATAGCTCCTTTCCACTGTACTCCCATGTCTCAGATGCTGAATTTTACCACTGACTTTGAGTCTCAGGCTTACTTCAAATATATGCATTGAGGCAAGAAATGAAACAGCACAGGAGATATTCTGTGCTTGGGGCTACAAGAACAAAGACAACTGGTGAGTACATTTTACATTCAAGCTTCCAGAAATCTAGTTTTCATTTTTTTTCTTCTGCCTTACTTGTATAGCAAAAATGACCCTCTCTGGCAAATCAGAAACTTACTCTTAATAAAATGAGAAACACTATATAGAGCTGTTTTGCCTGTGTCTGTAGGTTTCCACACCACTGATGCAGGCATTGTTTTCTAGATTTGTTTTTACTGAGTTAATTAGAATAAATAGCCTTTCCATTTATCCTCACCTCTTTGGTTCCAACAAGCACTTTAGGGAATTCCTAGCTGGGTTCTATCTATTGTTAGTTGATCAATCACTTTTCTATTAGAGACACAAACATTGAAGATATGATTGAACTACAAGGTTATTTAGTCTTCATACATTCAGTGGCAGCTACAAAATAAAGCAGCCAGCAAAGTGATTAAAGTGATTAACAAGGGTCAAATAAACCATAAAGAACATTCTTAATTGTATTCATAATAAAGTTATCTTTACCACAGCAGTCAAAGCAGCTGTGGATGCTCTGAGATCTGCAGAGTACTAATGAGCAAAGGAATAAAGCACAGGACTCAGAGTTAAAATCTGAAGAGGTGCATGATATGTATAGAAAATGCTGTGCTAAACATGTCTGATTCTGAAAGATGCAATTACGCTCAGGACATCAACTCTGCAGTGTCTTAAGTCTCTGCATTTCAAATTCCAGTTTTTATCCCTAATCCCTCTCTTGGGGCTAACAGCAACATACAGATATGTGAGACACTTCTAATTGAAATCGATATTAAAGATGTGTACTCAGATACTGGAAAAAACCCTGCTGGGAAGTTAAAGGAGTATTTGCAAGATGAGCTTTCATGTGCACATGAGCTACTCTGTGCCCTCTACTTTCAACTATCAACCCCTATTCCTATGCTCCTCTCTGCTGCTTCCTAAAAAAAAATCTCAGGTGATGTCCTTTGTCTGAAGAGATTTCCACATCAGCCTCACAACCCTTTGTCACCATGGCAGCACCCTGAGCTCACTGAGCAACAGAGGAGATGGAAAGAGCCACCAGAGCCCATCATGAACAGAGCCCATCCCAGGATGGCCACACAGTCTGTCTTGGGCTTACACCAGGCACCAACCACTTCTGGGTGGCTGCTTTCCCTATGCAGAATTTCCTAACTGTTAATCTAAATCTGTGGGGTTACAAAGCTCTTTACTGCCAAAACACCAAATGCTTCTGAGGGCAGGAAAGCGTCCTTGAGGACAGGAAAGTGTGTTTTTGAGTGGGTGCCAGAACAGCACACGGAAGATGCCATCGGTAGCCAATACAGTTTAAAAAAACCCCAAACCACACCTCCTCAAACAGTGGGTGAGTAGGGAGTCACAGTAATACTGCTGCAGTTGTAACACAGAAGGGACAGCAAGCAGGAGATGTAGCACGTGGCAGAACAGCTCACATAGCACAGGGCCTGAATGAAAGGTTTTCACTGTACTGCTGCACAAATACCACTGAGTATTGTTAAAAGTATGTCATATTTGCAGATCCTGGCTGCTGGAATTTGCCGATGGCACTGAGTCTCTGTGCTGGCACAGCAGCTCGGCTTTCCATGGGCTCTGCACCAGCTGATTTGTTCAGCTCTGCTAAGAAAAGTAAAGGAAGTCCTAACAAAGACAAATATTTGACTTCATACATTCACAAAACCAACACATAAGAACCTCAGAACCTGCACCCACAATCTGTTTCACATATCTGAATAAGAAACACTTTTAAAAAATATGCTCAACATCAGACTGCAATATTCATGATGATGACTTCACTGTGTTTACGTTAAGCAAATGATCTTCATAAAACAAAATTCTATTTTAAAACTCAAGCACGTATTTCACAGGAAATTTGAAAACCCCAAAGAATCATTTCTCCAAAATTTAAAACAGTAGTTGGCATTAAAACTAGAAACAAACAAAAATATTAAGTTGTAAGTTTTAACAAAATACAAGGGTGTCTGTACAAGTAAAAGCTTCTAAATTCTCAAGAAGTCATCATTACTCAGACAAAAAACAGGCCATTAAAGTATCATGCTTAAAATGAGACAGGGAATTCGAAATGAAAGTAGAAAAGAAACTAGAACATATAAAATACATATGAGAATAAAAGTGAGCATGTGGATGTATAAGGCTGAAGAATGGTAAGGGAAAGAGCATAAAAATAATAATGGCAAGAAAGATAGAGCACACCTGCAAGAAGTTAGTGGCAAAACAGCAAAAGATGATGTGAAGTGCATTGAGTACACAAAAATGCTCTATTTTTTTTCCTGTTCTGTATTCAGAATGAAGCAGGAGGACACATTCACCTCATGCAAAGTTGTGGATGGAATAGGAAGTCTGCCATATGTGATAAAGAAGGATGTTAAGCAATATCTGCTAAAATTAAACAATGTTCAAATCAGAAGCCTGGATAACACATACCCCTGAATGCTAAAAGGGCACGCTGAGGAGCTTCCCTGAATTGCTAATATTATTTTTAAACAAACCTTTGAAAAATCAGGACACTCCAAAGAAAAAGAACTGCCAAAGGAGACCTAATATTTAAATAAGGATAAAAGAGATGGGCCACAGACCTCTAGAACAGTTATTTAGCATTCAGTAAAAGGAGTGATTAATTTGAAATTTCATCAACAAAGAATTAGAGGCTAAAAATCTAATTAATGTCAATCAGTTAGTTTAATGGAAGGCTGGTCTTGTAAAACAAACCTATTGTCTTTTCATGACGAGATAACAGGTCTGCTTGACAAAGGCAATTGTATGCTATAGTGCACTTGATTTCTCCATGGCATTTGACTTAGTACAACATGACAACTCAATTAAAAAATGATGACGTGGAATTAACAGAGTGTACTTCACTTGGATTCAATTGTAGTATAATCACAGGTCTCAAAATGTTCTTGATACCAACTACTCCTGCTGTAGTGGAACAACAAGGAATTCGTTCTTCATCTGACGTTATTTTTATAAAAAATATAAAATGTCTTCTGTTCACAGTGGTAGGTGAGACAGCTTTTCAGGGTTAGGAAAGAAAACGAGGTGCCTGAGAAATAAACTAAGCTCTGGCTACATGGAGAACCTAACAAAATTCATTTTAATAGAACCAAATGCAAGACAACACAAGGAGAATTCAGAATGGAGTTTTTATGTGCTGAATGGGAAGTCCAGAATTGTACTTGACTTGCCTACTAAGGAATTTAGTGTAGACATTTTTCAAAGTTTTAAAATTAAGAGCCTATGCTTCCTACAGAGTTTCAGGAAAGAAATAGACACTTCCAGAGTTGTATGGCTGAAGGTTATCAGTTGATCACTGCCATGAGAACCACCCACTTTGGGAACCTGGAGAACAGTTTCAGTGGAATTGAGATTTAAAAAAAAAATAAGCCAAAGGAAAAAGAAGATTGAGAACTTCAGGAAAACCTCTTGAAATACTTTCTTAGTAAAAAGCATCTATTACATTCTTGAGGGGAAAAATAACTATATAAAGCTTAGACAAACAGAAATCATCCCCATTTTACATTATTTGTGAGCCCTCTGACAGAATACCAGCATAACATCCACAATTTAAGAAACATGTGGAAATACTGGAAAACATTAAAAGGAGGACCACAAAAATTACTCCAGTCTAGAAAACATGATTTATTATCTGAGACTTAAGAAGTACAACATACTCAGATCATCAAAGAGAAGGTTATAAGCTGACTTCATCAGCACATAGGTATTTTCACACGTAAAAGCTAACTGATAACAGAATGGAAATAGTTAATCATGCAGACAATGGCATAACTAACTTCCAGTCACTGGATCTCATTAGCAAGTTAAACCTTGAAAGAAGCTTTTGATTACTTTCACAGCCAGGAAAATCAAATTGAAATATTTTACCAGGGGATTCTGCATTGCTTGAAGTCTTTAAAAGAAAATTATGCCATCCTTCTAGAATATATTTCTCCTCTTTTTTTTCCCCTGCAAAAATTCTCTGCAGTAAGCATGCATTGGATTGAACGGGAAAAATCATGCTTTGACTTCCAGAGTCAGAAAGACTATAAAAGTAAGACTCCAAACCCTTTGCCTGCTCATTTATCTTCTTTCACAGGTTCTTGCCTTCACTAACAGTTTCCTTTCTCTGCAAAGAGTCGGATTTAATTCTCTTCTCCATTAAGAAGATGACTTTATTTAAATACCATATTCTAGGGCTTCCAAAATCACCCACTGAGGTCAGAAGCAACACCTTCTCCCTTTCATGCAGCTAACTAGACTTACTCCAAAGGCAGAAAAGAAAGGATTCTATTTCGCTTATTCTACTTTATTAGACATTAAACACAATCAAAACTTGAAACTAGGAAAATGGTGCTATGAACTTTCTTTTCTGATGATTACATGAACTCATGTAATCATACCTAATAAATTCCCTGTTATTCCAAGATTATTACATACTGGGATGTTTTGTCATCTCTGCTGCTCTCTGGAATAGTCTCCAAAAGACAAAAGAGCTTTAATCTAAATAAAGGGGTATTTGAGTTTAAAAAAAAATCTATTCTTTTCTCTGAAGAAAATAAGAAGTAAATTCTCTAGTGGTTCCTTTGGGCCTGAAACCCTATGAAGTAAAGCCTGTATCTTTCACAGTTTTCATAGTTATTGTCATCATGCCAAGATGTAACATGAAAATAGGTAACAAATAGCTCTGGTTGAGATTGTAATTGCACTGAGATTATGAGAATTAGAAACAGAGAATAAACGTCCAGAAGGATAGGATTGCAGTGTGCATTTTGCATGGGATTTGAGAAACACAGTGTATGTGTCTGTCAGTGAAAGAAGCTGAGTACCCAACCCAGGGAGTCACATTCCCAGAGCCACAATTAACCCTGAAGCCTCATGTTTCCTAAACGCACAAAACCTGTCACCAAGATGCTCTGTAGATGCCTAGAAAAAGCTCCTAGAAAAATCTCTGAGAGCCCGACACATGAACCTCATAGCAGGGCTAAAACCAGTATTTATGCCTCCACCAGATTGTCCATCTAGTCTGTGTTCCAGAATACATGGCACAAAGACTGCATTTTGTTCTTACCTGATTAGTCTTCACTATTCAGGGCTAGACACAATCCTGTGACACACCAAAAAAAAACCCTCAGTGAAACTCCAGGCCAAAAAAAAAAATCTTAGTCATCACATGCAAAGTAATCTTTTAAAAGAAACAAAGAAAATTTGTGCCTTGTTTCTAAACTAATAAATCACCATTATGAGCAAGAGTCATATATACAACAGGTAGTTAATGCTGTTATTTGGTGGCTTCCAGAACCATCTGCTTACTCAACAGGATGCAAATGATCTGAAATACAGGGAAATATTCATTGCATTTGCACTAAAAAATTATACAGCCTCTGTTATTGATGGTCTCCAGGATGACTGGATGGCCACAAGTCTTAGTAATTAGTCCCTCATCTGTACACAGTATGGCATCACCCATCTGGCATCTTCTAATATTTTCACCATGCCACCAAGGTGTGCACAACACAGTCTGAACATGAAGTAAGCCCGGCGTTTCAAACACCAAAAAGTTTCAAAGAAAGGAGGTAGTCTGTTGCTAACTACTTACTCCTGAAAAGCAGATCACCTAAGCTTGAGAGCCCTTTAAAAAAAAGACATCACAAGGCATAAGGATCCCCAAAAGCCTACTACAGCTTCCCTGGGCAGTGAGGCCCTGCTCCACGTGTCCCTGGGGAACACTGCAGCAACGAAAACACCCCCAGCTCCTCAACTTCCCAAAATGATTGCACTGGAATTTAAGTGTAGCATGCATATGGCTTCCTTCATTTACACTGGAATGTCTCTTTCTTGTCCTCAATAAATAATTTTCTCAGGTTCAAAAACACACCAGAATGTTTTTATCTTTATCACTGTTAGAAAACACAGCCCAGCTGTCACGGCCATTCTTCTCTCTCCAAGTGTTTGAATACACCTCACACAGTTTCTTTTAGACAATGTCATACATGTTTGTATGGCAGAAAAAGACACCTGACTTCCTCATCTGTTTTGTCCCCAAAAAACATAAGGATTCTTGTAATACTCACTGGGCCTTGATCTAGTCCTGTTTTGGAGGGAAAAAAAAATAATCAGGTGGGGAAAGGCAGAGAAGGAGCATCAACTCAGGGAGCAAAACCTTCCAAAAGCAAATAAAGTTATCTGTGTTGTTACTGGAAAGTGTCTATAGAGCTGCCAAACAATTGCTGCAAGAAAGATTATTTTTAATATCAGAACTGTTTCTAAGAGAATGTATATTCCCAATAACAAATCTAATGCAACACCATCTGGGATTTGGGTCTAG
Source organism: Onychostruthus taczanowskii (assembly GCF_017590055.1). Taxonomy (NCBI): domain Eukaryota; kingdom Metazoa; phylum Chordata; class Aves; order Passeriformes; family Passeridae; genus Onychostruthus; species Onychostruthus taczanowskii. The sequence continues at coordinate 19,183,637 of NW_024499239.1, read as the reverse complement.
ACAACACCCCTGACATTTCCCAGTACTTATCAGCACCACAGTTAAGTGTTGCTGACAGGGGCTGTGGAAAGCAATCTGGGCAGCCAAGTTAGGCTGGAAACTTTAGGCTCCTGGGAGGAGCCTCTGTTTAGGACCTCTGTTTCAGGCAGGTTCTGTGTCCATCTCCAGATCATTGTGCTGTTGTCTGCAATGACTTCAAAATCTCTCCTGCACAAGCTGACAGCCTTCACTAACTGAGGCAGAAGGAAAGGCAAAGCAAGCAGCCAATTCACACCAATACTTTGATAAATAAATAAACAGAATTCGATGCACATACCATGTATCCTTATACTTAGCAGCAACTCATGGTGAGAATTTGCAGCTTCCATATATTGCAGATTCTTTAAGTCCAATTTATCATGGAGGGAAAAAAAAGAAAACAAACCAACAAAAAACCCTCAGAATATCCAGATGTTTCTGAAAAGGCCAATATTGTTTCTCATTTTACTGCCTACGTTATTCCATCATCCAGAAGTTTTACAACACACTTTGTATTACCTTTTCAGGTCAGCAGTTTTTCAAGCTTAGTGGGCTCAGAGCCTTTAGCACCTTAGCAGTTTTTCCAGTTTGGCTTTCTCCAAAGATGGGCCACCATTCAAAAACTCAACTTCTAACTCTCCCATTCTGCATTTCCAGCCCTCATTTCTGATTCTGTCCCAAGACAGGCCAAGTGAGAGGAAGAAAAAAAAGAGTCAAGGTTTGTGTTAAATAGTCAAAAGGCATTCTGTGGTTTCTTTAAAGTTTAATTTAATTTTGCAATTTTCCTAAAGGAAGTTCATTTCAGACTTTTCTTGCAGAACAGGTAATTCACTCTAACTCCTGAGAGAACAAAAGGACTGAGTCTCAGGAATGAATTCAGAGAGCACCAGAGTCACTACACTAAATGTGAGCTCTTTTGCAACACAAGTTTGCCACCAGTTCCATCACAATGCTCTGGACTACTAATTCCCATGGGGCATGACTGCAGGTGTCCAACTCCCTGATTGGCATCAGGTTCAGCTGTCACACCTGCAGAGCAGGACTCAGGAGGATGAAGTCCGCAATAAAATCATCCTGCTCTTTCAAACAGCACTGACCTTTCCATCTTCAGCTCCTACACAAGGAGACATGAAAGATACCCAGCCTTCTCCATAACCAGCTGTGTATTTTTTGCCATTGACATTAGATAAAATAGACAATAGATCCCTTCTGGTTTTACCATGTGCCCAACTCCAGCCCACGCCTTCAATGGCCATTCTGTCAGGGCAGGGAGGAACAAATGCATGGGCAATCTCTAATGATTAGTGCAATCTACTTGTCCATTTCCTACTATTATGAGATCAAACAGAAACCTCAGCCTGGATGCATTACAGTCTCATTAAGCCTTAAAGCCAGAATGGAATAAACCATTGCTCACAAATTCGTTTACTCTTGAAATTCAAGCCAGTCAGTCAGGACAGGAAGGACAAGAAAATAACAGCCTTTTGTAGTGAGTAAATTACAGACAAATGGGTTTACAGGGCAGATGATCTCAGTTTTTAAATCTAGACTCAACTAAAACAATGCCACTAGAAAAAGAGGTTTCATATTTTCCTTTAATGCATGGAGCATACATTTGCTAATGTACACAAGGAAACTAAAATTTGTTATTATAAGGTTAGAATAAATAAGGCCACAGTCTCCCCAAGCCCTCCCCTCCCTACAAACCAAGTAAACAGAAAGATGGCATTTAGGAAAGAATGCAAACTGAGCAAGTAATTGCATTTAATAATTACATAGATCAGTAGGAAACTGCAGTAGAGAACAGGATTTAGAAGGATATCTTGAAAAGCCTACTCCCATTTGGATTTTGTTAAGCAGACTGTATAAAATCTAATATTAAATTTATTAGTATAAGAATGTTTAGACAGTTTTGCAAGCTCAGACCAGTCTCAGAAGGAGAGCTGCTCATCACCCATCACAAACATAAAAAAATAGCTACTATTTCCACAACAAGAACAGCTTTTTAAATCAAAATAGCCAAAAGATGCAAACTCTTAGAAAGTGTCGCTAGTGAATGAATGTTATTCCATTCCACCTCTTCCCATTCAGCACTGGAAAGTAAGAATATTCAAGTACACTGCATAAGATCAGTAACAAACAACAAGAAATTAAAATCTCTTCGGAGGCATCATTCCTAATTAATAACATACCTTGTATTAATACATGATGTTCTAATACATAATTAAGTACAAATATGGTATTGCATCTTCAAATAAATAATTAATTTTCAACTTAATTTTTGTTCTAGTAATAGAAAAAGAACTTACATATAATATATGTATATAAATTATGTTTTGAAATAATATTAGTTAGTAAAGAATATGTATTAAAACTGGCATAGCTGTTTTACCTTAACTTTTTTTAACATTTGGAACAATTCACCTTTAAAAACATGGACTTAAACTTACACTGTAAATGGAAATACAGCTAAAAATACTGGGGTTTATAATTTTTCTGGGTTCTGCATTTGGGACTGCAGGTAGTATTTGCATGCAACTCACCAGCTGTCACAGGGAAGTGCTCTGTACTCCTCCTGGAACATCAGACTTGCCAGGTGAATGAAGGAAAACAAGATCCTGCTCCAGATCTGCTTGAGCAAAACCCTACCCATGTGTTCCTTACAGTTTTCAGGAAATCAAACACCATTAATTCAACTGCTTCTTCTCAATCTAGGGATTTTTTGCATGTTTTAAAACATACATATTTGTGAATTCATTTGTATTCTAAAAATACAGCTTTAGCTCAGCACCCAATACTTTCAGATGTTATACAGCTTCAGTTACCTTCTTTGGTTTAGTATAGTTGCTGCTTTTCCATATTTAAAGTGGCTTGAGAAAAGACAATTTGAACTCACTGTAGGATTTGCTCTGCTCCTAAAGTGCTCTACACTGATTGCTCTAAAATCCCTCCTGTTCTTGTTTTGTGGTTTGCTTTTTTTCCTTCTGATGCCACACAAGGATCTTGAATCATTTTTCCATCAGCTTCCTATAGTGTGAACCCAAAACAACTCGAGGGGAGCCCCACTTGCCCATGCTGAGTATGAAAAGCCCTGACGCCCTGCATGGTGGCAGAGCCCTCACCTGGACGCTGCATTCCCACAGAAGCGCGCGGTGCCACCATCCATGGGAGCCCCTCGTGGCTTAAAACTTGCAAGAGCTGTGTCCATCTGTGTGACAGTCAGCAAGGAGGATGGCAGCAGGTAAAGCAAGCTGGAGCACGAGCAGTGGCTGGATTGCAGGTGTTCTCCTTCAGCCCTGCTGCAAAGGAGCCCATTGGCACAGGAAATGCCCCAGAACTCCACACACCCTGACAGCCCCAGCTGCGGGGCATTAGAGAGAAGGGAGCCCTGTTCTAGGAACAGGCAAGACTCAGGTCTAACCATGGGAATTATCTTTTAGTCATACTGTGAAATCTTATGACAAATCTGAGTATCATCCTGACACTTCAGGGTTTGGTTTTTTTTCCTTTAAGTGGCCTTTCTTTTCAGACAGGTAATCACGAAAAAAAAAAAAAATCCCAGCTCTCTTTTTTTTTTCCTTTATTTAAAGCAATGCAAAAGAAAATTTCTGTTGACTACTAAAGTAGAAAAAAAATTTAAAAATACCAGCCCTAAAGACAAAAAACACCACAAGATAAGCAAAAAAAATATTAAAGTTTAGTAACTCAAGCCTGTTTCTGAATTCTGAATGTACAGGATTGACATTGCCTAAAGTCCTCTATGAACTCAAGTATTTAGCTTTATGTGTTCTATTCTTGTATGCAAATATAATTAATTTTAAAAATATATACTTCACTAGTAAGTCAGCAGACTTCACTTATTTCTAATGCCACTTGAATTATTATTCCCTGCTCTTGAAATGTGATTCTCAATCTAATTCTCATGTTGACTCTAAAAGTGGTCTTTCTAAATAGACCAGACTTCCATTAACAAAAGTTATGAGAATGCTGTATTGCATACGATAAAGTAATTTTACATATTTATCATGTTAAAGTTACATGAGGAAAAGTGGAATCTGAGATTTCATTGATAACTAATACAATATGCAGTGCTCTGCTTCCAAGAAAATTTGCATTATGACCTGACATTGCTTGGTGTATACATGCAGTTCTGGTAACTGATAAGGGAATTGGAAGCACTCACCAAAATTTGCTATTTAATGAGCATGGAACACAGGTTCCCACTGATCATTAATATCCAAATTTTCATCGCATTTTAGTGCCTGATTAAATTCACTGATTTGTTCTGATCCTCTAGAGAGAGGAGATCCAAAAGCAAAGGCTGAATCTAGATTTGCTCCATTTCCTTCCTCAAATCCCATCTCTGGGAATTACCAAGGAAAGCACAAATAGACCGCAAGCGACCAGAAAAGCCTCTGCAAAGGAAGAGCTGCTTGTATTAATTCACATGCTTCCACTGTAAATTTATCAATCAACACATATATTTAGCTAACCAAGATATCCATGCAATTTTATAATAAAACATAATGGTCAAGTGAAATATAAATCAGATAGTGGAATTCTGGTTTCTGTGTGTCAAAACAGGCATTAGAAGTTCTTTAGTGGAATGAAAGGAAAGTAGAGAATATTGCAGCTGTGGACTTGATATGAAAAAGCTTCAAAGAATCAGACATGGACACACACAAATAAATTGTGCAGGCCCTGCACATGACTTCTTTGGTTTTAAAGGCAGTTTAACTAATAGCAAGAGATTTTATATTTTCCAGGGAGGCTTTAAAAGTAATTATTGTCTGTGTGTTCTTTGTCCATAACTCTTTAGTGGCAGCCAGCAGAATTTAATTTTCTTCCCTTATTTCAGTAATAAATTTCTTTTAACTTTCTTTTGCCCCAACACAAAAGCAGTATTCAAGTCTAAGAAACAGAAGACTTAACCCAGGCAAAACCCCAGCATTTTTTGAGGTTGTCAAATCTGACAGTAGTGGAATACTTCTCTGGGTTCAAGCTCATGTTCTGAACATGCCTCAGTTCTTAAACACCACATTTTTAAGGCCATGGTATCATGTTGCTGACTTTTAGGAATAAGAAAGGATGCTCACAAATTGCATTTGGATCCCAGGTTAATGCTTCATCTTGGATAGATCACTACTCAGAAAGAACAAGCACTACAGGAACTTCTATGAAAAACATGTTCAAGCAAAAAACTTCATCGGCTTTATAGTTCCTTAATTAATTTTTAAATTGTACATACATAAACACCAACGGGTATTTATATTTCTATGACACCTTTTCTCAATGACAAACTAAACAGGCTATTCAATTCTTACTGTAATAACTTTTTATGGAATAAGTATTTTACACTTCATTCTATAAATGACATAAAGCCAGAATATATCAAGTTCTGAATACACAGCAATTTATCCTATGGACTATAAAAGTTCAACTTCCTAAAGCAAAGCATTTTTCTTTCCATCCAGTACTGTATTGCCAAGGGTAGGAAATATTTCATTCTGCTTACAACTTGTACCCTGAGTGCCTGGGTCACTTCTGACTGGCAGTGACAGATACCTAGGTTACTGCATGGCTTGGGACAAGAGATACTCTTGGAAAAAATACTATGGAAAGAAAGAGGAAGAAATAATCTCCTCTGTTGTAGCAGGAAAGAGGAAACAGGTGATTCCCTGGGGTTTCTTTCAATGTGAGAACATTCTGCAGTTTTAAAACATATACTTGAGAAATCAGTATTACTCTGCAGATTAGACTCACATGAAAGCTAGTAAATGGCAGTATCCCAGAGCACTCAGTTGAGTGCTCCTGTCAATGCAGGGATCCCTCCAATACTCAGGAAAAATCTTGAACTGTTAAGAATCCAAAGACTAAAAGCTGCACTCCACACTCTGGGATCTCAGTTTTCTGTCCTTTAACTTCTCAGCCCTAGTCCCTAATTGCAATAAGTACAAAACCACAAACACTCCCCCCCTTACACCGTGCCTAGATGAACCCTTAGAAAACAGAAATTAAAGTGAAACTCATCAGAGCCAATGGAGGCAGGCATATCTTCAAAGGCAGGGACTCAACTGACATATAAGATTGGCTTATTTTAGTTAGTGGGCAAATACTGGAAGAGCAGCTGGGCTTATTAATAACTGTGTATCTCATCTGTGTGCAAAAGCCCACAACTAAAAATGAGAAAACCAAATTATTATTCCTAGATGCTGTCAGTGTCAATTTTCACCCAGGTATTCCTAAGTCACACCCATCACTTTTAACAAGGTAGAGATATTAAACCATCTAATTTGGCACCAGTGCAACATATGTCTTCGTACATAAGTCTTATTAAATAATCCAGTAAGATCCAGGAAAGCAATATGAAAGATTTGCAAAAGTTAGATTCACAAAAGCTGTGGACACAATTAGCACTAATTGTCAATCACACACTAGGTGGTAGTGATTCAACAGGAAACAGCCACAGAGGCTGCACCCTCTAAAGAGGGACCTTCCACAGCATGGAGTTGAGAAGTGGCTCCTACCATGACCTTCAGTGAGCCCAACCTGAAGATAAAAGGTGGCCCTTACTTCCCAACACTATGATGCATATTTCAAAAGCACAAGGTGTTTCTTAAATATTTATCCTTTAGATACTATAAGACATTTCTGAAACATGGTAAAATGGAGTTCCCAGCTATAATATCTCTTCAAAATAATAGTAAGCTATATATGTGTATGAAATTAATAAATTCTGGAATGGCCCATGAAAATGGAAATCTGATTTGCCCTTCCACATTATTTCCCTCATCACTTCATATATGCACTTATATGGTCAAACTAAAACCAGCCTGTCTTCACCCAATGTGTTGATGAAATTTTGCCATTGTCCAAAAAAAAAAAAAAACCCCTCTCCCACAATCCAGTAATCCAGTTGCATTCAAAGTCAAATGTTTGGAGCCAAGTTCTGAAATTATTGTTTAGGGCACTAAGGTGGTTTAGGTTAAGCAGCTAAGGAGGAAGGATGCAAACATGCAATGGTTCTTATATGAGTACACCTCAGTGGTTTGATCCCTCTCATACACACTTCATAACGGTTACCTTTATCACAAGGAGAAGAAACAGGACCAAAAGAAGTAATTGTTAGAACATATGCATATGTATAAGGTAAATACACAGCCCAAAGATGCATTAGCAATAATCCCTCACCTCAGTTTGCAAGCTGCTGATGCAAAATTGCCCAACGCAAAGATCAGAGGAGGCTGCACCACAATCTCCAACAGTCATTTCCAGCCAACACACCTGTCATTCCATGATCCTGCTTCTACAGCTCTCTTACCCCTCCCTGTGAGCTTTAAACTGTGGGTAATTAAGCCTCAGAGGCTAGACCACAAACAAACAAATCTGTTTCTAATGCCTACAAAGGGAATTCAGATACATTTGATGCAAAACTTCTGTGCCATGCCATCTCCCACCTACACTGGGCCAGGGAGACACCTTTAGCTCAGCTCCATCCTGGCCCCTGCTGCCTCCACTGTGCTCCTTGGCACATGGACAGAGAAGTCTCTCTCTCATCTAGTAGGAGGTCCAGGTGCCAAAGATTGGCAGGCTAAAAATGTAACACTGACAGCTTCAAACATACTTCTTCAGGGACACAATTCTTTCCAAGGAAAGGCAGCAATATGAAGAGAAATTTGAGAATTGTACATGCAGTTCTGGTATTGAACAGAGACAGAAATTCAGAAATTTCATTCCTCTATATACATCAGTTCTGCAACTTAGCCAGGTAACACAGTTACACCCTGGTGATTTCTCATTCTCCAAGCTCGGGCTTCATTCTAATCTCCATTTCCAAAGGTGAGAACCCTACCTCTGGCCTGCTCAGCCAAGGTGACATCAGATTCCATGCAAGTGGGCAATTCCTGCTGCAATCCTGATTTGGGCTAGATCTTCCCCTTCAGAAGGGTTTACAAAAAGCACTTTGGTATATTGCACATGAAATATAGTGAACCTCTTTTTGACCACCAAAGCTCTATATATTAACTTGAAACAAATCCAAGACAAAGGAAAAAAATCTCCAATGTTATCACCCCTGTAGGAAGGGCCTAGAGAGATATGGGTCATTTGTTCAAATAATCTCATCTTGAAGAATGGCTTAAGAGTTCAAAAGCCTGAGGGGTATCGCAAGAATGAATTTTACTTTTCAGGGAAGACATCAAACCCAGACATTTCTGTGGCAGACATACCATCATATCCTTTCAGATCCCTCTGAGGATATTTTCCGCTTTTTGGATTTGAAATCTTGAAGAAATGCAACAAGCTCTCATTTTTTTAATTAAGTTTCCTGTAGGCAAGGCTAAAGAAGGAATAACAGACTGTGTCTCTGAAGTGGGAGCTGACACAAAACCCTACTAATAGGCCCATTGACCTAACAATCACAGATTTACCATTCCTAAAATATTTTCCACCAGTCCAGGCAGCAACAAATACCAGGTTTTGATGTTCTTAGTCATGGTACATTATCAGGGAATATACAATCAACTTCTTTGAAAAGGTTGACTGCTATTGCTATTCAAAGTTCATTTCTGTATTATAGTCTCCTGCCTGCAGTGCCAGAGTATGTACTGCATATTCTAATAGGACAGAATGGAAATGTTGCACAGCTGCTAATGGTTATTCAAACTCTATTTGGGCTGATTTTTTTTTTTTTTTAAGATAGAAATGTTCTCTTAATTGAAGGTGTGTTTGCTGAGAGAAAATAATTGTAATGAAGGCAAAACTGTCACCTCTCAAAGGAAAGAAACTCAAGTGGAGTAACAGGATGCATATCAGACAAACATATGTAGGAGACTTCATGAAAAGCGCAATTCCTTCTGATGCTAGACTCATATTCTTGACAGCCACACTTCACAAACTACCAAAGATTGGAGAAATGAACCCCAATGATAAACAGCTCTTAAGAAATGAATAGCTGGTCAGGTTTACACCAATTACTTCCCAGATCCTGCTGATTTTGGAAGATCTTCTTGTAGGCAATACATTGAAAACTAAGCATCAGTGATTTCAAATCCAAACACTTCCAATAATACCAAACTATTAATGCTGTATGCTGCAATGACATAATGCTAGGTATATTTTCTGCCACTCTAGAAGAGGAGGTACATAAAGCAAAGCACAAGGTTTATTTTGAATTTGTATCTACAAGAATAATTTTTTATTTTTTTATTACTTAGTAAGCAAGCTTGGCCTCTACCTCAAGTGTTTTCCAAAATGCTAAAACACTCAACTGTTTTATTTTTACTTTTTAATTTAGGTGTCTAGTAAAAAAAAAAAATAATAATAATTACATTCTGTCCTCAGCTGTATGGTTAATATACACTGTTTGCATTTGAAACCCACAGGACTCTCAGTGCTTGCAAATCAATGAATTCAGAAAGAATTAAGTCACACTGTTTTTCCCATCAAAAAGTCACTATGATATCCAGATGCAGAACTATGACTCTAAACACAGACATGTGAAGATGTTGACAGTAATTGCTCTTGTATCACTTTGGTTTTCTTTCCATTGAAATGTACAGCTCAGAATTCATGCTTCTCTCAGCCTCCCTATGAAATCACATGCAAACACACATCCAAAAAATCACATTTAAATAAATGCATTGATCAATATCAAGGTATATAATCATATTCCCAGAAAATAAGGAAAGGTAGAAGGAGGTTTTGGTTGGTTGAAGATTTTTTTGTTTGAGGATTTTTCCCTTTTATTTTTTTTTCCCCCTATAGATGGAAACAACAGCAGGGAAACAACAAGAATATAATATTATACTGAAGGTCCAAAAGTTAAACTTCAGGAACACACTTGCAATATACACACAAATTAAAAATATGTTAACATGCACCTTTTAATGAAGAGATTTCAAAGTTACAGATCAGGACTTCATTAAGACATTATTTTAGTTACCCCAACAAGAAAACTTGCCAGCTGACAGAGCTCACCTCTACCCTTCCTAAGGTATCTAGTTTGCTTCAGGAAAGCCTTGAATGTGCACCTCCATTTTTGGGACACAGAGGAAATCCCTTTGCCCTGAAGGCTCTCAGCATGCCACTCAGAGTATTTTATATAGTAAATCACAAAAGGAAAACACATTTCCTAAGTTCCTCCTCCAAGCACAATCCATATGATGAAGTGCAGCAACACTTAAATGACCAACAGTTTAAAATTGAAAGTTTTGCTCTGCTCTGTACAGAACAGAGCATATTTACTAGAACTACTCAGGTAATTGATTTCTTCAGGTGTAATTAACATTTTAATTAGCAATTAAGTCATTTTACACTTTAAGGATAACAAGGAAATTATCATATTGTCAGAAACTAAACACAAAGTTTGTAAAATGTAGAGTTTATATAATTAATTGATTTACACAAGGTTGCATTTTAGAACAAATCAGGATGCTTTCTCCAAGTAAAGATGTGTATTTAATCATATTTTCAGTAGTATAAATATACTGATATGCCCGTATCAGTCAAGTTATATTCCACAGTAATATCTTATGCAATTAATCAATGTAATTATATCCCTGCCATGAAAATATAAAAGATTATTTAAATCATGCAAGGGAAGGCTGTAATTTTTCATCTCTTGCTGATTAAATCCCACTTTTCAGTAAGGGTTAAAGTGTATGTTATGCTAACTTCCTACTTATATTTTCCAGTGTGTTAATTTTTTTTCCTGAAATCAGTTCGGATACCCCTGCTGCCAGTCTGTTCAACCAGCAAATGAAGGTGCCACACTAAGCTGTTTCTTTCCATAAGAAAAGAGAATCTCCCTGCCCATCTCTTAACCAAGCCAGCCAGGAATTAGTTGAGGAGGACTGTAGTGTCCATTTCTCTTGGACACTTCTTCTTAGAAGGAAAAGTCTAGCAACTCACTGAACAAGGCAGGAAATGATGGCAGCAACATCCCTATTCCACGCAAACCATTAAAACTATGGTTATCATCACCTACCCAGGAAAACCTCTGAGAATACACTATACAAGCAGCAATCTTTCCCTTCTCCAGAACTGTCTGAATGGACTGAGTGACAGGAGTGAACCAGACATAAGCATCACCTGAACGGTGTTTGGAAAAGATCAATTTCATCTGCACCTGTTTTCCTCACTCTGTGACTCAGTCATTCTCCTACTGCATTCCTCCCACCTTCATTACTTGCTCTTGCTCATCAAGGCACCAAGCTGAACTTCACCAATCCCACCTACTCAGAACTGTTTGTGTTGTATTTTTGTTCCCTCTTTTCCCCTAAATGTACATCAGTTCCAAGCCGAGAGATCTGGAGAGAGCTGGTACCTACTGACTCCTCCACCTTTCTCAATGGGAATTATGATACAGATTCATCCCACTTAACATTCACCTTACAGAAATCAGTGGACAGACAAAGGCAACTGCCGTGGTCAGGTCAGCACCCCTATCTTTCCAATCATCCTCTGGAGACCTATACTCATCTCCATTAGCAACACATATGTCCTCAGGCAACTACCTGCTTAAATTAGGCATTTCAGTTAATGGGAATATCTGGGGCTCACAGTCACTTGGTGAATTTAGAAGAGATCTTCCTTTAAAAAATAAAACCTACAAGGAAAAGAGGGAAATGGAGTTAGTCACAATTCTGCCCATTAAAACTTAAGTATCTGTATTTTCCTTGTTTTCCTCTTTGTTTCTAGTAGCACTGCTAAATATTTTAGATAGTTTCTGCTTGGCAGAATAAATGGATTCAAGCTCTTACTAATAAGTTCCTCAACTCCAAATTAGTAAGAAAAGTAGCAAAAAGGGCAATTTAAAATTTATAACCTCCTTAATGTTGTGTACAGTCTTGACAAAAATACACAGACAAACCTAAAAAGCATTTAAGTAACTGCGGTCCACTTGCCAAACACAGTAAAGGCACTTCCAGGGAATGATTATTTCTGTTTTGCTTCAGCTGTCTGTAGTTTGTGGGGCTTTTCTGACACAGGCAAAGAGGAACCCAGCCAGAAATCTGAAACCTGTTCCATTTAGGAATACATTTTTGTGTAGTAACTAGGTGACTGATGACTTCATGGGAATATCTAAACCTATTTAAAATTTGGGAAAACAGCTGAATGAATATTTTTACTTCCTGTTTAATTTGCACACCACAGGAAAAAAAAAAAAAAAGAAAATTAAAAAAGAAACAGAAAAAGAGTTGTTCTCCAAAAAATCCTATACATTTCTTAGTCTCTTAGAATACCACATATATAAAATCCTGCATACTATTGCAGAGACATATTATTGCACACTATTGTAAGAGCTATATAATGTCTTTCTATAGCTTTAAGGAAATGCACTCAAAAGCAAATTTTTGAAACTAAGAAAAGGAATGACAACAGCAGCTTGGGGTGGCTGAGATCCTGCAACTGCTGAAAGTTGATCATATCCAAGTAACACCAAGACAGGATTTCTCCTCCCTTTCCAGGGAATGCCAGTATTCCCAGGGCGCAATAGTGAGTGGTAGAAGAAGGAACTGAAAAACAGTTTAAAATGCCTGTTCAAACCCCACTTCTCTTCATACCTCCTATATAGACAGAGTTCGATAGAAAGTCCCATTTTTCACTCCACACTTCTAACTGACATAGAAACCACAAACTAATAATAAATGGAAGAAGACAGCCCTCACAGCACAGCAGTAAAAGCACTGAGAAAATTATTCCTATGTCTACATGTTAAAAGGGTCAAATGTGCCAAAAACAGGAAGGAAAATAAATTCTGTTTTAAACTGCTGCTCTTTCCTCTTCATTGGAGAGTGAAAGCATCTCAGTATATCCCAGTTAAACCAATGACAAAAGTTCATTACGAAATCCAGTTAGATCCTAACTTGTAAAGTTTTCCAAAATTAAATTTTTTGTCAATACATGTAAAGTACATGCCCATGAGAAGGGGAAAAATCATCATGCAGAGATAGAAATTAGAAATTTAACTAGGAATTTAACATGTGCCTTCCTTAAACACTTTCCCCTCTGCATTTTACTAAGTTTGCTGTTTTTCAGTTTTAAATACATATGCCTCACAGCAATACTCTAAGTATATAGATTCACTTGGTGTTAATCGGGAACAAGCATTAGAGCCTCTGACCTGATGGGCTGAATAAAACTGGCCAGAAAGTGTTGCTCAAGTACTACGTGAGAGGCCAGCAACTCCTCTGACCAATGCACTTCTTTCTAAAAGCCACCCAGCCTTAGCAGAATCTGTCACTTACTCTGACTGGTTTGTTTCAGTATACAATTATACTTGTAATTAAAAATGTGTGTCTGAATTCTAATTTGTATTTGTCTTGCTTCAATTCCCAGGCATTGCTTTTATTCATGTCTTTTCCTTGTTAGAGTTTAGAGCTCTCCAGTACTTGCTCTGCTAGAGAGAACAGTGGATTTCTCCTCAGTGGGCTACATGTGTGCCTACAGGAACACACAAATAGAGAGTATCACATCCCCATCAGCTGAGAGCAGCACCTCTACAAAGTCCAAAAATGTGCATGTAGCAATTGAAATGTGTCCAGGATAACAGGGTTAAGTCCTCTCTTTTTATAAATACTGCTTTGCTAATAACAAAAGATAATGATTTTATTTAGCACCTTATCAAAGAGACAGCACTGACATAAATGTTCATAATTCGAGCGCTATGAGTCACTCAATTCCCGCTTCCTTCTCCCTGATGCACATAGCTCCAGGTTTGAACTTGCCAGGATTAAGGCTCCACTGCAATGATATACCCCTAAATAGTCAAGTAGACATACACAGGCTGACAAAATAACGATTAATAGTTTCATCATTAATAGTTTTTAATACAAGCATTAATAGTTTTATGCAGCATTTATTGGCATATTAGTTTTTTCTGCAAAGAAAGAAAGTATTAAATACTCTCCTAGGAATTTCACATCTCTCACATCTCTTTCTTTTTTACAAGTTTTCCCCTCCTACTATCCTCTCCTCTCAGACAGAGAATAGACCAGATAAAAGGAATGCAGGGACAAGAGGACAAGGCTCCCTCCTTTTCTTTTCTTGGCAGTTCTGATATAAAGACTTGTTCTTGTAACAGGCTCCATAGCAAGGAAAGGACCCCATGTTGCACAGAAAGGTCATAGGCAGAGTTTTACTAGTGAAAAAAAAAAAAACAAAACAAAACAAACAAAAAAAAAACAATAAGAAAAATAAAAAGCTCTTATCTTAAAAATATATGAAATCATATTTGGCAGGGCATGGAAACCTAATGAAATTCCTAGGAAATGTGATCCACAATTGACGTTCTTAATAAATACAATTCTTGATCATTTTTCTTAGAAATGCCTATCTCCTGTTACTAACATTTCTGCTTATATTTTAAAACACCCTGAGAAAATTGGTGGCAGAGGATGAAGAGAGATCTCTCCTCAGGTGACAGATGTCTCCCTGTAAAGGGGAAGGCATAAGCAAGAGGCACAGACAGTGAAGAAGAGACTCCCAAACATCACTGCCCAAATCACTGACAGGCAGGATCTACGATAGGCACAGGCAGTACTGAGAGAAACTACAATCCAGATGACTGAACTGTTTCTAGCCACTAAAATGAACAAATAATGATGTTCTGGAGGTAATGTCCATGAAGCATTAAACAGCAGTTTTATTTTAAATGATGCAAATGATGGCCAAGCATTGAGGTTTAATTGCAAAGCCAGCTGAAAGTGTTGACTGCCTGGTGGATGCAGTGTGGGAAGCTGCTGCAGACATGCAAAGCCTGTTTTATTCATGTGTACTATCTCTATCTCTGTTTTGATTCACCAGAAAAGTCAAAGCATGCTGGTTACTTTCAACTTAGTTTTCTAACAAATATGTTTAACAAAAAAAAAAAAAAAAAAAAAAGTCAATGACAAATGTACAAAAAACACATGGCCATGGATTTGACAAAGGCTTCTTCGCTCTTTAGTGAGAATTTTCCCAGGGAAGCTGCTGGAGTGAAGGAGAAAGACAAAAATTCTTTTGAGTTAATGACCCTGTTCCCTAAAAAGAAACAGTTCTTCCTCATTTTTGGTGTTTCCAGTGTGTAAACTCACAGTCATAGGAAAAGAAGAAAAGAAAAACTCCCAAAATATATATTGATAGCAAAGATGTTGTATATATGCAATGGTATTTAGCATCACTTGCTTTCTATTTTAACAGAAATAATAAGGCTGAAAATTCCATTTATTTTCCTACTTACATTTGAAGTCAATAACGTTCCTAGCCACATATGAGAAAGCAAATTAAGAAAAGACATGTAAGAAAAGAACATTCAAAGGCACAGAAGAACTCACATTTTGCAACTTTTGAAGAAGGAAGGCAAACATTGTACTGTTAAACAAAGAATAGAAGAGAGATTGTTATAACTGAAACTGCAGATCATGGTAAGCAGTCAGATTAAAAAACCTCCCATTTAAAAAAGCATGAAAAAAGTAGAAAAGCATACCAAAGGATAAATAACACAATGTCCTTCTACATATAAATGTTAGCTATTAAAGAAACAAAGGGGAATACAGAAAAAAACCCCAGAATAACTAGCAAGAGTACTATCCATCAGAAAAATCGGAAAGCTAAATCTAATAAATGAGTTAAGTGTAGGAAGTAACATGGAGTCCCCATGGACTGGAAGTTCATCCCACAAAGGGCTGGGAGCACAGCATGCAGCATTTAGCATATCACCACGGGCTGGCCTGATGGCAGCTGTGAGATTTGCTCCACAAACTCAACGAGCGCCAGGTCAGGAAACACAGAACTAATGGCAGATTTCAAGACCCCATGTAGATTTCTTAAATGTTATATCAGGGCACAGTGCCAAGAGCAAATTTTCAGAACAGCTTCGTGAGCAGCTATCCAGGAAACTCTGAAGGGAAGCAACTCTTCACTGGGTCTCAGCAGGGCTGTCAGTGAGTCACTGCAACTGTGAGCAGCACGGACGTAGATTCAACATCTGTGCATAAGTAAGGAAGCCAAAATATCCACAAGGAAAGGGTTCTTGCACAAAAAGGAGGAACAAAAAAAAAAAAAAAAAAAAAACAAACAAAAAAAAAACACCAAAAAAAAAAAAAAAAAAAACACAAAAAAAAAAAAAAAAAACCACAAAACAAAAAAAAAAAACCACACTAAAAGAATTAATGCAAAAGGTAAAATTTTGGAAACATCTTTCCAAAAGCATAAGACTGAATTTCAGTACAAGTGCATACCACCTAAAGTTGTCCAAAGATAACAAAAGGCAGGTTTGAAAAGAAACATGACTCAAAGAAAGACACACAATTTTAATGAGCTGAATTTGACCTGCTGAAGATAATGGGGAAAAACATCCTCGGAAGGATAACCCTGTAATGCAATAGGCCAAAATAAAAACCTTTGAAACACAACTTGCAAAAGTTTACACTGCAACAATAAATCTTCTGTCAACCTCCCAAAAGATGCGAAGTCTGCCACAGCAATCTGTGGAACCAATACATGAGCAAGGTGAGAAAAGAGCATCCAGAGACAAAGCCACAGCAGAGAAAGCAAACTAATGCTTTGCATCTCTGTTCATCCCACAGCTGCTTTGAAAGGTTCCCATGTCAGAACTCTTCTTTGCTGTCATTTTATTAAGAAATGTCTCTTACTAAAGTGTCAGTGAAAGAAATTTTATACAAATCAATGCTACTCATCTGCCCAGACCAGATGGTATTCATCCAAATGTTCTAAAGGAACTCAAGGATGAAATCACTAAGCCATTAATTGCAGAGTGTCTTCTTATTTAAAATAATGTTTGTATTAGAAAAATGAACATTGCAATATGAGTTCCAATTTCTTAAAGGTCTCCAAGAGCAATTCAGAGAGGTACTTCAGGGCACTAAAGTCTTCAAAATAGTAAAAATTATTCCATCTCTAATTTGACACACAGAGAAATAAAAGGTACTGAGTGAGAGTCCACATTACTTTGGGAAGGGAATGCATGACTCAATAATGTCCTCATTTTTTTGACAGAATCAATGAATACATAAAATTAAAACTCAACCAAATTGTCTTCTCAAAGTCTTTCAGAAAGATCCCCTACAAAATGTGCTCAGGAAGCTGCATTGCTAGAGGATAGGAGGACAGGTCTTCATTTGGAGAAATAATTATTCTAAAATCAGGAAACATTAGGTTTGGTTTAATTTTTTGCTATTGTGATAAGTCCTCAGAGGAGACCCACAAGGTTCTTCATCAGTCCTATTTAACCTATCATAATTATAGAAATGAGGCAGATGGTGACAAAAGTATGCTGATAGCACTGTATCTTTCAAAGGAGTAAAACAAAGACAAGTAAATATCAAGTAAGACAGTAAATATGAAAGTTTGTAGATGAACCTCATGATGCTGAGTGGCTGGTCATTAAAATGGCAAAACACATTCACACTACATAAATCAAAAGGGAAGTTCTAGCATTACATAAAAAATGAAGGCTTTTGAACAAACCCTGAGGGTTCCATGGAAACACCAATCTGCCATTCAGGAGTGATTCAAAACACACAACCTCAGAAATATTTAGAACAGTAACAGGTTTTTTCTAAAGGTTTAGAAAGCACTACTGTAGCACTGTATTCACCCCTTCACTGTGCCTTTACCTTTAACATGTTCAACACTGCTGCACTTAACTCAAACAAGGACACAAAGGAAGCATAAGAAATCCACCAAAGAGAAACAAAGTCAAGCAAAAAAGTGAAATGACTCCTCTTCAAGGATCAAAAACTGTAGTGTCCACAAAATCTAAAGCTTACAAGATAAAGTTAAGGTGTTTCCTCAAAACCTGTAGTTGTAGCGGGACAAATGTGAAAGAGGTGCCCAAACATTTTTCAAAATGCCAAGGAGAATGTTCATGCAAGAATTAATGTCCCCCCATCTTCTAGAGAGGATAAAAGCAGGAACCCGGGAGCTACAAGCACCTCTTCCTTTCCTTCATCCCTGAGAGACAGAGAGCTGGGAATGCTCATCCTGATGAAGAAAATACTCAGGGGCCCCTTATTCATATGCAAAAATACATGATGGGGAGGTTTAAAGAAACTGAGACAGACCTTTTTGCGTGGTGTCCAATGATGGGACACAGGAAATCCATGTAAGTACCTAAAAAAAGACCTTTGAGTGTGAACAGGGTCAAACACTGGTGCAGGTTGCTGGCCCAGAACATCCTTGGAACTGTTCAAAAACCAGCTGAGCACAGTCCTAGGTTGACAGTGCTGTTAGAAGGACCTTGGACTACATGATCTTGAGAGATTCCTTCCACCCTCAATTATTATGTGGTTTTGTGAAACTTCGGTACAGACTTCTGTCCTTTTCTGGCAATTCAATTTGCTATGAGCAACTGGAAAAGACAAAGGACTGCACAATTCTGTTACGACCTATGGTCATTCCCATTTTCTGAATAATTTTCAGGAAACTATTATTTAAAACACATAAAATATATCATTTTAAAATGGAATCAATTTATGTTCATGAAGACTACACAATGCAACTAATATTTTCCAAAGGTAAGAAAAAAAAAAAAAAAAGGAAAGAAAAAAGAACAGCACACAGAACTCAGCTTTCTTCTTGCTTGGAAGAATCAACAGTAGAGCAAATCACAAATTAAAGCATAAACCTAATATTTGCTTTCTTTCACCTCATCTGATTAGAGCCATTAAATTTGCATCATCCTTAGCTGTGCAATTATTGTCACGGAAAGCTTAGTCTGTTAAATTCAATTCTCACATTGCAAAAGCTTTCCAGGGAGAGAGTCTCCTTTTCATATAACCTCCCCAGGATATAAATGGAAGTTATGTTCATTTGAAGAATCTATTTTTATTCTTAATCTTCCTTCTAAAGGTGCTTAGAATTGACTTGTAAGAACCTTCTTATCCCAAATCAAAGAATGTGGGGCAGAAAATGATGAATTTGTAGCTGAGAACAACTTCAATATTGCTTTGCACTACATCATCCTGACTCTTACCATACTCAATGAGTTTAATGTCACTTTCCCTCACGCCTCATCTGAGAGGAAAAAAATGGAGGAAAAAATTAATGGCAAAAAAGGGAATATGTCCCTAAAATAATAACCCCCTAAACAGCTTCCTCTGCATGTACAAGGTATTTATAGGAGGGGTTTGCAAAACCATGTTCTCCAACTGAGATTTCATCTTGATTTATTTTTTGTCTTCCTACCCATTTATTTTAATCATAATAGTATTAAATCCATCTGAATTTAATAGAGCAATTCACAACAAAACTTGAATAATTTTTCAAATTATACAAGACTGCTTATCCAGTATGGATGCCATGCAAATTGACCATTAAAATCTACCAAAACCATACAATCTTCAGTGAGTGAAATGCCCCACATGCAAGCTGTCTGACACCATTGCATAACATCTCCATTTAAAGCTAAACAAAACCCTCATTTACATGATTCAGTAACACTATAAATTAACAAGTCTCCCTCTGAGTACTGACCCCTTTTCCTAATGAGTACATGGGTAATTTGAGTATTTCTAATTGTTAAATACTACCAATCTAAGGCATTGGGTATTTTGTCTCTTTTTCAGAATTGTTCCTCTAAGTAGAACTGACACAGAAGGCACACAAAAGATTCACTTATTTAATGTTTTCATCCATGCAGCTTTTGCTGATAACATTTCAATCTGAACTACCTTGTTTTCTTTTAATTAATGCTCACTGGGGAAAACTTTCCCATTCAAAGTGACAGGATACATGGATGAGGTGTAAAGAAAACAGGAATAATGTCCTTGCCTCTGCTCTCAGAAGGAAATGCAAAAGCCTGAGAGTGCACAGGTACCCAGAGGCACACAGCCCTGGTCCGTACACACCACACTTTGCTCAGACACTCAAGTTAATCAGACTCTCAGTGAACACCCAGGCACGAGTCTGGATGCCTCCCTCCCTCCCTATTGCACAAAGGTAAGGATGACTTCTAACTTCATACAGTCTTTAAAAGAATTGACTAACAACAATTCAAAGTTTCCAAACTTAACATTTATGACACTAAACATTTAAGAAGATAAAACTGAACGTTGTGTTGATGGCCAAAGTTCCAGTCTGAATCATCCACATCCCAAGACAAGAGCATATTTCACAGCTGCATTTGTATCAGTTTCCTGGTCCTTCTACAGCAGCTCCCTACTGGAACATAGATCATCACTGACTCTCTTGGGGCTTCTGACCACTTTAAGAACTTGGCTGTGAGCAATCAGATGGAGATTAACAACTTTCCCAATGCACAGTTGGTGTTATGTACTATAAATTTATAAACGCGATTAAATTTATAAACTAAGTCAATGTTTTAAAAAAAAAAAAACATGACAAGTCAGAATGTTATAAAGCTTTTTGTAAAGAACTGTGATAACATCTTCCATGTACTTATTTCCTTACTTGCCTTACTACTCTTTGACCAACCTTCCCTTCACCAGACCTGTAGAAAAACAACTGGAGAATGAACATACTCATCCAACTGGGCAGTTATACCTCCCTTTCTTTTTAAAAGAAGCTCACAAAAAATAATTTACAGAGAAATCTGGTTAAGAAGCAAGAAGTCAGAAAGGTATTTGTAGTCAAACCAGGTAAGATGGGGAATATCAGAAAGAGAAAACAAATTAATAGATACAACCATCACTTCCCTGAAGCCTGTTGGCTACAGCAAGGGTCACCCAGGGTTGAGCAGAGCAAACAGCAAGCCCTCCTGCAAATTGAACCTTAGATTTAAACAGCCCTTTACTTCCTTTTGATAAGCTGAACATCAGAAGGCTGCGCATCCCTCACATCAGGCCATTGTCTCCAGCTTCCAAAAGGTCCCATGACTCTATCCCCCTTTTTTCTACATGCCCTGTTGTACTTGTCATTTATGGAAGTGTTTAGCTAATTTATTTAGCACTTGAGCAAAGACAGTGACCAACTTAACATGCATGCTAACAGCTTTGGTAAGTCTTACATTACTCTTGGTGAGTCACAGGCTGATTTGAAAATAAACTGAGACCACCGGAAGCCACACTCCATGTGCACCCTTACCACTGACCAAATTCTGAGCAGTGGCCCCACACAACTGGAGGCAATCAGTCTTCTTACACTTACATTTGATATTCACATCTTTCAGCAGAGGTGTGACTGATCCATTTGTTTGTTTCTAATATGGAGCTAAGCCGAGGTGTTTTGAGCAAACTGAAAGAAACCATTGCCTTTCTGCAGCTGGCTGTCTTGCTGCCATTCAGCTGTCCAGGTAGGACTGAGTTAATCCTGGTTAACTTAATGGGGGAGAGGGATTCAGTTCAACACTGGGACTCTTGCCATTTGCTATCAAATGCAGGACACCAGGAGCCAAGAATCTACTCAAGCCACTTGGCCTCCAGTGTGCCTCCTTCTGCCCATCACACTAAGTGAGAAAATGAGTAATTAAGTGTGAGGGTCAGCAGAGATCCTTGCTTGAGACAGAGCAATGAATAAATAGATGGGGGAGATGAGAATAAGGGGATCAGCAGACTTAGTTCTAACACACCATTTCTCTCCATTTTGAGGTCCAAACTGATGTAATCATTGTCAGATGCACAGAGGAAGCCCAAGGCCTTTCAAGTCTATAGTTTTTACTCAGATTAATCTAACCTATACATATTCAATATTGCCTTTCTCCCACCCCAAGGAAAATCACCCAATTTCTGTCTAGTTGAAAATTCTTTATGATGCAAAAAACCAAAATACTGAGAAAACTGTCAAGATTAGAAAATTCCTGCTGTTGAGATTGAGTTTAACCCTTTTTCTGCTGCAGGACTTCATCTGTGGAACATATACTCCAGAGATTCAAAAAATGCCTCCTCAGAGCTCACCAAGCAGAGGGAAAAAGGAAAGGGAACAGATGATTACTACTTCCAGAAGAAATAATGTAAGAAATGCATTGCACAGATGTTCAGTCTAAAGAATCCACAATTGGTACAATTTTAGGACCTGACTTCTAACCCCTACAAATCAATAGAGCCCCAGTGCTTCCAAAGGTGCTGGAGTGCTTTGTGCCAATTCAGCCACTTTATTCTCATGTCCCCCATGCATTTGTACCCTAAACACAGTTTGTTTTCCAGGAGAGAAGATGGAGAGCCACGAAGGTTAGCTTGGCCCCAAGGGTAAGACCACACAGTTCACTTCTTCTGAAGTGGCTGTTTTCCAGTAATCAACCTGTGACTTGCTGAAGGGGAAATCCTGCTCACTGCGAGCACAGCAGCACCAACAGCTGCTACTTCTCATGGGAATTTTACAGACAGAGTGCAAAGGAAAATTAAACTGTGCATTTATAACATAATGTGGAGTTCCGAAAGGAAAACTGGAACAAACCCTGTGTGGTCTAGGCTCTGCCTCAGTGTCATCCCAACATTTTCTTTGTAATGTGTAACACAGTCATTCACTTTGCTTCACTACCCACAAGAGAACAGACTAGAGCCTTTTCATAAAAACCATTCCCCATTAGGCAGCCAAATGGAACATATAGATTCAAAAAAAGACAGAATCACAACACATAGAAGTTTTGACCCTTTGTTCTTTCATTTCTCTCCTAACAAAACACTATAGCAAAACAACATGTTCAAGGGAACAACTTTCACCAGAACAAGCACAACCTGACTCCCTTTTGTTTTCCATCCCCTGTTCTGAATGGCCTCATGACAAAGACTGTTTCACTATTTTGCTACATAAATTGAAGCAAATCTATCAGCTTCTCAAAGGTTCTGGGGTGGCTACCGTATATTTAGACTTTCAAAGTTAATGTCGAATTTCATTCCATTTCTTTGAATTATTTCCAGCTAACTTGAATTCATTCATAGTCCGCAAAAGAATCCAGCTTTGGTGGGAAGATGCCAAGACACAAGAAATCCACCAAACTGCACCTCTTACAATTACTTCTCAGCCTATCATTGCCTTTTAAAGCAGATTTTACCCCAGAGATTTCAGGTGTCTACACTGACCCTTGAAGCACTGTCAATTAACAATATACATATACAAAAGTATAGGTCAAGCTAAAGATGATTCAAAATTGTCCAAAACCCAAATCCAATAGCAATAAAAACTGCTGTATGAAGTCCTCTCTTTCAATAAGACTTCAGATTTACCTACATCCCAAAAGCCCTCAAAAAAATCTGCTTTGCACTTTTCAAAATTCTCACTTGAAAGAACACTTTTCCAAGGGAAGGATCATTAAAACTAAAATTCTCCTTCCTTTCCTGGCAAAACCTAACGTTTGTGGTCACATTAATATTTACCTGTGGTAGACAAATCATCAAAAGAAAAAAAACACTTTAATCTGCCATTCAGTCTGACTAAAGCTTTATTTAGAAGAGCCTATGTTACAATCAATTACAGCACATCCTGCCTAATTACCTGGGAGTTGCTCTACAACAAAATACAATTCTATTACTAGAAATAATGGGCCTGGCTTTGGTTTGTGGATTACTGCAGCTGCAGCCAAGAGATGTCATAAATAATGTACCAGCAACTAAATCAAAACCTATCAAGAATTCACAGTGCATAACAAAAGTGAGGACAAAAAGTTAATGCTGGCATCCCCACTGCTCTTACACTGAGCGGTTCAGTGCAAACAAGACCAATGTTATCTTTCTGTACAGGTAATGAAGTGACTTAGGTGTCTAAGCAATTTCTAAAGAATTGAATTTACCCTGCTAATGATTTCAGCATTTCACACTGATTTTTGCATTCAGATAAATAAGGTAACTATTCTAAACAATTCACCATAGAACAGTCTATTTTATATTGTGAAAGCAGCAGAAAGGAACTTCCAGAAAACAGATAATCCCAGTTCTGCAAATAGAATGAAATAAAAAAATAATAATAATAATAAAAAAAAATCTGTGTCGCTTCACAGAGGAAAGAGATTGATTCACTTCATCATTGTGAAGCCAGTCCAATGGAGGGTCATTAAGATGCTGGGAATTGGAGCACACAAGGAATGGTTGAGGGAGCTGGGTTAGGTCATCCTAGGAAATGAGGCTAATGGAGAATCTCATTTCACTCAGCATCTAAAGAGAAGTTCTAAATAAGACAGGGTCAGAGTAGACAGTGAAAAGGCGATAGATGGCAAGCACAAACTGCAAGATGGGAAGTGCCAGCTGACATAAACCCTTGCAATGACAGCAGCAAAGCATTGCCCAGCAAAGCTGTGAGATTTCTGACCTGGACATTTTTCATAACTAGGCAGGATGAGGCCATGAGTGACCTGATTAACTTCTGCAGCAACTTCTGCTTTGAGCAGGGGTTGTACTTGATGTCCATTGTGCTCCCTTACAACTAAACCATTCTCTGCATGGATGCAATACAGTAGAAATTTGCCAGTAAAGCAGCAATATAAGTGACCAACTGGGTATCAGAAAACTTGTGTCCTAATCCCAGCCATAATAAACATGCTAAAGAAAAAAAAAAATTATTTTCATTATAATAACAGCACTGTGTATCTATTCCAAACAGGAATTAAAAAAAAAAATCATAAGAACTCAAGCATTTGGATGTACCAAGACTTCCAGTTAGCATGGAAATCACATATAATTTTATATTTCAATATTCACTCATATTTATTTATTGATGTACCTTACAAATGTTTACAAGCCTTTTGAGAAGCTAAGTCCTATTATCATTTTGAAAACCTTGGAACTCCAATCTTGCTTTTCACATACCTGGGCACATTAAGAGATCTCCTCTAACTGCGCCTGTTAAGAAAATGCTATGATAGGGCATGGTGTTTTATGAAGCATATTTGTAACACACTTTTCTGGTCTTTACACAATTAACTTTACTTCCTTCTTCAATTTTATTTAAAGATGATTCTTGGATGCTTTCCACTCTGGAATACCAGCAGATTCATACATTCCTCTGAAGCCACATGGAAAGCTGAGGCACGGGAGTTTTCA
Source organism: Onychostruthus taczanowskii (assembly GCF_017590055.1). Lineage (NCBI taxonomy): Eukaryota > Metazoa > Chordata > Aves > Passeriformes > Passeridae > Onychostruthus > Onychostruthus taczanowskii. The sequence goes on along the minus strand of NW_024499239.1, from coordinate 19,158,684 downwards.
CTCTAGGCTTACACACAGTGACAGAATGTGCTGCTCCTCCACAGTACAGAGGTTTAATCTTTACTGGTGCATCCCCCCCACTAGCACTGAGAATTCTGAATTGTACTGAAAGCTGCACCAAAATAGCACCAAGAGTTTAAGTATTATGCACCTGAATCACCATATATAACAAAACTCCATCACATGTATGTTTTGCTTCCAAATATTTTTAAATGGGGATAAAAAGTAAAATACTATTATTTTCCTAATTCTACCTGTCAGGCTAAAGAAAATTAAAAATTAATGAAACCCGAGAGACCAGTATTTAGCATAGAAGCTGCATAGGAGTAGGGTGAAAGGAGAGAAATCTCAAACTGTAGTCAGCATATTTCAGAACAGCACAACTTGATTTTTCCATTCTGTCCCAAAGAGACATTGCAAAATTAGGAACTGGATAGCATATGGTAAGAATTAAGATAAAACAATGATAAGTTCCCAAATTCTTGGAGGACACTAAAATTTAAAATAATTTTACTTTGAAGTCTTCAGAACAGCCAACAATCCTAAGGAAAGATCAACATTACAGAAAAGTATTCTAAATCATACAGAAAGCAGAAGCATACATCCCCTTCCTGCCAGAAAGGAAAGCTTGGAAGCCAGACTACCAAAAGGCTGAATGACATAGATGCTTTTGAATCCAATTGTTAAGTTTTTTTGATATTAAACAAGCATGTTTTACCACGTCTCTTTACTTGTTTCCCTAGCTTTTGCCCAGGGGTGGTTGTATTTCACAGATACTGTGATGTCTTTTTATCAAGGAGTGTAATTTGAGCTGCATGCACACACTTCAAGAAAAATTATATCTATTTGGTAAAGAAAGTACATACCAGATTTAAAAAAAAAAAAAACCCAAAAAACCCAATTTTTACTCACACAGATGCTTTTCAACAAACAGGTGATAAGAAGTATTGCCCCAAATGACAATTACAGATCCTATGATAGAAAGTTGGGATAAAATGTATTCACAGGTCACTGAAATATCTACAGTCTGTCAAAGCAAGTGTGAGGAGAAAGCCCTGCCATCAGAAGGTTATCAACTCTGGAACAGCCTCAAAAAACCAGGTTTGGAGCTGATGTGTTAGGCCAATACCAAAACTTACTTCACACCTCGCCTAAAAATCAGCTTCTCCGGTCTGGACTGAAGCAATCAGGCCCAGCAGTGACAAACCAGTTCTGTGAGAGAGAGAGGGTAACAGCCAGCCAAAAAAGGCCACTAGGAGAGAAAATCAGTGAGAAAGTGAAATATCCTTTTTGAAGGTTAGCTCAAGAATAGGTATTTGTTGAAACATAGTAACTTTCTATCCCTGTTCTATATGCAATAGAAGGAAAATACACCAAGGGAGAAATAGGGGGAGCCGAAGCAGGAGGGGACAAACTCAAATTACACATAATCCTCCCCCAAATAATTTTTTTTAAACTAGCTGGAATAGAGATTCAGTTGACTAACTGACATATTATCAGTCATCTTTTCAATGAGAGGCTGCAGGTACAAGGAGGAAAAGCTCTCAGCCAACATTCTGTATTACAGAAAGCCAAAAAAAATCAAGACATTTAAATCTTACTGTAAAATGTATTTCATTTTTGTCATCTACCCACACCCTCAAATTCTTCAGCATGTAATATTATATTTACATTTTAGAAACTGGCCTATATTGAGTTTTTAATTGTGCCGATTCTTACCAAATTAAAGCAGAGAAAGCTGCCTAGCAATACCAGGATCTTAATAAATAAGTTATGTGGGAAATATTGCCTTTGTTTTTTTCACACTGAAAAATATATTCCACACTGCAGAGATAATGAGGGTATAAAGCATTAACACTACATTTTTCTATACCATTCTGCATAATTAACCATGCAGCTGTTCATTCATTCAGTCCCAATAAGCAAATTAATTTGCAATCAGTTCACAGTGGATGCTCTGGAGCAGACTGCATGTACTGCAGAAGCAAGTGAAGCTGCTCACATTCCACACACCACATCCGTGCACAAGGTGCTCAACTCTAAGAGATACAACAGGGGGTTGCAAAACAGTATTTTCAAAGATCAGCTAGGCACTGTGTATTCAGCTGCCTCATTGGGAAAATATGGGTATTTTCAGGTGAGTCCCATGGTGTGTACGTGCTCTCTGATGGACTCCTGTCCTTCTCAAGCTCAAGCCAAAAACTTTAAGAACACAAACATTAAACATCCATAAACATTACAGCTCCTTCCTATTATTTGTATTAACGCAGCCCCAGCACTGATGGACATCCCACAGTCAGTTCTCCAAATTACCTATATTTCCAAGAACCAAAAGAGGAAGTGAGGAAAGGAGAGTAATGGCAGATTCTCAAAAAAGGCCACAGAATATGCTGGTGGAATGAAGGTGGAACCAGCAGCATCCCTAGCTGCTGAGTGGAATGTCACATGTACCTTATCACAAATTCCCTGACACCATGACTTCACCCTTTTCAGATTTTAAAAAATGTCCTATCCCAGGTTTTATACCTCATTCATCATCATGAAAATGCAATGAGCAATGAAACTAGCTTTGATTGTGGTTTCTCATTTATTTCATTTTGCAGAGTGGTAAAGGAAAGATTGATACATATATATAGATATAGAAAGAGACACAGAGAGAGAGAGAGAGGAAGAGATGGTGTCCTTCCCTCTGCCCCAGGTTATGGGCCCTGCATCTCCCTGCTGTGCCAGCCTGCTGACAATGGGAGTTAATGGATGACAATGCAGCAAAGCACTTCCAATTACCAAAACATTCGACAGCTCAACTGTTTTCATATGAACGTAGAGCAAGCATACCACAATAAAAACTCCAAGATTGCTGTTCTCAGTTTGCTCACATAGAAGCATGGATCATGGGCAAAACTTCCCTCTTTTATACAGGAAGGGAGGGCAAAAGAAAATCACAAGCCCCTTGGATGACTAATGCATAGAAAGACAGCATTTCCTGTTTCTCACCTTAAACCTGTCTGCTGAGGCTGGCAAGAAAGAGGATCGTTTATTGAAGGGAGGCTTATTCAATAAAATACCATGACAAAACTGAGGAAACACCAGCGAAGCAACTTTCCTATGCATCCTACTGCTACCAGCCTGCATGGGTCTTGGGAAGGAAAGAGCAATTCTGTTACATCAGTCTTGGCCAAACAGAGTCTACTTAAAACAAGAATCTGTGCTATAATTCCCACAAAATCTGCTGCACTAGTTAAAGGAATCAGAAATTCTATTACTTAGGCTCAAGTTACTCAAACAAGAGAAAAGGATTCTTAAGCCATTTAAAATAAATGGTTATTCTTCCCCAATAAATTGACTCACTCATTATGAGTTATATCTTGCAATGACTTAATTCATTTTCCAGAAGGAGGATTAAGGGGGAAAAAAAAATCCACCTGTAAAGCAGCAAAATTCTCATGCTCCGAGATGTATTTAACATGTTCAGCAGCCATGCTGCAATCAGCTTCAATAAGCACAAGTGTACTGCAGGAGCCCTTTCCTAACTAGATAAATCACAGCTTTCTAACTGGATCTTAATTCGCATGTCAGATATATTCTCAATGTGATCACAAGCTAGTGCAGAAACATGTTAACATTCAAAATAATCATCATCATCATTATTCCAGGTTCTTGAAGACATGGAAAAGTAGTTGTGACCAGCATTCTCATCTGTGACCAAGAGATATTCAGTAAAGGAATTTGGATAGACTTATTTGGTAGCTTTTACTTGCTTGTAGGATATATTTTTTTCTGTTCAGACCTTCATACATACTAAGACATCAAAACAATCTTTAAATGCTAATATGGCAACACAAACCAAAAAGTACCTGCTTCAGCTAAATCCCATGCACTGGAAAGCCTTTAAAAGACCTCTCCTTCAGAGGAGTCTACAGGTGACAACTCAGAGAACAGTCCCAAATATCCACAGTCAAATTTCATTCCTCTGTTGAATGGCCAAAAGCTCCAGCCAAAACATGGCAGGATGAGTGGAACACCAAGGTACCAAGGAGGTTACTGCCAACCCATTGTGCACCTTGGGCTCAGAAAGTCAATGGTAGGGCACATGTCCCTTAGAGCACACATGGCACCAGCAGCACCCTCTGTGCTCCTGAATCAATTCCACTACCCATCAAAAACATCAATAATCACCTCTTCAATATCTTGCACATTCCAAGGTTTGTCAAAGTATGTTTATTTAATTTCCTTTACCTTCTACATATTTTTCCTCCTGATACCCATAATAAACCATTGCTGAATTGCTGAAACCCACTACATCCACTTTTTAACTATGGTTTTACAGCACATTTTAAATTTCCCAAATAAATTTAAAATAAAGATTTTCCTGCACAATTCAACTCATAATACACTGTTGAGTATTAGCAAGACAATGAAAGTTGCAGAAAAGACAACGAAAGTCTTTGTAGTACTATTACATCAATATGGAAATATGATCAAAGAGAGCATAAAAAAATCTGTTGTTCAGTAGGAGAAAGAAAATTCTATTTGTAAGCCTCTTCAATGCTGCCCAAAACCTTTGCTCAGTGGAACAGGTGTAAATAAGGATATGAGCGCAGAAGAGCTGCACAGGTATAATTGAGGACACTCTATTTTGATTGCAGAACTTGCATTACTCATGATGATGCATTAGCTAGAGAAAGCACAGCTAGACATTAGACCCCAAGCTGAGTTCATTGGGCTAATAATTAGAAAGCCTTTTCTTTTTATTTTTTAACTTGGAAGGAGAAAATTTGATATGAAAATCACAGACTCAATAACTCCATCCCTCGGGGCCATTTTTACAAAGTCACTTTTCAAAGCAGAGCCACAATATATGGCCATCTGGAAGTGCAAGTTGTTGCAGAATACAGTTGCTCATTTTTTAAGCAGTACTTCATACAAAAAATTTCACTGGGGCACTGAACTGTATATTGGGGGTTTTTGTTTTCCTTTTAAAATTAATTTCAGGAAACAGCTGAAATGAGTTTCACCTACAAGTCCAAAGATTTTGGAAACAAATGTCCATATTCATTTTCACACATTCTGTGAGCCATCTGGAAATTTTACTTTCTTGAGCCATATGCCGTTCACTGTAACCACCTTAAAAGAATCTCCAGCTCTTTGTAGTCTGGATTTTAGCTTTAGTATAGGTCTGCACTCTGTAAATGCCCAAAGCCCCCTGCAGTCACTGTGCCCCAATTGCTCCTGATGGCCAGCAAGCTTGCACAAGTGAGCCTTGTCCTTGAATAGGTAGCTTGTTGTGGGAACAGACAGGAAGAGCAGTGCCACCACAGCCAGGATATTCCTGGCTCCTTGGGATTTGGCAAGCACGATGCTGTCTGTGAGGCTCTCCAGACTGTTCTCACCTCTACCTGCCCAGCCACTGATCTAGACTTTCAACCTCCCACAGCACTTCGACTTTTCTTCCCACTCAGTCTGCTTTTGGAGTAAAAAGTCCCAGAAAGCTCAGCTGGGATATCTAAAAATATTTAAGGATGTGGGGAAGTCTGTTTCTTCATTTAGTATTTCTTTAGTGATAACATGGGGCAAAACAACCCAACATCTCAGAAAACAGGGCTACCTAGCATTCATCTAGGGCTACCAACATCTAGGGCTACCTAGCATTCAGCAGGCAAAGCTAAGAGGATCCAACAGTGCAGTTAACATCAAGTGATGCCGTTTGTTTTGCTGTGGTGAAGCAGTAACAACATGGTGATGCCATTGGGAACAGTGGCAATTACACAGCAAGCCACTTTAGCATTACTCTATCATTACAGCTTGATAATATGCAATCAAAACGTTATTAGCAATCATCAGCAGCATCTATTATTCATTGCTTAGATCAAGCTAAGAAAGTGAAGGCTTTCTACCAGTAACAGGACTCTGAGCCAGTCTAAGCACAGAGTTGGAAGGTAATTCCATGGTCATATAGTGCTGAGTCACCATTGCAGAACCTTCAGCAATACTACCATCTCAGTTGTTCAATGTATAAAATTAAATAACAATAATCATCTATATTTCCAATATTATTAGGAATAATTAACTCAGATAAGTATTATCATTAATTTCATAGTGGTTACTAATTCAAAGTTAAATTATTTGATTGTAGAATTTAACATTTATATCTAAAGTTGCAGGCATTCAACAGATGAAAGCAGTTACCTGAGGTTGTAAAACATGTGCACCTACATATTTGTGCACAAATGAGTCCACAAAGCGTATGAAAACACACACTCAACCTAAATGGTCAGTTGGTTTCAGCTCCTTCATCATGTAAATATGCTAGATAAATATGTGTGAACTCTAACATTAACAGCTCTAGTATGTAAAGTATCATCTATGTATGTACAACTTGTTGCAATAATTTTAGTATTTGAATTCTCAGTTTTTTCATTATGCTAATGAGCTCTAACATGACAACCAACGTGTGTTCCCAATATGTACCACAGTTTGGAAACTCTAAAAGTAGACCTGAAAACAAAACTCTGTTCCTTCTCAAAAAGTTATTTTAGTTTATATCCAAGAGGCAACCAATGTTATCTCTATTTATTTCCCTACCTTATTTTGAGTAAAATAATTATACAATTTACACCTTCACAATTACTTAATAAGCAAATCAGGAAAGCATCAGAAATAGCTGACTAAAGAAGCACACTCTGGTATTTTTTAACAGCATACTACCATCAGGATTTTGTCTTCACCTCTTCAGTGCAACAAGACATGGCTGTTGCAAGTAAAAACCTTGTTAAGAATTTCATTACACAGCACTATTTTCCCTATTTATTCAACAATAAAATAATTCTAAGGTAATTCAAATTTAGGTTTCCCAAGCCTGTAACCTGACTTATGTGTGCAGACATAAGTTACCTACACAAACTGACAATGTTGTGCAGAGGTACAAAAAATGCATCATCAAGATCCACCCACACACCTTCATATAGAGTTTCCCCACCTAGACATGTACCTCTGACTGGTGCTTTTCACCACCATTTGCATCACTCTTAAAAGTCTGACTGCAGCTCCAAGGCCACTAAGAACAAACAAGGATCACTAGACCATCTTTTCTCATTCTTTGTTCCACTAAAGAAGGGGAAAAATTCTTTTGAGTGATGGGAGAAAAGGAAAGAGATGAAGTGGAAATATGTTTTAGAAGATGAAAGACGCAGTTTCAAGGAAGAAAATAACTGATAAACACCAAGGTAGGTTAATATTGACTGACCAGAAAGAGAAATTGGGATAATAACATTAAAAAATTATCCTAGTCAGAATTAATCAGTTTATAAAACTAGTTTATTTTCACTCAGTGACCAAGCCACATAATGACTTAGACAATATGATTTCTGGTATTATCTAGCCAGGCAAGATAGGAACCAAAACATTGGGCCAATTCAGGAAATAACTGGAGAGGGTCTGTTACCACTAGGGCACAGTAATAGATTAATGGCATTTCTTTGCTAATAAAAAAAAAAACCCTGTATTATTTTTCACACCTGTTTTACATCATATTTGTTTGATAACAGTAAGAAGAATGCAAAAGAGAATTAAACAAAAAAGGTGAAAAATATATACACTATTCATTCTGGGCAGGCTGCCAATGTGAATACACCCCAGCTCCACCAGCAAACATGGGTGACAACTGGTGAAGCTCCAACCATTTTACACAGGGAGAAACACAGACGTCCCTTGACTGTAAAGGGACTTCAGCTTCATTAGTTATTTAGTACAAATAGTGAGTTACATCTCAAAAGAGAGGGGCACTATTTTATACTTCTGCAATAGCTGATCTGATTTGCACTTGTCTAGATCCAAGCACTTCGTAACTCTTCCAGTTTGACTACTGTGTCTCTTCTACATCATGGAGGGCAGAGGTGGAGGAAGGAGGTGAGCCCAGAACATATCCAGGCATGGATCATCTAAGTAGTAACCCCTGGCCCAAGTGCTCATCTTAAGCACTCACTTCCTTTGAACTTTTCCACCCTGGTTTTAGAAAATCAGAATCATGGAATGGTTTGGTTTGGGTTGGAAGGGACCTGAAAGACCATCTAGTTCCAGCACCACTGGCATGGGCAGGGAACCTTCCACTAGACCAGGTGACTCAGAACCCATCCAGCCTGTCTGGTCAACAAGCCCCAGCCTCCATCCCCATCCCCGGCTCAGCAGGTTCTGGCATCATCACATCAAGGACTGAGCTCCCAGAGAGTCTCTTGACAAAGTAGACAGCCCAAGGCACACTGATGCCCAGACCCTGGGGCCGTGCCCTGTGAAATTACAAGACATACCCAAGCTGAGTCCCCCAAGGCCCCATCCCTGCTGCACTAAAGTGGAGCCATGGGCACGCAGCACATCCCCAAAGCCTGGACACCACTGAGAGCCCTGGGGACATCTGTGCCCAACCCTTGGGGCAGGACCTGACCTGTGCCAGTACCAAAGCAGCTAGTACATCTGTTCCTTGTAAGTAAAAAGGCACGATTTCCAGATGATGCACGCTAGTATCGATTTTATTTGAATGCAGTTCACACCAGTTCTTTACACCAGCTGTCAGCAAGGTCTGGATGACCTTGTTCTAAGTGTTTATGCTCTCCAAAGAAAGAAACATTATCTGAAGCCTGGTTTATGTTTATTTTAAAAGACCAAAGAGTTTATTTTGAAGAATCCAACTGAAAATGCTTGAAAGACTATGATAGATACTCTGAAGTATGAATTGGAAAACCTTAAATATATTGCATATGTTGTATGGGCCACTGACAAATTACAGGAAAGCAGTGTGTGCTTACGCAGTTGGGAGTATCCAAACTGTCATTTGGTTGTCTTATTTGCACAAGATGTTGGACAAAAATTAAAACAGAAACAAATGTGCAATAAATTTTGTGTCTTGTAAGTTTAAAGGATAGTTACAAATAAACTGTCATAACCCTAAAAAGGACAATCTCGAGCCAATGCTAAGCAGTCTCCATTTGATCTTACACTCTTTCCTGAATACCTCCTTCTTATGAGTAGAAATTTCTAGAAATACCCTTATTCTGCATGGACAATTGGCCCTGGCCAGACTGAGCACTATTCAGACACTGGTATGACAAGTTATTGCAGAAGCACTGTCACTGAAAAAACCCACACAGTTAAAACAATGCCACCTCTTTCAAAATAAGTAACAAGCCTGTTTTGCAGCATATCATGGAAACAGACTTTTCCCACTCCCTATTCCCTTACCCAGTCCTTTTCTTGGATTGTCTCTGTAAAGGTTCTTACACTCAGCTGAAGGCTGAGTCCCCATAAAAGCTCTTGGGACAGCATGAAGTTTGTAAGTACCTAAGCCACAAGATTTTAGAAAAACTATTTGTTTCTAGACCCAAATCTTATGAGCTACATTTGAATTTAACTCTGCTGTCATTTATTTCTACTGCTAGAGATAACCAGCAAAACTAGCAGAGCAAATACTGGTGGAATACTTGAACTTTTCAAATGTACATGATGGTCTAGTAAAAATTTGTTGTGGAAAATTTCATGCAATCTGTGCACACACAGGCAACAAGCATATTGGTATCTTAATTCACAAGTATTATGGGAATAAGTTTAGAAATTTATTTGGATTACTATTTATTCCCAGTTGTCATAAAACACAATATAACTACAACAATACAACCTACATTGCTGGTATACTTCATCCAGACAATCCTAACTACTTTCAAAGCAGGATTATTTACTAACCTCAGTACACTACTCCAGCAGCAAGAATTCCCAAAGGACACATCCCAACACAGTAGGCATTTCAAACTTTTTTAGTAAGTTTGATACAGAATTTCTAGGAAAAGGAAAAACATGGCAACTTGCAAAGTAGCATCAAGAATTTACCTTATATTCTCCATGATTCTTTGTTTCTACTGTTAAAATTCATTACAAACTCTAATTCAACAACAGGAAATGCATTCAAGGAAGAGAAGAAGTAGGAGCTGATAATCTGGATAATCTTACTACAGTAGCATCAGTCAGCTACCAACACAACCCAGCAGCAGTATGGAAAAAGAAGGGATGGATCTATTCCAAGAACAGCAGGAGGGAAGACTATAGAAAAAGCAGAGGACTTACCTCCACAAAGAGCTCTCCAGAACTTTCCCCATGTCAGTATGATAATACTTCGTAAGGATCAGGATCACCTAAAAGAAAAGGAGAATAAATAGATTTAAATATGTAAACTGATGTAAGAAATAGAAATGGGCAGCATGATTTTGGGAAAAATAAAAGTGAGGCTTCTAAAAATCTGAACAGCATTTCACCTCATTTTTAACTCTTAAGAGCTTTGCTTGTTAGCCTGGCTTTTTCATTTCTCTTTCTGGGAAGAGTGATTTCAGCACATGAAGTTTTCTGTAAACCTGGTGACTGTGAAAGATTCCCCATTTCACATAAGCAGTGGAGTTGGAATTGTCACATAAATACTACCACAACATGACATTCTTCAAGCAATCTTTATGACTTTCTGACTAGCAAAACCAACCTGGTTGCTAGTTTAAATTTAGGAGGCAACTCTACAGACACAATTATTTTTTTAATCCAAAGCGTTAAACAATGGTGATTAACTTTGATTATCCAGATTAAAAAAAAACAGGGGAAAAAAGAGCTCTGGCCTTCCTTACAAAATCAGCAATGCAACTTTCATAGCTATCACTTTTCATTTCTTGAAGAATCACTTTTTCCACTTCATGAACCAGCTCTGTGCTCAGTAAGTTACTCATCTACATTAGCAACAGCCAACAAAACACACAAGCAAATTTTATCCACAAAACATCTTCATTCTATGAAAAGAGTCAGTGAGAACTATTTTCCATCTGCTCAAAATGTGGCAAATTCACTGGCCAAATAATGTAAAGCACTAGTCCACAACCAGCGTATCAAGCTCAATACTATGGTTTATGTTTGGATCTTTTACAGGTTTCTTCCTCTTGCTGCCAGTCCATATCAGTGGCTCTTAGAGCCAATGCCCATGGCAATCCCAGAGAGGCAGAACAGGCTGGTCCCCTGCACAGCTGGAGGCTTTCTTTAATGTGGGGTCAACTCCAGTCTCCAACAGTTTGGGGCAAGCTGTTATTTAACTGGCACTGCTCTGCAGTGAAATCTACAGCAAACAGCAACTGTAGGTGGTCACTTTGATTATTCAGATAATTAAATATGCCAATGATACATTTATACTGCACTCTTTGTATGCTGGAGATTGTCAGAAAACAGAATTGCAGACTGATGTTATTACATGGAAATAATTCAGTGTTTTACAGAACTGAGATATAATAACCAGTCTCACTCAGGGTTAGCCAAACCTAATAAACTCACAACACATATTCCTGAATATATATTGATGTAAGCAAAAGTAGAAACAATCCATAATTCACAAGTATTATTCACTCCTATTCTCAAAAGAGTCACAGTCTATCAGATCACTTTTTTGGAATTTGATTATTTATAAAAATAAAAGTTTGGCTTAAAAAAAAGAAAAATAATAGGTTACTACAAGACTTGCAAAGCGAAGAGAAAGAACCATTTCCCAAAGGAAAGTGTATCTGTGGATGAGATTCCTGGCTACAGCCCAAGCACGTTCTACCAGGTCAGCTATTTATTGTATTGCCAGTGTCTTACCTGCAGCTTTTTCTGGTGCTTGCAGTTAAGGAAAAAAAAGAAAGTAACTTCACTATTGGGAGCATCTATTGGCTCCAATTATTAAGGAAAAAAGTCTCAGACTATGCCTTTCCAAACAAGTATAATCCCTCTTAAGTCACAAAAAACTGATCTGGAATTTATTATTTTAAGAGATACAAGAATGCATACTTGGTACATGGAAAAAAAAAAAAAAGCCTAAAAATACAAGAGATTATACTTTCTTTCCTTCCATTTATGCAGAAATGGAGGCTGAATCCTGAATTTGGTGAACCAACTTTCTTTATCCCTGTACATCCTAGAATTAGAAATTTTAAAATTCGGATAATTTTCAGCAACATGTGTTGGAGCTATCCTGCCACAGGCTAAGCCCAATGTTCCATTCCTGAATTAAACAGTTTAAAACCACACACAGAAAATCCTGTTGGGTCACCCTCAGTCTACCTGCTTTGAGCATAAACTGTATGGATGCCCCAACAAAGAACCTTCCAGAAAGGCCATTTCTGTAACTCAGCACCTGTCAGGAATGTTAAAGACTGCCAGGCTCGTGGTACTGCTGGCTAGCTGCAGTTCATCTGGGCATGCACACACCCAGCCAGAAAGCCACTGCTGTTCAACACACTCCAACTGACTGGCTTTCAGGTAACTGCAAACTGCAGTGGGGAGCAGCCGTAGGCAGTAAAACATCTTCTTGATGCTGCAGGACTGGTGCTTTAAACCGAGACAGAGCTCTGAAAAATAGATGTCAGTACTTCCCAATCTGACTGGTAAATTCGTGTAAAAATTTAAATAGCTTATTTTGCACTTTGGAAGTGGAGAGAATGACTTTGTAGGAAAAAACAAAGCCATAAGAAGCCATCTTTGAACTCTCAAACAACATTAGCAGATTCCTGTTACAACTTAAGAAGAATGAAGCTGCTGAGGGGCTGACCATTATGTCAACTTTGCCAGTGGATTTCATCCCAGTATCTGAATAATGGAGGCCAGCTATTTAACAGATTTTACAGCACAGTCCTTTAGACTGTGGATATCTTTTCAGGTGATCCTGAAAACAGGATCCAGGCTGACCATAATGGCAGTTTTTCTAAATTAATAGATGCAAAGAACACAAGGAATTATTTCACAATGAAAGCATAAAGGTCTTCAGGATCTCTGGATTCTACCCGTCATTTTTAAGAGCAGAAGCCTGTTTCACTGATTTCATTTTAATGAGACTCCATAATTATGAGCATTTTACAGGTTGGATTGAAGCCAGTGGTTCATACACATGGCTCTCCTAGTGAAAGTGCTTGGGTGGCCTGTGGCTGGGGAGAGGCACAGCAGCAGCTGAGCAGATATGATTCTTAACCAGCTCATACCACCATCAGTCATGGACAGCTGCAATAAATTTAACTTTTTGCTGTTATTATTTTACAGGTAAAATAAATGTAGGCAATGAAGGAGAATTAGATTTATCATATTTTTCACTTTAAGCTGGATTTATAGGACTATCTAGAAAACACTCTATCCAGACTTCCAGAGACTTGTGAATCCATTTTAAAGGATTTAAACTTAAATTCACACACAATTATTTGAGTTCCCTCCCAGAGTATGATAATGGAGGTGACAACAGTGATTACTGTTGTGTGCCAGGGACCAGTGAATACCTGATGGTGCTTCTGGACAAAAATAATGAAAGGGAAAAAAAGAAAGTGAAAACTTTGAGCTTTTATCACAAAATTGATACTCTGTTACCTGTTTCTTCACCAAAGCCTTTGGTAAAGGCCTCTCCATAAAGCCAGTATTTCTCTCTATGTGCTGTGGTATGGAAGATAAATCCCTTAGGATTCTAAGAATCAAATGCAATGTGCATTACAAGTTAGTTTCCATGGAAGAAATAACTAGCTCCAGTCAATTTCTCTGTGTTAGGCCTTCAGAAATTTCTCTATCTCATCCTTCCCCTCCTTTTTTGGTGCGGAGAGGGACAGTGGGGTGCACTGGAATTTTGATTCTCCCACATCATTCCCCTGCTCTCATAACTTCATTCCTGTCTGTGTGAATTCTCAGTAGTCACAGCTCAAAACTGTTCTGCAAACAAAGGAGTTGAAGCAGTTTTGATCCAAAATCCTTTCTGGATATAGACCTGTCTTCATGGGTGCACTGGGTTTTCAGTGAATGACAGACCAGGACAGCAAGTGGAAAATTCCACAGATATTAATCCCCATGAATAATAAAAGTTAGAATGATCTATGTTTATCCCCTCTCCTTTCCTGTTGCTCTCCTCTGAAAATGCTTTGCAGCAAGGCTGGGCTGAAGACAGCACAACTTGACTTTACAAGACACAATGTGCTTTTAATAATTTCCTAATAAAATTTTGGCTTTAAGAAGCCCATTTTAATCCTCTCTTTTCATCACCATGTCAGCTAAGAGGGCTGAGAAGGGAAAAAGGAATGAATTCTAGATCAATCACCTTTCCTGGTGTTTATATTTTATATTTCTGTGGAGGATTTCCTAAGATCCTGCTCTTTTTGATAAACATCAACTGTCAGAAAACTATTTTATTTTTTCCCGATGTTCCCTCCATGATGCTTTTTTTTCATGGACCATTCTTAACAACGATCTCTCTTTTTCTATCTACATGCAGATTCTTACAGATAATTTGTGATTTTAGGTCTTGGGGTTTTTTTAATCTATTCAGAAGTTTAATAGCAAAAAATCTCATACTTGCAAATGCACAGTTACAAGAATGATTGTGAGTTTTTGTCTTTTCTCAAGTTTTTAGACAGTGAGACCATGCTCTAAGTACTTCTGGGCAGCCAGAGCTACCAGGAAAATAAACTCCTCAGACAGATTCAAGTTTCTGCAAACTTTTTAGCATCTGCTTAATTTAATTCATGTGAATGAAACCACTGAAATCCAAAGAAGTGTTTATGAGAGCCACTTAATTCTCTGTATGACTGCAACATAAGATGCTGTTTTGCTCAAGAACAGAGCCTCACTCACCTTTTCAGCTATTTAACTATTCCACTGTACACCACAACTATTTTGGGGAGATCAAGAGGTTCTAGGCACATCCTATTAATTTTTCACTACCACTCCCTGTAATTCCAAAACTTTTTTGACACCTAATAATCAAAAGCTCTCTAACAAATTATAGGCAACCACCTACTGCTCCAATCCCTCAAGCCATTTCCACTTTTGCAGCAGCAGGCTCTTTAATCATCATGCTAAGAGCACTGTTAATTTTCACATCTCTTATTTAAAACAAAGATTCTTAAGAGAAAAATAAAATTCAGGAAATTATTAATATGAAGGTACATTACTGCAAGGCTATTATATGGACTAACATACTACTATTAATAACTACATAATAATTTGATTATGCTAGGAAAACTAAACAGAAAAAGGGCACTTAGGTTGACTCTGTTGCAGCACTATGATAAAAGGTAAAAAAGCAAACATTTAAACCATTACTTAAGCTATTAAGAATTCACTGTATAAGCTTCTACTCCTCTCTGGTAATAAAGTTCATAAAAGCAATACATGATTTAATATGAAATACTTAAAGAATTAGATTTCTATTTCTTCCAACTAAATTGTATTGGGAGACAAGAGGCCTTACAGTGTATGAAGTCACTGACTATACCAGTGCACTTGCATTAAACATTAGTAATAATTCCGTACAGCAAATTAATTCATAATTCAAAGTAAGACACAATAATGACTCAATTCCTGTTCTCCAAGAGGTATTTCCATCCACAAGATCTGAATAAGTGCATAGTCTTAAAAGCAGTGGTTGTGATTGCTTCCAGATTCAAGACCATTTTAAACATAGTACTTCACACATCGACCCTGAAAATATTCCTACAGAAAAGTAACTTTAAGATATCAAATAGATTTAATCCACTGTCTAGCACAGAACAGGATTATTCTCTGTTAGCTCTGTACAAACACAGAACACAAAGACAATCTACTGCCTTCAGGAGCCTACAGCTCAAGCACAGAACACAAGAAGTCTTCAACACCATCACCATCAACCATTACCAGCTCATGCCAGATTTTCAATGCAAGCTCCTAAGAAAATTACATTTCTGTGATGCCACTTTCTATGTATGACACTGTATGTAGGGGTTTGACTCCTCATCCCTACTTTTTAATTCTAAATCCAGTGACTGATTTCAATCATGTTTAACAAAGAAGTAGATAGCCATATGGCTGAAGTAGCCATACCAGTTTATAGCACAAGTCCATAGCACAGATGCATCTAGAACAGCAATAAACAAAAAAGTACAAAAAATATAAGAATGGGGAAGGCATATAAATAAAGATGCTTCCCAAATATGTTTTCCTTTCTTCAGTAATTTGTAACTCAGGCAGCTGGGTTGCTACTGCAGTTGTTAGCAGCTGGCTGCTGGATGAGCACAGGGTTATAAGTGGTACTGCCTGAACCAACCACACGAGAACAGAGACTCCTGTTGTGTAACTGTTAATGATCCCCAAAAATCGAAGCTTATGCAGAACCGGTCAGCCAATGTGGACTGCTGCTACTTCCACATATTCACATTGCTGCTCCTTTCTAGAACCATCAAGTGCAGGTCCAAAATTTCTGGGCAGGCTGTAGATGCAGAGCTTGCTCAAGGAAACAGGAGGGAAGTCAGTCTGAATTATTAGAATCAAATCTGCAGCTTTGGAAACTGTCTAACATTTTAACTTGTTGTTTAATTAAACTTCCTGTTCTTTTTCAAACAGCCCCAAACAATGTCACCTCTGACACAAAAATCTCCGGTTTTCTGCCACTGCCTTTTACTACACAAGCAGAGGAATTTTTAGGTTTAAATATTTAACATAGCATTTGATAAGTTCTTAAAACCACATTTGCAAACATGCCAAGAGAATAAATTTCTAAAGCATGAAGCAAGAATATTTTTTCCTGTCTCTCTAGTCCCCTAATTGTGATTCTTTTTTAAATATGGACTAGCTTTACTTAGCTTCCCTACTAATGTATTCTAAATTGAATTAGCAATCCTTCCTGCAGAACCAAACTTATTATGTGAATATTCTTATTCATTCCCATGAAAATTCAAGAGGAAGCGGCGCTAACAGCGAAAGACAGCACATGTAAAGCATCTTTAGTCTCTTCCAAATATTTCAGGAATTCAATATTATAAATAAGCTGTTTACCTCAGTCATCACTATTATACAGAAAAGTAAAATCAGATTATAAATGCAGTGTGTGAAATATTCCCAGTCTCTCATTTTGTGTTGCAGCCTAATAGTAAAATATAAAAATTGAAACTGAGCTTCTAATCTGCATCACTAAATGCTTTCTCAAGGCCAGAGCTTTTTTTTTTTTTTTAAAAAAAAAAAAAGAAAAGCATTTACATAGAAAAATAACTATGCTTCTTATTTTAAAAAAAATGGAATTATTATGCAAGACATATGGAAATAGCTATAGAGGAGGATACCACAAGCTGGGCAGAGCATTCCATTGACGCAGGGTTGTTGGCAGACGTGTCCATATTGGTTACTCTCCCTCACAGCTGCTCTGTCTTCACCAGAACCACAGGATTAAGTATCATTGTACCAAATAACAGCATATTTACCAGAGGTTTCATCAACCTACAATGACCTCAAAATAACATTTAATTATCTCTGAAATGGCTAATGGTGTTCAAATGAGACCTAATTGTCTATCATAAAAAGGCTTTATAAACACTGCACATGGAAGCAAGGACTTTGATGCTTCATGAAGAGAAGTCAAAGAACCACACTGTTTAATATCCTTCTTCATCATGAATAAAGGCTGAAATTTATATATTAACTGAATATTGTAGGTGTCTCAGTTTGTTCTGTATGAATGAGAAAGATAAACATGGGAACGTGGTCTACAGAGTGGAACATGGGCACACTCCTACATGAGAGGAGTTCTGCCAGGACAAACATGCTAAAGACCAAGGCAGTTCTATTACAGTGACAGAGTGATGCTGATTAATATTTCAGTCAGAAGACCAGAGACAAACCAGAGGCAGATGGAAAACTTGTTTCACACTTTAGTGATGTGGAGCATGTATATTGTGCTAATCAGCGTTTACATGGTCAGGGATACTTGAACTCCGCTTATTCCAAAGTCAAAATCAGGCTGGAAAATGACACAAAAAAGAGAGTGAAGAGGATTGAAAAAAAAAAAAAAAAAATTAAAAAAAAAAATCAGGTTGCCTAGTAAAGCAGGAATAACCCAAAACAGATCTGGGGCTGATACTTCAGATACTGTCTAACAAAAGTCCTCTAGTCCCTCAGCTTGATCACCTTTCCAGTGAGGAGTGCCTGGGTGCCTCTCCAAACAAGGACCATACCCTCTGCAGTTTCACATAGGGCCCAACACCACCCACTTTTCCTGGGTGGAAGTTGGTCTCTCTAGGACTGCCTTTCATTTTAACTGTTTCATCTTACTTACCTTGCTAAAATAATTAATTTCAGAAGTACCAACACACTGCCCCTAGCGTAATGTGAGAGGGAACCATTCCCACTCAAATGCCAAGCCTGCCTGCTCCCCATGGCCCCATTCACTATAAATTTGGAACACCTCAAATGGAATTAACAGAATTCAGCTACTGTAAAATACTGGGAATGAACCCCTTTGAGAAGAAGGATGAAAGCACATTTATCTTCAGCATTATTCCTGAAGCAGCAGAACTTCATATCCGTGCCAATGGAAAGGGCGTAAAGGAGCAGCGGGAACATCCAAGTGGGTTAGGAGACTATTAGAGAGGGCTTGGGAGCAGTTGGGAAAATTGGTCAGGGGCCAAATACGTCAAAGAAAACATTGGAAGCGACTGAGGGAGTGCTGGAAAGTTCTGCACATTCAGTCTGAAGCCAAACCAGGAGATTTCCAATCTGTGAGCAGTGAGTTTTTGCCAGCTTTTTGTGTTTCCTCACCCACCCTCTGCCCTAGGTGTCCATTACTTTAAGAGCCATGGGGACATAAAAAAGCTAAGTGGAATTACATAGCATTATCTGTGAAAAGGAACAGTTCTTTCACCACATCATTTTGGATCCCTCTTGTCATACAGACACTGTGCTTTAGTTTAACCACTATGAAGTATAATAACATAATAACTCATCTTAGAGCCAGGTTTCAAATTAGCCTCGCATTCCACTCTTAAACCTCTAATACATTTTAAATGACCCTCAGATCAAGTAGATACAAGCATGGAATGATTGTAGGCCCTGATAAATGAGATCTATATTTCTTTATTTTACTCCAGTAAAGACTTGGGTATTCAACAGATTCTTAGAGACAGTTTTTGCATGTCAGCATTTAATTGTCTGTAGCTAGAGCTGCAAAGCAGTTTCAGTCACAAACTCTTAATGTGAAATTCTTCCCCTTAAATACAGATATTTTTCATGGTTGCTCTCTCCCTGTGATCACAGATTGTTTTAGAAATATTCTAAGTACTTCTTTCTTCATGTTACGAGCACTACTCTTTTTTGTTTTCATGGATTTAAGGATAGATCCAATAGTTAAGCAGCACAAGAAGTGGAAGGAAAATATTTTAAATTTATGCCTAGAACTCTTCTGAAGAGTTACCTCTACACTTACAACCTTCTCATGGCTCTTTTCTGTAGAAATGTGGTCATTTCAGTCTTCTTGTGTCCTCTTAACATAATATTTATTTTACAGTTGAGAATGGAGACAGATGTGTCACCCTAGTTTATCCCAACTTTAGGACAGGAAAAGAGAGAGATGCCTCTAGAGATCAGTTTTGCCCATCTAGAAGTGAACAGTTCTTTGGAAGTACTTTGTTTCCTAGTGATTTATCATACTGAGAACCTACACTTCCAGCTTGACTCTCTCACAAAGACTGGGTGAACCCCTGTCTAAATAAGCTGCAGAAGTCTAGGCAGAGCAGAAAACATCATATAAAGTCAGAGCTGAGAAGCAGGATCAATAGATACATCTAAATTCCATATGCTAACCCTAAGGATCTTCTTTTCTGATCCATGATGTTCCCAGACCCAACTCCCACATCTCCCAAAGCTTTCAGGGTCCCAAGGCCCTTTCCCTTTTCACTCCTACCCACAACACACAGCAACACACCCACACATGGAGCCAGGAGATCTGCAGCAGTTGTGTGCTTCTGTACCACCAATGTCCTGACATGCAACAGAAACTGTGCCAGAGGCAACATCTTCAATATGGGAGTAATTCTTTTTTTCCCCTTACCTCCTTTTCCACCAAGGAATAAAAGAAAAACTAAGGAAAGAGTTGAAGAAATTTGTAAAATGATATCTATCATCTCAGAAAGTGCAGCAGACTAAATTTTTTAACTACTAAAAAACTCCATATTTCATTTCTTCAAAATGGTAGGTATGACCACGATATTCTTAATTCCAGGGATCTTTGCAACAGAACATTATACTATCAGACAGCTAAAACTTCTGTACAGTGTACATGACATTTACTGTTGTCCTCTATTATAGTGAGGATCTCTCTGGAACTGCTATTTATTTTCCAATCATTTTTCCTAATGAGTTTGTTCTATATTTGAATTACAAATGCCTGTCTCTATCTATATTTTATTTCTGAAACTTAGAGAATAGTGCTCTCTGTTTACCACTCAACAGACTTTTTCTTATGGAAATTAACTTATCCCAAAACAAAGAAAATCTGAACCTTTAAATTCTTGCAAATTGTTTTTCCTCAAGTTAGGGGTTTAACTGATGCCATGACAGAAAGACAGTAACAGCAAGAGCTCAGAAGATACAGTCCAAAACCAATGGCAGCTTTTCAGCTCAATGCTGTTTAGCAAATGGACCTATTTGTTGCACCCTCCTCCCCCTTCCATACCCATGCATTTACTCAGAGTCTGACTCAAAGTCTGAACCAATTAGAATCTGGATTAAGCCCATTCTAAACACAGGAAAAATAAATCAGATCTTGAAATGTCTTACAAGAAGAGAAGGACCCAGTTTTGATGAAACCTGCATTTGCAAGTCTCACACATTCTGTGCACAGGAAAAACAACCACATTGTATTTTCCACTAAATGCATGCAATTGTAGAAATGTCTGACTTTAAATGTCAAGTTATAATGGACATGAGACCACTGCAAGAGAATAGCTAGAGCTAAACTTAAAGATGCAAGCTTTTTCACCCTACAGTGTGAACTTACACTGCCAGAGGTATCTATAAAAAGACACTTCTTGAAGTAAAGTTCACTCACAATGTACAAGAGAAAGCAAGCAGAAGTAATGACTGGAAATTACCTCAGACCTATTGTCAATCCCTGATCAACTGCATTTGTTGTTATTTTTTAATACTGTATTTTGCAATATTTTTGTAAGATTAGAGGCCACAGGAAAAAATGCATCACCCATATGTCTAAAACAACATTCAATTACTTTCATTTCCCCACTTTGGAAGAAGAAATAGCTTTTCATCAGTAGAAATTATTTTCCAACCTCTCCCAATCCCATCATTGTCTTAGATAAGGCAGTAGGCCTGTATTTTTCAAAAGCAAATAGAAGAAAAAAGTACCTTTCAAGGCAGCCCAAGAAATAGCTGCAGAAGATTATTTTGCAGATGCAGTAAAATGAATAAAACATCTGTTCAAGACTACTCAGCCACCTCCTGAAGACAGAAGCATGTCAGAACTGACCAAGTTTTAGGGAGAAAAAAAATAATCCAAAAAAACTTCCCTGCCAATTCTTCAATGAATTGTCTTTTTTCCAAATAGAAGACCAGTGACATTTCTTTAGGATACATAGTGTTAATAAGGAAACAAAAGTTTATTTAAGCTAAAATTTGACTTTTAATACTCAGTTGTATGAATGGTAACTCAACGAAAATGTTTGTGCATGATACATGAAAAATACAGAGCAAAGTGGCTCAGGCTTTCTTTCTGTGACTTAAAATGAGCAAGAATCACACATCACATCAATTAATACAGCATCCTTATTACTGCTATGTGAAGAGAGAAATTACAAATGTTAAAGTTCAGTGCTGGGAGATTTTAGCTCAGTCCAGGGATTTTTTTACCTGTGTTCACAAACTGCCCAGCTCAGAGCACTACCCACAGACACCAAAGCAATTTCAGGGGCATTGATTCCATATCAGCAGGGAAAGACATCAAGTCCCCTCAATATTCCCTGGTCCAGAAAAGGTGAAAGAATTATTTAATCTCTGTGACAACAAACTGACAGCAATTTACCTGGGTTTTATTTTTTTTTTTCTTGCACCTTATGTATCCCTTCCCCAAATCACAACACAAACAGCCTGAAGTGCATTTCTCAGGAAGGAGACGTAATATGTACACCTTTTAACCAGCTGTGCTTATTAACTAAGTTACCAATAGATTATGATCCAAAAATAAAATTACCAACAGAAAGAAGAGATGCAGTTTATGGACATAAAGGTCAGGAGACTACAGTGAAGAAGTAGAAATTATCCAATATCTGGAAATAATGCAAGTCCTCCATTAATAAAATAAACAGGCAGTAAATGTGCTATCAGAGAAATGCATCTGCCAGGAAGGGGGAAGCAGATACTCAAACACACCAGTTCAGTTTCTTGGTTTCTATCTTAACTAAAGTAGTGCCTATTTTATCAGTGAATTAAGCTATTTGGAGATCTGTCAGTCCCTCAGAATTTTTACTCCTCAGTGCCTTAAAAAAATAGCTTAGAGAAACATGCAGGGTCTCTGATGACAGCTCAGGCAAGTTTTTGTTTTGGTTTTAGCATCCTGATACCTAGGGTTGTCCCTCCTTCCCTTCTTTTTATTTTTTTTATTTTCTCAGTGCAAAGAATACTAACAGTCTGTGGCTGTGCATGACTGGCTAATACAAAGACAGAAATCTGCAAACTTCAGTCCCAACTCCCCAGGCCCAGAAACAGCATTATGGATAATAAGAAGTGTAATCTGAATTTTGCAAAATAGATTTGTGTCCAAAATGAAGACTAATTGCTAATTCTTTCTTTTACTTAAAAAGAAAAAAGCAACTTACATACTCCTCCCCCCACAAATCAATGCATTATAGATACATTTCTCTGGATCTGTCTTTAATAATTAATTACCTTTCAACTCTGCAGTGACTCTCATGGTTATTTCACACTGATAGACCAGAGAAAAGGGTCCATCCCACTGCAGCTAGAAGAGAGATAAGAGCACGGACAAAAGCAAAAAGGAGGGGGAAGGTGGGAACTGGCGAGCTTCCACGACAGTTTGTTTATTTTAGTTTCAAAGATTATGAAAATTTTATTTTCAACACCAAAGGAAAAAGACAGAAGTAAAAAATTAAATGACTGCCTGGAGTTAAATGTTTCCTGCTTAGAATTGAGCTGCAAATCAGTAGAAATAGAAATAGATATTTCTGCAACTATAACCTTAATTCCAATAGTGTTCAATACAGTGAAATGTAACGGTCTTCATAGCAGGTAATGGCAGATAATCATCACAAAGCCAAACGTTTTCTGGCTAAATTCATAATGAATCCAAGAAGATAAAGGCTACAAAGTAAGTGTTTCTAGGGTGGTTTCTAATGCTTTCCTGAACTAAAACAGTATTTTTGCTTCCTGGCAGAGGTTCCAAAGGGAAGGACTTCCGTACTCAGGCATCTCAGACAGCCTGTAAGGCATGCTGTAGGTTAGCTTCTAGATTCTCTAAACTGCAGGTTCTAGCTCCTAAGATGTACCTGTAGTTTAGCTTACCCTGAAACTGTATTTTGTGTAAGATACGGTGATTGTTCCTGAAGGTTTATGTGTCAGAAACATTCTGATTTATTCCAACTGATTAATTTGATATTTTGCTCTTACACTGGGATGGGAAGACAGGGACAAAATTACCATAATCAAGATTGCCATGACTCAGGCATAAGGCGAAGATGGTCTCTCAAAGCAATGAGGCTGGAACAATTCTGAACAGTGGAAATGGCCCTCAAAAAGCACAAAACAGAATTATATTTCCTAAAAAGACTCCCTTTATAAAGAGGTGGTAAGCCAGAGATCCAGATCTTTGTGTGCATTATCTCAGGCTTGCCTCCTCCCAGGCTGTGGCTGTCCTCAGCTCCCTGAAGGAATATCAGTTTGTTGAGGGGTGCACGTGGGCAGGTGCGACTGCAACTGGAGCCAAGAACATGCTCAGGAGAAAAAGGGATCTTTTGTGACCTCCTGTAGAACGATATTCTGTGGTGTCAGGTAATTTTGTTGCTTTAGATTTGCAGCCATTATAAATACAAATAACCCTCCAGTGAAAGAAGAAAACTGAAGGCATCTCAGATGCTAAATCCAAAGCTAGAAAGGATCACCTGGTCCTCTCTGTCCATTCTCCTCTCCTCCTACACTTCCAGACCCAAATCCATATAAATCAGAAACATACTTAAAGCACAATGCACAAAATGCAGCTACCTACACTTTAAAAAATATAACTGCTCCTACCTCTTCCTCTAGCAATGAGTTCCACATTTATTTATGCAGCCAAGCAAGTAATGATGACTTATTTCTTGAGTAAATTTATCTACCTTCGATATTTATCTACAGGATCTTGTCATGTGCTTTTATAGAAGATTAAAAGACCTCTTCTAACAAATATATTTTCCATAAATAAGTACTTACTCACAGTAATCACATTGCTTTTTGACCTTTTCTCTTTGATAAGATTAATGACTGGCCTCCCTACAATTCACCTCATAAAGCTTATTTTTCAACATCTGGATGATTTTTTTGGGTCATCTCCCTATCCCTACCTCTCACCCCTTATCTTCAGAATATATCCTCCAGAATTGAGGATATTTCTGAGGTGACAATACCAGATCTGATCAGAAGCAGCTACCAAAGACAAAGCCAAGTTGATTTTCGTACTTGTTCTTGATATACCCTTTATGGCCAGCCCACAAACAGCTTTACAAGAACCTCACCACAGGTGATTCTGGGATAAGCCAGCATAGTGCTGCTATTGGAAAACTAACTTAAAACATGTTGTTCTTCTTTCCCTAAAAGCGAAAGCTCACATGGCAAGTATGCCTAATAAAATCAGGCCATGCAGAGGAGGGACTAAATGAATGTATATACATACAAAAATAATCAGCATTTTTTTCAACCAGCCCACTAGGTTCTCCCTGAGATTTCAAGAACATTCTAAGCCCAGACATAATTCATCTCTCAGACTCCAAAGAGCTGGTTTTAATCTGTCTCCTCTTGCTTAGCCTTAGGCTTTGTAGACCAACACCTACACCTCCAGCAATAATTATTCTAACTAGTCTGTGCTTCCCTGGGCTAATTGCAAGCAGAATTCAACTGATTTTCTGTAGAAGAGCAAGCAAGTTTGTCAAGAAAAAGTCCGCAGCTGGAGAGAAGGAGAAAAAAAATGAAAGCAAGAACATCTTCCAGGTTCAGTTCACAAATACATACATAGGAGAATATCAGCATCAAGAACAAACCTCCTGAGGTCTCTTTCCCATCAATTCAGTTGATTTACTCATTGAGGAAGCTATCCCCAAAAACCTTACACTGCCTTCAGGGTTGCTAATTCCCAAAGCAGCCTTCCATCCTGAAAGCCTTATATCTTTGCATGTAGAGCTCTCCATCTGTCTCCATAAAAGTGAATTTTTGAATTTTCATCTAATTAACCATTCCAGATTATGTTTGCAACAATCTCTGTTATTTTAGCAATTTTTTGTGCTATGTACAATTTATCAGCATATTCATGTCACTATCCATATTGGTGATTGAAAATATGGAAATACTGACTGGCACTGGATTCAGAACGAATGCTTAGAAACTAAGTTAATGCGCTTTCACAAAATTGTAAGTTATGTCCCCACTGCTTCCCCAAGGGAGATTTTCCCTCTTTCCTGGCACTTGCCCCAAATGGACAATTCCAGCCTGTGGAAAACATGCTCTGACTTCTGCAGCTAACAGACCTGCTGAGGATCGTAAACACCCAATATCCTTTTTTCATCACTAAGCCATCATTTGAATTCACAGCTTTTAAGGAAACACCATGTGTTTCAACTGTCATATTTACCCAACACTAAAAAAACCTACCAGGAAAAATAAATTTCATTCTCATCACGCAATGCGTTACATTCCTAATTGCAGAACTGGAAACAGTTAAAACCGGAAACTGTTCCCTGCATTACATCATGATTAGCACTAAAGTGGCTCCAGTGTTTCAGTGAGCAATGTGCCAAAAGACACTCTCACTCATCTCTCTGCAACTCGCTTCTTCGTTACCTCTCAAGGAAAATAAAGCTTTAGAATTCGTACTTAATACCAGCACTATAAGTGAGCACTCTCTTCTTTCAAACTGGGTTTCTTCTCTATCTGTTTTGGTTGGTCTTTGCCCTCAAAAATGGAATACAATGTGCAAAGGCAAAGATCTAAGTAACTCATCCTTCCTGGTTCCACTCAGCTTCTCATAACAAACCTGGCATATAAACGACATCCCCTCACATCCAGGTAGGTGTGGGGATCCTCTCATTGGTATTTATCATTCAGTAATTCCCTACAACAGCAACATACACAATCCAGAATACTGTATCCATCTTTGGGACCCTGCTGCAATGAAGACTGACAGCCTGGAGTGACTCCAGTAGAGGACCATGATGAGAGAGCTGAAACACATGTCAGAAAAGGAAAAGTAAGGTGGCACCATTTGTCCAGTGAAGAGAACACTAAGGCAGCACCTTCCACTTCCTAAAGAGAAGAGAGAGACAGACTCTTCCCAGGGTCTGAGAACAAGAGAAAGAAAACCACAAACTGGAGGGCAAATTCCAGGGGGACATAAAAAGAAAAATAATTGCATCCTGAGAGTAAGTTAGGTCACCCAGCGAGGCTGACAAATCTCTAACCTTGGTGTTCTCAAATCATACCTGAACCAGACAGACCCTTAACAGCTTCACCTCACTTTTGATATGAGCCCTACCTTGAGCAGGGAGCTGGGCCAGATGACCTCCAGATGTTCCTCCCAACCTCAATTACTCTGCAATTCCATGCCGTATGGATGGCTTAAATTAATCTCTTGTGTCTTAATATATTATGTGAATATAATATTTTAAGAGTTCTGTTGATCAAATTTCTAAGTCCAAAACTTTACAGGATGCCAAGTATATTTTAATACCATAACCACTTTCCTCACTTTGTAAAGAAGACAATTTTTTTCTATCCTTTTAATAATGACTTCATAAAAAGTTTTTGAATAATTTATAACTTACCAACTTTCTCCCTGCTGTTGCAGTTAGCTGTTATCACTATGATAAACACAGTAAAAAGTATTGGTTTTCTTAGATAAAGCAAGTTCAGACATAGGATTGCTACTCAGACTTAACAATCTCTAACTCAGTTTCTAGGCATAATTTGTGGTCAGAGTACTGAGTACATCACTAGGTTTCAGCTCTTCTTTGCCTTTGCTGTTTTCCTATCATTTTTCATTATCACATTATGGCAACAGTAACACTACAGCTACAATAACCTAAACCCATTGAATAATACTAAGAAGGTATATACTCACTAACGAGTACTATTCATAACAATCTCTTCCTCCACAAAAATTATTTTGTCTAATATGCCAATAGTTGTACTCAGTTGAGGTTGGATCAGATGATCCCACTGGGGCCCCTTCCAACCTACTCCTGAGAGTCTCTGATTTGGTGCCAGTCATTTTACAGGTTGGTGGCAGAGCTGGGATCAGAGCCAAGGACACCTCCTTTACCACTAGACCATGCAGACTTCACACATTTCAATGTTCTGTTCCAGATACTATAGATCATTTATATATATGGCTAAATAAATCAACAAATAACAACAAGCTTTAATATTTTGTGATATTAAACATTATGAATTCAGGGGTATTTGTTATACATGAGCAAGTATATTTTAAATTGTGATGCTCAGAGTTGAGCTAACAATTTTCCCCAGAGAAGGAACAAGAAAACCTCTCGTTGCTTTTCCAAAACACTGTTATATACACTCTTTGCAAAGGGGGGGCACTATATACCAATGATACACAAAAGATCTTCCAACAAACAGTCTATAAAATGTTTTAAAATAGTCTTGGTGAAACACTGCACTGAAATATAATGTCACATCATAGGTTGTCATTTTGGAGGTAAAACTATATGCTGTTGCAGTATGCCTTTCACTCAAATTCATAGAACTGAAAGGCAAGGGGAGAAAAGTAGTGGCAGGATGGCTCATTTGACAAAGTACCCTGTAGCAACCACATCAATTAGGTTTGCATAGATCTCCAAGTGTGAGGCAGTTAATGAAACACTGATCATTTTCCCCAACTCTAACTTAGACATGTTAATTAAAAATTAGAAGAAATCATCATCATATAAAATGAGTTCACGGAGAGAGAGTATAAAAATACCTACCAGGCAGTGCTCTGTACACGAGACTTCTTTTCAACACTAATTAAAATGGATATTTCTGCACATGCAAGTCTACCCAATGAAACGCAAATAATAGTGTGAGTTTAACATTTAATGATTTCTCTGTAAAGGAGAAGACTTTCATTTGGGAATGCTATAATTTACTCTGAGTAAGATCCATTTAATCATCATGTTTACTGCCTTCTTTTTCTGCTCACATTTCCTTTTTCTAGCCAGTCATGCAATTGGCAATTTAAGATTTAAATTGTGACCGCTTAAGACTTTATCTATTGCATTTCCCAACCCCTATTTTTATTTTCCTCCTTGTACCACAAACTAGCTAGCTGAAAATCTTCCCTAGCTGATAAAACGAGTCACTCACAGTACCAAATGAAACACTGATGCCTACAGCTTCACCCCACAGCAGAGGAATCACCCCCGGCAGCAGGGCGAGCTCATTTCAGCTGCACAACTGAAAAGGAGAGGGGTTGCAGAGAGCTTTGCAGAGGGAGGGGTGAGGCCAAGGCAAACAGGAATAAGGAGAAGAGGGAAACTACTCAGGAGGCACACACCCTGAACACAGACAATTCAGATCAAGCTCCTCTGATGGTGAATTTTCAGCCACAAGGAAGCCTCCTTCACTTAACTCCCCATGACCAGAGAATAGATACAATAATTCTTTGTTTTCCTCACACAGTCCTCAATTTGCTAAAACTTTGCAGTCTCCAAGACAAATGCTTTTTCTCCTCTAAGTAAAGCATTCGGCGGGATCAAACTCTGAAGCTGACTGAGATCTTAGGGAAATACACAGTGGTTAGCAAAATTAAAGGATGAAATATCAAGCACTCCATAAACAGCTAAAGCTAGGATTAAAACTACTACATTTTGTCAACTCTTTCTCCTGCCTGTCTCTTCCCAACTAGCCCTAGTTCCCAGTCCATGGAAATCACTTATTACACAAATCAGCTTCTCTTGGCTGTGCATTCACAAGCAAAGCTGCTAACTTAGAGGAGCCTATTTTTAGCCACGGTGCCTGGTTTCCCAGAGCGACCAGGGCTGTAGCTGCAAAGCATTTCTTTCACATCTCCTCCTGCAATGAGGTGCAGCAGCCGGAACGGGCAGCAGGGCTGCTGTGGGTGAGCAGGATCTGCCCTGAGCACTCACTTGCCTCCAAGATAGCATTAACTCCCTTGAACACATTTGTTTCAGTGAAAAATTTAACAGACTGCGAAGAGAAGACTAAATCTCTACCTGACATTTGTAACAAAATGATCACACAAACTTCTTTCTAATAAGATGTACATGAGCAGATGAGCAAGGGGAGATGAGTCACTTCTTTTTTTTGAGCCCAGAGATTTCTGTGAAGCCCATCCTGTCACTGCAGCAGAACTGGAAGGGTTCCAGGCTAGTAGCCCACTATGAAGAAGAAAGAAAATAATGGTGTATTGTGAAAACCACAATGGAGGCTAATGGCCAAATTGTCAACTGCTGTCTTAATCAGTGCTGCTAATTTAAAAAAAAAATTAAAAGGCCACTGCAAAAGTACTTTTTATTGTTAAACTGCGTATAAACACACAGAAAAGTACTCAGAACCTTTCAGAGCAAAAAGACGCATAGCTTAAGAGAAAACATAAGAGCAGTGCAGCTGCAGCCAGTGGCCACAGCTCATTGCAACAAGCGTGGACTTGTTCCGTTGTGTGAGCAATATTTTCCAAGCCTGAATGGCAACTTTCTCAAATACTCATCATAAACTTAAAATGACCCTTCCCCACCACCCTGTGCAGGGTGCTCCAAAGGGACAGAAATTTTGACCTTGGGAAACATGGAAACACAGACTTGTATTTAACAAGAGAAGTTTCATATATCAGTTGTCCCACAGAAGGGACAAGTTCACACAGCTCCCTACTGCACAAGACTTTCCCTCAACTCAAAAAGCTCTAAGCGTGCAGGATTCCCAGGATCTAAATCCCTGCCAGCCAACACTCTGAGACAGCCCAAAGGGGACTCAATTAGGAGGAAGCTTGTAATTCCAGCACAGAAACCATGATTCAGCAATGCACCCAGGCACATACCAAGTATTCATCAAATAAGGCCTCAACTTTCTAACACTCATTTTCTAAAGGACAATTGTGGTGCTGACCTAGAAAGCAGCAATTTTTTTCCAACCCAATTTTTATTCCTTTCATACAATGGGATAGAGAATGTCATTGATCAGCTGCAATTTAAAATTAAAGAAAAAAAACACACTGCAAAAAGTGGAGATTTTATCAGTTTATTTTTAAATTCTGATATTTCTCCTGTAAGAGTCAATTCTTTGAATGCAACTGAATTCTATTATGATAAAAAATAGTGCCATTCTATTGATGCTGGAGTAAGATTTGTTTTGTACAACACAAGAATTTCTTTGATGATCTCCAGTGTACCTGTAGCACCTTGGAAGCCCCCAATATCTCAAACCTATTTATAGTACTAACATATAATTGGATAAGCTGTGATATTGTTTCTGTAAGTATCAGAGCTGTCACGGGCTTGTATTTTAAAATAATTAAACAAAAAACAACAAAACCAAACACTCCATTTCAGCACCTAACTCTCATGCCACGAGGATGACTGTCTGTTCATGACCAATGAAATTCTGCTTTCAAGAATGTACCAGTGTGAAAGATAATACTTGCAGTTCGGATAAAATTCTTCCCACAAAATCAGAATTGTCTGGCCTGATTCTTATTGTTTTCATTCTCAACATATCCAGTCAGTGTTATATGAATATCTCCTGTCACATGAATGTGATCACTTATACAGTCCAGTGTGATGCATCAGAGTAAGTCCCTCTAGAGCATACATGAATATATAAAAAACCCTATACCTTGCTAAAGATGCATTTCTTTTTCTGAATCAAGTCATTTCACTTCAAACAGAAAATGTTGATGACTTGAAAATAAAACCTTTAATACAACATTCAGGACACTTATATATTACATTTTAAAATAATCTTAAATAATATGATTTATTTTACTGTTGTAACTGCAAAGCACTGTAGGTCACATTAGAAAAAATTAACAATAGCCTGTTTCCAACAGGAAAATGCCAGATATGTTAAAGCAAGAATTCTCCCCTTAGGATAACTTTGCAATAGTAAATAGCACCATGAAAAGGAAGCCCTCCTCTATTACTCCTTTAAAACCCATTTATTTCCTCAAGACAGTCAGTGTAGTTTTATTCCGGAAAATGAACTAATTTTGCAAAGAATAAGTCTTCAAATTTACACAAATTATCTGCACCAGTAAGATCTTGCTAACATCAATCTCACAGAGAAGACTTTTCAGCAACTTCTTCGTCCGACTGCAAAATTATCATCTGCTGGAACGATGCTTCATGGCAGCTGATCAGGATTTCAAAGTGAGAGTACTAACTAGCTGTAAACTATTAAACAGCTCTTAAAATTGCACAAATAACTTGCATGAATTTACAATCAGATTTTCCTCATAAATTGGTATATTGTGTTTTTGGGTTTTTTTTGGTAGAAAGACTTATTTCAAAGCATTCCTTTCTTTCACAGAAACGTATAGAAACCTATATATATAACACACTGCTAGACTACAAACATGGCCATTAAAACAGCAAATCATGTTGCTAATAACGTGAAGGGAAAACTCATTTTACTCTAATCCCCTTCTCCTACTGTGGAAAAAAAAAAAAACCAAAAAAAAAACCCAAACCAGGAAGAACCCAAAATAATAGTAAAAGATCCTTAAAATCTTAGAGCAAAGAAATAATAAGCATTCAGCACTATGCCTGATTGTGCTTCATCTGCAGTTGGTTTCATTTAGTGCCATTGCACCCGGGCAGCACATGGGTAGCCAGGCTCAGACTGCTCATTTTACATCTAAAACTAAGATGAGCAGAATCTGATTGCTGGTTAGGAAGAGCTGCAGCACTCACTGCGTTCAAACCTCTCTCACAGTAAGGTTTCCAAAGCAGTTGAGGAAACACAACCACTCAGTTTCTTTCAACATTTCACCAGCAGGTTTACATAAATAGCTGTTGAATCGTAGTTAGGCTGTTGTTTGACTCTACTGCAGAGCCACCCCTCGGGCTCCTAAAAAAACACCAAAGCACTGCTTCAGTATTAACTCAGCCTGACAGTTCAAATCTGACAAGCAAATGCTGAAAAGTTAATTTGCTATTGTCAAGCTTTATGTTGGCTGAGGTATTATCCGCCTGCACCACTCCAATCACCCCCATGGATCAGGTAACATCTGTCTTCCAGCATCAGGCACTGAGCCAGCACGGATTTCACGCTGTGCTGCCTGGCTAATTTGACAGCAGTGCTCCAGATCACACTTGGTCTGCTGGATGATAAAGGAGCACCTGGCCTGGGATTAGCAATCATGGAGCTGGACTCTCATTTCTGATTCACCCCAGCCTGGGAGAAGCAACAGTCTCCTGGGGAGGACCGAAGAACAGCATGAGAACCAGCACCTTCCTGCCTGTGGGATCGCACAGCCCAGGACCAGAGGGAAGAGGGTACACACAGCCATGCCCAGAGCCTGCAGGAAAACCTTCCCCCACAGCTGTGCACCAAGACAACCTCAGTCACAGGGATCTGAAGGCTGTCAGAGCTCATTCCCTGCTCTGCAACTCCAGCAGTCAGATTTCTCTTACCTAAAGTGGACAT
Organism: Onychostruthus taczanowskii; assembly: GCF_017590055.1. Classification (NCBI taxonomy): domain Eukaryota; kingdom Metazoa; phylum Chordata; class Aves; order Passeriformes; family Passeridae; genus Onychostruthus; species Onychostruthus taczanowskii. The sequence continues at coordinate 19,125,996 of NW_024499239.1, read as the reverse complement.
GGGGACAAAGAAACAGCCTCACAGCAACTGATCCACGCTGCACAGCCCCAGATGAGGGTGAATTGCTCCCCAGCCATCCTTGGCTGAGCAGAGGTGTACAGGTGTCATTCTGACCTGACCAGTCTGGGTCACACCGTGCTGCAAAATGCAGGCATATTTCAGAAGCCATCCGGGTTATTTCCCATTCAGTGGAAAACACTGAGACACTGTCAGTCTGGGATCTCATTCCTGAATCCAACTTAATGGTATTATAGGCTGATAAAAAAGATCCCTAACATTTAAATTTTCTTTTTCTAAAAGTCACCTAGGCAGGGAAAGCAACACTGAATCAATAACAAACTTATATGAATCATGAATGTGTGTAATGGGAGAAAGCAGAACCTCCATAGGGGATATAGGAAGCAAAAGTTTGGTGTAACTGTGATTGTTGTCACTCTTGCTTTCCCTGAGGACCAATTTCATTGAAAAATCTATTAACATTGGCAACAAGCAGAAAGTTTATAGCAACTGAAATTTAAGTTATTCCTGTTTACAGAGTATTTTGAGTAAAATCAATACCACAGCCATTCCCCTACAACTCACTGCTAAGGTGACTGCCCGTGACTTGTCCCCCAACAAGAAGTTTCTGCATCCACCTGCTTCCCATGGTACAGCAAGAAGGAGGGTGACCAAGCCACATTAAGTAATGCACTGATGAGCTAAGCAGCTTGTTAATATAAAGACTTACTCCTACTATGAAGTTTTTCACATTAGGACTACACAGTTTTTTGCTAGCAAGGAAATAAACTTCACCAATTTATTTACTTTAAATGAAATATATGCATCATCACTAGAAAAAAAAATCCTCAAAATTATTCTTGTGACTGCCAGACTGAAATCTTCCCTGTTCAGAGACATACATGAACTAAAGGAGCATCTCCCTTCTTTATAAATATACACTATTGCAGAGACCTGTAATATACAGTCGATGCTTATTTTTCTTCTTTTTAATTTTTTCAGTGAGGGGGAGAAACGTTTTTACCAGGATTGGTGTGTTATTATTCTTCTGATGGCCCACGTTTGCTTTTTTCCCCAGTAAACCTAAACAAAAAGCACAACTCTAAATGCTATTATGTAAATGAGATTAAGTGATTAAGCAGATGAGATACTAACACCAAGAAGTAATAAACTATAAATATCAAGAGACCAAGAAAGATGTACCAAATATATACAAAATACATTAAAAAATTGTAAGATAAGCTCTAGAAAAATGGAGACACAAGCCAGAAAATAACAAACTATTAAGAAAATTTGAAAGTTTTCTTACACTAAGAAAGAATGTATCAGATATCTTTAACCTACTGTTAGATAAAGAAATGTTCTCATTGTCAGAGCACTATTCAACTTGCTGCAAAACAAGCAAACTTGAGTGATTTTCTTCATGTACCACTAAGGATCATAGTGCTTTTAAAGCAACATAAAATTAAAATCAGATTTATTAAGTGTTCAGGGGACGTTAACATGAGGTAATGTAGGGGATCTGACATTTGTCCATTTGAGACAGCCCCATAACTGACCCCATGTCTCAGCAGTGCTCCCTCTGAACCCAGCCTGCCCTAACAACACTGCCTTCAGCTTTAGAAGCTCAGGGAAGCAGAGAAGAACTCCCTCATGGAGTACCACAATTCCCTAAAGAGACACCACCATAAGCCCCCCAAAAACAGGCAGGTTTTCATTCACTCTGGTGCCTGAGAAATGTAACTTCTCCACTCTCTACCCTGCACAATGTTTTTCGTCAGACAGCAAGACTTTACACACTCAAGCAAAACCCAACCCTACCCACAAGGGCTGCTGCAGAGGGGTCAGAACAACTCACACAGTGACAACCAGCTGCTGGTCACTGTAAAGTCAGGTCAATATGACAAAGGTGCAAACTGCTGACAACTCTGTCACTTCTGCCCAGCCATGGTCAGTCTCTTTAAGCTGCCAATTAACTGTCCTGGGTTATGGTTGCAGCTCCAGAGCACACTAAACTGAAATTTACTAGCTCAGATGCAGCAACAACTCATTTTTGCAGTTTCTCACCTAGGTTTTGTCTAGAAGCAGAGCAGAGGTATTTCATGTTCACAACTTGAGCTAATTAGCCTTTCCAAAATCCTGGGGGCTTAGAACAGTGGTTCAAGGGTCTTTAAACTGCACTCCAAGCTTACTGTGGACAACACATTATCCAAAGCCTACACCAACCTCCCAATACCCTGGATAATAGAGAAATGACTACAAGCATGATCTCTGACTTACAATGCAAGGATCTGATCACTACACCAAGTAATGAGAAAGGCTACCTGAGGCCTTTAAAGTGCTACAGTTTCTCAGAAGAGAAAATTAGATCAAACACAGGCACAAATACAATGCATGTAGCAATCCTGAGCTTTGCATGAAGAATTCACTTCCATTATCCATTTAGACACAGGCAACAATACTGATCAGACACACCAGTTCCAGGAAGGAAGAAAAAAAAAAAAACACGTGTGTATTCCCAATGCCAAGGCTTTGCTTCTGTTTCCAAGGTGCTGCATACAGCTACAGTCTCTGTTTAACCTTCTGTCATCCCTTTCTTGATGATTTTAATTTATATCATCTGATCTAAATTAAAAGCTTGTTAAATTATTTATTGGCTGCTTAGGCACTTTTTCTTTGGTTTCCATTCTGTTTATTCAACAGAGGCCTGAAAACAGTAAAAACAGTCCCAACAACAGTATCTGAGCACATCAGAGAAGTATACTAAGCAATGATTACAAACTACCATGTAACCTTTTTCAAGATTTCTCTTGGCCAGAATTCTGCATGCCACCAAGATTTTTAAGAGCTTTAATAAAACAGCACAAACCTAATCTGACCAGCATTTGCTTTTCAAAAGGTAAGCAGATGAAGCATGCCTGCTATAGGCAAAATAAGTTGATGAGCTTTGCAGTACTCCATATTGCAGACAAATATTGCACAGAAAGATACAAATGGCCACAGCCTACCACGTGCTGTCTCACATTAGAAGGTAGGGGTAGCCATCTCTTACTGCTGTATGAGACATTCTCCTTCAGCCAAAGGATTGCCCCCAATATAAAGGGGAGAGATGCTTCTGTGTTGACCTTCTGGGTTTTCCCCTTCATCTTAAGTCAGAGACCATTGATGTTAATATTCCTTATTGCTTAAACTTGTAACTGCATCACACCCTCTGCAATGGGTTCATGGGCTTTCCAGCACCTGAGATACGTCACGTAATCCAGGAAACCCACCTAGATAAATGATGTTTACTCTGCTGTTACCCTTGTGATTTATAACTATTCTGTCTTGCTTGGTAGCCTGGTAACCCTAGAAATGAAAGCAACCATTCTGATAAGGTTAAAAAAAAAAAAACCAAAAAAACCCAAAAACATAAGTTTCAGGGCACGATTCAGCAACTGAGAATACAATTTAAATAATAAAATTATTTTTCTCTTTGTCTCTTGTTTTTCTCTTTCCTTCCCTCTCTACCCCATTCCTCTCAAATACAACAAGAAGTCCCCTGGCCTCAGGATTTTTGCCAGGGGTTATACTCTTAAAGTCCTTTCAGAATACAGCCAAATCCCAGTGCATTCTCTGATGCTGGGAAACAGCATCACTTATCTATGACAGCATGATAACTCTGGATGTTTCCATCAAGGTGACAAAGATGCATTACTTAAATAAAAATTCATGTTCAAATTATCAACAAATGAAAGTTAATGATGGATCAAATTTGGCAGAACTATTCTAACATGTAACACAATTTGGTACCAAGCTATAAGATGTGAAATTTAAGTGATAAATGGTTGCTGAAGACCTTTTCAAGATAATTGACATGCTACAGTGCATTAATATTTCCTTCATTAGTATCCATCTGGAGCACTCATTTGTTGGCAGAAGGCCAAGTGCATTGTGTAGAAAATACCCCTACCACAAGAGTGTTCTACTTAAAAGACAAATGCCTTGGGAAACCAAATATTAGTCAGATAATATTAAGAGTCTGATTTTTCACCTTGGTTCTCCACTGTCATCTCTTTTTACATACATATCTTTTACAGAAATGATACTACCACACTCTGAATTATTTTCTAAGTGCTCAATTTTTTGTCTGAAACCAGGTATTTTGATATGAACATGACCTGAGTATCCCCTGCAGATCTTTTCACAGATCAAAAGCATAAAAATATTTTTAAAGGATAGATGACACTTGCTACGAAAGCCTAAGTCCATTGATTATTTTCAGAGTAAATCAGTTACAATTATCATCTTTTTCATCTGTTTTAAGAATTGTAGTTGTCCTCTTCCCTCTTCCTCTACTGTACAAGAAGTCTTGTTACAAAAGAGCATGGACTGGAATCACAGGTTCCTGGGGGCTGCATCCAGCCTGATGTTGCAATGATATTACCTCCTCTACATGTTTCCTGATAATTGCTCCACTTGAAAGCCAGCGTTCACTCTACATGAGTCTCAGTCTCACGCAGCCAACATCATCCACCTTTCAGCTCTTCTGGGCACTTATAGTTTGTCACAGTGACTTTGGCCATAAGATTCTCCCAGTAAATGCTTTCAGCAAGTTGTATTTGTCAGAGTCGTGAGAAGCACCACCAGGCTTCATGTGCCACGGTCAGTGTCACCTTGGAGCCCAACCCATGCACCTCCTAGTGCAGAGCCTCCCATCTTTATTTCAGCCCTGCCAGAGTCCTGCCCTGAGCTGTGTCATGGCTGTGCCTGGTCCCCATCCCAGTCCCTGATGGTCCCAGACCATACTTGGATCTCCTGCCTTGACTTTGCACCTGACTCAATATCTTTCCTGCAACTAGGGAAATACTCATTCTACATAATTTTTAATCCAGATGAAACTTTAAAAGCAAGGAAAAATTAAAAGCTTCCAAATTTTCAGACACTGGTTGACCTGCTTTTTCTACTTTGTTTTACAATATTCTTCAGTTTCGGAGAGGTGGTTACAGTACACACTTGCAGCTGAGGTGGAGAAACAGCACCCTCATGCAATTAATGTTAAAAAGCTAATAGAAATACTTTTAAACCAATCACTGGCAAAAAGTCAAATAAGTACAAAAGAGAGAGAAAAGATAAATCCTGTGGGTTCCCCTGAGCCAAACAAGCCTTGAATTCCCAGCATCAATAAAAAGAGCAGAAAAAGAAGAAAGAAATGCAATTGTCCCTTGTGTCATCATATAGAAGTTAAAAAGCACAAGACCCTTTTCACCCTGCACAATCACAGTTCACTTCTCTTTGAAAAGATCTAAAGATCTTTTGAGAGATTAAAATACATCTATTTTCTGCTATTACAACCACAGGACAGTGATCCTTGTATGGATTTTATGCCCACACGCAGGCAGCTGAAAAAGACAGCAATGTAAGCAGCTGCTAACCGAGAACTGTAGCACAAATAAAAAGAAGACAACACCACAGGCTAAGCTTCTGGAGCCACAGCAAATAACTGTTAATGGTGTGGTGCAGGTAATGCTTTGGGACCCACCTGCTGCCAACAAGCTCAGCCACAGAAACTTTCTTCCTAAGGAAAAGGAGCAGGAGAAGCCAAGTTTTTTCTATCACCAATCCAAAACATTATATATGGATTTCAAGGGAATCATAATAGAATAAATCTGGAGTATCCTGGAGAAGAGGGTTTTAGCATAGGAGACTTAATTACTTTTACCAAAGAAAGAAATTTTTTTTCCCCGCAAGAAAACAGAACAGAACTAATGGCCTGGGAGAAAAAGCTAAACAAGCAGGCAAGTGGAAATGCAAACCAAGATTATCTTAAATGCACATGGGACAGAATTCAGAAGAGTAGGAATGTTGCTGAACAAACAGCATAAATCCACCATACTAGAGAGCCACTCAAGGGACAAAAATCAGAAGAGAGCCTAAATTAGAAAGAAAAGGGGGTAGAATAGCACATATACAAATGAGGAAGACATTCATAAAGAGCTAATTATACATTCCTTCTCAGTTATACAATCACTATTGCCAACCTGTTTAATTCTGTGAAATCATAATTCATCCTAGGATCCACACGCATCCATCTTCATTTCCTGTTTCTCCTTCAGTTTTAGCATGTATTACCACCCAAAATACAAATACATCACTTGCTTTCCAGCCACATGGATCTCTTCCTGACTTTCCTGAATGTTGTCTATGCACACCTTCCACACACAGTTTTTGTCCATTTGGATATCCAATAAGCTCATCTGGAACCTATGCAGTAATGACTTTTTTTCCTGCTGCTTAGAAATTCCAGCAGTCTACATGGTCCCACAGGTTTTTCAGGATGTGATCTATATCAGAAACAGCATGATTCATCTGTACGAGTGACTCCTGACCAGAAAGGCATTTAGCAATACAGACATTTGAACTGAGGCTACTTGGGCCTGCACATCTCACAAAATATACCAAATTCTGCATAAACTTATGATCAAGGTTACAGTGGCCATGGTATTTTGTGGGAAGAACAAAATTCAGAGGGACTGAGGTATCATAATCAACAAGAGTCCTGCATCAAGAGAGTAACAGATCAAATGGACACCCATCTCTGATCAGAGCAGCCCTCACAGGGATGTACACTGAGAAGGGGAAGCAATATAGAGCAGCACAGTGACAACTCCGCAAAAAGATCCTAAACCTTACAGAAAATTCAACCATCACACAAACTTGGTCATAGGTAGATAAAGGGAATATTGATCAGCTATCACTGTTTTAGGATTTCTTTCTATTACACGTATCACAGAACAGCAAACTGTCTCAGTCAGGGTTCAGTCCCCATTAAGTCACCTTATGGAGACCTGGCCCAACTGGACTTCGCATACTGGTTTTCAGTAGTATCGTGGCTGACAAGCTGTTTTTCCTAAGTGTTTAAATTTCACTTGGTTAAGTGCAGCTGTTCTTGATTTCATCAAGGTGAAGAGCCTGTGCTTCTCTAGCTTAGTGATCCATTAAAAAAATTAATATAAATTTTGTAAGGCTTTGATAGAGCAATGTTCAGTGAGGGTACCAATAAGGCAGAAGGAATCTTCATTAGTCCTATGGGGGAAAGGCATATATTTATTCTGGTTTCCATCACACAGTGGAAAAAATAGACCAACAATATAGGAATTCCAGTCCTTGAGCAAGAGCATCTGTAAAATCAAAGAGTGAAATAGGGGAAATGGGTAAAGAAGATTAAAAGGCCTCATGTACCTCTGAAGTACAATAATTTGAGACAGGAAATTGGTATCACTATAGCAACCAACGTAGTATCACGAATGGCTGAAAGGAATTTTTAAAGCCTACAGCGGTGGGAAACTGGATGTTTGGGACATTAAAGGAACATTTTATTTACAGTTAAGCATTTAAAGAAACAAATCAGTCATATGGTACACTGTATTTCTAATAATTTTTTCCTCAAACTTGGCATTATGAAGTTTTGTTACATCTAATTAGTAAGAAGTCTGATTACAGTTCACAGATGGTGAAGTCTTTAACAGGAATACAAAAAGACTACTTTTAATCAGTCAGCATCTTACTTTGGTAAGTCTGCAGGCACAATATCCAGATGTAAATAAAATTTAAAGTGCTGAAATATTTCCCATGAGGGAATGGCTGGCAGGAGCTATCAAGTAACAAAAGCTTGCAGTAATAGGACCAAATTTATATGGAACTCCAGTGGGAGAGTGTGGAAAGATGGCTTGGGGTAAAATTAGAAGAAACTGAGAAGTTGTATTCACATCCTAACAAAAGTTACAACACTACGGAAATTATAGGATAAAATGCAGCTGCTGCTCCCTGAATGGAATGCATTTGGCTGCTCAAAACCTCTGCCATGATGCTTCCCCATACGCAGAACCTGCAAGCACAGCATCTGCTAAGGGGGATGAATGCAGGGGGGAGCAGAGCAGAAGCACCACTGCCAGGCTCTTCTGAAATCCTTGCTGGGAGGGGAACCCGATGGTAGCTGATAACAACACAGTGCCTCGCAGCCAGGGGAGATGGGGGAAGATGTCCTGCTGCTGAGCCAGCAAGTCGGGGCTGAAATTGCTCTCCTCAGATGAACTTGGTTCATTAAAATCTAATTGTAATACTAACACACACATCCATCACAAAGTACAAGGTACAAACCACCTCTCATGGAGTATGCACTCTGAATTTATTGACTATAGGAGTAAAGTGAGAGAACTTTGCACCAATCAGTAACAAAGGTGTGTGTGCCTAGAGTCACTCAAGCTCCACCTAAACAAACAAATAGTACAAAAGTTGAGAATTGGGAAAAGTCAGGGAAGACTCCATCATAACTGTTGGGATCAGTCAATGGGCTTTATTCTCCTCTCCCTCATAGAGACATCTATTGGTTAAGAACCCTACTGTGTGGATGCAGAATACTCTTAATGGGGATTAGAGTTTGCCTGTGTATTACTTTGAATATGCTTTTACATTCAGACACTATCACCAGCAATCCTTGAAACTTCACCTGTCACAATTTTATATTTATTAAGTGTTATTCCATAAGCTGTTGGTGTGAGTCCTTCATGGGCATCAATAGTTGCCAGCAGTGGGCAACAGTCAAATAAGGTTGAGGACCCACTGAGAGGTCTCCCTTTTGCTGTTGTAGTGCCCCTAAGTTGGTCAAACCCCTCTCTGCTCCAGCAGCATGCTCAGCCCTTGTAGAAAGGGCTCAGTAACACAACACCAACCTGAACGATTGGGCACAAGGGACTCGGCTTTCCTGGGGCACCAACAAACCAAACACTAAGGACTGAAGAAATCTCCCCACACTAAGGATCAAGGAAAACACCCCTTCTCATGTGACAGAGGTATATACAGGTATGTCCTGTGCACAATGTGTTGGAAATTGCTCTTCCAAACCACCGGCAAGAGAGGTGAGATACAATTTCTCCTGTCAGTCAATTCCCAGTTAGCGATGGAAGTCCTATCCAAGAAAACAATGACAAGATTCTAACAACATGCTGGGAGTTCAGAAGAGTTGTGACAAAAGAAAAAAAAATTAAAAAGGGGGAAATAACTGATTTTCAAATTGTGAGACAGGATGAAAGCATTCTGAAAGCATGTAAAAATAAATAGGAATGCCAGGCAAGACAGTCAGCATGGTTAGTCTGGCAAGTAGTATGGAGACCTGCATCTCCTCTGTAGTTATTGTGTATATTCTGCTCTTTGTTTAAGTGGAATTATTCAAAAGCAAATATTTCTTCAGAAGATAGTGAACCTACTAAAGTTTGGTACAAGCCTGGTTTAAGCTGTCCCCTGAGCTTTACCAGACCATTAGCTTTCATGATGATACTGCACAACAGGTCTCTTATAAAACCCACAGTGCCAGATGTGCACAAACACCAAGCCCAAAAGATCCCCACCTCAAAGATAAGTCTAGATAAGCCCATATAAAGTGTATATACAGCAGATTAACCAATACTAGAGGACTCTAGAGCCAGAGTGCCTAACCCATGAACTGAGGTGGCATAGAAAAGAAATTTATTTCACATAGGCAGAAATAACTTAAAATCACTCAGTCTTTGCTTGGTGAAAAAAATGTCCTTTTTCAGACACAGTAACTTCTGCAGAAATGCCAAGGCAACCTTTCCATACTGGCTAAGAAAAAAGGCACCAAAGGCACAGCAGCTCTTGTTCACTGCATTCACAGGCCCAGGGAAGCCACCACCTGTATATCCACACGGAAAATACGAAACATCTACGGATCCAATTGGCAAAAGGAGACAGGAGCACCCAAAGTGTGATGACAGGCTTCTTCCTCATTCTACAAGCAATTACTCCAGCATGCTAATGGTCTGAAAAAAACAAAGCACCCTTCTAGAAGACTAATCTCAAAATCAAATATTGAGTCCAGCTGTGACATGAAAAAGCAGCATTCACCAGGTCGCCTTAGAATTTTGATCAGCCAAAGAAAGTGCAAACCTGAACAAAAAAAGAAAAAATTCTCTAAGACTCTAAACACCAGAATGGGGAGCCAAGGGGATAATCTCACCAAAATCAAGCAATAATGGAAATTCTTCATAGTAAAGAGCAAAAGGAAGTGGTTCAAAAAAATCCCAGTTTGCCTAGAATTTTGCCAACTGTACTTCTCCATGCTTACCAAATGTAGAAAGCTGACAGGATCAGGCAACAGCAGCATTTCCTGCTACAGAAAATGTTTTTAATAACAGAAAAGACAGGTTTACAACTGACAGACAGAATCTGATTAATTTCTTTGTATGCAGCCCTTATAATATTAACAGAAGGAAGCCTTTAATTAATATAGTAAGGCTTTAAAAATAAACAAACAAACAGAACCCGCAAAACCAGGGCGGACATTTCTGCCACTGCCAAGAAGATTTTGAATGATGCATTCAGATGAGACTTTTGTGAGCTAGGTTTTGTAGCAATTAAAAAGTCTGAAATGAAAAGGAAAAAAAGAAGAAAGACGCTAAGATCAAAAGCTGGCAAAGAATCTGTGAGAAAAGGTGTTTTTGCAAAACCTGCAGCCATGAGACACGTCACATTGTTAAGCTTGCAAAACCCAAGACAGTACTGAAATAATTTCCTATACTCTTGCTTATGGTATTTTCTTAGAGCACCAAGTATCTTTTATTATCATTATGACTAGCATGACTGCAACTTGATAATAATCATTATCCAGAACCCAGGATTCCAGGCAGGAGAACACAGAAAGCTGCAGAAAGTATTCAGAATCCATTTTAAAATGGGCATTTTTTGGCTAAGATGTGGTGAGAAGGATTTGCCCTTTTACTGTCTGAGTTGTCAGAAAATTCATAAGAGCAATAAGAAATTAAGTGCTTCAATTTTAATGTGCTGGTTTGATTATAAAAATAGGATAAGTAACAGAAAACCCAGCATTTTGATCACTACATATTTACCACACCTGATGCCTGAATAAATCTGATAGCATGATCACATATTTTAGGATTCCCGTAAATATTCCTAATCCCTAAGAACTTTAGGTTATGGAAATGGTATATAACTTGCAAGACACCTAACCCCAGAGATAAATGATAATCAAAGCTGTTCCAGCAGGAGCCTGCTACAAGATTAGACCTTCCAGCTATTCTTTCTCCTGATCACAAAATCACAGACTGGTTTGGGCTGAAAGGGACCTTAAAGGTCATCTCATTCCAACTCCCCTTCTACAACAACAGGTTGCCCATAGCCCTATCCAAACTGACCTTGAACATTTCCAGGGATGACTTCCATTTACTTTAACAGAACTCTGCATTTTCACTATAAGTAAATGCAAAGCTTAGTGACCAATCAAGCAATAAGATTTTTTTTTTTAAGAAAGACTCAAAGAATATTTTTCAAATTTAATCAGCGTGCATCCATTTTTACTTCAACTGTGAGTCACATTCCATTACTGAAATGAGAATTTTAATAAGGTTACTATTTTGCTTCTGTCTCATTAGTTTTATTACTAATTGCAATGATTTATATCTATTGTAAATATTACTATAAGGTACATACTCCAGGGTTACATTCAGGCCAAACTGTGATTAAAATCTACATTTTATTACATTTAATTGTGTTTCTCTGACACATGGTTCAGCTATCAGATCTACAGGAGATGTGCTTGGTCTTGAATTACTTGCATAGAGCTGCTAAGGAATTTAAGTAAATTAAAGATTCTCCTTTCCCCTGGAAACACAGAGATGTACTACAATAGTAAAATTAGTCCCAGCTGCTTACTCTGTATTGCAAGGTGTAGTGGGAGATGCAGAATCTGGACAAGTCATTAGAAATAGGAGGTAAGACTTTCATCCCTTTTTTTCAGGGGAAGAAGAAAAATGAGGGGAAATTAGCTCAGGGTTTTGTGACTCTGCAGTACCCCTCATTCACAATTTCACAGATAAAGTTCACCACTTTTGCAACAAGCTAGGCAGAAAGACTGCAAACTCTAAAGTTAAGAACCCACTACACCTGCATTAAGAAGGGAAATTGAGGAAAAACAAGGCCAGCCTTAGCAGGATACTTACTGACAGCATGGACTCTGAAAAGATCATGTCAACCCTTCCAACCTGCAGACTGAGACTAACCCAAACCAAAACAGAGTGTTCTCCTCAGCAGTAAGATGACAAAGCTACTCTGGTTTGTTCTTGTAATGACTATCTTTCATTTCCAGCAACTGAACTTTGCCCATGAAAATCCCCAAGAGGTGTGGGTTCTCTGTATAAGAAAAAAATCTGCACAGCAATTTCTCCAGATACACTCAGAACATGAAAGCTCTATGGATTTAAGTAAACACATGAAGAAGCCAGCAAGAGGGAATAAATAGCCCTTACACCTATATCTAGTATATTTCTTTTTTTTCCTCCCAGAAAAGGTACATTCAAAACAAAACAAAAAATAATAACAAAAACAAAACCACACACACACCAAAAAAAACCCTAAAAAAACCCCACAAAACCAACAACACAGCATTTTCACATGTCAGAAATGTCAGAAACATTTTCACAAAAGATGATTAACACATTTGAACTGGATCTCTATTCAACCTTTATGCACATTTCAAATATTTCTTTCACTACCAGTTGAATACAAAGCTGCTGCTGTACAAATTGCTCTTTTACTTCATGGAACATGAAGCCTAATAAAATCCTCCTGTTAAAGTTTTGCCTCCCAATTAAAAAGAGGGATTAGTGCTCTCAAGCAAAAACCAAGAAACCTTTTCTTTGAGTTCCAGATCATGAGATTTGTTTTCTATCTCAGAAGAAATGGATGCCAATAACCTTGATCCCTGTTGATAAGAACCTGAGAGGAACTTGCATTAAAGATATTCCCATCAGAGCATTTACTTCACAGCTGAAATGAGAAGCACTGAAGGCCAGCAGGAAAAGCTGTCTCTCCTGGGCCAGTTGGGATGACAGAAGCTATCAATGTGCACGAGCTGTTTGTATGGTTTCAATATTTCTCATTCAAAGGAGTCAAGATCTCCATCCCCCGTGTAGAGGCTGAGCGCACTGAGTGTCCAAAATAAAACCAACAGGAGGAGGAGGTCTCCTTGCACGTGCAGGAAACACAGTGTTCAGCCAACCAGGGAAAAAGAATAGCAGTTCCAAAAAACCTCCCAAAGCTTCCCATTTCACCTAAATTCTTGCAAATATTATAGTTCCACATCAATAAAATGCAATCAGAAATTTTAAGTGATTCTTTCTCTGTGTGTATATACATATATATATACACACGCGTATACATATATAAAGCCTTACAAGTAAAAATAAAAACAAAAAATCTTTTCAATTCTACACATGCTTTAAAAGTGCCTTAACTGCCTAATTACTCTGTAAAAGTATCTAAGAACTCCAGACCATGCAATACTAAGAAATGTGGTTTAAGTCTATTGTTCTAAGGAATAAAAATATATTTAGGACCTGCAGCATGTGATGAGTTAAAAAAAAAAAAAAAAAACAAAAAAAAAAAAAACAAACCAACTAACAAAAGAACAAATCCTGAACAGATCCTTTGTGTCTGTAAACAAGCAGGCTCTTTGGACCCTTGTCCCGTGCTCCCATAGCTTGTGACAGCTTCAAGTCACTGGCCTCTGCTTGCATGAATGATCTGTTTAAAGAGAACATTTCAGGAGACTGTAAATCACTGGGTATGGACAACAACGTGTTTTTCTCAACACATGAGCCAGGTCCCCTTGGGAAGATGTTGGCAAACTACATCAAGAGTTTCTATGCAATTGGTGTGGTATGGGCCTCTGCTAATTCCTACTGCCCACATTTCCCCCAGTGCTAACCCCACAAAGTGGGACCAGCTTCTGAGCTTAGGAGAAGAGGGATTGCATCAAGACTGCTGAAACCATGCCCATATTTGGGTTTTTATTTTCTCTGAATATATCAGGTTTGCAGGATGCTTTCCTCACAAACAGGAAGCTCAGCTAAGTGCAAGGCCATGTGCTCTGGCAATGCATCCTGAACCAGAGACCTTCTGCCCTCCAAAGCTGAACTACTGTAGGCAGGATGAAGCTTTTCAAGGCTAAATTGTTCTGTAGAAAGCCTCTGTCTGCCAGCCTCTGCCCACTGCTGCAGTGAGATGCTGGCAGGCTGTGCAGACAAGCTGGGTCCTGAAGCAGCAGGAGCCACAGCTATGTGGGGCCAGGAAGCTCATTCAGGCTTGGCACCAAGCCACATTATGATGGCACCTGACAGAATATTACAGTGATTTTGTTACCTCCATCAGCCTTCTCTCCCAACACCTACTTTGCCTTTGCTGAGGTGCAGAAACCCTTCTGATTTTCCCATTTTCTGCTCTGGGGTTCAGTACAACCCGCAAGCATATGGTGCAATTTTAGCCTATAACACTCCATCCATGGCTAGTTTGTTTTTAGGAGTGTAAAAGGTGACGTGTCTCTTGTTACAAAACTGCTTTATGCATTTCCTCTGCCTGACATGAGAAGTGCCCTGGGCAATTGGGATTACTGCTAATGATGCAGTTACCACCAACACACATATTTCTGTCCTTGCCTTTCCTGGCTTATTTATTTTCCTCATTCCTGAACCTCAAGTGCAGCATTTCCAATTCTATATGGTTATACATAGTATAATAAGGATGCAACTGGGCTGTGACCTCTTTGTATAATGAGGAAATACTGTTATTCTGCCACAGAACTGTACTACCATGAGCACCAGGATGATTTGGCCCTTTGCCTTTTCACCTCTACAGTACAGACAGATCACATTTTTAATAAAATACTTTACAAATATTATTATTCTTCCCTCTTATTTCTTTTACATTCTGAAATTCTTTACCTTGTTCCTGCCGTATTGGCTGTGATAACCAGTATCATCTGCTGCATCATTTCTGGGTGAACTAGAACAGCAAGCCAGCTGCATTTGTCAGGTAAAACCATACCTACCCAGACAAAAAAACCTTCCAGATTTGCTTCTAAGCATTAAAGCTGGATAACAAGACAGTGTTTATCTATTACAGTAGATGACAAGTAGTTGCATCCTAACTGTGTCTGAAATTGTAGATTTTTGCATTCAAAAATTCTGATCTTTCATAATATCACATGTGTTGCCAACAGATTCAGATGCTAAAAGCATTTTCATGAGAGTAAACTTACTGATCATATTGATCAAAGCAAGCATCTCTATACTTAGATTTTGGAGTTGTTGTTTCTGCTCATATGAAAATGCTAAAGAAAAAGCTGCATTGCATCTATTAGAATTTTCAATAGCAATACCAATACCTGTTGCTTGTGGTTTCTCAGTGAGTCTTAGAGATAGCTGTGCAAGCTTACAGCTCTTCCAGGGAGGAGGGAAGGCATTTAAGACTGGCTTTCTGAAACACTGAAAGGAAGGACAAGCCAGAAGGCAGACAGGAGGAGTAATTCAGAATGCCTATTTGTATGCACTGCAAATACATTCATGCACTTTTCCTTGTGCCAGTTGTCTTTAGAGACAGCTCAAGTGAAGTGAAGCCAGCTGTGCCAGGCCTGGCAAGGGCATCCCAGACAGAGTTCTGTGCCCAGATGTAAAACATTAGACATCATCTGTAGAAAGCCAGTTTGCAAACAATTCCTAAGGGAGCTTCCTAATGCACTGGTGAGCAATGCAAACACACTGCACAAACCTGCAGACCATGTTATGTGCAGACCTAAAAAGTAGATTTCAAATATGGGTTTTTCCTAAAGATATCAGCTCTAATTCTTAGCCTCAGGGCAACTACTTCACACCAGATGTAACAATTCAAGGAACAACTGCTAGGGAAGTGGATAAAAAAAATTGAAAGGGCCCATATGTAAGTTAGTTACTGGTATCACAAGGATCAGATGAGAAAGATCATTTACAAGGCAAGTCCCCAGCCAGCTGACATGTAACAATAACATGAAGTCAACAAACACCAGAGATTGAACTGCAGAGTCAAGCAGTGCCAGGGAACTGAGAAGTGCCTGATGCAGAAGAGCAACCAGCAGCAATTAGCACAGCAGCCTCCACAAGAGGCTGCCCTGATACCTGCTGGTATCTGGTACACACACATGGAGGTGCTGAGCATTCTGAGATGCTGCAGAAGCCCACTGTGGTCTGATACAAGGCCCTGAAGCAATTCTATGCCTGAGCTAAAACTCCTGAACTATGAATGGTGACTTTTTCCCTTTACTTATCCAAAAATTAAAGAACAGTCATAATTCATCACCAGCCTTTGCAACAAGGAAAAGCTTACTTGCAATGAAATGAGAAGTCTCTGCTCACTGTATATACATACATACTTTGAAAACACTATTTCTAATACTGCTCTACTAAAAATAAAGCTCACCCTTGATGTCCACATCATAAGACTTCACAGCATACTGACAGAGCAAACTTACTTTTGGGTGGTGTTGAAGGTGTTCCCATCTGATATCCCTCCAAAGCAGTCACCTTTCATTCTCAGACTTTTTAGCTTGCTTACTAAACAATTAAATGCTTCCTTTGGTGCTTCCATGTAGCCTCATCAAGCCATGTCCCCCAGGATATTGTTGCAGTAAACCCGGAAGCACATTTTTAAGCTAAAAAGCTCCAGCTGGGACTGCTGTTTCCACCAATTTTTGATGCCAGGTGGATAAAGATAAAGGCTGAGCAAGGGAAACTAGTGCAAGTGATCAGTAAGGACAGCTGTGGAGATTGAAACACAAGGAGAGCAGCTGAAACTAGCTGAATAAATTTCTTTCAGTGTAATACTAACTTGGAAAGAAAAGTGCAGTTTAGTATTCTCTCAGCCTCCAGAAGAGAGTGAAAAAGCATTAGATGGTCTTCTGACAACATAAAGTATAAACAGCCTGAGGAATTAGTGTTGGCTCATCAATATATCTACCCAAGGAAAGCAATGCTGCTGAGCCTGGAATAGTTCAATAGCAGTTCAGCCTACTGATCTAGCTAACAGTTTTGCCTCTGTCTGCAGGTTTTGCTGGATTGTGTTCTCAGGAAGATCACCCCAGTCCAGGGGAGTTTCCATAGAACAGTAGAGGGTTTCCTGGGGGAGAGCACCATGCAGATACAGTGCAGATCTCATATCTCCAATTATTCAGGTAATGGCTACCAGGTGTGTGTTGCTCTGTGGAAAGTAATTAGATTGTTATTAGTGATTAAAAACATGGAGGTTCCCACAACAAAAACTACCTTAGGTTTCTCTGAAAGAAAGGAGATGAACCATGACACAGGGAGGAAGGTATGGTAACTCTCCAGCATGTTCCATTCACAGCAGTGGGGTGTCTGATATGAGGAACTGGCAGAATGAACCCAGAGCCTCAACTCATGGAAGACTTCAAGAAGCTTTTTGCAATCTACCTATGATCTCTTTGCTCTTCCTCATACAAGTGGACAGATATACACACCTTCTGCATGTGTGATGGGCTAAAGTATTTGGATTCCTGTTAAGTAATAAAAATAATAGAACTTGTAGTTTTGCTTTCAAATGCTTACTTTAAAATGCAGATATATAAACTGGTGAAAAGAATCTCTGTACCATTTGATGCTACTGCTCCTTTAACTTCAAGGTCTTTGATGTTGTATTGTTATGGATGAGGAGTTAAAGAATGTTAATTACTGCTGATACATAGCAGCAACTGCTGCTTCTTGAATTCCAATAAACCCTTTGATATCAATGTATGATTATTATAGGAGACATTGTCCCATTGAAGTGACTAAAAAAAGACTGGCAAAAGAGGAAACCATGTGTAGATCAGTAGGCAAGTTGGACAAATATGCTGCAGAGAAGACTACCATAACTCTTGTCAACTCTGTCCCTTTTGATGTAGGTCACTTAAGAAAGGCAGAAGCACAACCTCACATCCCCAGCAAAAGAGAAGAGTTGGAATTCTTTGGGGACAAAAAAACTGAGGAAGGCATCTGGCACACAGGAATAACTCCATTATGACAGGCTGCTCAAAAGCAAACAGAACTTCAGATGGAAGAAAAAAATTTTGGGGATTATTTATAAAACAGATTTCAGCAGTGGCTGGGGAAGAAGAAAGAAGTTCTTATCTATATTGACCTGGGAGGAAGGCAGGGCAGAAGAACCTGATTGAGACCCATTATCTCTCAGTTCTCAAAGGAAAGGAAAATAAGGAGTGTCCCATATGTTGAAAATTAAGAGGCTTCAGTCCCTATTATAAGGATCAACAAATCAGTTTCCACTTTTAACCACTACATTCACAATGTCTGCAGCTTTTGCCTTTCCTGCCAGTTCTACTGAGTTATTTTTTCATTTTAACCACATATCCAAGTGCCTACAGGTACTGAAGCAGGACCCCTGTCCTTCTGGCCCACTCACTTGGGGAGATCTGATGCACTGCCTACTCCCAGAAGAGAAGTCCTCACCACACCTGAGACCACTTCTGACCCATAGCTCAGGTCCTGCTGAACACAGCAAGTGCACAGCCAGAGCTTCAAGCCACAGCGACCTCTGGAGAACAGCAGCCAGAGACCTCCCCTCCAGCTGCCTTGTACTTACCAGCAGAGACCACAGGGCTGTGGCAGCACAACCACCAGCTCAAGGGCCTGCTGCTGACTTAGCACTCTCATGTTCTTCCAATCCAGCTGTACCTTACACACCTTAAGCACCCAGTACTTTTTTTTCTAAGCACTTACTTGTTTTTCTGTCCAAAGTAGCCCAAATCCCCACTATTTATGTGTTCTTCCAATAGCAGCCCCTGAGTTTCCACCAACACCCCGTTGTCAAATACCCATACAACCTGTATGATCTCAATGCACACAAGCAGTGTGTATTGAGATCATTGCAGTGTGTCTCACAAACCCATTTTTAGAGCCACCCACCTCCCAGTGACTAAGCACTCCATCCACATACAGCTTTCCTGTCAGATGCCTCTCAACTTCTCCCACTTGCTTGCAGGAGAGGTCAGTCAGGGGCTCTATTTCTTGTACACTTCACAGGGTCTGATGTCTCCCGTCCCTACCCTCCATGTACAATATTTTAAGCAAGATTCACTAATGAAAATCCAAATTTTTATTATAAATTCACCTGCATAAAGAGAGATTTTACTTCATAAACCCAGTTAGAACAACCTGAATAGTATTTGACAGTAATTTTTTGGCTTAACCTAGCAAAAAAAAAAAAAAAACCATAATCTTTTTTACTGTGGGTGGATGCGGATGTGTGTTGAAGTGGTATTTTCCCAAAGTAATCTTAACAAGTATAGCATTACAGCAATTTATAAAATTAAATTCTATGGTTGACAGTTTTTCTGGGAGCTCAATGCTTCCTATGATTAAGATCACTTTGCTGGAAGTCAGAAGTTCTATACTTAAAAAGTCACAGATGGAAACTGAAGTATAGCACTAAAAAGTATTGATATTCACCACTACTAGCTCAGATTAAAAAAGCTTACATGCTTTCCCAAAGGTGAACAGGTTTGTTCTCCCAAAAGTGGACAGGTTATCAACAGCAAGAGTGAATAAAAACAAAACTCTTTTTATTCACAAGAGTGAATGTACTGTACATGCAAAACTGCATGTACTTCAAGATACAGTGCAGGAATCCCCAATCCCAGGGACAAAAATAATAATATGCCCAGGCTGAAGTTTGCTACATAAACCTATGACAATATTTAATATAAGCTATGCTTCTGCTAAGAAAATGTGTTGAAATTACACTTATGGAAATTCAGGTATAATCGTAATTGTTGCATGTTTCCATCATAAACTGAGGCCGTGTTCATGACAAACTCCCACCCCTACATTCCCTTCTTGGTCAGCAGGACATGTGATGCTCTTCTCTACTAAAAATTCATTAAATTATTTAAGCTTGGCTAAAGATCTATATCTGTTCAGAGGCTTTTAGTTTACTTGTTTGCTAGCATTATTTATTGATTTACTTTACAGCTGAGTATGGGAGGCAGGGGAACACTTTCCTCTATTATTTGTCAGCATCTAGTTTTGGCCAGATATAAACCTGCTGTTGCAAAGCTCCATGTCTACCATCAGTGCAGCCCTGCCCTACATGCTACACACAGTCCTGTACCAATTTGTCTGAGTTTCTAGTGGCTGCCATTCATTAATTAAAAAGGACAGAGGACAAAGCTGCTGATGATAATGACATCAAGGAAATTAGAAAGATTCTGTGACTTCCAACAAAAGGAAAAAACAATTACATATAAATGAAGATTCATAAAAACAGATACATCCTTAGGCAAAATGTTCTAAAAAAAAAATCACCTACAAATACCTTTAGTATCTACAATGCTTAGAGCATTTGCTATAGTACATATCTGCATGCACAAAGGAATTATTCAAATTCTTAGACAGCTTTACTGTTTTACTTCATGTAAAACTGTGAAAAAAAAAAAGATAAAGAACAACAAATCTTTGTTTAGTCATCTATGATCAGAAGCTGTTCCTAGAACTTTATAAGTGACTGTTTTCAGTAGCACATAATTAATGTCCCTTCTAAATATGCAAATCAGGGACTTTATAGACACCTCCCTCTAGCAAAATCATCCTCAGCATATTCTAAAGTGGGAGACTACAACCAGCCTATCCTGTCATTTAACTAGCAATTAGCCTGATTTTAAAGTACAGAAAATAATCTCCCACAGAATTCAGTAGAAAATGCAAGTTATCAGCATTCAGGAGATCTATGTTGTATCTGTTTAGTAACTGAAATTAATTTGAAAATGTTTAACCTGCTGGGCCAAAACCTTGAGTAAATGACTTGTGACTTGAATAACATCTTCCCTGACATTATTAAGAACATTCAGTGGTAACAGAGCACTTAACAAGGCACCAGGGGGGCTATATGTAGCCGACAATAGGGAAATTTTGATTATTAACTTGTAACTTCACAGAACCCACAAGCAATAAGCTTCTGGACATGAAGACCAGCCAAAAAAACGCAAGAAGACAGGGAGAAGATTTGCTGCAAGGGAAGGTATGTGAAGAGCTTTTGTTATTCATAAATGTATCATTATTTTAAAGTCAGGAAGTCTCTACTCCATCCTCTGAGCTCTCCTCTTTTAGGCTTCACTGTAACCAAGCCTTCGTACCACATTCTTTTCTATACAAAAAGGCAGCAGCCAAAGTAACACCAGCACTAACAAAGCACATTTACAGCAGAACATGAACTGCTGGACTTTGTGGTTTGCAGAGCAAAAATATCAAAGGAAGAAACGTCCCTGGCAATGAATACTGCTGCTACTGATTAACAGATAGACAAGCGCAGCCTCCCCTCCAGAGATCAGCAGACTTCCACAAAGGTTTTCAGAAAGTTGAAAAACACACCTCAAGGCATACAGCAAAAATCAAACCTGCGTCTATCCCCTCAAATACTTCAGTCTCTGCTGAAGTCCTCTCCACGCCCACCAATGCAATGCATCACTGATTCTCAATACTGTCATAAATACTGTATACTGAAATTCTACAGCTGGAGGAGACCTGGCCTTAGATTTCCCACAGAAAGCAGAAAAACCTTAACCCAAACGTTTGAAGTTGCAGGATAAAAGGTATTTCTAAGGATATATGGAAAAATCTGTAATAAACAGAGATTGTTGTTGTCTATTCTCATATGCAATGTTAACAGAAATCAATTACTACATAGTACACTAAAAATGCCAGTCTTGGAAAATTTAATTTGGCAACCAGAAAACACAAATGTACATTTAGGAGAAACCCTACCATACCCAGCATCTAGCAATGTCATGCTGAATGCCCTTGTTCTCACTGACACAATTCTTCAGGGGTCCTTAGTGAAGCACAGAAACAATGCTTCAATTGCTTTCTTTCTTTCCAGTCTAACAAGAAGTGGTGCCTACACAGAAATACAATACAATACAATACAGGACAAGTATGTATCATCTTTACAAGTATGCAACATCTTTACTTCAGCTTTCCATCATGCACCTCCTCTTGTTATTTGTTAAATAGTGCTCCAAAAGTTCATAAACTAACACTTGTAAAAAGTTTTGAAGATGAGCATTAGTAGATTGGGATGACTATTGTTATTATCAAAGAACAAAGCAGAGGTCATCAAGTCTTGAGCAGATTTGTTCTGCATGAAAAAAGCTTTACAAATTCTTTCCCATCTCTCTAAAAATTCTTCCATATCATGAAAAGACATTGCAGGAAGGACACACTACTTGTTAAGTTCTTCCAATGCTATTTACTGATACCGAAACATAATACTAAATACGGTTGTGAGGAAGAAAATGTTTTAAAAGTTATTCTTCTATTTAAGTCTAGCACAAAACTTCTACTGAAAATGTACATTTAGACACATCACTCTTATATTGGACTGAAGTTTGTGTTTGGTTCTACCAGTCTGTTGATTCTGTTCACAGGTGATATGCATACATATCTCTGCCTTTATAACAAAACTAAAACAGATCTGCAGTAGTTTACTTTACTACAACACTAAAAAACCTGATAAAGCAGGCACATCTGTTGAGAAAACATAGAGGAAAATGTTCATGCTGCTGCAAAGACCCAAACCATCCAAGTGCAGGATGATTTCTCACTGCAGCAAGACCACATGGATGGGCATGCAAAGAACATCCTAATTTAAGCTGATCTGTAGGCAGGCAGTTCTTCTCCAACAGTAAGGGCTGAAGATTTATCACAATTCCCTGTCTGTTCTTTAAACAGAGAGTAAAATGGCACAGAAACCTGCAAATGCATCTCCTAGCAATGGCAGCTAATTACCATTCAGGCTCCAGCTCCTATCCCAGCTGCTCAGGGATAATTACTCCTAATGAAAGTGGTGGTGCAGGCTTCTTGGCTCTGCTAACTTGTCTTACAATAACAGCCGGCCAAAGACATTTGGCATTCAGTACACCTTGCCACAGAGGAACACTATTGATCCACGTGCCATGGCATCACATTCAGACTGAGAAATTCTGTTGTGAAAAACATATGATACACTCAAAAGCAGAGGAAAACATCACTCCCCAAGACCAGACAGCTTCTCTGTGCCAAGACTGTCTGAAATGCAGCCTGCCCACAGGACAGCACAGCTCCTTAGCACAATGCCATTTAGGATGACAGACAAGTAATGCCCTTATTTACAGACCAGTTAGGACAGATGAGGATGCTAACAGACACAGCAAGCTCAGGTGTGGCTGGGGCAGACCCTGGTCTCTTTGGCACTTTGGCCATTTACTGTTACACTTCTCACTATGGTAAAATCATCAACAGGATTTATTCCAGCTCAAATTTCCCTCGAGCTCTAAATCTGCTGTTTTGGCAAAACACCCAGTGAGCATCCTAAAGGTCATGTTCCCCAGGGATCAGTGTTGGGCCCAGTTCTGTTCTGATGAACTGGATGAGGGGATTTGAGTGTACCCTCACTACATTTGTGGACTACACCAAGTTGGGCAGGAGTGTTGATCTGCTGGAGGGCAGGAAGGCTCTGCAGAGGGATCTGGACAGGCTGGATTCATGGGCTGAGGTCAGTGGCAGGAAGCTCAACAAGGCCAAGTGCTGGGTGCTGTGCTTGGGTCACAACAACCCCAGGCAGTGCTACAGGATGGGCCAGAGTGGCTGGGAAGCAGTCTGGTGGAAAAGGACCTGGGGGTGCTGGTTGACAGTGACTGAACATGAGCCAGTGTGTGTCCAGGTGGCCAAGAAGGCCCACGGCACCCGGCTTGGATCCGGAACCATGTGCCCAGTAGGACCAGGGAAGACATTCCACCCTTGTGCTCAGCAGTGGAGAGGCCACACCTCGAGTGGTGTGTCCAGTTCTGGGCCTCTCACTACAATAAAGACACTGAGGTGCTGGACAAAGTCCAGAGAATGGCAGTGGAGCTGGTGAAGAGTCTGGAGCACAAGTTTTGCTGAGGGAGCAGGGGCCGTTTAGTCTGGAGAAAGGGAGGCTCAGGGGAGACCTCATTGCCCTTTACAACTACCTGAAAGGAGACTGTAGCCAGGTGAGAACTGGTCTCTTCTCCCAGGCAACTACTGACAGGACATGAGGCTATAGCCTCAAGTTATGCCAGGAGATGTTCAGACTGGACATCAGGAGGAAATTGTTCATGGAAAAGATTACTAAACATTGGAATGGACTGTCCAGGGATATGGTGGAGTCACTGTCCCTGGGGGTATCCAAGAAACAACTGGATGAGGCACGCAGCTGACAAGGTGGAGATCAGTCAAAGGTTGGATTCTATGATCTCAGATATCTTTTCCAAACTAAATTATTCTGTGATTCTGTCCTACAGTTTCGGCTCTAGAAAAATGGTATAAATATTTCATGGTCAAGATAATTTTCGTTTGATGGCTTTTCTTTACATGCGCTACACAGCAAATGGCTGCATAATATTTGCCTGAGGTTTTGAGAAGGAATGATTCTCATTTGGTCTAACAGAAACAGTAGGAAAATAATGCTGCTCGCCCTCTTTTTCTACACAGCCATAAACAACACAGATAAACCAACATCAAGATGCAACTTTGCATGACAGAGCTGGGAACTGATAGGGAACATTTACAGAACATTTTTGCAGGGAGCAGCCTCAGGAAATGACAGAACAGAGGAAATATTATAAAATTTCATCTTACTTTGAGTATTTCAAACAAAATTTACCCTTGTTTTTCTTTTTTTTTTTTAACCTTGAAAATGTATACTTAATGACTGCAATGCCAAGACAGAGCAGAATGACACAGAAATGAAGGTACAGAGAAAAGGCAGAAAGATACACTCTTAGATAAAATATGAAGCACAGAGGACTGTCAATAATGTGAACTGATGAGCTGGAGGGATGTGAAAAAAATGTTCCAAAGGATAGAAGAAATAAGGAGTTTCTCTGACAGCAAGAAGACTTTTTGATTTGCCAAGGAAGTGGTCATCAAGATGAAAGCACAGGAAGCTGGGAAAAGTGACAGAGAAAAACACGAATTGAGAATGTGGAAGATTTGTGGAACCTCTCCAGCTTTTTTATTTTTTTTGAATGTGAAAATCATCAAGTCCTATTGTTATTGAGATGAAATGACACTTTTTCCTTTAAGTATGAAAAAGAAGAAGAACAATAAAAGGAATAAATGCTATGATGAACAGCTATGAACATAAAGTCAATAAAAACAATGGTTGAGAGAATATCCAATCAATACACAAACGTTATAAATAATGTTTGGAATGTAATACTACTTACTTTTTTCAGTCTGCACATGATAAGGCTCAGTAATGCTGAAATTTATATTTATTTGGCAGTTACATATTACTGGCTACTTTCTATCCCTGTCTTTGGAAAAATCAAGTACTTCCTAGCAGTAGAGACTACAGGAGTCACACAGTTCTTTTGATGCAACACTGCAAGTTTTGCATTCTCCAGTGTTTGGTGGACAGTTGCATTCAGAGTTTGCTTAGAGAGATGCCTTAGAGGTTGATAGTCCTTAATTCCACAAAATTTGAATACCACATTCTTCACAAACACAGAAATACAATGTGAGACCCCAGAGACTGTAGGTTCCTAGCACAGCTGAATGGTGACATCCTAACTTGTGAGTACACATTGTCATTTACAGGCTTAAAGAATACATAAGTGATTTGTAATAAAAGTTTAATAAAAGTCTTCTGTGCTAAGGCCCACGACAAAAATGGGAAAAAATTCAGAATCATTCTTGGTGCTCCTTCCAGTATCTGAATACTAAGTGGTCTCAAAGCACCGGATGACCTCATTAAGAAATGGCATGGATAAATTGCAAAGCATTTCACTATAAATAGAGCATCTGCAGACAATTCTATACAACGGAAACTAATTTCAGTCTTAATTCCATAGATCCCTGATATGGTACGTTTGGCTTTGCTGAAATTTAGGAAATGATGTGAGTGCTATTCTGTGCTTCAGAAGAACACCTTGTGCTTAGAGCATTTCAGGATGTGCACAGGCACACATAGCCCTATTTAGAAACAACTTACTCTCCACTGATAGTACTTACACTTAAGTCTTTTTCTTTCTCTTAACAAAGCTGTCAACTGGCTGATAAAACTTTCTTTGCTGTCCCTTGGAGATTACCAGTTTATCTAAGATTCTTCTCAATTACAGCATAAAGGAACTCCCCAAGTCCTCACACACTCACTCCATGCATCTAGTGTGATGTCCCCTGCCCTGGTTAGGAAGGAAAGAGGATCTTTATGCTCTCAGGTTCTGCGCACAGGGTGATATGTGACATTGCCACCTAGCTCTCAATAAAGATCACCCACTCCACTGCACTCAATTTGCTTCCCATCAGCTGTAACAAATGTTACTTATTTCTCTACTCTTGGGGGGAGAAAAACAACCTTAACTAAATTGGGGCTGCTGGTAGGGAGCCATGTAGTCCAAATAAGAAGGAGACAAAATGATTTTTCTTTTAACCTTGCTCCCTCGTACAGCCCTACCACAAAGCCTGGTGATCTGAGAAGGGAGATGTAACCTGCAGATCTCTGCCCTGTGCAGCTGGCAGTGAATCCTCCCTCAAAGCCCTTACCAAGGTACTTAATGCTTCAGTCACAGCCTTGTCTGATCTGAATAGCAAGGGATGAAAATTAAAGGATCAACAGCATTCAAAATTACAGTCTTCTGTGTCAGCTAAGTGTCAGGCAAGGCAATAGCTCCAGTCCACTTCAATTAGTTTAATTCCCATTTGGAGTGCATCCACCCTCCATCTCAGCAAACAGCTCTGTTGCCTTGTCTCTCTGCCAGACTACTTGGCCTTCTTACATTATGATATACATGTAGAAGGATGATTTCTAGGATACAAACCACAAGATACACCATTTATTTTACTACAGAAAAATCATGGCTTTGTCAAGGATTCTGAACTCCCCCACACAACTAGATTTGTCCTGTTTCATGACAATACCTGCACCTAATTTAACACATCATTTTAATTATTGCTAAAAATCAAATAAGCAGCACATTATTTCTGTCTCCTGGGAGAGACTGCAATTTACATGTCCAAAAATAATATAATTCACGGGAAAATTGAAGTCCCAATGTGTATAACAATTTTCTAAAACATACCCACCACTCTCAATTAACCAAAACCTATCTAAACCATTCTATAATGCACAAGATAATTTAAACACTAAAATAGCCTTTAAAATCCCATTGAATAAATAAAATACTTCATCCAAGATAAAGTGATTATCATTTTCATTTCACTCCTTAGACAGTTCCTAATAGGGCCCATTCCCCTAGTATATGTCCAAAACATCCATTAAGGATAACGAGAACAATGCACATGAATCAAGTGGGAGACTGCAATTCACGTTTTCTGGTAGGGACCAGACCGTGACCTCCCTTTGATACACAAGTCTAAAATAGTTCAGCTGAGCAGTTCCTCCACACCTTGGCAAATGAAAGCAGACCAGAATCTTGCCCCAGATTCCTAGTATTTCCACAACACTAATGAAATCAAATATTTAAAGAAATAGCTTGAAGGAAACCTCGGAAAACTTCATGCCATACAAAGAAATAAAGGAAAATATTGTGACTAGCTGAAGAAAAGAGAGTACATATCTACTGCAAGTTTATGTACTAATAGACAGATGTATTTCTAGATAACTTGCAAAATAGATATGAGTTTCCCCACAGCTGCTAGTGGTGTCATTCTCCTTATTGTTCTGAAGCTTAAGCCAGCCTAATCTTTTATAATAGATGCTATTTCCCAAGTTAAAACACACAGCCCCCTGCAAAGCAGGCACTGGACAAATGCAGCCTGTAAGCAGCAGATTCTCCAGTACAATTATAACACCAGTGCCATTATTATAACCTATCCATAGCCCAGAGATACCAAGCAGGAATACACCAGCCTAACTGAGCAGGTACTCTCACACTGTAGAGACAGCTTATACAGAATCCCCTTACACTCAGGGCAGGGAAATTATAAAAGGAGCAAGAAATCTTCATATGGTGTGGGGGAAGTTACTCTTTTTTGCAGGCTGAACCACTCATGTCACCTTTCTTTTACTGAACACAGAAATTGGTACCAGAACTAGCAGACTGTGATGCAATGTTTCATTTGTGGAGCCATGGTGTTAGCAATGGTTCATTGAGATTATTTCTCATAAACTACCATTAAAGTACTCTTTGTAATTATGTGGAGCAATTAAGCATAAATTACCAAAAATTACATTGGGCAAAAACATTTGCATATATTAACTCTGCTGACCCCTGTGACTTTACATGGGGAAGAATCTGGAGCTAACCAAAAATATGCCTTGATGGGCAACTTGGAGCTAGGCAGAAAAAAAAAAAAAAATTTGATCCTATTTAATTTAAAATACATTTATTAAAGGCATTAATTCTAATCCAGAATATTTTAAATTATTTACTGAATATAAAAATATCCGGAATTAGAAACACCATTTTTAAAGCCTTCTTAAATTGAAACAAAGTCCTTACTATATATCTGGCAAAGTTCTGCTAGAAAAGCTGTTTTCCTGTTGCAAACAGCCACTTCTACTGAACAGCAAGGAAAATAATTTGGTCCTTTTCTAATAACTCTGTACAGATTATAAGCAAGTTTATTTTGTTTCCAAATTTTGAGGGCTTACATACATGTGCCTCCACTGTACATCAATATATGCTCTAAACCATCTGTAGAAAACTGAACATCAGAAGAATCATATGTTTCAGTGTAAAATCTTAATGAATACATGGAATAATTTCTCTATTTTCCTTGTCTGTGTTTCCCTGTGTCTATGTTGGCTATGTCTATATTCAAAAGGGATGAGTGCCATAATTTTAGAATGAAGACATAACATCTAAAAAATAAAGAACAAATGTTTTCTAAAAATTTGTGTAAGTTAAGTATTTCTGATACTTCTTTTTTGAATACTTTTTTTAAGATTCCATTAAAAATCATCTTTAAAATAAGCTTCCTCTTTCACTTCAAGAGAAGAGCAGATAAAACTACAGGATAAAAAAACAGTACAAGATAAACAATATACATCTACAAACCTAAAAGCAAATATATATCTAGTAAGTTAAATATCTTAAGCACTAGAGAAAAAGCCAAAGTGGTTTCCTCCTTAAACAGAGAAACCTTTTCTTGTCCTATACCACCATAGTCAAAGGAAATCTGGCAGACAGTATTAAGCCTATAGTCTTTCCAGTCTCCAAGATAATAAAAAATACTTATCTTCAGTCATCAGCATTTTGTTTAAATCCACAAATTATTAAGTACTTTTGTACAGTCAAAAACATTTCTCAGAAATTAATTATAATCACCAATAATCATTTTAAGAAATTGCACTGTATCCTCTAGGAAGACTTTTCCCTTCTCCTGTAAGAACAGCTTCTCATGCCCAAACTTCACATGTCAAGTTACAGGAATCACATTGCAAGTGTTCACATGTAAGTGGATCTTACAGTTCCAGGGAGCAATCTACAAAATCCTCACTTCCATGAGTAGGTTTCATGGAATATTTTCATGTCTTTAGGCTCTCTGTTACTCTCATTTTGATTACAACTGCTGCTATATTTGTATATTAGATGTACAGGGCTCAGAACACCATCAGAAGAAAACCAGAGTATGAATTTTGCTCTGTTCAAGAAGTGTTTGTTGTGAGCCACAGAGATTTGTAACTGGAGGTCATCTTGTTGATGAGATTCTGTGTGTTTCAGAAAAAACTGAGTAATAGATTGATAACAGCATGCAATGCCAATTTGATGACTGATGAGAAAAGATAGTGTGTTCAGAATCAAATACCATCCCTAGAGACTTCCCATAGAATGCATAGAGTAATTTGGGACAGGCATCATGATTTCTTCAGCTATTTTCCATCCCTACTAAGAAGAACAGGATTGACAGATGTGAACATTTAACACACTTCAGCGTTTCCTTATGACCTCTGATGCGGCCACCCCTGTTCTTTATTATTCTAGTATGTGCAGAAACTGTGTGTTGACTGAAAATCATTTGTGGTGCCTTAATTCATGGATAGCTTCTATTCTATCCTGCTCTGATCTGTTCTATATCCACAAATAGCTGAAGACATTCAACACCTTTTACCTCTCACTGATTTACCTCCAAGGAGAAGCTACTCAGGAACTGCCAATGCAAGGCTCTAGCTCCTCTCAGATTTATTCACTTGCTAGAAAGGCATATCAAGTTTCTAAACACTCAAACACAGGAGTACCAACAACACAGAGAAAATAAATTCCATCTTTGACCTTTTTTAAACTGCTCTTATAGCATCATTCTGTAAGACTGAATTCATTATTCTACTCAATATATTCCATTCAGTGGCTGCAAGACATTAACTAGGATTAAAATCAGGTCAGCAGCACTAGGAATATATAGCACTTTACCCTGAAGAATACAAACGCACCAAAACATCTCAAAATGGTCAAAACTGATCTGTTTGCTCTAGGATTTGGTATTCTCTGAGGCAAGCTGATTGTCCTCTTTCAGTTTTTATGAGGAGTAACAATGAACACCATTTAAAAGATCGATATTTATAAAAGAACATTATGAGGTAAGGGCAGGCTTTAAAGGTGGAGAGGACATTACTGTTATTCATGACATGATAATACCCAGGGCCTCTGGGTATGATATGACATGATAATAACCTGGGTTATTTTACAAAGAATGGGAGGTAAATAGAACCATCATATGAAAACATATATTTAAATATATAAGAGAGAGAGAAATATATATATAATGGAGAATGGGCAAGAGCCCTGGGGTCACAGCATCTCACCTGAGAATTTGAGTCCATACAATTGAACAATTTATTTACTCATCTGCCCACAACACTAAACACCTCTTAAATTAGCTCCTTTTTAAATTAATTCCTCCCTTGCAGGTAGTGTATCTGTATGCTAGTTGTACATTACACCATCCAGGCAAGTAGGGGCGTCACAGAGAATAGCTGCACCTAAAACCTTAATCAATGAGGGCAGAAATAGAGTATTTCCTGTTAGGTTCATCTCCAGTCAAGGTGGTTGAACTATACAAGATCTGTAACACTTTCTCCCCTTCCCCACCTACTCTCTAAATATGGATATTACATATGGATACCCAAATGACAGATGCATGCATATCCCAACTCATTGTCTGCATTTATTACTTGCTATTCCTGCAGAAAATCCTCTATCACAAGCACCATCGCTGTGCTTGCCAGGGGAGCGAGATGCGGACTCCTGACCTGAAGCACGAGGTCTACGGAGCGTGCCGAGAGCTGAATCCGCCTCCGGGCAGCTCCGGCAGCCCGAAGCGCTCGCTGCGGGAAGCAGCGCGCCAGCAACAGCAGCACAAGGCTGGCGTCGAGTCCCACGATCGGGGCGGGATTCTTTGGGATCGGCGCGGGCTTTTTTTGGGATCGGCCGGACTCCTTTGGGATCGGGGGTGTTTCTTTGGGATCGGCCGGGCTCCTTCGGGCTCCGGGAAGGCGCCGAACGGGACCGGCGTCTGCCGGCGCCCTCTGCTGGCGGCCAGCGCGCGCAGCACGGGCCCTGCCCGGGGGTTGGGCCGGGTCCCTGCCCAGCCCTGCGGCCCGCGCCGCCCTGGCAGGTGGAGAGGCCTGTCCTCCTCGTGTGGAAGCATTTCCGTCATCTTCATGGTGCATGTCTGAGATGATGCAGTGAACGTCATATAAGCTCTTGACAGACAGCATTTATTCACGTGTATTTTGGGGTGTACTGTCCTTCTGAATGTAACAATCGTGCTGACCCTGTTTCCAGCAAATACTTGGCTTCTTCTCTGTGGTATTTTCCTTGGACTTCATATGAGTGATGAAAACCAATACTAGGGAGGCACTCTCGTCCAGGGTCCATGTAAACTAGCCCTGGAGGCTGGGTTCTGTTGGCTGTGCCCCTGCCCAGCCCATGACTGCTGGCATGCTTTCTTCACATTGCAGTGGCACCTGGGGACTCCGGAGCAGGGCAGGGTCAGGGCACTTCTCTGGTGTGAACTCTTAACAAAAACCAGGCTTGGTCTTCCAGGGTAACAACATGCAAAAGAAAAATGAAATCAATATATTTAATAAGGCGCCAGAAATACCGTGTCATTAATTTGGGTTCCAGTTTCTCCATCTGAAAAGCACTTTGAGATCACATGAAAGGTGAGCGTGGATTTTTAAACATTGGTATTACATTATGTGGGAGGTTTTTTGACACATTTTCCTACAGTAGCTTTTTTCCCTGGAACAGGTAACACTGAATCTTTCTGTAGAATGTGTTTCCATGATGACAAGATCCAGAACTGCACAATGCCTCAATTAAATGTTTGCTTTACAACTAGCAGTAAAAAGCCTACATCTGAAACCTTCATCCTTGGTAGTTATCTCACCCATAGCTACAAATGATCTCTTTTAAGTGAAATTCAGAGCCAGGACTTCCACATAAGCAGTTTGCTACTCAGAAAGAAATTCATTCAGTTGACAGGACCATGAAAACCTCAGAAGTTTAAAAAATAAAAATACAAAAATCACTGCAAATTCTTTTTCTTTGGATTTCACCCCCTGCTTTTTAACTATGTATGTCCACAGCTCCCTTCCCTGCACGCACACACACAAAACTAGCTGCAACGCAAAAATTCAATCCTCAGTATGAGGCTGTCATCACACTAAAATAAAACTGCTCATTTTTAACCAAAGGAAACTTTTTTATGACTTGCTCCTCCAATAAAGCCATCATCCCGTGCTAACGAGGTGCTGTGAGATAGCTCACATGGTGCTGCCCAGGCGCTGCTCCTCGCCTCAGCAGGAGGAGCAGGAGGAGGCTCAGCGCGGCTCGACCTGCCTGCTCCCTCATATGCAGGGAGATGTCACCTCCTCCTGACCCCATCCTTTCAGCAAAATTAAGAGCCTTTCCACTGGAATGCAGTGCTACAGGCAAACATGCCCTAAGGAAATAAGAAGAGCTATCAAATCAGTAAAGGCTTGCAGGATGAGGCCCTGTCTCTATCTTTCCCTGATATGCCTTTCCAGTTCTCAAAAGCTGTGTCACTGCCAAACCTCAAAACTGCAGCTTCCACATCATTGATGTTCACATGAAGGGGCTTCTGTTTTGTTTAGTGAACTAAAGTGAATACATTTTAAGCTAAATTTTAAGCTAAATTTTAATTAACCACTTACTTGCAGTTACGGTAACATGTTCCTTAACACAGGTTGAAGAAAGCTCTGCTGCAGTTTCCTTTTATCTATTTATTCTAAATTCTCTCAACCAGATTCTTAAAAGGTAGCTAAACCTAAAAAAGGTGAAATTCTACCACAAATAATAGAATTAAGGGGAGTTAGAAAGGTAAAGTGGCAGTTCCAATTTTCTTGTTTTTAAGCTGGTACAGCTCTCTGCAGAAGACTTTGGATCTTCTGCAAAGCCTGTGTATGCATACACACATAATGCAATGGAGTTTTAATAGAAGAGTTTCTTATTAAACAAGGTCAATTTTCATTACTGTTACAAAGATAATATTATGAAAAAATAGAGTAATATTGGATGTAATACAGTGAAAAACTTAAAACACTGCAATGATCTTTAATAGACCCTGTAACAGTTTCCCATGTGTTACTTTGGCACAGCCTGCATCTTTTCTGTCACTGTGAGACTGGGAATAGTTACCAATATCCCCACTGGGGACTAACATCATATGCACCAGCCATGCTTAGCACAGCCTGGAAATAAGACTCCAAAGATTTTACTAAGGGTTATAAAGAGCTGGTAGGCACAGAGCCCACATAAATGAGCGAGACAGTCCCTCCAGCTGATGGGCCATGTCTCGTAATCATCCACAAGGAAAGCTGCTGCCCTCTCTGCTGTTCAGTCACAGAAGTACTATCACTGCTGAGCTTGAATTTTGTCATTCCAACAATCTCATTGGAAATAGGAGATGTATGAAATACCCTGAGTCTGCACTGAAGGATTGCTGCTATAAAGCCACTGCTCCTCAAAACACCCCTACCCATCCCGTGAACTCTTGCAGTACAAAGTCCATAATTTAGTACAAGTCTAAAATACCACTTTGATCAACCAACATGCCCTGGAGATGTCTTCTCTCAAACAGTCATGTTGAACTGCTTAAACCTGACCTGCATGTGACTGCAAAAATGCACCTGAGAACTACTGATTTATGGAGCTGACTGAAGAACTACTTCCCTTCTAATACAACAGGCAGCCACAGCTCTGGAGATACAGGCTCTGAGGAAATAGTCTCAAGTAGGTAAATATCTCACACACATCTCCTCCAGTCCAATAGTTTGTGGTTCCCACCAGCCCTTTCTTTATTTGGGACCCACAAGTGCAACATATAAACACACTTGATAGGCCAATGATAGGTTAATTTCCTACCCCTGGGATGCCCCAAACTATTTAATGGGAAGGACCAAACTCAGCTCGATAACTTGCAAGTATCTTACTATGAATGTGTTTAAAAATGGCAAGATTCAGAGATGGACATCCATAATGCAGCCTAGGACAACATATCACCTTCTGTCACACAATGAAGGTCAATTAACTCGGGTTCTGTGGGACTGTGGGTAGCAGCAAGACATAGATATTTGCATGGTGTGGTGTCTAATACAAAGCCTATGCTTTGTGCCTGCTAATAAATGTGTCCTTGTAAAATCCCTGTGAAGTAGAAAAGTAGTGTTATCCTGATTTTTCACAGATGGAAAATGGAGACACAGAGAAATTAAAGGGGAGAGGCTGTCTCTAGGGTACGCATGACGCAAAACAGCCAAATCTTTATAGGTCAAAACTGCCACTTTGAATTGCACCTAGCAACAGATGGGAAACCAGATTCATTCCATTATGTGTCCTTTTCAGTAAGGAGTGAGAAAATAACCAGTGTAAAAAAAATGTGGCTTATTTTTGCTATTATTGTTTGTTAAGGACTGCTAGAACAGAATGTGCTGTGGAGGAGATGAAGGGGAAATGATGATTATAGCAAGGGTAACATTTACCTACAAATCTTGTAATCAAGGAGTTGCTTTTTGCACCAGTCTATTCCCAGCAGCTTTAAAATCTCCCAGATGAGTAAAGACATTTGGTCTCTAGCCCAGTGTTCCCTCATAGGAAGTAAAGTAAATAGCAAGCCAGCAAAAAGGGAAAAGCCAGGCTTATCAGGCTGTTGCTGCTCTATCTCTTGCTGCCTTCCACAGTTTGCAGGGCACATGAAAAGTAGAATAAATACCCAGTTACATTTTGCTTATCATCTGACACATTTCACAAAAAAAAAAAAAAAGAAAGAAAGGCATCCACTGAGGGTTTTCCCTTTTTAATTCTGTCTGCTGCTAACAGAAGGGGTGCTTAGAATCAGACAGAAAAGATAAAATGGTTTTAAATATGTATATATTTAAGAGGTTATCTCAAAGGAAAAAATATTTTTCTGCTGTGGTTGTCTGCTATCTTAGCCCTGCTTTAAACATTTATCTGATGAAATCACTGCATTCCTCAAAAGAGACGGTTTGTGAGTCCTCAGATTCTTACGGCTAACAAATAATTAAACAGCCCAAACCCTGCACTTTTAACAGTAAAGTGCCTGATTCATGATGCCTAGTTAAAAACCCAGCAGGTTCAGCACGGCCCCCTGCCTGGTGGGGTAATGCACTCTCCCACAGCAGACAGCAGGACGGGATTTTGGCCAGGCACCTCAGCTCAGGAATCCCACGGCATTTCAAGCAGCCACTGCAAACAGGATACAGACAGATTCACCGTGGAGCCACGCTGACAGCCTGGACAAGAGGCATTAACATTGCAGAAATTAAAGCAAGATGAATTAAGGACATCAGCTTTTCTTTGGGATTAGCTGATTTTATAGACCTTGGGAAAAGCATCAGCTTTTTAAAACTACTTCTAATTTGAGACTGCATGGTTTGAAAGCCTGGTTTTAAAGCTATGGTGGAGACCCTAGCTCAGACATCAATGTGAATGGATGACTAGTTGCTAATATTTATAGTTCTTTGGCATCCAGGTGTCTCAGAGCATTTTAGAGACACTTGTGAGAGGAATTTCTAGAAACTGTAAATCATGTGGGTGATGGCAAACAAGAGACAAACAGGTACAGAGGATTAAATGACTTCCATGAGGTTGGCTGAACATCTGAAAACCTAAGTCCTTTACACTCCACTTACATGTCGTTTTATTTCATAGGAATTGAAAAGTCCTGTCCTGCTGTTATTGCTTCACTGATATTTTTATTTAAGCATTTTGTATAGTATAACCTGTCAAAGTGCTAACTTCTAAGAGGAGTCCCAAGTAAGTATATAATTTCTACATGTACCCAAAATTAGGAGAGAAATTTAAATTTAAAAATAATTAAATTAGATCACTTCAGTCTGGAACAAATCATGTAAGGGAGGAAAAATATAACTTGTTATCCCTTTACAAACATGTAAGTTATGGACAGCTGTCAGACTGGTGGAAAACCCAAGGGATCAACACGAGATGACCACAATAACATTTTGTATCCAAAGGAACCTCTAATTTCAACCTCAGTGTTTGTAAATACAAATGTCACATTAATACATGTGAAGGTCTGCATGTGTTAGAGACACCAACTGCTGATTTGAAGTGCTAGTAATCTTCCACAGTACCTCTTTTCCCTGATAGTGTGAAAAGAGGTTGCTGGTACAACAGCTGCAACTTCAATTACCTGTGAGGACATAATTCTAGATGCACACTGTCTTCAGAGTGAAAAACATAACCCATGTCTTGTACTCCAACAAACCCTGGATTTAACACTACGAGAAAACAAAAAAAAAATAAAAAAATGTGCAAGCTGATGTGAGTGAGATGCAAGGTCAGGCATCCTTCAGAAATACAGGAAGGGAAGGAGGAAGGGAGGAGGGGAAGAACATGAACTAGATTAATTTAATTATGAATAACCTACCACCATGCACTTGATGGAGGTGAGCACTGATAAGCCCCCGTAAGAACTGAAAAGTCTTGAAGTCAGGGATCATAGTTTATCTGAAATTGCAGAAAACCTGCCTGCCTGCCTTAGAAGGGGCTTGGCCAAATCCAATTTGATTTTCTAACAGGTGCTACAGAGAACCATACAAATTAATTAAAAGGAAATGAAGGAAATGATGCCCTAGATTGTGTCAAGATCTCTTGCATCCAATATCAGTTCAGTGTAGCAGCCAGGAAGGGATCTGCAGAAAAACATAAGGGAGAAATTGGGGAAAACTTCTCATGGCATCTGGACTTTTCAAGTGACTGACCCAACTCTGCTACATCTCACCATGTGGAAAAGATCTAGCACCTTTCCATGTGCCTTTGCCTTGCTTCCCTTTGAGTGAAGCAACAATCTGAGGGATAGGGGTGAAGGAAGGAAATTGATGTTGCCAGAAGGTCCAAAAAGAGCAACTCATGCCTTGAATACAACTGAGTGGTTAAATGGGGTAAGATGTACCACACAGGATGTAAAGGGGGATTCTGTGCCCTGTACTTCAGACAGGCCAACAGTTCACTGTCAACCTGAAGACTGATGATTATTAAGAAAACCTGCTGACATTATTCATATCCAAGCTGCATTTGTTCCAAGATTTCAAAAAAAAAAATCTCTTGCTGCAAAATGTTCATTATCAGAGATATATGATGTGGCAATAGCACAGGAGTGCAGTTTATAATCCTGCTTCTGTAGCTCAGCCCAGCCAGGGCTCCACACAGCTCCAGCCCTGCTTGGGAGGAGCTGAAGATGAGCCATGCAGTTGAAGAACATACAAAGCAGATCTGTAGGAGCTTTTCTTTCCCAAAAGCATCCTCTCTGGGACAGAACATTAAAAGCACCTGCATAACATAGAGCCAGGGACAGGTAGCTCTGGATATTCACAAGGCCAAAAAGCATCCATATTTTGAGTATATATCCATAACAGTAATTCTAAATACATCATGGCCATAACAATATACATTTTCTGACTCACTTATCAAGAATTAACTTTAAACCAATTACTTCAGGTTGATTTGAATGGTCCTGATCCGTCTGCAGTGCTAGAAAGTTGTTCAAAATTATGTACTATATATCTTGAAGTGCTTAATGAAAAAATTTTATACTTCACTTCTGTAAATTGTAAATCTCAAACAAATTTTTCATCATTCTTCCATTATATAACCTCTCCTTATTTGTAGCTAATTAAAAAGAGGGTCCCAAATTGCCTACTCTTGTCATCCTGGGGGGGGAAAAATACTTAAAATTATATAATTGCTCCAACACTTTTGGAAATTACCTTTTCAAATGCTGCCTCTAAGTGCAAACATGGACAGAACAGAAATAAAGTCATGTGAAAACAGACAAGCCAGGTCACCAAGAAATAAGTTCTCCTTATATTACTATGTAAACATATAATGGAGGGAATCTAACACCTGGAGATCACAGTGAAAAGCCTAAGAGAGGTGGAGTATAGTCAATGATGCCCAGAATTCGGGCCAAAGAAAAAATGCAACATTTGTTTCTCTGGCAAACAGGTTCTGGAGTTGTCCCTACTTCAGTCCATTAAAAAGCTTGCAATAAAATACATTTTATACCTTAAATCTTGAAAGAATCTATGCAAGAAGGGACTTTTCCCATGTTTGCTCTTATTTAATCAAGTGAAAAATTTAATTTCACTAAAGTTTACTCTGTATGATTTCATCAATGCACAGTAGTAGCAAGTAATTTAAGCATTTCTGTTCTCAGATCTTAATCTTTACGATGTAGTTTTTAAATCTGCCACTTTCCTATTTGGAGGGTAACTAACAACAGAGTGCATTCATTCCGTCCTTTCCCAACCAAGCAAAACACTCACTGGGATTTCCTTTTCAAGCCTGCTAATTGAAAACATTCTGCAGTTTATTAGTCACTATACAGATTATCTGCTGACATGCAAACTCTCACTCACTCCAGACTTGTTAATTAACATGTAATTACTGATCCCACAGAGACTGGACTGCAGGTGTGATGCTCTGGGTCCTGCTCTAATAACCGTTCCTCCCACATGCAGGCACAGATGCAATACACGGCAATTGCATTCTCCCAGAACACCATCTCACCCTCTCCAAAAGCACTCAGGCTCTGTTTCAGTTTTAGTACTTTTTCCTTTTTTTTCTTTTTTGTCTGAGTTTATTATGTGCAACACCCACCCACAACTTAGCACAGAAAAGCAACAAAAATCTGTGCTCTGCCATCAGCCTGTCTCAGCAGGAGCTGGACCAGGGCAGCTGTTCTGCATGGTGAACTTGAATGGGAAGACCAAGAGGAAAAGAGTGCCAGAGGATGAAGGAGAGAATAACAAGGAAACAGACAGATATTCCCTGTCATTTCTGTGACCACCTAAGTGATGATCTCACCTACTGGTCTATTCAATGCAAGGCGATTTTAAGTAAAGTCTCTTATAGAGCACTAATCTCTAAAATTAAAATACTACCTTCCAATCTTATATGAAGCCTCATGGTACCAGAACTATTCCCTTCATGTATTCTCTGGATAATGGAATGTTCAAGAAGAAACCTTTTTCAAATCCCTTGCCATTGAATTTCCTATAAGGCTTGAAATGTTTCAAAGAGTCTTTGCTCAAGGAAGACAAAATGGTTATCAAATAGTAACAGTGAGAGTATAAAGGCACTGCCATGGAAAGTTGGGTCAGATGAAACCACCTACAAGTTTATAACTCCTTATTAGCAAGGTTATACTGGTCACGGGATATGGTTAAGAGCCAAGTCCAGAAGGAATTTTATGAAGCAAAGTACAATTGTCAGGGATAAGTACATCCAAATTTAAAACAACTAGGGAATTTGACTGTTAAAAGCATGTAGAGTAGGCACATAATTCTATCACTGAAGTCAGAATAAAACTGCTCTTGACTGCAACCAATGGGAGCAGACTATACTGACAGATTTGAAAATGTAATCCTACATATATAAGGATTAAGAACAATTTCTGAATCCCTGGGAGAGCATCTCCAATAAAAACATGATCAGAAGTCATGAAAATTCCTACCTCAGCTGGACCCCCAAAATTTGCTGGACTGTGGTTCATTATGAACTGAGTACGATCATAACAAGCAAGCTTTCGGTACTCTTTCATTATCCTATTAGAGGAAACAAAAGATTAAACTGTTCTAAGTAGGAGCCACATTCAGTTTGAAAGTTTCATTTACTGGATTTCAACAAGAACAAAATCTTTGCAACAAGAATACTGTGCTACTATTAGGACCTTCTGGACCTGCATGGACTCACCTTTCTATGCACTCATTGTCAATTCACCCTTAACTGGACTGTTAGTTTATGCACCTTTCCAGAGGGAAATGGATAAGAAAGATGGTGCTAGTACAGATTGGTTAAGAGAGTACTAAGGAAAGGGACTTTTGGGATTAATAAATCTTTTTCACAAGATTATACTGTCTGGAAAGTGGCTGTGCATTTGTATCAGAAGAGAGATCAACTCTGTCTGAAACAAAAGTGCATAACCTGTCAAGAGAAGGAACAGGGAAACTCCTATGTGACAGATGATTCCAAGATTGTCAGATCTGGGTCAAGATATTAAACCAGAGCAGAAGTAGTTACTTTTATTAAACATGATGCATTTACATGATGCATTAAAGACCAACAATGACTCAACAGCCATGGCACTGTTAGAGAAAGCTGTAGCAACATCAGCCTTTCTGTATTTGGAGCAGCAATGTTTCAACCCGCTCTTGCATATGAGCATTACAGGACACATCTCTTCAAGGCACTGGCTTCAAAGGACTTGAAAAAATGAAGCAGTAAGATAGGTCACTGCTTAGCTATCATATGGCAGTAATCTTCTGAAACCTTGATAATTCCTAGAAAAATCCAGGTTCAGCCAAGCATTTGGTCTACCATGGTCAGTATGTGATCCTGACCTTGCCAACTTCTCTCTGCTGAGAATTCAGGAAGGCCCTGTTCACAAAGCTCCCATCAGTGACAGATTTAGAACAGACTCCATGCCAGTATTTTCACAACTGAATTTGCCAGTGTAAATGGACACATTATGCCATGTTGGAAACTTTATGCAGTGGAATTTTATGATAATTCCTACCTTGGCTACAAGAAGGACATTTTATGCAACTCAGTGACTAAAGCAGACTGAAGAGAAAACTAAAGCTCTGAAGCAGGAAAATGCAAGACAGTTGTTCACAAAGTGATGATAGGTGGGAAAAACCAGATTTACATAAGCAGTGACTAAGATGATCTGTTCAGCTTAACAGTAGATGTTTTATCTGTACACTGTTTCACAAAAATCAGTGAAGTTATTGCCTACAGAACATAAGTTGGAGCAAAATCCAGCTCTTTAAGAGTTAATGTAATTCTAGGAGAATAAAGCAAATTCTGCTTCTGACCCTGTCCGTGATACATCAGTCTCCATCATTGTGAAGTGGCCTGACCTCTTCCTGCAAGCAGAATGATGAAAGACAGCTACTAAAACTACCCACTTTCAGATCTTGGCTTCTAGAAAAGAGGCAGTTGCCCCTCTTTCTGAGTAAGAAAACACAGAAAAGAATTACCAAAAAAGGTCACACTCAGCCACATCTCTGAAAGGGTTCAAAGGCTTTCTTATACCTGGATAACATTGGGAAAGGCCCATCAGGAGAGCCACAGCATTGTACAGTGCCACTGAAGCCTTTAGTTTGCTGCTGACAATCTAGGACAATAAATGGTGCAAGCAAACACATCAGGAGCAGTCCTATTTCTCTTTCCATTGCTGACACTGTTATTCATAGGTGGGGTCCTGAAAGAGTTCCTTTACTCCTGCAGTACAAACACTTACATGGGTTTTTCCTCCTACCTCAACTTAGTTTCAAATAATATCCAAATAAGCCCATCAGTCTTTTGGAAGGATGACAAAGACACTATCTATCAACAGAGTCACATAATGACATTACAGCACATATTCTTAAACCTGTGTTTTCATGTAGTGTCTTGGACCCTTTCTCCTATAGATTGTAATGCTGGTATAAAACATATCCCTTGAAAGAGGAGAAAATCTGGTTACAACAGAAAGAAAATGTAAGCGTATTTTTGTTTTCTAAAGTAAGGCCAGAGAAGACGTGAGCTAGAAGTGAAATACATAAGGAGGCTCCTCAAGCAAAAATTATTTGTATAACTGAAAAGAGAACAAAAACTGAGTAAGGGATTGATAAGAAACTACTAGTTCTTTAATATTCAGTCATCTCTTCCTTAATTGTTAACCTCAGAATAAGAAATATGTTATACTGTTTATGTGGATTTCTTTTGCTGAGATTGTATTCAGCTCTGGAAAAGGTGAAGAAAATAATGAAGCTTTCTCAGTCTAATATTTCTGCTCAATAATTAATGGAAGAAAGTGAAATCTGAAAAGAAACAAAGAATGAAATCAAAGCCTATCCTTTATCCAGTCTGGGGTTGTTATCTATACTGTTGTTCACAAGACAGCATGGTTTTCAGTAATGAGCTACTGTTTCAAGCTCAGTGTTTACAGATCACTACAGTACCACAGAAATCTTTCAGTATTAAATACACAATTCTGACTCATTCCAAGACTCTTCTCAACTGTGCTCATCAGTGCATTCCATGGCAGAGTTCCTTTTGAACTAGCTCAGTACACAGATGTTATTACAACATACATGAATGTGATAACAGTAAGAATTAATTGAAATTTGCATTAAATAAAATTTCATTAATTGATCATGTCCGACTTGACAATTTAAATGCATTAATCAAAAATATTGTACTAGTTGACAGTAAGATTCTAACTTGGATAATTTTCTAAAAAATATCATTCCAGCTTACTACTTCATCTTGATTTTATACATCTTAATTTTAAAAACACATAGTACTTAAACTTGGAAAGAAGTTTAATCAAAGAAACAGAAAACCTGAGTGTTGTCCTAAATTAATGAAGCCTCAAAGAGTGCTTTAGATTTCTACTTACTTGCTTCCCCAGTCACTCAGACAGTCAGGGCACCAGAGATGCAGATGGACAGAATGGTAGAGTGACAGCCTGCCATCCTTGGGCTATCAAGAAAGCAGATGCCAGCATGCCCAACCACAGCCCTCTGAGCTCACCTGGAGGGTGTTCAACAGAACAAGGTTGGGTTTGGCTCCTGCAGCTGGTGCAGCATCATGGCCACATCTTTGTAAGGCAAGATAAAAGCTTGTGCAAGAAGAACTAAACTCAGTTCCCACCACCCATCCAACAGGGAAAATACCAGTACTCTACAGAACTTGGGTTGTATTTACTGAAATGACTGGATTCAAGTCAATGGGACAATGCCCACAGTCCTGACATCCTGATTTTTTTTTCCTTTTTTATATCAAGCACCACTGAAGGAACATACTTCAGGCTCCTTTTTGACACTGCTGGGAAGCAGGTGAGCTTGGAGCATTGTTTCACCTTGCAGAGAGGAATCCAAGACAAAATATTGGCTTTCAATATATTTTATCTTTTAGAAAAATTCAGAGGAAACATTACACCTGTGAATAACAAAACCACTACCAATTACACAGAGTCTGCATTTTCACCTGTTGACCTGTATTGTACAGACTTCAGTCCCTGAACTATTCTT
The DNA here is from genome assembly GCF_017590055.1 of Onychostruthus taczanowskii. Classification (NCBI taxonomy): domain Eukaryota; kingdom Metazoa; phylum Chordata; class Aves; order Passeriformes; family Passeridae; genus Onychostruthus; species Onychostruthus taczanowskii. The sequence continues at coordinate 19,082,559 of NW_024499239.1, read as the reverse complement.
TCTGTCAAGTCACTGGTTTGTTTTGTACAGCTACAAAGATGTGATCACTGTATATGAATACCACTCACAAATCCATCTTTGCAGAATGAGACAGTCTTTAAAATAAATTTTTTTTAAATATGCAGTAATCTAAATCAATTACAGATTGAGTTAGTATCTTTAAGATAAACTGAAGGTTTCTTATTAATGTAATAGACTATGGATCATATCCTGAAGGTGCTCGAACCAGGCCCTACTATTCTATTAAAAGCCTAAACACATGGCTGTTTTTTTAAAAGTGCTGAACCTTTACCAACTTGCAATGATTTTGAAGGTCAAGATTTTTGAAAAACAGTAAGGTATATAATTTAAACATCTAAACATCAAGCTTACTAGATTTTTCAAAGAAAATTCTAATAAATATCTATGTAATTAATTTACAGGCCTTGAGCAGTACCACTGGAAGAATCTCACTAAAGATGCTTCATTTACATACTGGTGGCTGGAATCCACTGAAGTATTTTAATGCACCAGGAAAAACACAGACACTTATCCCAGCACACTTCATTATCATCTCAAATTCACATTACCACAACTCTGATATCCTTATGTCCTTATCTGATATACCACAACTCTCAGCCCACAGCCAGGTAATCCCATGGAGCTCAAACCTCTTACACTGAGATTTACGGTAGATTATGTTGTTGGGCTTTCACTCTTGCACCTCAGCTGATGCAAGGTCATTTATTAAGCTTTAATAAACTGATTACAAGTCTAAGCCCTAAGTTTCTCCTGAAGATATCAGCAGTTGCTGAGAGTCATGGAGTTACAACCACTTAAGATGTTACCACTTACAACCATTCTGTGTGGATACTTATATGAAGCATCCCTAGGGGTGGTTTAAATCAATTTAACTTCTAATTAGTCATTCCACGCTCAGTTGTGCCTGTACCCTATACAATATAATTTCAAACTGCATCATCGAACACCATGCAGTTGCCCTTAAAAAATATATCTGACTCAGATAGGTTTAATTTCCATAAGTAAACATTCAAATGCAAATTAAACTGATGTAACTGGTTTTTAAGAAATAAACAGTTGTGCATGGAAGACTATGAATCCATTTAAACACATCTGTGTCTTTTTCCTCATTCTTAAATAAAGTAAATTTTAGACTATATTTAGAGCTCTAAAATACTTGTTTCATATAGCTTTTTAGATCTTTAAGGATTACCAATAATAGTAATTATCAAAGATTCAGACAGCAACTATACACATTATTCTTTATATGATATTATTTTATATACAACTTATAGGTAAACTTCATTATATTGATATAGGAGATGAAAGCTAATCTAGCAAGGGAATGTTGAATTAAATTTAAATATCCTGCAGAAACTGCCTGTTAATGAATTGCTGTAAAGTTTGTGTGTAACCTGCCATTCCACAATTCCATAGAATCAGTGAATCATTTAGGTTGGAAAAGACCTTTAATATTATCAAGTCCAACAATTGATCCAGGTGCTGAAACCCCACTAAACTATGTCCCAAAGCACCAATTGTGCACATTTTTTAAATCCCTCCAGGGATAGTGATTTCACCACTTCTTTGAACTCTCTGTCCCAATGCTTGACAACCCTTTTGTAAAAAAGTTTTTCCTAGTATCTAACCTAAACCTCCTTTGTGCAATTTGAGGCCACTTCCTCTTGTCCTCTTGCTGCTGGGAGAAGGGATCAATCCCCACCTGGCCACAACCTCCTTCAGGTATCTTCTTGTTAGTGAATTTACATATATTATTGTTCCAGAAGGAAAAGACTAAACCTAGAGAAAATGTAGGCAAATCCATGACCTTCAAAAGAAATGGAAACACCTGCTCATTTATTTTATTAGCTGCAAAACTAGGAACATGAAGAGAATTTGGTAGGAAGAACTGTCTAATGCTTGTATGCAGACTATCAAAATACAGTGGCAGTGGTTCCTGGCAGCGCTCCTCAACAGGATGCTGCAGTGAGCACTGGTAAAAAAAGGTCCATAAGGAAGTAGATGAAAACTGTTTTTATTGAGCACCTGTTTAAACAGCAGCTGATGCTTTATTAACACAAATGGCCAGAGTCAAAGCTGAAGCACTCTAGTAGCATTCTAATGCTGCCAAAGGGTAAATGTCAGATTGTCTTTGGTACATTACAAATTATTACAAAACAAAAATCATTGTCATTTAACAATCTTACTCAGGTGGAAAGGAAAAATGACAGAAGTCTGCACTCAATATAAATAATATATGCCCAGTTCTTTGCAGAATCAAGGCATAAAGTTACAGACGTAGAAAGTCTTCAGATTTTATAATATTTAAATAAGGTTTTGAGCTTTTACTCTGTTGCACCTAATCCTGTATCTTTAGGGGCCATAATGATGAATGGCAATTGAGTTTGCCATTTGAAAATTATTTAAAATGTAATCACTAAAGATTATAATACAGCAGCACATATTTCATTATGCTACTCTAGATCCCGGTTGACAGGATACCAAAACAAGACTGCCTGCTTTATCAGAAAAAGCAGAACACCTCCTGGATTTTGGCAGAAGATCAGTCCAGAGTTCTTGGAGTACAACAGTATTTGCAAAGCATCTGCAAGAATCCTACAGACAGCAGATTAAAAAGCCCAACTTTCCCAACTCTCCAGAATCTAATAAACATTTTGTATGCTAGTGAAAGAGGAACCAAAATGTGTGTATTACCTACATCATTTCTATCTCTCCTCCAGATCTGTGACCCCTTGTTGGGTTAATATTTCATTATGCTATGAAATTAGAACCCAAAATGCTAACCCAAATTAGAGGAATTCTAGAATCTATGTGGAATCATCTGTGAATACAGAACATATAATAGAGGTGAAGGTATGACACAGAGCACATAGAAAAGGAACAGCTTTCTCTGTGTTTGCACAGCCTGTACCTGTCACTCCAATGTGTGGAGACCTATGGAGAATGTTATTTTCACAAATTATTTAGGAGCCTTGTTTCAGCACTGTCAGAGTTTGCAAAGTAGATGTCCCACATTTCTGAACACTTAAACGCAGTTATATGGCATTAAAACCCAGGATCTGTGTGTGAGAGGAGCACACAGGCTGCAGTGGCATCAGCAGCAGGGAGCTGTCATTCCTCCTGCCTGCTGCAAACACGTCAGGGAGTCAGGGCACGGCAAGATGAGTGCTGATGAGTCTAGGTAACACTTCCTTCGAGTGATGGCAAGTTAACACGCAGGTCCAATCAAAGCCTGCAGCATGCAAAAACAAAATCATAGCAGGGCCCTTGAGGGACTAAATATAGCTCCAAATCTAAACTTTCTGAGAAATGTTAAGAAAAGATGAAATGTACAAGAAAATTGACTTATTCTAATACAGAGTCTAGAGCTACAGCTGATCTTTGGACATCTGCCTATCAAGCCACATCTTAACCAACTGCCTCCAGTGGTTTAGTTCATATTTTTCATTTCTCCTTAATATGACTATTACAGTAACTACTTTCAATTTAAATCTGGCAGTACAAGTCACAGTCTGGTGCTATTAAGAAATGTATTAGACAGGATTACATATTAGATGATTCTACACACCCAGAAAGCATTTGCTGGGAAACTGTGACATTATAGCTTTGCAAACACTGTAGCATGTGCTGTGTATAGATGTATACATTCTTGAGCTCCTATGCAAGCACACACTCTGCCATGGCTCATGTATATATAAATGGATGAGTACCCACACTGTAAGAGAAAAGGAGAATGTGTTTGATCTGTAAGCAAAATAGCAACAGATCAAATCAAGGAAAAGTGAACAAAGAAAACAAATACATCAGTTCTGCAGTGCAGACACATCACGTAACACTTGGAAAGCACTACATTAGGCTGCAACTTCATTTCTTAAAACAATGAGGAACAGGTAGAAGAGCTCTGCAGCAGAATCCCCACTGTTGTCCCAGCTCAGGCTGAGCAGAGCAGGGGGGTTGTTCCTCACCGCCAAGAGCTTTCCCTCCCTTTCTTTCACAACCTGCCCCCCTGGCACCACACGCCTGCAGGCTTGGTGCTGGATTTGCTCTGGCATTTCTTCTGCCAGGCCTGCCCTGTTCTGATAGGTGCCAGACTGTTGCTGCAGCTGTAGCTGAGGTCTCAGGACATTGTGCACATATGACCAGACTGATGATAATAACTGTAAGAGGAAGGAGGAAAAGAAAGAGACTAGAAATCAATGACTTACTGTACCAAGAAAGAACCAATTATTCAGCAAATCTGCTCTTGCTAATTCTGTCACATAACCTCATTCATTAAAGCTCCGTCATTATTTGAATTAACTGTTGCTGTCACAGCAATAATATTCACAATCAGACACTCACATTCTGCAACTACATAGCTTCTATTAGACCCAATTTAGTGATGTCGCCTGCAACTAATGAACTGGTTTGTAGTTTAATTACAGTGCTTACCAGATAATTTATTAGACAGCAATAAAGTTTAGATTTACTTCTCCTGCAATGCTGCTCCATTATTAGATGTATACACGAAGCTGCATTTTGTTCTCAATTACACATGTATAAATCTTGAGAAACTCTACTGAATTAAAAGTTATTTTAAATGGACATGCAGCTACTTTGCATCTGAAAATCTGTAACAAAGCACAGTTTTGTTCCATGTATGTGCATTACTTACAGCACTCCAGGTGGTTACTTTGACAATGATACAGAACATTTTTCTACTGTTGAAATAAATGCCAATCCTCTTACAGAAAGTGCTTTTATAATAAGAAATTAAATGAACCAAACATTTAGTGCAAAAAGCAGCATTCAGACAATTCCTGCTATATAGTCAAAGATGATTAACTAAAACAGAAAACTGCTCTCAAAAAGGTAAATTTAATTTGGCTCAAAACGAACTCAGTGAAATATTAGGAAGCAGAAGGTACTATATAAAAATCTATGATCAATTAACAGAGCTCACAGTAAAAAAAGGATTGATTTTTGAAAGCAGATAAGAAGAGTAAATTAAAAGAAAATCACAAGGTAAAATAATGATGTATTTGTCATATTACAATATTATATGGTTTAGCTCTACATAGAATTAAAATGCTAGATAGGACCCAAACTTCAAATTCATTAAAGCCCGAACTCAGTACTAACAGATACAACTTCTTTTTTTAAATTTTTTTATATACAATGTAGTGGTTGAATTTTATAGTTAGTTGATCATATATTAGCACTCTTTCACATACCTGCCTTTTACCTAGTCAGTGGCATTCAGCAATGAAGACTGATTCAGCTTATAACTCAAGCAAGTGAAATACTATGAAAGTAAGGAAAATCTTACATTAGCCTTATAACTCCTCTTTGGGATATCTGCCTTTGGGAATGCCATAGAAAACCTGCTTCACTTCTCTGTCAGTTCTCTTTCAGTGAAATGGGGCTTAGAAAACCAACAGTTCAATTACATTGTGGGGAGACTTCCACTGCCGATGCCACTTTCTATGTGATTCTTTACTAATTCTGGCCTGCTCAATGGCACACCCAGTCATACAAAAGAGATTCACATCTTTGGAGATTTTGCAAAATGTGGGCTCTGTTCGAGGGATCCAGGTCCTGAGCAGATGCAGATTTTGTAACACCAAATTACTGAGTTTCCCCATGCATTTACCCCATTTACACAAGAAGATCCTAATGCTTCCTTTGTCTGCTGCTAATACTTGTATGTTTAGACTGTGAATCTTTTCAACCAAAATGGTTTCTTGGTTCATTTCTTGGTTCATTTGGAACAGACGAGGTACAACCTGATGGTGAACAGGTAGATGCCACCAGTATAAAAAAATTGAATTACAGAAATGGTAAAATGGGTAGTCCTGAATGCTGCATGACATTTTTTAGCATTGAGAAAACAGAATGAAATACATTAATTTTAAAACTGTAGTCTTTTTAAAATATTACATATTCTTCTTTATTGTTTGCTTTTAGCTCTTAACTTCAATTTTTAATGAACAAGAGATTTTGGCTGGAACACCCCATGAGGTCTCAAAGCCCACAGCAGTTTCCATCATATCAGTAACTTCAGCCCAAGCTGTGCAACTTTTGTCAGCAGAATAACTTTGAAGTTGCTGGATTTCTGCAAGAAGCATGGTTTTGACCTAAAACTGGAAAATTTTAGAAAGGATAAGATGAAGAAAAATCCAAGTGGTATCCAGCCTGTGCCCCAGTCCTTGGAAGTTGAGTTTTATTTCTCAAACACTATCTTTCCTCTGAAACTGGCTTTCTCTTCAAACTAGAGTGCCTTCAAATGGTCTGTACATCTGCAACACAGCTGGCAAAGGGCTGACAGCCAGTTTAAGGTGTAACCTTTACAGAGATTTTTATTCCACAGCATCCTCTCTGTATTGAAGTGGTAGTGTGGCCTTGGACAAAACAGAAAGAAAGGAAAATTACAGAAAAGAGAATTCTAAAATACCTGGGGGAGAGCAGGGAGATTGAAGGAAGTATGTAGGTATGAACACATTCACACAAATACACAAAATCAATAAGAACTAATTTACATTTCAAAGCTATAGCTGATAGGAAACCAAGAAGACTTCTGTCCTGACGTTTTAAGTCAGCTGCTCAAGAGCTAAGGGCTCTTTGCCAAGTCACATCCGAGTTTATATTTCTGATATATACAAAAGTTCAGGAGACAAACTCACTGGCAGAAGAAACATCTGCCACACACACATCTTCTGTCTGCATATTCCCCATGTCAAACTCCCTACCATTTAACCAAATTCCCAGAAACCTCCAATGTGAATGCCATTCCTTGATGTCATATAACAGTGAAAGGAGAATTAATAAAAGAAAAATAGATGAGAAAGAAAAAGTGTGTAAGGAGGGGAATGAAACCGCTCAATATCACTCACCCATACAGGCATACTGAAAAAATGGCAGAGAGGGCACTCACAGACCACTACACATGGCACTTGTCAAGAAACAGAGAAGTAGTCAAGAAAACCATGTCTGTCTTATGTCTTGCATTTATATATTGATGTGAAGTGACCACATTGCTTTAGTAGGCTCCAGTCACCAATGACCTGTGTCAAATCAGTTCCAAAAATGCAATGATCAAGAAATTATTGTTTTTTCTTTCTGCACTGAAGACAAATTCTTGTATTTTCTTTACCTAACTCCTCCACTTCCTGCTACCTCTTCCATTAGGCTCCTAACTTGTGGCATTTGTCACAGACAGAAAGCACACATTTGGAAATAAAATAGCTGGAAAAAGCTGAATAAAGCTCAAAGAGTTGATCCACTATATCAAAATAGTGATACCAACAAATGACATCGAACAAATTAAAAGTGCATAGAAAGAAACCAACATCTTCCCATCACTGCCCCATTGGCATGTCCTTTACCAAGTCTCTGAGTTCTTTCAAACCTCTCCTAAGAGTGCAAGAAAGATTTGGACAATGAAACCCGTTCCCTTCAATGCTGCACTAAGCCCAGTTCCAATTTCCCGCGGCATTCCAGCAGACCTCAGAAATATTAGTGCTTACTGCCTCAGGCTAAACCAAATTACAGAATGTCTTGGTTTCAATTTTCTATTCCACTAAAAGTCCCTCGAGCCACAGCTGTCACCGGACTCGCCAGTAATATACTCACGCAGAGTTAATATTAAAGGACAGTTAATACCCTTTAATTCATTTTTGGCCTATCTGCAGTTTAAGCTTCACACAAAGTGGCAAAACCAAGAAAACCAAGAAATACAGTCAAGTTCCACAAATTGAGTTAGAACTTGTTATCTAAAATATTTTGGTAATACAGAGATATCAATGACAAAAATATAGCCGCTTTCAAGATAAACAAGGAAAACAATTCAAGTAAGAAACCAAGATAAGCTTGTGCAGCTTTGGGTTTTTTGGCACCAGTCTGCTGATACACATACAAGCTGTAGTTGAGTTACTTAAACATAAGATATTGGTCACTTTTAATACATCATATCCGTAGGCTTTGTATTTCCATTTTGTTTTGGTTTTGGTTCTTTTTTCCCCCCGAACTGTTGGATTTGTTGTTATCTAAAATTTAAAGCTATTTAGTCATAAACACAGCAGCAGCAGCAGCAAAGACCCCCTGTGACTACTGCATAAAATCTCTATTTTGATTTGAGCCATATTGAATTTAACTGTTTTAATGATAACTTCTCTCACCAGGAGGTCACATAATAACTTTCTCAGCCTGTAGGGAGAGAACACAGCTGAACTAGTACATCTCCACCAATAGTTTTCTGCTTCTCTGCTTCATGCTTTAAGGAAGCATGTTCTTTCACACAGCTCTACCTGTTAAATATTGTGCAAGGATGCCACTCATTTGAGTGAGAAAATATGCAGCATAAGGCAGGCCTGCACTACAAAACCACTGAATTTAATTGAAGATACTGATTAGCTCTTCAGAGGTTTGGTTGCTTTAATTCAGCCCCTAGTTTTTATTCCCTCATAAACCAGCCAATTCAAGCACAAAGCAACTATGTAGCCCATTGTATTCTCACATTAATTCAGTGAGCTCAATAAAAGGACTCTGGCAAGAAAACTTATCAATACTTCAGCAAATCTGGAAGACCACCACCAAAGGCAGCAGCCCTTTCCCAGTTTTGTACACAAGTGCAATGTCATGGATCCAATAGATGTGCATGTGCTTACGAATCCCACATGGCAGTGGCTGGACCAGTCTAAGCAAGAAGAGGAATGGGTTTGTGTTCCACCCTATACACCTTTTCAATCTCATTTGCTATAAGTATCCTTTCCTACTTCTCCTCCAAAATTTGAAACAAACGAGTGCTTTTGCAACTCTTGCCTGTACCATAAACAAAATATACACCGAAAACCGCAAACCAGAACATTACTGCCAAGCCCTGAACAAATACAGAAACAATGACAGTAGATACATAATGATTGTTATTTTCTACTCATACCCTTCATACTAGACATCTGTCAAAAGTTACTTTATTTGCAAAGCTTAAAATTCTTGAAAAGCCAAAAGCACTTTGGAGACTTCCTGCTTCTCTGAGTACTGGATTACAGTGTGTGCACGCAACCGACTGACAAGTGAAAAAAAAAAATATTATTTATGCTTTCATAAGCTCAAAAGCATATACAGTAAATATTTCTAACAATATCAGGACTATTCCTGAATAACCATCCCATGGAACTGGAGTGGAAAGGGAGGGCTCATCTTCAGCTCTTGTTCAGAGGCTTGGAAGTATCCCTAATCCTTCCCAGAGCAAAAGAAAGCATAAGCACTGGAAAGACCTGGCTCCAAATGCTGGCTCCGTTGATTTCAGATGAGTCAACATTTCACCAAACACTGAATGTCGATTTATTTTGTAAGCAAACATCAAGCAGCACAAAGCAACTGAAGAAATGCAGTTTCAGAATGGGACTGCTGACAACCGACCTCCTGAGCCTGCAGCACTCTCCAGAGTGGTGAAGCAGACACTGGCTGCAGCAGAATGGCACAAATGCTACAGGCTGGCCCCTGCTTCAACACAACAAGTGTTTGGGGTTTATTCCTCAGTACGGCTACTCTCATTTAAAAGCCTTCTGGTAAAAAAGCAATAGATTTCCCTTTAGGTGTCTGTCTTCTGTATTGTGAATGAAAGCATATAAAGAGTTTTATACTTTTAATTTCTGATTTTAATTTCTAATGGTCCTTCATTGCCTGTTGGATGTGAGGCATAGTGCAAATTACTGTGCAGTCTGCATCAATGTGTCCGGGCTCTGCCCATCTCAGCACACCACAGATCTCTCCCAGCTATACCTAATGTAGAGAGCAATTGATTTCAAAACATTTTAAACTACCATACTTGTTTGTTTGTCTCCATATCCTTTACCTCTGTTCTACTCATTCCTGGTGAACTAGCTCAGTTGGCTAGAGCAAGGGACATGGAACACACAAGGCAGGATTGCTAAGCTGTGACTTCAAAAGCTGATTTAATGTCCTTAAGGTACACACTGTGCATACCTAGATTTCAAAAGACTAATGAGATGGAGAAATAAGGTCGATCATAGCAAAAGTTGGAAGTAATTCCAAGTGAGGATACCTTGAGTAAGGTGCCAGCCAGAGTTCAGGCATCATGCTGCCACAAGCCCTGGGTCAACACTTTACCTCGATGTGTCAGTGCAGCAAATAGCTTAAATGAATTGCATCTAAGAGGGCACACAGCTGTGTAAATCTGCACCCTCTGGGCATAGAGTGCTTACAGCAGTAAATGCCTGGAGTAAAACAGAGGTGTCCCAAGTACACAGGAGAATGAGCTCTACCTTTGTTTGACCTGAGATACTACTCAGTGCAACCAAAGATCAGAGAGCTCAGGTTTTACCAAACAAGAAACACATTTGACTTGGAGAGCATTATACAGGATGTCATGGCACTCATTAGGTGTAAATCTACAGTAATTCTATAATAGAAGCTGGAATAACCAGTTTAAAAAAGGTGAGATTTAGAAAAGAATTAGGCAATCTACTTGGTTTGTTTTGCATGGACTAATTAACAATAATTGCAATCTGCACTAATGAGGCAGGTGTTACCTAAGTGTAAGCAGCAGGAAAACAACCTCCTAAGCAATTCTCTGTCTAAATATTAGGTCTTCCTCAAACTTAAAGATACATTCCATACCAATTTATTTTAATTACCCATAAGCAACAGGGGGGAAAACCACTCACATCTTAGTCATTTAAGTCCAAATTTCACTCGTACACGGATGAGTTACAAAGACCTCCATAACACAGCTCAGGATGGAAATTTTGAGAAGCTGTTGAATCTAATGATGCAACAGAGAGATTAAATTTACTTCACAAACCATTCAAATCTGGACAGAGACAGATGGAGGAAGTTGTTCAAATGTTGATATTTCAGGGGAAAAAATTTAAATGGTGAAAACATGATTACAATATCAATTTAGAAAATATAAAGTCTACAGAAGTCTTACTTCCTTAGTCCACAGAGGTCTCAAATGCAACTGCTGAAAGATCAATGCTACAGTTTAATTGTGGAGATATTCTGAATTCATATATTACAAAGGTTTCTACCCAGCTGCTCTGTACTCCATGAAAAAAGTGCTGAGCTTCATTGTCCATCCACAGGACCTGGCTTCAAATCCTGGCTTCAAGTGCTGGCTCCAATTCCACTACTTTCTGAGACCCTGGGAAAACAATTTAACTCCTAATGGCCCAGTACTAATGCTGACTAATCCTGCACAAACTCTCTGATCTATCACGATTCAACTCATGAATTCTTTTGGAGCCCACAAGTTAACCTGATACTACTTTCTGCTCATCCACTACGATTGCAAAAAATTCACTAAACAGTCTCCTGTCACCTCCCAAGAGCAAGTCCTGAGCAGGCACAGAGTCACAGCCTCAGCCCTACCCAACAGCCCTTCCCCTGTGCTTGGAAAGACTTGGAACGCAGCAGACAGCATGTTGCCCTGCCTGTTCCACCACTCAGGCACAAATTTGGGCAAACCAGGAGCTGGAGCCAACTGCAGCTGACCATAGCATAAAACAGGCCCCTGTCTTGGTCAAATATTGTTGTCTCCATCTCCCTGCTTTACACTGCAAACCTAAAATTATTTTGCTTCATCCTCTGGACAGCCATGATCTGTGTTATGCAGTGAATGGGAACTACATATCCTAGTCTACAAATCTGTAACACTACCCTGGTTCTTGTCACAGCATTCAAAGTGATACAGAGCCAAGAAAAAGTACGTAAAATTCTTCTGCCATCTCCCCACTTCTTCAGCTACTCCAAATATTATCTCTGCAGAAGTTCATATAGATAACACACACACGCACACAAAAGTTAAAAACCTGTGCTTTTACCTTCTGCTTGAATTTGTCATGCTCTGGTTTCCAACCAAATGTTCTTGCCACGTCTTTGACAACAGGATTGAAGATCCCTCTACTCTCAAAAATTATTCCCTCTGTGGGTAATTATAGTTGTCACACCATTCAAAAACCTTCTAAACGCTCACTTCTACCATAATAATTTAACAACTAAAACTAGTCAGGTTTTACCTTCTCAAAGTAGGTGTTTGTAGACAAAAATTGACTTCTCCATATTAAAAACAGGGGGCAAAATCCCAACATTTTGGAAGAGAGGTTGGGAGATTTTGTTATTTGCTTTGACAAAACTTATGATTTTCTTTTTTTCTGTGGTTGGGATTTTTCCTTCTTTTCCCAGATCCTTTTATTTCTTGTAGTCAAATCAAAAAGTAGGAGGCAGACAGATGAAAATGGCATTTAAAATTCAAATACTTAATTATAAACCCACAAAATGCAAAACTTTCTCTTGCAATTTTCAAACTTTTAAAAGTACAATAACTCAAAGCATGAAAGGGTTGCTTTTCTCTTTGTTAAAACAGCTCTGTATCTGGGCAAGTTACAGTCTCTCATTAAAATTACACTCTTGAAATTAAAATACATAAACATATATTCTTGAAGACATATTCTCCTCTACTACTTAGCCCCTGAAATGCACTTTGCCTCCTTCTTTTCTTAATTTTCCTTCTATTTTCATTTTCAAACTTCCTTCTGATGTTTGACTCTAAGTTCTTCTGCTGTTTTAAGACACAAAGAAAAACATTCAAATGCCACTGAAGGATAAATGCATACAGAAAAACAATCATAAGCACTATAAATTTATTACCTCTAGCTGTATAACAAGATGACCTTATTTGCAATATATCATATTCATTGGCTGTTACATAGTGTCCTTTGAAATCTGTTAATTCTGCAGTAATGTCTTAATAATATCAAACTGTGTATATTACAAAGCATATATATTATCTCATGTATTGAAATAACTTCTCATTACAGCATTTCCTAACTACTACATCCCCATTTGACAAACATTTAAACAATTTTTACCTCATATTTTAAAGTATGGCTGACAAATGCAGAAGATGAATACTTCCAGGAAAACAGGGGAATAGTAATGAGTATACTTCTTATCTATGACATTGCATTTTTCTGTTTTCATTGTTCACAGTGCTAATACAGTGCTGCTTCAAAATGCAGTTGCTGATAGATGCAAATCACTAAAAATGGCACGTTCTTCTTTTCATCTGCTCCCTTAAATCTGAATATTTTTTAAACTAAATTATACTTCAAATATGAGCAGTATCAGAAAGCCAGTCAGGAGAAAAAATCTAGGCTTTATTTTTCCTGTTTCCTCACCCATAAAAAATTGCCAAAAGCATAAATAAATTATTGATTTGATTAATTACTTAATTAATAAAATCACCTTTCTTCTATCAGTAACAGGAATAAGTGAGCTTGGTTTTCCAATCAAAATGAAATTTTAAGAACAGAAAGTAGAGGGAGGGAATAAATATGGAAGCCCGCAAGTAATCACTGAGGTCACCTTCTAAACCACACACTGATTTTTCTGACAACAAACCTACTCTAATCTAGAATAGAGGTTGACAATGATGTTCCTGTGGTCACAATACTCCGTTGTATCAGCCAAATTAGTGTTTCTTTTATTCATAATGTCCTTGTGTTTTGCTGTCCAAAGTCACTTAGGTGAATTTACTGAATATATTTTCACAACAGTAGATCAATTGGAAAGGCTTAGGAGCATATAATTATTCCATATCATTGGATTTTACTGCTGTGATAGGACAAACTTATCCAATGGGGGGAAAAAAAGATCCATTTCAGAGCACAGAAGGTTTATTTCTTTCTATTTCTGTCTTTTTTTTTTCCCCTAAATGTCCCTGGCTTTTATACTTTCGTAAGTAAAATGATTCACTGCAGGAAATGAAGCGTTTGTGCAGCTTCACGACATTTTGAAGCTACAGCTGTTTCAATAACAAGAGTTTTAGCCCTGAATGTACTAGTAGCACTTGGAGCTGAAAGCATCTATTGAGTGAGGAAGGGCTTGACCCTTTGCTCAGTGACTTCAAAGTTGTGAGTCATATGGCCCGAAAAGAATCCCTGAAGTCTTTAGAAATAACAGTGTAACATAACCATTGTGCTACAAATGGCTTCTGTAAAAAAGCACATCTATCATTACGCACTAAACTACATAAATGAGTCTGAAGAATTAACCACACTTTCCAAAGGCTAAGTGCAAAGAAATAGAAAGCTGCAGGCCTGGACAGTTCAGTCTCCCTGATGGGAGAGGAGCTGGTTCGGTCGCACTGCCACCTGTAGCACAGGCGGCTCTGGGCTGTGCTCTCCTCACTAGAACATCATTGAATCATCTACATTAATTGCTTTGTCAAAGGAGAACAGTTAGGAATCACAATTACTAAAAACTGTACTGCCTTCCATCTTCTCCAGCAAAGATTGCTTCATTTACCAATTAGAGAATACTCTTTCTCTGCCTCTTAACAAACCTTTTCTCATCGCTTCAGTGGGAGTTTCCATCTCTCAGGAGCCTCAGCCAGGGTCAGTAGGCACTGAATGAGTCTCTAAAAAGGAAGGAGATACCTGCAAGTGTTGCTGATCAACTGTACAAGAGGCAACAGCTACTATGAGCACAATCCCATGTCCAATACAAGGCAGAAGGGAGAAATATATTTTAACTACCTATATAAAAGATAATTAAGATGGAGGCAAGAACATCTCCATAAACAAAACAAGAGAGAACATATTAAAAAAATAAAAAGAAGGAACTAGGAAAAAATTGAGAAAATAAATTATCTAGAAAAAAATTTGGTTCCAGTGAAGGAAGGGGGAAATAACTGGAAAGGAGACAAAACAAAGGAGAAAAATACTGCAAGCAGCAATATCACAGGCAGGAAAACTGCTATGAAACAGAACAAAGGAGACCCTGGGGAAGAAAGGACGGTAATGAATGCTTACTCAACCCAAGAGCTGTGAACATTAGGTATTGGTCTAAACAGACAGTGCCAATGTTTAGAAAAGTGTTTACATAAGAAATTAATCAACAAACATGTTTCCATCCTATAATCGATAGTTTATGTAACATCTTTATTAGAAACCTAAACAGTTAAAACAGATGTCTGTGGGTGGCACAGCATCACTGAGGCTGGACACTGAAACGACCTGAGAAAAAGTCCTACATCCAAGCAATACAACAAAATCCAGCAATACAACAAAGGAAAGCCACTGTAATGCAATGCACTTTGGAAAGATTCAATGAATTCACAATCAGCCTTGGCTCCTCAGGGAAAGACATCATCTCATTATGGTCATATGGGCAGCTTGATTAAAATATTTTGCTCGCTATTATGGAAAAGATGCACTTTGATCTGTGAACCAAGTTCCTTTCCAATGAAGGGGCATTGGTTAACTGTATCCTGAAGTACTTTAGTTCTAAGAGAACTCGAGTAATTCAAAATTTTTCTAAGACACATGGATACTAAAAAATGCAGCAAAAACTTTGTCTTCCTTTAGATGGGTATTTTAATTCAACAAATCCACACACAAAAAAAACCTATCTTTTAAATAGGCCATGACTAATAAAATGTTCCCTAAAAGGACTGGTTTGCCAGACATGCAAGGGCCAGATGAAACTGTCTGATGACAGCCTATCCTTAATTTTCCTGCTTGCAGCAGACTCTAAAGGGTTAAGTACGAGGGATTTTTTTCCTATTCAAAACTGTGCAACTTATTTCCTCACCCAGAACATCTCATGCATTGTGTTAGAGCACAATGAAAGTATTCAGAAATCCATGTGATTCATTCATTTTCTGCCATTGGTTTTAGGCTGCTGGCTAGGAAAGTGTTACTGTGGAATGACACAAGTGCTCTGATTAAAATGACTTTGGGTCTTTAATTCACCTCTTCTGGACTTA
The DNA here is from genome assembly GCF_017590055.1 of Onychostruthus taczanowskii. NCBI lineage: Eukaryota > Metazoa > Chordata > Aves > Passeriformes > Passeridae > Onychostruthus > Onychostruthus taczanowskii. The sequence goes on along the minus strand of NW_024499239.1, from coordinate 19,066,766 downwards.
GGGTGACACAAGCTGAAGCAGAATCTGACCTCTTCTACTTCTCACATCCTTAAAATAATCCTTGAAATATGGCTTCATCACCCTTTTCCTCACATATAGGAGCAATACTGGGTTAGATCATTAATGTCAGTGAGCTGCTAAAGCCCAAAGCAATACAATGATTTTGTCCAGAGGAGAGATCAGGTCTATTGTTCTGTAAGGATCTGAAAGGTGATAAAACTTTCCATTCTGGAAGGATGCTGCTGTCAAATGTGCATCAGCTTCTTCTGATTTAAACATCCATTTGCATCTGAAAAGATTCTAAATTATATGTGTGCTCCACATGCAATGCTTCACAGTAATCAAATAACAGGGCTAAGAATGACATAGATGCTTCCGTGCTACACAGGAGTGCTTATGGTTACTGATACCACAGAGTTACCTATCTGCAATTAAAGATCATCTAGAAAAGCACTGCAAGCCCCTATGCCCCCAGAAAAGCTGGGAATAAGCTAGCACAGCTGCATGGGCAGGGAACTGTCTCATGGACAGGCAGCTTGTGGCTCCATCTCAGCTCACCAGGCCTCCAACTGTGATCTTGCTCCTGGGTCAGGTAACCACATAAAAAATAACCTGAACTGTAGGCTCTGGCTTGGTTTATTTAGAATACGCCAGGAAAAAGAAGAGACTTTCTACAAAAACAAAACTACAGAAGACAGAATTAAATCTTTCCAGGTTTGGATTCAGGATAATCCAACAAGCCTAGCTTTATCCCACATCTGTTGGGAGGATGGAAAATTTGCTTACACTTGCCCTCAGGAAGGGCAAATTGTGTATCAGAATGTCGGTTGAGCAAAATAAGGAGCTTGTGACCGAATTGTTTCTCAGACTGCAGAAACCAAAGCTCTAAAATATTATGGTATCTCCTTGCTGGAAGACAAAAACTATGTTCTTTAATAAAAGATGCTGTTACAAAGAGGATTTTCTGCTACATACACACATCATTCCAATTTTGACGAAAGTCTCATAAATAAAATTAACAAAACTGTCTCTCTCCCTGGCAGGTCATTTTTTGTCATACCCAAATTTCTTAACAAGTAGCAATTACCAAGCCACATTGCCTCTAAGTGCACCCAACAGTCACAGACTACAGGATGACATATTATACCCATGAATACCTCACAATTGAAATACATTTTCCCTATGGGACTACATCACTGCTTGATTTAATTTTTTCTGACATTTGGCCTGGAGCTTCTTTAAAGAAATGAACTTAGGATGGCTTTGCTGACAGCAAAGGACAAACCATGGCTATATACTCAAATCCTACTTAAATCATGCACACTACCCTTTTAAAACACTGATCCTGCATAAATTGTAGGACAGTCACTGGGATCTATTAGTTAGAGTTCATCTCCTACTGTTTGAGGATGAGCTATAGGTCTACATAAGCAGTACAAAAGGTCCAGCATAAATCACACAACTGCAAAGGAATAAACAGCTTCACCAGTGACAAATTTATCGATGTGGAAGGAGATATGCCAACTCGTCAGAATGCCTACCAGGGATTTTACAGCCTCAGTAGTTCTTACTATGAATCATCCATGTTCTGGTTTGGATTGGTTTCTTCTTCCTTTTCCTTTGAACAACGTTCACAACAAAAATGGTACCTAAAAAGATTCAATTTCAAGAGAGATGGGCAAATGGAGAACCTTACTGTGAACTGAGGGAAAAGAGATAAGTTAGGAATTAAAACACTACAGTATTTCTAATAAATCTCCTGTCTGAAGAGCAGCCAAAAAAGTCTACATTCATTCTCCAATTAGATTATATATTTCTCTTTAATATTATGAAGCTGTTATTAATGTTATGAAGTTTTGTGTCTCTTCAAATACTAATGTCTGTTTTAAGTGACACATTGACAAGGTGAGAGAAGGAAGTGCTCTGGCTTTGACAGAGGCACAGTAATGCCATCTGTGGAGTAAAACCATCCAATGGTTTTGTGACAGTGTCTCAATCCTGTGCCTGAGAACTGTGTAGTTGTGTGATCTCCACTTCTCCTGGAATCCTTGGTTTCAGTATTGAGGGGAACTGAATATATCATAAGGAGGAAAACGACCTAGTTTTAACTGTGTAAAGCTCTTAAGAAATTATTTGTATTTTAATTAACTTATTGTCTCAAAAATACATAGAAATAATCCCCAAAGGAAAAAAAAAAAAAAAAAAAAAAAAAAAAAAAAGGAAAACTATGGAAAAAAATGCAAATTAAGACTGAATTAGGCCTGGCCCCAGTCTCATTCCTCTGAGGACAGTCTTCTCTGAGCTCCACATCATTACCTCACAGTGGTCTAACAATAAATGCTCCTCAATGCAAACCCATCCAAGGCTGGCATTCCACCAAGACATCAAGAAACTGCCTGTATCTCAACAGGAGCAGAAAGTATTTCATCCATAAGCAGAGTGGCCACCCAGGAAGCAGTGAAACACTGTGACAAGTTAAACCAAGACAAGCAGCGCTGTTTGTAGATACCATTACACTCCATGCACTCTAGGTTTTAGGACTCTCTTTGGACATTTTGAAGCACTTCATGTAAAGAGAAGTTTTTCAAGCATTTTATAATCTGTTCCACACAATTATCTCTAAACTAAATTTTTTCTCATGCTCTTTTATTTTCCTCCCGATCCTCTTTTCTCTGGCCTCTACAGCAGCTTGTCCACCTGCAGCACATAAGAACACAGGCATGGAATAACCCATTTCTGGGTTAAAAATGGTTAGTTCAGGATTAAAAGTGGCAATGGTTGACCAATCTTTGCATACATGAATCTTTCAATGAGTGACTAAATGCTTAAAAGTAGCTTAGATCTGTCCCATGAATAGCAAAACAGAGAAATTGGACACTTTCAAATGCCCACTATTCACACTTCTCATTCTTTCAAATGCACAGACTGTTTATTTGTAGAAACCATGGGACAATATGCTCCAGGATTAGGCCTCAAGAATAATCTCTTTCCTTTTTCATGCATCTACAGGATTGCCAATGTTCTTGTTGTCAGGGTATCTTTTGTGCCCTGAGCAATCTTTTAGAACATGGAGGAACAATCCCATGCAATTGAGTTCCTGCTCATCACACAAACCTTGGATGAAATGTTCTCACTGAAAACACAAAATTAAATTAATGTTAACTACCACTAAGTAAAGAAATGGAAAGGTTTCTGAGATGGAAAGATTGCCTATATGAACCATTTTTCACACACTGTTGGTGAATTTTGTATGTTTTTTAAAAAAAAATTCTCCCCACCTTCTAAAATAAGTGAAAAAGTTTCAATTCAATCTTTGAAAATATTTGATTTTGAAGAGGCAAAAAATGCTTTTTGTGTTTATGTTTGCACAAAGAACCTAGTCTAAAACATACCTCTCAAGAAAAAACAGCTCCTTCCAGTTCAAATGAACTGACTTCTATTTTAAAATCTCCATTCTTTTTGCTGAGCTCTAACTCTCTATTCTGCTCCTCTGGCACACCTGATCTGTGTCTCCCTTGCCCATGTTACTCTCAATAATAATGATTTTCACTCTCCAATACTGTAATTCAATCTCCTCATCTTTCCCTAGGTTTCTTTTGCTTGAGGCAGTCAGAACTAAGACAGATTAAGACCCACACCACGTTTTTTCCTAGGTATGTAGCAGACCCTTGGTGTGACCAAAGCAAGTCTTTCAGCTCTCTGCTTCCATCTCATATATTTAGGAGAGGATGTCAGGAAAGGACAGTCCCTCCATCACAACTCTTCTTGTTCAGTAGAACCATGACCTCATTAAAGGACCCAAATGATAATATTTCTGTGTCAGATTTTAAATTCAAACATTTTTTGGTTTGCAAAATGGTAAGCAAATTTGTTCCTTAACAGCACTGTAAACCTTTTAAATCACATGTAAGCAGCAGAACAAACCTCTACATTGCTAGGGCAGAATAAGATATTTTAGTGTCAACTCTGGTCCATTAGATCTTAATTGGCTCCAGCTGGCAGTCCCATAAACTATAACATTTTTTACCTGCAGCTGAGCAGCTGTCCACACAAAGTGAAGAAAAAAATTTCCTACCCAGGAAAAAGAAGAAAATATGTTGCCTGCAACTTCTTCCTTACAGTCTACAAATACAGAATTTAGTAAAGGCAGTGTACCTGATTAAACAGCTCCTTCAGAGTTCCTTTTTATCCAAAATCTAAACAACCTCAAAACCTTAAATTCTACAATGCATTTACACAAAGAGGGTCAGTCATTCAAACACAATCTTCAAGCAACCTGTATAACACTGTATGAGTGAGAGAGTTAAATTTAACTCAGAAACTTAATATGAACTCAGAAACAGAAACAATCAGGGGTTTTCCAACTCTCAGCCTCTGCTTTACCTGCCTGGCTAGATGCACTATGGGACAGAGCACCTCACTGCTTCTTGGGGCAAACTCAACAGGCATTACAGCTCAGACTGGAGAATTCATTGAAGTTTTCCCACTCAGGTAAAAAGGATTTAGTCACAGAAATGATGAATTGAATTCGTTCTGCCACTAAACCATGAAGTACAATTTTAGTGAAGTACAGACAACTGTCCACATATTGCCTATGTATATGTAGATAGACAGATACCAATTAAAAACAGTTCACAAAAATTACAGCAGCTTTATCAAATTCTTATCTCATTGTAGTAAATCCAGAGTAACTATCAAACCAAAGATTCCAGATTTTAAGTAAGAATAGCCAATGACAACTCGGTCTGCTGGATTCCAACTGTACTATTTCCTTTTCCTTCTTTTCTTTCCCTATGAGAATGAACAAGGAGGGAAAAAAAAACCCAACAGAATTTCAGTCTGAGCTGCAAATCAAGTCTTTTCAGCTAAAGAGTCTCACCTGTATTACTGCTAGCAGTGTTAGTAACAGACATGGTACTGTCTCCTGCAATCCACCTCTGAGAGAAGAGGGTGGGAGCTGGGCAAGCCTTTCAGACACAGCACAGCATTCCCCAGGGCCACTGCTGAGCCCATTCCAGCACAGCAGTGCAAGAACAATCCTGCTGAGGTCTGCAGGCACTGCCAAGCACCAGCACAAAGAGCTGCCAAAATCCCCCTTTGCCAGCTGATATGTGCAACATCTGTAAGAGGAATGTCACCAAAACCCCTTTAAAATCTTGAAACTCAAATGGGTTGTCTCCCTGCTGAGCACACAAGCCCCATTCTCCTGCCTCCCCTGCCCCTGCTCTTCTCCTGATGCCTCAAAGGTCTGTTGAACCAGGAAAACCCCACTGAAACATGAACATCTGTGGGGGTGTGCAGGCCTTCAGAGCTTGAAGCCTCAAAGATTTTCCCTGCTCAGGCAGCACCCAGGAGGATGTGAGGCTGAGCTTCCCACCCTGCTCAGAAATGAGCAGCCTCTCACTCTGGCATCCTTCCTCCCTACACACGTGCCGGCAATAAAGCAAACAGTCAGAGCTATTTAAAAAATTACTCTAATGATGTAAATTAGACAAACATTAATAAACTCAGCAGGTTATTTCCCTACTGGAAAAACCACCATAGATCAGAACAGCTCTCACATCAGTGATTCATATTGTTATACAAGGCCTGTGTCTGGAAATAAAAGTTCCACATGAGACTTGCACTGAAAACACCTTATCCGTCAGGATCGCCTTTATTATTTCTGAAGTACAAAGAGGCCAATAAAAAAGCTGCATTAAAACAGGGCCCCTGTTACCAGAGTGCTGTGATTAAATGTTTGACTTACAGTTTGCTTTATTAAGCAAAGCAAACACCATCAGCTTTCCAGCTTTCTGAATTTTGAGTCATTTTTTAACATTAGGGCTGACCCAAACCTGCTCATGTCCTACAAGCCTAGAAACTGTACATGATGCAATCCTGCAGGTTATATTTTATCCTACTGTAAATTGTTAGCTGCCTGATTATATAAAGGTTAATTTACCGTTAGGGGGATTTCTTAAAGCCAGACAACAGAGAGACTGAAGAATCACAGGTTTTGCTCTTGATAAGGAAGGTTTATGGCAGACAGTTACTTCCATTTTAAAAGAAACACATAATTTATATTAAAATTTAATCAAAGAATTCTCAAACTCCTAATGTTTTTGGTTAATTATGTAATTTCTATATGTGAAATAATATGTGATTCTGAAAAGAATAACACTAAGGAGCCACAGACTAACAGCCAAAAGAAACCAAAGTTAAAGTACTTTCTTCCTACCTCCATACTGGAAAAAAACTTAAGCATGAAGAGAAGCTTCTCAAACACCTGTAACAGAATCCACATCAATGGGACTATCAGCATGTCAGTGGTGGGTGAGGCTCCCAAGCACCTACCAGCAGTGGTCTACCCTTCCAAGGCTTTCTCCAAATATACTGGCATTGCTAATCCTGACTTTGGGGTTTTGATGACCATTTTAGCACTTGAGCTCTCTCTTTCCCAACACTATCTTCTGCAATATCTTACTATGAATGATTAATTCTATGCTAGAAGCAAAAAAAAAAATGTGGAAGCAGACCAAACTACCACTCCAAACACTGCTTTTAAATCTGATGTCAGCAACCAGCACACAATGCTGAACAGCCCTAGACTGTGTCACTTCACAGGCTGGATAACTTTAGACTACTACAATGAGACCTTTACTGACTTGCTAAAAGAATTTTTGCCTCCTGCTTCCTTCACATCTTGACAACTCAGATATTTAAATTCAAAAGCAGAATCTTACCCTAGGGTCTAGAGGGATGATGGAGGCTCAGGTTTTACTGAATGCATTGTCATCCAAATTTTTCCACCCCAAAGAGAGGAGTGCCTTCATGAGGAGTGTGGGGAACTTTGCACCAGACAGATTTTACAATTTTCACTTTGTTAAGTCACAAATGACAGTAGTGTGTGCTGTTCCTTCTGCCTGCAACTTGCAAGTTAAAAGAAGTTTTAGGTAGGTAACAGCCATTGTTCCTCACATACAGTTTAGCTGTTGCACTGTAGACTGTGAGGCCACAAAGGATTTAAGCATGTCATTTAATCATTCTCCAAAAGACAAGCTGAACAATGTCACATCTTTATCATTGCATATGGCATCACTTACCCTGATAGCTGTAAAAGCAAGAATCACTGTTAGGCATTTAATCCTGTCAGACAGGGATATTAACCTGCTATTTTAGAAGTCACTGCCATCTGATCTGTAGTACTGACAATGATGGCTTCCCAAGGAACAATTCCTTCTGCCAAACCACTGAACAGTACGAATAGCTTTGATGGAAATGGAACTCTGGAGCTGGTCGAGAAAACTTTTGATGCAAATGGAATTGATTTTAGTAAAGACAGTGTGGGAGGAAAAACAGGCTCTTTAAAACAGTCATTAACTTCCTGTAGTACATAACAAGTTCATCTCTTTCCCTCATTTGTAAGCATACACACATACATTATTCACTTTTCTGTGCCTACAAGGATAAAATCAAAGAATGACCTCATGCCACAGTTAATGTCCTAGCAAGGATCTCAACCCCAAAGTACACTTCAAGGGGAGAAGGTGAATAAACTGAGAATTTTGAGTAACAGATTAGACATCTGCTTGCATAGTACTGAGATGAGACTAAGCACAACTGCAGGAAGCAACTGGACTGTAGACTGAGCAGAATACAGCCAAACCAGCTGGACTCAGTTGACAATGACTCTTTCAGACATGAGATGTTTCATTCATATATCACACAATGGCAACATGAGTAATGAACAGATGGGTTTGCTATTTGCACCACTTAGTGGAGCATGAAATGATGCACTGACAGGTAGGAGAAGAATTCGAAGCAGGTGTTGTAGTAACACTATGACAGCATACAGTATGTCAACATGCAGGGTGCAAAATACTTAACTAAAATGTATTCAGAGGCTCCAAAATTAGAAGTATTATTTAGTAGTTAAAGATTTTTAATTATTTTTCAAGCTCAAAGAGCAAAAATTATAATAAGCTAGGACACTTTGGAGTGAATTCTGTAACTAATCCATCCAGGCCTGTATGTCCTTCTGTACTAATGGAAGAGAGACAAGGATCATTTATATATTTGTGCCCTCCAAGCCTGACTGCTGCAGCCCACAGGGCATGGGACTGAAAGCTGCAGAGGTCTAACAGACTCCAGCTGATGTAACAGGCAGCTGCCCAATTAGTAATGGATTTGCTGTTGGTGCTCTGGACACTAGCTGATGAGAGTAAAATGAAAAAAAAAAAAAAAAACAAAACCAAAAACACCACCAAAATAACACCAGAGTTTTTATCTTCAAATCTATCCTATTAGTTGATTCTCAGCTGGAAAATACAGGATTGGATTTCTGCCATTGTATGATGGTGTCTGGGACTGGAAGCTGACTTGCCTTGTAAAGCTAACATAAAGAAAATCAAAAGCACAGTTTAAAATCACACCAATTTCTCTTGGATTTAAGTAAAATCATGCCGAATATCTCTCAGAAGCCAAAAATTCTCAACTTTAAGTTATATTTTGTATTGTCTCATGAATGACTTTTTAAAAATAATTCATTAATTTAGTAATGAAAGTTTTTAATATTTTAACAAGTAATGCATAGCAGATTTCATTTCTTCCTAAAATATTGTAATAAGATATTAACATTTAATTAAGTATTACTAACAATTACAAAGTAAATTATTTTTTGTGTTATACTAAAAACTGTGCAGTTCTTGCTGCAACTATCATAATGTGAGTGAAATAAAAATTACCTTCTCTTCCAATCTGTCTCTGTGTGAGAAGCTTTGCTTGGGAGCAGTACACCTCCTCATACATCATTTGTCCTTATGGTTTTACCCATATTACTTACCTCCCTGGGGTTTTTTTCACAATTTTGGACAAACACATTGCTAAATGTGTTTGGGATTGACACATCTTCCATTTCCACTGTGTGAATGAATAGCAGCTCCGAAGCACAACAGCCATGCAAAGCTACCGTGAGTGAGACAGAGCTTGGATCTCATGTCCCTTCCAAACTTCCAAATGCTTCCAAACTTCATGGTACAATAAAAAAAGAGCAGCTGTTAACTTGGAAAGATGAGATGTAATTAATGAGAGCTATAGGCCACTGGGGTGGAACACACATATTTCCATGGAACCTGTGCACAGTCCTGATTGAGCCCAGTCACTGGGGAGTGGTCTTTGTGTCTTCTCCCAAAGAGGGTTCCGCAGGAGCGCCCTGCAGCTCCGGCTCATGGTCTGTGCACTGACTGAGGAAAGAGACTGCCATCTACTGAGGCAACCCCTCCATTGGCAAACAGGGAGTTAATGCAATGAACAGGGGATTCATGGTTAAGGCAAGGAGCTTAGAGAGTTCCCACAGACATCAGCTGTTCACACAAACAAAGACTTAATAGGGAACAATAATTTCAAGTAAATCTTTTTCTTCTCTTCCCTTCCTCCCCAGCTACTTTCCCCTAGTCAACAAACTGATTTTCTAATGGGAATTATTCATTCCATGTATACTTTTGCAACATCTAACCCCTGTAATCCTTTTGCTCTTAAGGACAGAGATTTCTGTGCCTGCTGTTTTGCTGCACTGAAGAAGCAAAGCAAAAAGGTGGAGTATCTGAAAAAGAAAACAGAAGAGGAGAGTGGAGTGTTGCAAGAAGGAAGGCTTTTGAGCACTCACAGAGTTCACCAAAACATTTATGTGAAACAGTCAATGGAAAAGATCAAAGAAAAAGCAGTAAAACATATAGTGAGTAAAAGAACATTGCCACAAACAGCTCATCCCCACTGACAGAGAAGTGTGCTCCTACCATCAGGTTAGATCTTAATAAAATAAGCCTGAGCACTTGAAAAAATCTCAAAGCAAAGATCTCAGAGCAATTGCAAATATTAAGGTTCCTTCTTGCACCAGGTGCTCTTCATGATCAGCTATTAATATCCATCAACGATGTTCAGGATCTTGCAGGACCCAACTCTAATTGATTAAAAGCCTCAAAACAATGCAATGATGTATGAATTACTGTCTCAAATTTAACCAGGAAAAAACTAAGAAATAAAATATTTGAGAAGATACTGCATGTTTCTGTATTCCACTAAGATCCACTAATTTTCCTGGAAACCCAGAGAGTTCCTACAGCAAACATAAAGCTGAAACATTCAGTCACGAATGCCTGTAAGAATATATAGAAATTACAAGTGCTTAATTAATTACAGAAATAGCAAGTGCTGGGAATGTTGAGTGTCCAGAATGAAAAGCAGAATTGTGGGTTTACATTAAGAAACTAGGTGGCTTATATAAGCACCTGGTTGTAAAAAAATAAATTCAAAATTTTGTCCATGTGATTTTTTCAAATGTCATCCAGCAAGCTGATCTCAAAGCTGGCATGAGAATATATGAATTTTTATCCCTAACCAAAAATCACATCCCATTCTTCTCACAATGGAAAGTGAGACAAAGCAAGAGGGTAATTATTTTATCCTGGGATAACTCAGTTCCATTTAGCTAACTCTGCCCTGATGGAAATAAAACTTTTCCACTTTATATCTTCCCAGGGCTGTTACAACAAGCATTACCACATAGTTTCAGCTGACTGCACCTGTTGTTGACAACGTCACTTCCCAACTGTGCAGAGATTTGGAAATGGTTGTTAAACACTCATCAAAGAATAAAAACAAAATTGAATCTAAATGGGCTGTGCTACACTGCATGGAAGAGAGACAGCTGGCAGAGCTGCATTGCACTGAGGCCTTCTGTCAGGCTCCACAAGGAATGTCACCCAGCTTTACTGGTGGCATATCAGCTATAGTGGCAGATTCCCACATTCCAGTTATCTGCTCAAATCGGTTCTCCATACATAGCAAGAGATGTCTTCCTTGGTTTCTTTATAAAAGACTGCTGAATATGGCTGTACTCAGAAGCACCTGAGAAAAATTTAACCCAGCTGGTTTGTTAAAAAAGTATCAATATCAGTGTTCATTTCTTATGTTCTTTCGAGTAGGACCACTCATTTTCACACATCACTCAAGACAGAAATGCCTGAAATAATTTCCTCTACTATAAACTATATACTTCCTCCAGGAAGAAAAAATTAGGATCATGGTATGGTCTATATTTTCTTATTATGGCCAACATTTTTATTTGTTTCAATTGTTTCTTGTATAGACACAGAGATACCACATTCTTCCATCTCCCAGGGAGGTCCTGCCATTGGCTAGGTGCTGTAAAGAGCAGTCTGGGAAGTAGGTACACACATGATGGATCCCATTCCCACCAGCAAATTGCCTTACAGGCAAGTTTGAGAAGGCTCCAAAACCCAGCTTGACTTGATTACAAAGCCATTACCATTTTTGTCTTGCTGCAGTCATGCATATTTCCAGCCATTTCAAGCAGTGTCTTGCATGACTTGGAGCTAAAGACTCTTAGATGTGAGGACAATTTCCTGCTCAACCACTATACATTGTAGGTAAATAACTGATTTCTTCACTATCCAAACTGTTGAGCTACAAGTGCAGAGGGTGAGGGAGGAAACCTCAGGGGAACAGGTCTGATCTAATTTCTTATCAACAGTTCACTGCTGCCAAATGCAGCCATCAGAGAAAATCCAGCAAACCTTAAACACTTAAAAATGGAAAGACTGAACATACCCCAGAGAAAAGCTAATGGGATACGGAGCTTTTCACCTCTACGTCACAAGCTCAAATCTGGCTCCTCTCAGAAGCAGCAAGACTAGCAGGCTGCTCCTCAGCTGGATGGAAGGATGCTCTTCAACCAGCCAAGCCCTCACTGCTAGTCAGCGAATTTTGAGAAATAATCCATTGCACACCAGTCCTGCTCTGAGCAGAGGCTGAAACTCCTGCATGCAGAATGTTTTACCATCACAGCGACAGCATATTAGTGTTGAGGATGAGGTAGAAATACACTGCCCAAGATGCTTATTTAAATTTCAACACTTTTATCTTCTGTCATGGTTGACAATTCCCAATCCAGTGTTATGTACTAAGCTTTTTTATTCAAGATGTTTTTCTTACTGTTTCTGCATCATATAAATGGCCTGACAAACTTGTATCAAGCCTCAGAGGGAAGCCAATGGGAAAGAATGCAAATAAAATGTAGCTAAACTTTTAGGCTACAAAATAATGTTTCTTTCATACAGTAATACTGTGGAACTGCCTCCCACACACTACTATAGATGTCACATATATAAATGGATTAGAGAAATTAGAGAAATGAGTAAGAGTCATAAGGTCTGATTTAATGGGCAATAGAACAGGACTATTGAGACTTGGAACATGTACTAATTCCAGCTGAAGTTAAAATTAACATCTCCACCTGCTGTAATGGCACATGGACAGATCTTTTAGTTATAATTTAGTGAAGCCAGTGGAAAAACAAGTACTAAATTCATATCCAAATATCTGGATGCATATTTAGAATCCGAAAATATAAGGGAAAGGATTTCTGGAGGTCATAAGATCCAATGCCCTGAAGAAAGCAGGGTCAACTTCCAAGTCAGAGCAGGCTGCTGTGGATTGTACCAAGTGAAACAGTGAGGATCCCACAACATGTCTGGACAACTGTTGTACTGCTTAACTACCAATGGCTTTCATGGTGAAAAAGTTTATATTAATATCTAATGACAGTTTTCTGTTCTTTATAGAACATAAGGAAAGGATGAAGAATTTTCCTGAACTGCTGCTAGTCCCACCTCAACAGGAGAGTTTCTGATCACATCTGATGACATATTGTATCCTCTCCATTTTTTATCTCCTCTTTAACAGGAAAAAATGCAGCAGAAAAAAAAGGAAAAAAACAAAAGGAAAAAAATCTGCTTTTTTTGACATTTCAGAATCCATGACACTAACTGCTGTGATTGTCTCCAACACCAGAAAGGAAAGTCTGTAAACAGTCAACAGTCCCAGCATCAGACTTACAGATGGTGAGGATGTCTGTAGATATCCTATTCTCTGAGGCATTATATATATATATATATATATATGTGTGTGTGTGTGTGTGTGTCTCCGTGTCTGTGTGTTTATATATATAAAATCCCACTAATACCTAGTCTCTGATTTTTCGGAAATTTTTATTCTGGAGTTCCATTCCTGTTATTCAAAAAAAATTAAAAAATTATGCCTAAGGAGGTTATTTCCATAATGGCAGAATGTTTTTGGTGACAGCACAGTTTGCTGCAGGTGATGTTACAACATAAAATCTCTGCTATATTAACTTCATCAGAGTAGTCCCTTGGGATACTTTACTTTTATTCTTATGATAAAATTCAAATTTAAAAATAAAAAGGACCAGAGCTATATTTAGCCCTGTGTTCTAAGCACTGTAAGATGCTGTTAGAACTGCACCTCCAATATCTTCAGGAATTTGCTACTTAGCAGTAATTGCCAGCAGAGTATGAACGAGACAAAATACTGTTCTCACAAAGCATCTGATGGAATAAAAAGTGGCATTATTTTCCTTGAACTAGAATCTATTACAGCATTAATGATTTAGATATTCAAAAGCTTTCAACTAACATTCAGATAAGACAGTGGAACATAATGTCAATATTTATGAATATACAAATATATTAAGACAATAGCAACAAGAATTCTCTTCTACTAATTGACTTATTTTCCATAAAGACAGCATGAACTGCAGTTCTCCATGACTCTTCTCTGACACTAAGATACATGTAGTCTCATAAATTCAATGTTACTGGGGGGAGAGGAGGTAATATATGGGGGAAAAAAGGAGTAAACAAAACTTGCTCAGAAACTGGTGAATTTCTGATGAAAGCTTATTTTTTTCCAGAATAACTGGTGATTTCAAATGATTAAATTCACAAGGAATACTGAAAGGACTTGTCTTTCAGTAAGTGATGAGGATGTTTTTATGATGCAACAAGACAGACATACAAAGTCAATAATGATTTTTCAAAGAGTAAATTTGTTCCTAGAACACATGCCTAGGAGACTGAGCAATGAATAGAATCACAAAATCATAGAATAGTTTGGGCTGGAAGGGACCTTCAAGATCATCTAGTTCCAGCTCCCCTGTCATGGGCAGGGACACCTTCCAGTGCACAGCAGGTTGCCCAAAGCCCCATCCAGCCTGGCCCTGAACACTCTTAGCACCATCAATTTTTCTAAGCAACCTGCTCCAGTGTCTCATCACCCTCACTGTAAAGAACTTCTTCCTAATATCTAACCTAAACCTGCCCTTTTTCAGCTAAAAGCCATTTGCCCTTGTCCTGTCACTACATGCCCATGTCAAAAGTCGTTCTATACTTCTCTTGTAGCCCCCTTTAGGTAGTGGAAGACTTCCTGGAGACTTCCTTCTCTTCTCCAGGCTGAACAACCCCAACACTCTCAGCCTATCTTCACAGCAGAGATGCTCCAGCCTTCCTGTGGCCTCCTCTGGACTTGCTCCAGCAGGTCCATGTCCCTCCTGTGCTGGAGGCCCCGGAGCTGATGCAGCACTGACTGCAGGTGGGATCTCAGGAGGGCAGAGCAGAGGGGCAGAATCCCCTCCCTGGCCCTGCTGCCCCCACTGCCTTGGATGCAGCCCAGGACAGCTTTGGCTTTCTGGGCTGTGAGTGCACACAGCTCATGTTGAGGATCTCATACACCAACACACAATAACATTACACACTCAGGTAGGACAGGACTTGAATGCGATACCTTGCCCAGTGGCAGCTGATGACAGAAGTCAGAGAGACAGCACATAATTACCCAAGCTGGAATTTTGCCCAGATACCCAAGTTAACAACCCAGAACATACATACCACGGATCTTTAATTACCACCAGTGCTCATGACCTCAGTTTTATGCATCATCTGAAGTGTGCCCTGGGAAATAAGCAAAGTCTCCATTATACATGACTGAGTGAAAAACAGTAAAGATTTTGGTGATCTGAAGGGAGAAAGGCAAAGCACTGGTTAGAACTGCCAAGATCTCCCTAGGAAGGTAATAGGGATACAAAATCTGATTTTTGTCACAAATGACTTGCAGCTAGCAAGATCTCTTGGAGGAAAAAAAAAAAAAAAACCAAAAAAAAAACCAACACCCCTTTTCTTTCATCAGTCAAAGCCAGTTTGATGATGCTGCCTCGTGATTTAATGTTGCTCTACCCAGGTATAAAAGGGAATTTCAAAGCTACTCTACTATTTAAAGAAACTCTTACTGCCTTAAATCTTTCAGAGAATATACTGGTTGCATTACCAAGAGACCAGAAGCACTGGTTTTTAAAGAATTTCTCTTGTTACTATCTTCACCTGACTATGATTTTCTATTTTTCATTTTCCTCTATATTGTGATACTTAGGAACAGTGAATTGTTAGATGCAATCCCATTGTTGAAAAAGGTTTTATTTCCTCGTGTCACTTAAAAACCAGGTTGAGGCACTCTTTAACATGTTAAATTTGTTTATGCGAAATATTGTTTAGAAAATAGCTCTACAGAGAGATTATGAAAAGCAGAACAAAATCGAGTTTTCCTTTAGTATCTACTGTAATTCATCAGTGAGCTGGCTACTTCTTTAATTGGACAAGACTTTCTTTGTCCCTGCCTGTCTCTTAAAACCATGCATTCCAACAGTACATACATAGCACTAAATTTACTCTCACATGAGAGTAAATTGGCAGGAAGTAAAAAATCAATGGCTTTAAACTGGTTTAAAACATTTTATTTGGTTTCAAACGTTTTTAATTCATTCTAACTAGGAAATTAAAAGAATCATTATTATTCATTCAGATTTACTCCTAAGACCTAGAGAGGTTGTTGGCCACAAGACCATCCATTTTATGCATGCTAGAGTTAAGGAGGTACCAAATCAGGCACAGATGCCTGTGTCAGCACCTGAGCTCCTTCTCTGACACTTTGCTGAATTACACAGACTGCAAGGTAAAACGATGTGTTCATTTCCTTACCTTTTCCTTGTTAATGTGTCATTCTCCAGTCGTTTTCCTCAGTATATTTTGGCTACAGCACAGATGACCCATTGTAATTTGCCTGTGAAGTCTCACTCGGAAGGTCTCAGATGTTTGGTTTTACTCAGAAATGTGACTGCATAAAGATTTCACATTTTTATTAGTATTTTTCTTTTACTCTACTGCCCCTGTAGAGTCTCATCTGTTCAGTGGAATAACACGAGCAGGGTATGCTGCTTTCTGCCCCTGCTCATCCTGCAAATCTAACTCAGTGAACAGAGGAGGAACTGGATTTTGTTCTGGCTCACACTTCGTCATAAGGACCATTAACGAAGTTCCAGCATTTTCACCTGCACCACCACATTAACAGAAACTTGTTTAACACTCAGTAGCAAAGAACAAAAGTACAGTAGGAACCACAGTGCTGCTCTGGCACTCACTTTATCCTCCAGTTCTCTTTGAAGGAAGGATTAAATCCACAGCTGAAATAAACATCTCTCTTGGGAAAAAAAACCCAAACCCACAATCAAAAAAACCTCTCAACATACAGAATCCTTCTTTACTGTGTTAAATCCAGCTTTTCAATAGTTTTACTCTGCTGTAAAATCAATGGGATATCCAAATCACAGTAATTCCTCAGAAATGGCAATTTGTTATTTGTTAGTTGTTTATAATTTGTGTTACTATTCAGAAGTACACTCTGTTAAATAAGAAGTGGACAGTTTTGACAGTTTCTGGTTTTCCAAACAATGAATCACACAGTGGAAAACACTCTGACTGTCTTCGGGCCAAAGACATTTCAGTAGGGTCTTGGGGTTTTGGGGGTTTATCAGGTTTTTGGTCACGGTTCTTGATAGAGTTCTTTTTACCCTATTGCAAACCATGGTACCAGTAAAAGAGGTTTTTGGGGATTTTTTTTCCCCAAAAAAAACCAGGTAAAACTTCTTTTTAATTAAGACATCCAGAACACTACCAATGTTTAAGATATATGGGATTTAAAAATGAATGCAGACCTATTAGCAAACAGATTGACAAAGTTCTCTTATGTATGGGCAAAAGGACAGGGAAAAAACCCTGAGAACTGTAAAGTGAAGTCACCTATGAGCAAATGAGTTTAAGTGCTTATACAGGTAATTACAGATCAAGTAAGCAACCAACAGCAACTGAATTTGTACCATAATTCTGATATCCTCTTTGGCTTTTGGCACTTATTAGAAGCTTAGAGTTTTTGTGAGCATTTTTCCTACAATAAGCCTTAACATCTACAGCAGTGTTCAAAATCCTATTCATTACCAATGCCAAGAATATGAAAGGACATTACCCAGCACACACAGGCAGGAGCCAATTCATCTAAACTCAGCATGGAAATGTGCTGTTACTATTCAAACCAGAGGGCACAACATGCAATGAGGCACTGGCTGGCCTTTGTTGCTGAAGAGTTGATCAAATTATCAAGTAATACATATCCTGATTTTAAAAAAAGGGAACAAAGACAGCAAACTGAATTTTAAGATGAATAAAATATAAGCTTTTCTTAAACACTAGCAACTGAACAAAAACTTCAATCATTTTTTCTGATTTAGGATTACTAAAACACCATTGAAAAACAAGGAGAGCAGCTAGTGCAGCCAGTCAAATCACTGCCATCTCACTGGAGAGCTCTGTGAGCAGTCAGGGCACAGTTAAGGGACGAGCCTCATGAACACTCACAGGAAGTCACCACGGCTCAGCTGATTTACTGGTTAACAACACCTGTGGTGAGTTTGAATCTTCTGAAGAACTACGTGCAAAGAAAAATGAGACAGTTCCAGAAAGCCCAAATCCAGAAAGTCATTGGTTAGATACCAGCAAAGGAACATGAAATAACTAAGGCAGTACCTATCCTTCCCTTGTCTTTGTGCAGGACTCCTGGACGGACGTTCACAAAGCAAATTATGGCCTGGGGAAAGAAGTCAATTTTAAATAAATTCATGAATGACAAAGTCTCCAGAAGATAAAAGCCTACAGAAGGTAATTCTGTATCACAACCTGTTTCTTTTTGAAAGAAGTGAACAAGTGTGAAACCTGGCTTCTCAGCACCAAGTTAGCTCATGAATACATCTTGAGCACTGACTGCTGTCTAACCACAGGGCCACAGACACGCAGAGATCTCACAGCAAGAGATAGTCCTTAGAGATATGCCAGAACAACTGAAACAGAAAAGAATGAAAAATTCCCCAACAGCTGAAGATTATTTTCAGCCTTAATTGGCCAGAACTTTGTGTGGGATCTGCAGTTTTATCCTGATGGACATTTCTTGTAGGGAAGCTCCAATCCCAGCTCTACTCTCGGATCCACCGGACACCACAGCCCCTTGCTCTGAGGTTTCTCAAACTTACTTTATCTCAGCTCTGCAACTGGCCCAGTAGCTACAGCACATCACCCAAGCCCCCTGAATTCAGATAATTCACCTATGCAGTACTTAATCAAAATAGATCTTGTATATAAACTTTAATCTAAAGCATTGCTATGTCCTTAGATGTAGGATGATAATCATATAATTTACATTTACATCATATTTCCAGACATCATACATGCTCCTCTTGTTGTGCTTTCATTAAGTAATCCTGGTATAAACCTACAGTGTGGCTGAGCAGTGTTTTTAACCTCTCCTTTAATAGCCTTTTACCCTGCAGTTTGCTGAAGATTTTTTCTTCTTTTTTTCCCCAATTTTGCTGTTCCTCATTACTTGGCAGCCCAAGGGAAGCAGGGTTTGTTTCAATTTTCGGGGACTCCATGGAGGAAGTACAAAATATTAAAACTCATCCAGCCCAATACCTATTTCATTTAATGTTCACTGGAATATTTATTGGTCAAGACATTTTGTTAAACATGATACTATATGCAATGGCACTTCATCTAAAAATAATTCTGATCAGGAAAAGGACAGGAGTTTGGATGTACACTATACTTATAGGGAGTGGTTTTCATAACATGAATGTACTTGTCTTCTACAAGCAATTACTTCAATGGCCAAAGAATACAGAAAAGAAAAGTGATTCACTTAAAACAGTGAATCATATTTTGTTTTGCAGTTCATTATCAAAAATTCACTTGAAAAATAAAAGAACAAACAAAGGAAAGAGGTCAGGGGTACGGTAATCTAGCTGCACTGGAGGAATTGCCCATGTTAAGTGCAGTGTTAATCAATGCAGCTTAGTGAATTTTAAAGACAAATGTTACCAGATAACTTCTTCATAAAGCAATCAAAACATGTTTTTGCAGCACCCTCTTCCCTTAACTTTACTCTCTCTGTTCCTTTCAGAGAGGGCTACGGAAAATGATTTGGTATAAACAAGGGATTACTTTCCTCTCTCATTGCTCATTCCCCATTTGCTGTGTTTTGACAGTACAGCCCATTATTAAAGCAATAACACAAATACAATTCTGCTTGCTCCACAGTACACAGCAGTCACAGGTACTTTTACTTACTGAAATGGAAGTAGAAGGGGATGATCAGCAAGCCAGGTCATTTCCAGATTCTGTTTGAATCTCAATAGACAGAAGAGGGTATGGAGACAACACATCTTTTTATGTTCTGCTCTGCATCCCTTTGCAGTGGGTTGGGTCAGATCAGCACCACTCACTGTGCCAAGCCCCAGGGGCAGGAAAGAAAGGAAAGGGTCATGGCATTGCACTCCTTTCTGTGGAGCCATGCACAGGGAATGCAACAACCACGTGCCTACTCTTGGAAAGAGTCTGGCTGTTAATGCTGCCTTTGAAACTTTCTAACTTCACATTAAGCTCCAGCTGAGCTGTAATGCTACTGCTAAGTCCTAGGAATTCAGAAAATTACTACATTTTCATAAATCATGTCAAGTTCTCAAATTCTCCCTCCTGCACACAGTCCAGTCTTGAAAACAATAATCACTTTCATTTCCTAGGTTGGGTACAGTTTGTGACAGCTACATAAATCTGTAAGATGTCCACATTGCACTAGATTTACACCACAAGAAATGAGAACAGAATCCAGCCCTATAGACTCACTCTTTGAAGTGTTTTCTGGTGTGTTCCAATTTGCTGAACTGCTTTTGATTTTGGATTGCCAGCGCCACAAAGACACAGACAAACCAAAAAAGCTATTTAGCAAAATTTAAATCATAGCAAAGTTTCTAAATCTATTTGATAAACAATGCCTACATTTAGGGCACAGACTGTATGGTCTAAAAATGCAAGTGAATAATTGTACTGATAACAAAAACTATTTTCACACAAGCAAGGTGAACAGGATTTGGCTGGGAATCCCTTGTGGAGGAAGAGACTGAAGGCAAGGAAAATCAAAAGGAGAAACAGAACTCCCCAAGGCTCAGTGTTGCTATGTCAGCATCAATGTGGGCACTGCTCTGTTTTATTTTACAGAAAGATGTGAACTTTAGCTACATTAGAAGCCAGCTCTATCTACAGCTGTTCTTTGACATCTGAGGCCAGATGGTTCCCAAAAAAGACTTATTCAAGACATTGCAATCCTTACCAAAATGGAAGCTAGTAATGCTAATAGTAGGATAATGTGAGAGAAAGTGCAGTGGTACATGGTAAAGAAAAGCAAAGGTGGTAAGAATCAGTTCTCTGCTCCATCTGTTTGATGCACAGCTGCTGCTTAGCCATCACAGGTTCTGTTCCAACATGTTCCTGTAGTGTAATTCCTATTTTTTTTAATCACTTGGGTTGTAAAGGCCCAACTTAATTGTTTCTCTACAATAAGTACCGTTTTGTCTGATTATCACTGATGTTCTGACAACAAGAAAGAAAAAGGCATTAACTCCTGACAGCACTGCACTTTCCGAGCTGGCCTCAATATTTATTTTCTGCTTCTCTCTTGTCCCCTCCACTTCAATTTTGGTCTCTTGCATATTCAGCAACATGCTTTACAAACTGCCACATCCCCCACTATTTCCTAAGCAAGCTTTGACAGTGTTCATAGCTAATCCAGGAGTTTGCACAAGTCCATAGCACAAGGTCAAGCATAATTATCTTTTCCACTTTTTCCCCACTCCCTCAAGGCAATAATAGCTTCATTCAGGGAATTAAATACAGGATCAAAAATGAGAACTCTACTCCTATTAATTGACCTGCATTTTCAGAAGCATTACAGGGGGAATGTCAGGGTTTCAGGTGCAGCAGAATAAAGATATTGGCACCTGCTGTCACGTGTGAGGCTTCCTTACGCCATTCATACTGTTTGGAGCTCACACAAATTGCCCAGACAGCATTTCTCTAGTTTTGGGCAGAGGTTGCGAGAAGTTTAGGCTACATACCAGATGCAAAGTTATGCCTAGGTGAGCTTTCATTTAACATGAATTTTTCAGTCCAACATTGTTCCAAATACTCTATTCCATCTTTCTCCACATATGTGCAATTCCTTGTCTTCCTTGCACAGCCTTCTCCTTACACAGAAAGTTGCAAGTCATCTAAAGTTCACTGAGTACCTTCAAGAAGGCAGAAAGACAAAGACAATATTCACACTTTCTCATGGTTCAAATAAAGAGAAAATTACAAGAGAAACACAGAGAGAAGTAGGAAGAAATTAAGCAAAGGTCAGATTTTCAAGATATGAGTTTCCTTGTTTGCTCTGGAAGCAAGTCGTGTTCCACCAGAAGCATGCTATAATCTATTTCACAGTGCTAGGACTAGAACTTAAATACTAGCAGCATGTATTAAAGGCAGAAGTCATTCTTTTTGGTTAAAAATTAAGGGACACAAAAACACCTAAAAAGACCCCGCAAGCTAAAATTCAGAAAAACATCTTCTATGTTATCTGCAACCATGGAATGTGGTGCCTCTAGGATATCTACTCATAGATATCAGCAAGTGAGATAAATGTGTCAAATTTTCTACAGATCTGCTGCTGGCATATTCTGCCACAGACTGTCTTCTTCTCACCACAGAGGAGGAGCATGCACCCAGCATGCAAACTCATCATTTTCATAGCACTGAGCTCACCCCCATGAGGACCATCATAAAGCTCTGACACATCATTCTTACCGCTGAACTCCCTCCACTGGCTTTGATTCAAGGACACCTTCCTTGGCCTCTGCAGAGGCCTTTGCACTGCTTGTCTCACTCCAGTGTGCTCAAACACACCAGTAACAGCAACCTCAAATAGCCTTTTGTCCTGTCATCCACAACTCTGACACATCCAGCCCTGGAAATGCTGTCTCAGGACCAGCTCAAAAGGTTCCTCTGTCAAATCTATTTCTCTTAGAGGTTAGCAGTTACCTGTGGCCAGACACTAATTCCTTCTGCTTGCCCTTAGGGACTGGCTTTTGCCTAGCCAACAATGGGCCACATCATGGTTGTCATCACAACTTTCCATCCCTTCACAAGTTTTGAAACATTCTATTTTGATCAAGATCACAAGCTCTCTGAAACATAATTTCTCATTTACCAGTATGTGTTTGCACAGTTCTTGGAGCACTATGGACCAGATCTGACTAAGAGTGCCCAGTACAACAAGAGTATAAATACAACCAGTTTCCAAGTTCTGTTCATATTAAGAGTACCAGACAAAATAAACACCATACAAGTCTTCTTTATAATCAGCAATTGAGCATGTATTTTCTATTCTCCTCAATTCTCATATAAGCACTCTAAATGACTCCATCCGTGCTGAAGACAGAATTCCTGCTATATTGCTCTTTTCTGCTTTGGGAGGTTTATCTCATGCAGGCTTAGGATGACCAGCACTCCTCATTCTGTTCTGTAAGTAAAAAAAGGCACGTCACTGCCCTCTCTGATCTCTTGGTAGAGCCTCCACACCCAGGTGTCCCCAAGAGTTGGGGAGGAAAAACACAACAGTAAAATCTCTGTTGGGAAGAGCAGACACAAAGAGGTGCTGCAGAGGGAATGGCACTGCACAGGGCTGGGATGCAGGAGAGGGAGGGAGGTTAGTGCCCTTCTGCCACCAACACTGATAGAACCTTAGCAGAACAGAAGAGATTTTTACTCTGCAGAATCATCAGAGTCAACTAATAATGATTTGCAAGATGGGAAAATTGCTGGACCAAGCCTGCCACAACCTGCACAGCCAGGAGCCCAGAGAAGCATCTGCAGAGGGAAACCTGGGCATCATGTTGCCATCAGCAGCTGTTTTGCACAGCTTTCACTCACAACATGCTTTGCCTGGGATGGGCTATCAGTCCTTTCCCTCTGCAGTCCCCTGGGATACCCAGGGCACTGGTGTGGAAAGAGTTAAGATAAGGAAAGCCATCAAAGCTACAGGGGACTCTTTCAAATTGCTTCTTGTGGGGCAAAACACAAATGTTAAAATACACATTAATTTTCTTCCCCATAGCAGGAGCTTTGCAGATATTGACAACTCTCTCAGGATGAAGCTTACAGCAGCTGCATTAATTTATACTATTGAGCTATAATGCTTTTAATTTATTTTCTAATTTGCTTCACATCCCCAAATTCCCTAAACTGTTTCTGTCTGTTTAATATGAAGGTTAGGCAAGGCTCTACCAGATAAATCCACCTTAAGGCTATCAGAAACCTTTTGTGAAGCAAAAGCATTCTCCTTCCAAAGAGGCCTTTCTTCTGTTCATGAAAAGACTATTAATAACACAATTATTCCTGTTGAAAGAAAAGGCCATAATTAATAGACTCAAGAGCAAAACATTCATCCTACAGGAAAACAGATTTTCTGTTCCTGGAGGCAATATTTTAAATCCAGAGTATTCCTTTGGATTTAGAAGCTGCTAAATCTAGAGAATAATGGAAAATAATAGAAACTGAAAAAATAAAAAAAAAAAGTTGCAGATTCCACGAATAGCTCAGCACTGAAAACAGAAGATGAGAGGCTACACTTCTTATTTCCCAGCAGTCAATTAGACTTACCTTTCACACCATGGCTTGAACTAAATGATCTGCAAATATATTTTACACATGTTATACCAAAGCTCAGCATTTGAAGTATATAGGCATATATTTTTAAGGATACAGCTACTCCAGAAGTATTTCCCTTATTTGCAACCTCATTCTGTTAGCTGGTAGCTGAACAAAATACTAACAAGCTTTCTGTGCAGTGCTAGAGGAAAAAGAGCATGGAAAAGAAGGATGAGATAAATGAAGAGCAGAAAGCAGAGTGATACCAGAATTTTTTGAAAGCTAGTGATCTCCAAACCTTCACAGCTATTAGCTGATCAGCATCACTCTTGTACCAGTGATAACCTACCCAATCCCAGCTGTGCTTGAGGAGAACAGTTAGAGTCTACTCCACACCTCACCACCTTATAAAACACATATTGGTTGGAATTGAGCCCCATTTTGATTTAAAGTGAACCTAATTAAATGGGATGCATGCAGGGAGATAGAGAGACTCATTGACTGGGTAAAGAGTAGGAGCCTGGAGCTGTAGTGATAAAAGTGAAGTACCAGGGGTGTCACCCCAACCAGCTGTAAGTTCATTTCCATTCTGTAATATTTCATTGGCATGACAGCTGCTTGTCTGTCGTGCTTCTAATCAGCTGCAAATGTCTGGGGGGATGTCCTGGGTCCATTTGTCACCACTGGCTTCTCCTCATTCACACACAGGCATGCCAGCATCTCTGCTTTTTTTGCCATGTTAATCATAGAGTGGGCTTGGTGGGGTTTTTTGTTTGTTAGTTTTTGGTTTTGGTTAGTTTGGTTGTTTGGTTTTGGTTTGTTTTTTTTTTTTTTTTTTTTGGGGGGGGGGGATAGTGTCCTTTCTCACCCCCTCCCCCCTGCCATGTTTCCATATACTTTTGGCACTGGAGAAAAGATTTAAAGATTCTGTTCCATTTTTTCCCCTATCATGATTTACCTTGACTCTGTCCAATGTTAGCCTGCACAATGTTTTGGTTATCCTGCTTCCTACCATTACTTCACGCTCATACTAATAAATACTAAATATCACAGTTGAGAATCTACTCTCCTTTTATCTGAACTGTGCTGCTGGAGGAGATTTCTTCAGAGTAGACAATGATTCAGCATCTTTCTTTATCAAAATCACACCAGAGTGTTTGGTGCTGGTCTGCCTGAGCCCCCATTGGGTGCAGTGTGTCACCCAACACTCACTGAATTTGAACAGTGCAAAGTCACATTAGAAACACCCCAACTCACTCAGGGTAAAATGCCTAAACCAGTACAAAACACTTCACTTATGTTGCAAAAATAAAGTTGCTGTCTCTGACAACTGTGACCTTTAAGTGTTCAGTGTACAGAGCCAAAAAAGGATATTTTGCTGCCACCTTTACAATAAAAGATTTCTAGTCTACAGAAATGTAGACTACAGAGTCTAAACATGTCCTACAGAGTGTCTAAACCCACAGCTTTTGGTGGTGAAACTGCTGTGTCAGTTCACTTTTGGTAATTGTACAGAGACACATGGCCACATAGAGACTTATACACAAGTATAGTGACGGATGCTGTAGCATATGATATTTTAAAGTAAACTCTGTCGTTATCTATTTCATTACTATACTACAGTACTATCCCATCAAAACCAAATCAACACAGAGCACTGCATGAATAACTCTGGGATGACAGAAACTAAGAAACAATCTGAGAGTTGAGGAGGCTTTCTGACAAATTTGGCTTTGATTGTATACTTGGTGAGAATTAGTTGTTTAATAATCATAAAGCGTTTTGCATATAAAAACCAACAGCTGTAGATATTTTCAGTATTTTTTACAGCAAAGAATCAGAAAACAGTGACTACTGCTGGGTCTGGTCTTGGTTTGGTTGCACCAAAAATTCATGCTTCACTTGCAAAATCTCATATGACAACAGCTATCGTTAAAATCTGCTTATTCTTTGTGTTGTTTCAGGCTTAATGCACATCCTCTGAAGTGACAGGCTACACAGGCACCCTTCAGGGAAAAATCTGCAGAGTATTATTACATTTGGATAGCCAGGCCTAAGGTGAAAATACTCATCAGTATAAGCTTGTTAGCTTATAAATCTGCTACCATTTATGACAAGGCTAAAACAGCTCCTTAGAGGAGTTCAAAACATATACCATCAACTCAGGGGACAGCATCTGTCATAGGAAAAGGGAGGTGAAACACATTTTGTATTAATTCAGCACACAGTCCCCACAGAATTCCTTGGCAGAAGCTATCCTGCCACCGCCCCAGGGGGCAAAATGGCAAAACGAGCCTCTCAGGTTTGTGCTGTGCCCTCCATTTCACACACACAGACACAGATCTGCCATTAACCTCTCCATGCACCTCAACAGGCACTTGGTGCAACACAAATCTGTGCAGCTGAGCAGCAAACTGCAGTTTAGGAGACACGTGGTTGTTGCCTAATCTGGCATTCATCCTTTGCACTTCCAAAGGCAAACCATTAAGCTCTTTTCCCAAAGCTCCTGGATATCCCTGTTCTGAAGGATATCCACATTTTCCACTTGCTAGTACATGCAAGCCAATCTTTTACAGCTCAAGAGGTCTCTTTCACAGATCTTTTCAGAATTCTGTCTTTCATTAGGCATCTGTGATATTTGCCACAAGGAGGAAAAGGAGGGAAAATACCCACCTAACAGTCCCTGCCAGATTAATTCCTGTAGATTTCTTCTTTCATGGACCTTAGTGAGTTTATATACATAGAAATAAAGAGAGTTGTTAACCCTCTATGAAAGAATGAGTCTCTTTTATCTTTCACCCATGGATTGGCAAGACATTCTGATGTCACTAGTTTTCCCACTTCCAATATGAGTGCAACTGACTGCATTGAGGTCAGAGCTTAGCTCACCTCAGCTACATTTAAGACAAGAGAGCTCCTTCAGCTGGCAAAAAAAAAAAAAAAATAGAAAGCAACACCCAGGAGAATGAAAAAATCTTTCATTTTGTATTCTAATTTTTGGTCATTGGAAGCTGCTTCTCTATGGTGATGCTAATTTGTTTTTTAAAAATGAGGCTCCCCCCTGGGATGAAAATCTCCTCAGAGGTCTCTGGCCTTTTGTTTCAAATTCCTTGTGAAGTCCTTAGGGTTGAAAATGCGGCTGCTTCTTAATACATTCAATTTTCCATGTGTTAGGGTCAGTAATCCAGTCCCATGCAGAGCAGGATCTTCCAGTTGGTTCTGAGCTTCCATGACGACAGTGAGCAAGGAGATAAACATTATGGAGACACACAGAGCCCCCAACAGCACTACCTCACAAAAGCACTACCCAGCCTGCCTTTCCTTCTCTTCCTTTTCTTTAAATAAATCATCAGTGAATATGTGCCTTGTGGTTATGCTCCTATGAGAAGCCATCTGACAAACCATAATTAAAAACCATCCGAAAAATCATTCGCTTCATTTTTTAACATCTGCTTATAAATCCCTTTTAGATTTTCCTACCTATTTTGGGTGCACAGTGTATGTAAAACCCGGCACACAAAGGGAGAAGCGTTCATCTCACGCCACTTTATCTTTGAAGTGCTGATAAGAGGACCTAAAAATGCTAATACGTTTGGAAATTCCCCACAGAGCCATAATGAACAGATTTCTATAAACCTCAGTATTCTGCCAGTGTCTCGAGTGAGAGAATTCTCCAGTAAAAGCAGTTTTCTTCCTCATCTATGCTGCATACCTCAAACAACAAACAAAGTAGAAGAGCAACACTTTACAAAATCTACATTTGCTCTCCCTTTCTGCATGTGTGTATTAAGAGTTTATACATTTAAATTCATGCAGCCCACCCTGAATTGTCCAGCTGCCATCCTACTGGGCAGGGGAGTTAAAAACCAAG
Source organism: Onychostruthus taczanowskii (assembly GCF_017590055.1). Taxonomy (NCBI): domain Eukaryota; kingdom Metazoa; phylum Chordata; class Aves; order Passeriformes; family Passeridae; genus Onychostruthus; species Onychostruthus taczanowskii. The sequence goes on along the minus strand of NW_024499239.1, from coordinate 19,039,145 downwards.
AGCTAAATTAACTTCAGCTCGGTGCAGAGCAGTGGTCCAAACCAAGACAAATGTGAGAGAAAGTGGCTCAATCTAACCTGAGGGCAGCATGTGACTCCCTAGCAACCACAAGCAGCAGATGGGCTTTTTCCTCTGCCTCTCTCTCTTACAAAGGGTAGCAAAGTTGTCCAGCAATTAAAGCTGATGGGAGACAGGAACCTGGACCACTGAGCAAGATGTATATTATCCAAGAAGAATCTTGTTCCTTACAGATTCCTCATCTGTAAAACAGAGAACATACTATCCTCCAACCTTTCCAAAATACTAGGAGGTTCCTGGACTTAAGGCAGACACACACACTTTTTTTTAAGGGAAGAAGCACAGGCTGGAGAGGGCTTAATGTTTTCAAGGAAACACAGTACTAACAACTGCATTGGTAGTAACAAAAACAACAAAAAATTGGAAATGAAATGGCATTTTTCATCAAAAGATGACAAAGCACTGTGCTATGGATCTCTGCCTCCTTATCTTTAAATGAGGACAAGACAGAAAAGATTTGCCAAGGGCATCCACTAAGTGAAAACTAAGACTAGAGAAGCTGACTCTGTTATTAGGTTCCAATCATCCTGGGAGAAAGGACTTTGTTCATGTCACCAAATCTGACTTGGACTTAAATATATTTAATTGCCTTCCTAAAATTTTGATGTGCATAAGGCAGTATTTCAGATTGGAGTAGAATTAATATAATAAAACAATTTTAAACACACACACCTTTTGCCCCAAAGGATTTCCTAGTGTTTAGGAAAACATTACTTGCAACATCAAGAAAATGAGGTGGCAGAGGGATATAGCACCAATGTAACTCCTGTGAAAATGTTTGAAAGTGATGGAAGAAAGGTGTCTAAGAAGTCTAAGACAAATTTGTGTCATTACAGGATTGTGTGATTTTAGTAATGCACATACTGGCACTACATATATAGGCACAGTGCATAAGCTGCCAGATAAGGAAGTTGTGTTAATTATTTTTTTCAAATAAGAGAATTGGAGAAAAGAGTATCATATAAAATTCAACACATTTACATGAGACAATTTTGGACAAACACTGAAGCACTGAGAGACTGAAAAAACAATTCTTAATTCCAGCCTGTGAGCTGGGCATCACCTTTTTAGCTCTCATGGAGTTCAACAGCCTTTCCTACAGAATTATTGGGATCAGTATTGTCTAAGCTGTGCTTTGTTTGAGGATGCAGAATTGGGTGTAAGGAGAAGAAAACAATATTTAAACACTAAAATTTAAGTGCTGACTGTGATAGCATTGCCCAAGTCCTGCTGGCGTGTGTTCCAAAGCACAACGCACTGACCATTTCTACTATAACAGATACAGCATTTTAGGAGCAATAAGATAGGGTAGGCTTGGCACTTGAAAATCTCAACCCCTGGATTCCTGCCCCTCTGGTACTGATTACTGACAGGGGTAGATACAACAAAGATCTACATAGAAGTCATTTGGGTGCATAAGAGAAAAGACAAGTTCATAAAAAGAATAAACAAATCCATTTGTTTCAACTTCTCTTAATCAATTTTAGGTATATTTTGAGATTATATAAATGCCTGAGCAAGCAGATAGGCACACAGGATGTCTGCTGATTCAGGCTGCATTGCCTCTACTGCATTAAAGCCCTACACAACTGCATAAATGGCCTTGGGATTAGGTCCTGTGGGAAGTGAAAACAAAAGTAACATACTTGAGTGCAAACTAAATCAATAATTGTGAAGCTTTTTATTCCTCTCAGTCAAGAGTCAAATGAAAGACAATCAATACAATTATTGTAACTTCTTCCTGAAAAAGCAACAGATAATCTATTCGGCAGAGCCAGAGGAACCCAAAGCACAGTGCAGAAGATCAGCCCTCTTCATATGAGAGTAGCAAAGGATGCTCTTCTAGCCAGTGAAAAAGCCTAGAAAAGCAAACTGCTTTTCTAGCCAGTAGTTCTGCCAGTAGTTCACAGGAAAAAGAAACTAATTCCAGGTTAGTGCCGTTATCATGAGTGGATACTTCCTAAGAGAGACTGCATTCTCCACATCATTTAAATCTGCACACCAAATGGAAACACTCGTGTGCACAAAGCTCAAAACAGATTTTTTGCAGAGTAAAACTTTCATCAATATTTTTTTTTGCTGCAGGACAACAAATGTTCAACAATCCAATTTTGCCATTCCCATTCACAACACCTTCGATTTCTTCAACACCTCCCCATTTTTTTCAATTCACACCTACAGCCACCCATGCAGAATTCCCTTAGCACCACTGGCAGCTGCACTAACAAGAACTGAGCATCTCACATTATTAGACCTTTTTCTCCTACAGGTCCTTTATAGAGACTAAATAGCCTACAAGCCAGGCACAGCAATGAAATGTAAACAACCTTGGTAGTGAGAGGGAAAAAACAAAGCACTGGAAAAGGAACTGAAGAGGAAATCCAGGAGTCTTGAGCAGTCTAAAACTGGTGACAAGCATAGTGGCTTTGTAGCAGGGATGCTTTATTTTTTGAAGGCATTTTTCTTAGTAGCACTTTCCCAACTATAAGAACCACATATATTTCCCTTACAAAGATCTGTCTTGCTAGTCTCAGCCTAGCCAACTGCCCTGAGAGCTCTGCAGTATTCAGAGCTGAAAGCATCAATTTAGAAATATCAGCTATGATGTCCCTGCCAGAGAGATTTGCACCTTTTTGTCTCAGTTTTAGTCTTTCACCTCTCTGTCTAGTACATACAATCATAATGGCAGCAAGAGAATGATTCTTCTGACAGGCTGCTCCAGTATCTTGCTCTTCAGTCCTCCTGTATTACTTTCCAAAAACGTCCTTCTGTTTGCTTCTGATATTATTGTTGTTGTTATGGCCCCTCTATGGTTTCTTTTCAGCTCTATCAAAAGGTACATTTCCCAAAACCATTTTCTCAAAGACTCTGAGGAGAGCACTTCATCCCAATGGCACAGACTTCTGTTCAAACCAATTCCTCTTCCTCTTTTCATTAGAAGTGTCACAGAACAAGTTTTATTTGAGAAGTTTAAATAACTGAAAGCAACGAGGAAAGCTTCCTGGCAAAGGAGTTAATTGTGAATTCAGTTACACATGTACTTGCACGCATTCTTCCCAGCTTTTTACTGTCATTCACCACTCTCAGTTACTCAGAATTCTATTTATTAATACAAAGCAGAAAACACTTATCCAGTACATTCTGATCCTACAGTGAAACATGCACCTCTTGCTTTGGTAGAAGTTCTTCCACTGGCCAGACCATTAAAAAGATTGGAACAGAGATACTTTCAAACACTTCTACTGCCCTTGTAAGGAACTATTTAGGTATTTACAACCCAAAAATAAATAAAAAAATAAAGGTGAGAGGGAAAATAAGCAGCAGAAGAAGTAAATACTAAGATCCAAGTCCCTTTATGAGGCTAAAAGACTAGCCCATAATAGCACAGGAAATTTGTGGAAGATAAAGAAATAAGGCTCAGTCTCTCAAGTCTCATAGGCACAAGGTAGTCTTCCCTCTCTATAAACAGCACAGCTTCTGCATGCCCAGTGACAAACAACTATTGTGATTCATAACCTATGTTAATATCTTAAACCATCACCTCTAAAAACAGCCTGGAGGGCTGTATTGCTTTGAAGAGCAGTGTAATTAGAAATTAATGTAATATGTTGGACAAGAGTTAAACCACAGTGGTATAGATCCAAATCCAGCAAAAGAAAAAAGTACAGGAGAGTATTCAGGAAGACTTCACTGCCTTCTTGGTACACAGACATTTTTCTTTGCTCACAATTTTCACATCAAGATCAGCAGTTTGTAGAATCTCTAATGCTCCAGGATATCATTATTAGAGATAGTCCAGCTTTGCCTTCATCCTTGCAATATTTTTAAAAGAATGTTATTAATGAGGAACAGTGTGTAATTTTGTGCTTGGAAACAGATGAATTCAGAAGTGTGTGTTCCTGTGTTTTAATATGCAATTGGAAAAACCTGTGAATTAGTCACACCATGCAACATCAGCTGTTATATTTGTTATAAGAATATTTCTCCCAAGAATTCAACTGGCTGTTTGATTATGGATATGTAACTAAAGGGGTTTATCATAGACCAAAATTTCGACTTTGTGAACCACACCTCAAAGTCTCTTTTCCAATGCCAGGTTTATTTCTGACATACAGTGAATTTTTTGGTTTGTGGTTTGTTTGTTTGTGTTTTTTAACAAGCTAAAGCAAGCCAATTTAATCATCTATACTTTAGTAATAAGCAATAAAATAAAATAAAAAATAGGCTGGAATCTCATTAAATATAGAAATAGAATTGTGTATGGAGTTTTATCTTCAACTCAGAGTCAAATTAAAAAGATTTTCCTTACTGAACATTTTTCATGGACTATACCAATACATCTTAACTTCCCTGAAATACAAGAAGAAAGGGAATAGAAGAAGAAGGTAGATATCAAACATACAATCTACACATTTTTGAGTAGACTCAAATATTTTCCTTTATTTTAAACTGGAGAGGAGTTATGCCTTATGCTATCTTGCTTAATTGAAATGAAAACACATTTTGAGACAATGAAAAGACACACAATGTCAGATTGCATTCTAAAACTGATACCATTAAGTAATTAATTAATGCAATTATAATTCTCTTCAGAAAACATTTCATTGTTGCTTATTCTAAAACTTCACTATCTCTGAAGGTCTCAGTGGGGATAGGCCCTTCTTTACCATAAAGTCATCTTATGCTTTTTATAAACAGATATAAGAAGGCATCCAAAATGGCAAAAGTAAATAGCAATCCCTAAAGGAAATTAAAAAAAAATAGGAGGAGAATGTAAAAAGTTTTGTGTAATACAGAACTAGAAAATACTTGCAAATAATTTACTGGTCACATTTACTTTTATCAATATATTAACACAGCTGAAAACATTTAAACCACTTCTTAACAGGCTGTATTAACACAGTTCTGGTTGCCCAACCAGCACTTCTATGTGTTGTATTATTTGAAAGATGTTTTAAACTGGAGAGGTCTCACAGAGGGTAACAAAACATCCTCAGTGCTGGAGGAGCCCACCTACAATGAAACTGAAAGGAAGCAAAACTTATGAGCTACAGAAAAGAGGAGGAAAAATGTAGTTCACTACTAACTAGGTGAAAAGTAAAGAGGAAAGAAGGGAAGGATTTAGGTACACCCAAAATTCAGTGCAAAAGGAGAAACCATTTGTATAGCTAGAAAGCGTATAATGATCTCCCTGTAAAAATGACAGCAGACGTGACTCTTCAGATCCTTGAAAGTATTGTTTTGTTCTGAAGAGCTTCAAAATAGAATGACACCTTCCTTTCCACAGCATCTGCTCCTTGCAAGACACTTGAACAAAACAAAATATTACTACTTTCATTCCTCATAATCTTGTTCTCACTCCACAGTTCCATCACCTTCAGTGAGTGAGATCACTGAAGGCATAATCTCAAAAAAGTAAATTTTTCTTTTCTGATAACAGTCAATGAACCTTCTGCCACAAGCAGCTTATCTCTTACTGGAAATAGATTTAAGCACACACACAGAAAAAGAAGGAACATAACTTAATTCTCACATTTCAAAATTGAGTTTATGGATCTGGCAGAAAAAAAAAGAGCACAGTTTTCTACTGGTAAACTTAATATTTAAAATATTGACAATTTGCAACTATAGAACCTGAGAATGTACCAACAAAGGTATTATTTGAGAGAGCAATTTAGAACCACACAGAACTCAAAAGTAACATCCAACATTAGAGCAAAGAATGTCAAGAAGTCCCAGTTCTCAGACAATATTCTCAGTGGTATGAGAGCAGTTACAGCAAGAAGTACATGAGGAACCAAAACCACCTGCATTCATGACAACAGATCCTTTCAGTGCAGTACCAGCAATTTTCAGGTATGTTATACCTATAGATAATTAAGATGACACTATTATTATATACTTTTTAGAAAACCAAAACTTTGCCTTAAGATATTTGCTTGTGCCTGAAAGCAAGAATACAAATCCATAAATAATTTCCAAATAATATTTTAAGCAGGGCATGACTTTTTAAAGATTTATGGCCCATGATAGGTAATCATAAAAGAACAATTTCTTCTCATACACAGAATTTCCAGTAGAATTTGTGGTGATGCAAATTTACAAGGTTAAAAATATGAGAAAAATCTCAATTTCTTTTAACTTGTACCATTATTGAAGGAAGTTTATTAATATAAATTCAATCATTTGATTTTATATTGAGTAGGTATCAGAGCATATTCCACAATTAATGCTCTGTTCAAATAGGGCAGTTAAGAGTCATACATTCTGAACTGGAAATTCCATTTTGAGTGTCCAAAATGTTTTCATAAATGAAAAAATTAAGAAAAAAAGCCACAGAAAAACAAACAAACAACCACACAGAAATGTTAGGATCCTAATCCCTCAAAGTACTGATTTTCTTGCCACATTATAAAAGAAATTAAGAGGGAGAAGGTGTTGATGGTGATGTTAACATGCTGGAAAATTTCATCTCAATGCCACTAACAGCATAAGCATTAATATAAACTCAAGTGTGCATTTTTATTCAGTTAACCTAAAGTGGAGTCAGGGCTTTACCAAAGATTCTGATGACATTATAGTGGTATAGGGGAATTAATAAATTATATAAAGCTACTGCTATTTAGTTTTCCAGCCAAAGTTATGGGCAATTGTTTCTATGGGGATTTTGGGGGGGAAGGGAGGGGGTGCTTTTTTTTGCTTTGTTTGTGGGATTTTGGGGGTTTTTTTTATTTTTGGCATTTTGGGGTTTTTTTATTTTTACTGCTTTTCATTATTGTTACTGATTATCTGATCCCAGAAGAGGAAGCATGTAGAGAGGAGAATGACGAGAAATGAATGGGTAGATAATTATACTCCATCAGATGTACTTGAAATCAATCACAATGCAGTGTACTCAGGCTGTTTTCCTGAGTTTTCTGTGTCTATGAAGTGTTCAAGGGGAAACCTCAGTAATGATCCAGCCTTTCTACACATTGATTTTTAACAGTGCTGTCATTTCAGCCAATAGAACTCAGGTAAAGACTAAAATGTTTTCTTTTATTTGGGAACTAACAAGTGCATGTAGGAATTTCTGCAGAAATAAGGCAAAGAAAATAAAAGGGATGGTTGCATGAAGAAGGAAGATGACCAGAAAAAGGAAAAGGCAATGTTTCAGGTTTCATTAATGATGTTTTTAAATGTTGCAAATGTTACTTGTGGTTTTTGTATATGTGAAGCATTCTCCAGGTAGATATTAATTACTAGTGTCACCAGTCAGAATATTTCCATGTCTGTTCACCAGCTGCATTAAGTTAATCCACTGGGTTCCACTAAGGGACAATAGTATGTTTGTTTATGGCTTATCTGTACAATAAAATTAAAGAATTTTTAATGAATTGAAAATGAGGAGAAAATAGTCCAGTATTTATTTTTCCATGAAAACTGTTCACTAGCTGTTCAGACAACAGAATGCGCCAGAGGAAAATATGTGTGATAACTGACCCACCTCTTTTTTATATTAAAAAAAATTGTAATACAAAGCATGAACTGTAGTGGGCAAAATTATTTTAAAACATTTTCCTTTTTAAGGAACCATAAGTAACTCTACATATAGGTGAAAGATGGAAAAAGAAAATGTTGCTTTTAAAACACTAGTGGTTTAACACCAAAAGCAATCATTTTTGGGAGAAGAAGATTCCATTTCAGCAACTGAGGCAACTGAGTTTGTTTTACCATTTGAATAACCAATAAACTCAAATTACCTTAACATGTCAATCCAACAACTAAAATTGCTCAGGAAGATCCTCACTCTAGTGAAAGGTTTGCCAGTGCAATGGGTGATACTCTCACAATTTTAAGAGTCTGAAGTTCCAGAATTACAAAACAGATTTTATATCCAGAAGGCTTTCAGGAAGACATCTTCACTTTCAAGTGCAAACATTCAGAAACTCTGCACATTTTGCTTGTAAAGATTATTGAACTCAACAGTAATATGATTACTAGAGAACACTCATGACATTGGTATAGCATGAGACTGTATTTGAAGCGTCAAATGTCAGGATGATCAATGGAGGCCATGTATTCCAAATCTAAACAACACATTTACTTCATTTGAGTTCACAAATAAAATTAATTTTGATTTTACACAGGATGACTAGCACCTAGGCACTTCAAGTTCTATAGCAGTGACTCCTTCCATCTTAGCTTCCCCATCTGTAAAACAGGGATCAAACGTACCTTCCTAACAGCGCGGATGTGTGGATTAGCTGGGCAGACTGAAAGCCCTTTGAAGATGAGAAGTGCTCCTCGTTATTATCCAATGGCAGCATTCCAATTACAGGCTCTCGTCCTTCTTCCTTTAGAAGGTGTCAAACACAATATAACACCCCATGCATCACAAAGATTAAATATGTCTAATATGACAGGTCTAAGATGGACAGGATATTATCTTAACGAAGTTACATGCAAACATAATTACTCATTCTCTAATTCATTTCATTTAACCTAGAAATGCTGTCAGTCTGCTTTCTGAAAAGAAGGACCCCAGAGTTCTGCCATTAGGGGGGTGTTGTTTCTTAAGAGTGTATGTGAAAAAACCTCTTCTTCCTACTACCTCCACGTCAGACCTTTTTATTTCACTTTGGTCTTCTAAAGACATTCTGAAAATTTCACATTTCTTTGATATCTTGGATTCTTTGAAGTTAGTTTTTGTCCTCAGCACTCTGCCCACCTGCCACACATTCTCTTTTACTGAATTAATCCTGGTTATATTTTCATTTTACTCAAGCAATATCTAGAGTAGAGAAGTCATGTATTGTATTTGCAGGAACCCTTGTGGCAGGGAGAAATTATGTATTTGACTCTCTCTTTTCAGAAGGTTAATTTATTATTTCATAATACTATATTATATTAAAGAATACTATACTAAACTATACTAAAGAATACAGAAAAGATACTTACTAAATGTTAAAAAAACAATAATGAAAACTCGTGACTCTTTCCAGAGTCTCAACACAGATTGGCCCTGATTGGCCATTGAGTCAAATCAACTCACGCCAGAATTCAATGAAACAATCACCTGTGAGTAAACAATCTCCAAACACATTCTAAATGAGCAAAACACAGGAGAAGCAAAGGAAATAAAAATTGTTTTCCTTTTCTCTGAGGCTTCTCAGCTTCCCAGGAGAAGAATCCTGAGCAAAGGGATTTTTCAGAGAATGCAAATGCCACAGTCATGGGCAAATTTTCAAGGCATTTAAGCACCTACAGTAACTGCAGGCTAAGAACAGGTTTGTTTTTAAAATTTCATAAGGCCTCTGTCTGAATATTTAAGTAACTAGATGCTCTTAAAAACCTTCTTTTCTTGAAGTCAGAGAAAAAAACATCTAAACAAGAATTCCTGTGTTTTGATATCAGCAGGATGCATCTTCTGCAGAGGTCACAGTCAGCTGATTCTCTAAATTGACTTCCAAAGTCACAAGTACCACCTCACAGAAAAAAAAAAAAAATAAAAATAAAAAAAAGGGACTGTCACCAGCAAAGCACATGCAGTCCCAAAAATTCCCGGAGGTCAAAGATGCTCATTTCAGAATAATAGGTTCTCTGCCCTTACAAGCACGCACTGGCTGTCCTGTTTCTGCACAGGCAGAGCTGCTGCATCCAGGCTCAGCCCATGGAGTGAGCAGAGCTCCTGGCCCTGCTGGCAGCTCCTGCCCTGCCGGGTGTCCCCAGTGCCACCAGCCACAGTCAGCACGGCGCTCACTGCCACCCCCATCAGCAGCAGAATGGGGACACACGGCCAAGTGCCCTGCACGGCTCAGTGACAGACAGGTAAGCTCGATTTTGCAGCATAATGAAGGAAGTGAACTAAATGAGAAGAGCTCCAAAAGCATGTGAATAGGATAAAGAGAACACTGAATTTTTTTCTTTGCTTTTTCTCAAAATTTTCATGTCAGGCTAAGCCAAGATGAAAGCATCAGCTGACAATCCTCAGCTAACCTGCTGGAAGTCGAGTTTTACAGGTTAAATTCAATGAGGGCTTTAGAAACCCACTGTATTCCTTATAGCAATCCAACTTTATTAAAGAGTTTTCAAACATACCATACCTTTGAAGTAACAGGTGAAGGCACCTCTAGCTTCTGACCTAGATATTTATCTTAACAGAACTAGGATTTACAAATGCCCTGCAAAAGGTGCTGGTCTTTCTAATCAGTTTAAGCAATAAAGAATGGGATTTTTAAGGCTCATTTTCCCATGAAATTACAGCTGTACCCTTTCATGTGGCTCTGTAGGTCGATCCTACAGCACATGCACAGGTAGCCAAGACCCCCATTTCCTGCAGCTAGGCACACAAACTCACAGGAGCCTGCTGCCCTTTCAAAAATTGTGAGAAATACTGTATTTTAACTTATTTTAAGGATTGCTGCTACACTGTCAAGGGAATCAATTCCATAGAAAATTCCTCCCTATTGATAAGGACAGTTTACTAGAGAAATCTGGGCAACAAAGAGATTTTTGTTCTTAGGGAGATGGTTGCATTTTCTGCAGATAAGACCACTTAGGAGTCATCCTTCTCTGTTAATAATCACCAATTTCTAAGAATTTTAAATTATTTTTAAAACCAGGTTAAATTCTTCTTCATTGAGTCTAAAGACTCAAAATTATAACGGGTGAAGGGTGAAGGACAGCATTCACTAGAATTATAATTGCCAAGCCAATTGAAACACACTTTTGCAGAGGAGCACACAGATGCACTTAGAAGTTTGATGTTCAGACACACAATTAATTTTCCATCATCCCATGACAGCAAAGAAAGAGGCTGTGAACTGATTGACAGATTACGCTTCAGAGAAACAGAGGGATATCTGTTTGAGCAACTTAACTTTGTCTTGTCAGTTACTTTGCAAGAGATTGACCTTTTTAATTCCCATGTGAACCTGAAGTTAGAGCAGAAAAGGCCTGCTACACACACTGTACTGACAGCTAGAAACACTTTTTTTTTTTTTTCCTTAATACTAGAACACACGTTCCTTTATCTTCAATTCCTCAAGGGTGGGGCAGTTTGGCCAAAAGAGACACTGCTGGAACAGCAGCAGCATCCCTGGGGCTACAGCTGGAGCTGTACAGCCAAGCCTGAGCATAATTCCTCTGCCTGCATCCTTCACACTCCAGTGTGGCTCAGCAAGGCTGGAGATCCAATTTTGCAGCCATCCATCTTGAGCTGATCGATGAAAGTACAGTCCCCTACAACTGCAAGTCTCAACAGGCAACACTGAATTCTGATTTAAGTAACTTCCCACTCTGACCACCTGAGTCAGTGGCCATATCTTTATATTAAAGACAGCAAAACACTCCAACCCCAAAGGCTGTAAATGGAAGAAGACCAAATACAATAATTCCATATCCATATGGGCTTATTTCTATAATTATGTTTTTATTTCCTTAATGGCTTTAAATATCTCCTGTATCTCTGATAAATGTGCAAGTTAGACTCCTTCTTTGCATAAACTACAAGTTTCTCTATAGCTATGTACACATTCAAAGTAACCTTTGCAAATGTCTACTATTTAAAAAAAAAACAAAAAAGGCAGCACAAAGTAATCTGAAATCCTCCTGTTACCCTGAAATGCAGGGTGGATAATTTTCTTTAACCATCCGTCCTGACCACCTTAAACAAATCATAATGCCCCTGCTCATCTGAAGACAAACTTTTGTGGCATCTCTGCTGCACCAAGCAATAGGTGCTACACCAAGCAAATGGATTTTCAACACCATGCTAGCTGCCACCATTAATAGCCCTTTGCTTGGACTGCTTAGCTAGAGCAGCTGTCTTGATTTAAGATCTCCCTTTCAGCTCAGTCCTGATCAGAGTAGCATCAGAAACCTGGCAGTATATTTAAAGTTATTCACTGTAATGAAGCCATACCACACACACAAGGAGTCTATTGTCAAAGCATAATTGCCACTGCTGTTACACCTTGGGACCTCCAGACTGGATTACTGTATTGATTTTTACACGGAGCAGTTGTGGATCACTTAAAAGTTGCAAGCAATGAAGAAAGCAGCCATCAACAAGGAACACAACATTTTTTCCAACTGTATATCTGCCCTGTTAACCCTAATATAGCTCAGGTTCTTGATGCTGAGCTATGAAAGGTTAGGTCCAAGCTATTTTTAAGATCATCTTTCTTCCTCAGAGCATTGTAATGTTACAGGAAGCCTCCTAGTTTTAATTAATAATATCAACAGCAGGACATTTTTATTGAAGCAGATTTAACAGTGGCCCATTGTTTCTGTATGGATCTGATACAGTTCTGTCTATGTTTAGGACAAGGTAGATGACTATGATGACACACACAGCAAACAGGAACCTCTACAAACACATGTCTGCAGTACATGAATGCTTCTTTTTAATTTCAAAAGTATTTTAAAACCTTGTCTTAAATCTGCAAATCCTTTAACAAGGTGCCCCTACAGTCTCTTCATTTTCCATGGTCTTGCTGGATACCTCTGCTCTCAAGAAACAATGCAGCTTTGAGTGAAGCAGCAAGGACCACGTATTTTTAATGGCTGGATGCCAAATATTAAAGTCCTTGTCAAAAGAAATTTGCCAAAGACTGATATTTAACTCCAAACATACATTTTGGGGAAAACCTTCCTCTAGGTGAACCATTGATAAAAATCATCCCCACAAGGAGAAAAAAGCATGTTTGATTCATATCCTTGTGAATGCAGAGAAATAACAGTCTTCATGGGAATGATTACTGATAGTCTTTTTTTTTAAATAAAGCTTAATAAACATATTAAGATTCATACCTCAGTGGAAACTAAATTGGGTTTCTAAATCTTCATCTATAGATCTTTGAAAGTACTTAGTGTCTGATGTCAGGTGATTCAGTTTTCAGTGCTATGAAAATCAAACCATGTACTTCAAAGCCCAGGGAGGATTTAAGCAGCAATTTTGTAAAAAATCCCACCCACCCCAAAACCAAACAAACTTTAGAACCTACCTTTCAAATCATAGATGACCAAAGAAAGGAAGGGTTGCATGATATCAGTATGTCTCAATCCTGGCATGGGTATATTTATTTCTACTGCCTTTGATCAATAAGCAGTAGAAATCCATGCACCTGGGAAGTTAAAAGAGAAATCACATCCTGACTCAGCAGCTTCTCTCACACACAAAGCTGTACTTCTAGAGAGGGTCCTGCTGAGCTGGGATCACATTTAAGGAAGAACTGTTAAACATGGAAGAAAGCTACATAATCAGGATGAATACATCACTCACAAGAGACTAAGGGAACAGTAGTGTTTCCATACTCTATTATAGGGGAGGCACATGGTTTATGTGTGTTTCCATGGGTGGCTTGAATTAATTATGCATAGCACAGTAAAAAATATGAACCATGAAAATTGTAATGGACTGGTATCACTTCTGGCCACTTAGTGGCTTTATGCTCTCAGCACTTTTTCCCACACACTGGAAAACAAACAAGTACAGGTGCAAGCTCCTTGTAAATGGAAACAAGCAAAGCTTCCCTAACAGCTGCTTTATCTCCTTGCTATCTCTGAGATAATACTGCAAACCAAAGACCTAAGCAAGCCAACAGCTGTAATAAAAAGGCTGATGTCATCATTTTTCTAATCACTTCAACAAGGTACATATACACAAAGTGATTATTGCATACACAATTGGTCTCTTCGCTTGCAGAAAACTGATCAGCCTATTGATTACAACTTTATATTTACAGTCCAACAATGTAAGTATCTTAAGCTTAGAAAGCAACAACCTGGCTGTCTGATTGGGTAGTACCCTCTCAGAAACTAGTATCTACATTAATATCTATGGCTCACTAAAAAAATCCCCATTAAAAGAACAGTTATGCACTATCTCCACTAAGAAATACAATTCCTTTCTTCTTCGCCCAAGACAGAAGCAGCTGCAATTCCAGGCACAGCCCTTACAGATACACCAGCCCTGTCAGCAAACCCAGCAGGGGCATTATGGTAATTACAGAATTCTGTCCATTGAAGAATAGGGTTATTCTGAATCAACAGGCACCACTGAGAGACCTCAATATTTCCGAACAAAAAAGAAAAAAGAGAACTCATGCTTATGCTCTGAAACTAGTATTGCAAATACTGTTTCATTTTTTAGCCATATGCCTTTGCATTTGGATGGTACCACATCCCAAATGCCACAAACCACAGTCCTGAAATGCTGTGGGGAACAGCTACAGCCTTGCATTAAGTTCAGCCAGCACCCCAGTATGGAACCAGACAACAGATGTCCCAAAGAGCTATTTAAGTAGAAACTGATCATTTATTCTTAAAAATGTTATGTTTATTTGAGGGTGGTGGCAGAATACATGAAACATATATTAGAGAACAAGAATGCTGTAAAATTCCTGGTGTAACGAAGGGGTGAAACCAGCAAGTTTATATTTTTTTTATTCTACTACTTGCTATTATGTTCCTCCCAAATAGTAGCTATTATGTGAAGTTGACATTGCAGGTGTGCAGCACAGGCCTTTGTGTTATCAAGGCATTATGGAATTACATGAACTGAACATTTTAATTGAAATAATCAAAAATTACTTGCTAGAATTGAAGAGAAACAGGAGTAGCTTGGCTTTCCTCCAGTATGTGCTAGCAACAATATCCCAAGTTTGTTAACATATTGCAAACTTTTGTATAGGCAAGAGATCACAAGGTAAATCAGTTCTTCTCCTTCTGCAGTATACAAATCATGTACTCATTCAATACAAATCCTCCTCAGATGTCTTGAAGTTTTCTTTCTAAGAATACACCAGGCTACCTAATAAATACAAATGTCTTTTATGAGTGGATTAAATTCCCAGTGATGTATATAGAGTTCAGGTACATCACAAAGCAGATCCTTTCAATGAGTTAACCAAAGCTAGAGAAAACATCAACACTCACTGAAAGATATTCAACTGCTTGTTTTTCAAAGTATGCACAGAATTTCTTTAATGTATTTGAAATATTCCCTTTTTGGAAATGAGTTAGTCCTCCAAATTACTTGTTCAAACAATTAATATTTTATATAAATTCATTTTTTCAACTTACTTTGTCACCTTGCATATGAATGTATAAAAAGACAAGAAGACAATAAATAACATTAGTACATACAAAAACCAAATAAAATCTCCAGCTTCAATGAATCACTGCGCTATTACTTGTACAATATAAATTCCTCATTAACAAATTTACATATAAAAAGCCTTTGTGCTCTGCCTTAAAGACTGAATGGGTGAGGTTGTCTATGGAAAGGTGTCCTTGCAAGCAGAAATCTCCAGAGTATCCAAAGTGCTGTTGGCATGCACGCAATCAACTGGTCATGAACAGAAGCATCCAGCAAAGACATTGCTGCATTGTGAAGCTGAAAAATGAGCATTACTGCAACTCCTCAACCCCTGAACACAGGCAGAGCCACAAGAGCCTGGAGCTACCAGAACTCTGGCAACACTGACAGACCCTTTAACTGCACCCGCACACGGCTGCTCAGATCATCCCTGCTCTTCGAGGCAGCTGTGGGTGAGAGAATGGATAATGTCCTGGTGGGAAGGAATGATGGTTATGTGCTCACTCGGCAGAGTCCATGACAGCTGACCCAGAGCAGTGCAAGAGCAGCAGCTCTAACTGCTCAGGGGATCACAGATGAAAGGGACAGGAGAAGGAAGGAGGAAAGATAAGAGCAGCCAAAGAGATGATGCACCTAAAAGACTATTCCGGAAAATAGCACTGAAGCCTGTGATTAAGTCATTAAAATAAAGGCTGAAATACTTAACACTTCATCCTAAAGTTGGAAAAAATGTATCAAAGTAACTTGTTTCCAAATGATGAACACCATGAAACTTTAATTAAAGTTTTTAGAAGGTATGAGTGCTTAGCAGTGGTACAGATCAGGTCACTTGGTTTTTTAAAAGGGAGTGATGAAATCTCATCGATGAGATGGGCTACACATCCCAGATTTGGGGTCGAGAGGTTTTCATGGGCCAGGCTGATGCAGGAGTGACATATGTGAGTGCCTTTCCATGTACAGGGGGGAGCTAATCCCCATCTCCTCTGATTCCTCTCCAGGAAAGACAGAGCAATACAAGAAATCCAAAGACTAACAGTTTATGCTGATTTAGGGATATACCTTTAGATGTGTCTGGCATTTGAAAATTTTGTTTGCTGTGACTTCATGCATGAGCAAAAGAACTCCGTTTTCCAAATCCTAGTAAATCAATAGCTGCCACTAAATATGAAACTATTTCTGAATCTTCATGGTAAATAAAGAATCCATGTCTTATCTAGCCCTCAATATAAAAGGATATCAAATTCTTGAGGTCATATTTTACACTCCCTGCTAACACACAGTACAATTTATTAGCTTGTGGATCACAAATAATAACTTATATATTAGTGTAGGCAGAGAATAATCCACCTCTGCCAGTTAGACCCAGAAGGCATTCAGAAGTTTATTTTGCCCCCGTGCCTTCCACTCTGAAGACTTGGGAAAATGTGATTCCAGCTGATTCCACTGACTCGTCTTTTCCACATAAATAGCAATTTAAAAGACAGAAATGTTAAAAGGCTGCTGTCTGTTAAGCTCAATATATTACATCTGGAGAGAAGGCCATTATGACCTGATAAATTGAAACAGATAAATCTTAGGTTGTATCCAGATCATGAGAAAAAAAATTAATCATGTGGATGGAAAAGAAAACCATAATGTTATGTTACATTTGCCTCCTCTCCAGGAATATACCTAGAAATGTAAACATTTCAGGAAATAATGTGAACTAATCAGCAACTCTTATATTGTGATTGGAAAGGACTACTCTGTCTCCAAAAATTACTATAATCTGTACATCAGAAGAGAAATGAAAGCTCTGCAAGTTTACGTAGTATTTCAATATTGCTGAACTACAAATGTAATGGTAAATTCAAGACCAAAAAAAGTAACCTATTTCTTCAAGACTGAGAAGTCATGAGGGTCATGACTAGTTCAAATGATCAAAAACTACACTGCAAGTGTGTCTCTTGAGCTCTTAACACATCACCTGCTTTGCCGTGCAGCAAGCTAGAGGGTACATATTACCTGGGGAAAATGTCCTTTTACGTGTTTTCTAAATCTCCTGTATATTTGTGTGTTAACAGACTCATAGCATACAGTCTTTTTTACCCTTTTTATCTCATCCATTAACACAGAACAAAGTGTTCTCAGGAATTAGTGTCCTCTTTTTCTTTAACTGATAAAAACTAAGTATGATAGGCAGCAAATTTTACAAATATTTCGTCATAGTGAGTACCAAACAGTGTAACACATCCAGTGCAGCACTTAAAAATTCAAAATATCAACTGTAAATATACTCAGTAAGCAAACCTTAAGAGTTCCCAGAACTAAAGCTCAGAGCTAATATGTGCTTAGCACACTATACAAGTACTTCCAGGCCAAAGTCAGATGACACCTTTTAAGTCAGTGAACTCCACAGACAGTATCATATTAATATGGGCAGAGCACTTGAAAAGGCTTTTCAACCCTAGCTGGCACTCTTCTGGCACAAAATCTTAGTTTAACAGATACTGGTGTAAACATAAATTATTAAACTGAACTATATTCACTTGGGAAGGAAGCTTCTTATTTTTGATGGGAATAGC
Organism: Onychostruthus taczanowskii; assembly: GCF_017590055.1. Lineage (NCBI taxonomy): Eukaryota > Metazoa > Chordata > Aves > Passeriformes > Passeridae > Onychostruthus > Onychostruthus taczanowskii. Next base: position 19,021,418 of record NW_024499239.1, on the reverse strand, counting down.
CATGAAATAGCTCTTAATTCCTGAAAGGAGAGAAGATTTCAACTCCTGGATAGCATTTCCCCTGTTCACCTCCAATTGTCTCAAGTAATTTAATTCAGAGGCAAAGCACAGAAGCAGGACTGGAATTACTCTACCACATTAACATCAGATTAGAGATGGATATAAATTTTGGGAAATGAGCATAGTCAGACCCACAAGACAACCTCCAAGACAAGGGCTGTCATTAAAAAAAATACATGAGCTGGACAGACATTTGTGTTCTCTCTTCCACACTCAACAACAAATTCTTCTGGTGATTTTGTTTTGTTGTGGGGTTTTTTTTGTTTGTTTGGTTGTTTTTTTTGGTTTTTTTTGTTGTTGTTGTTTTAATTTAGGAGTGTCTCTACTACCTCCAAATATACTTCTAGAGGTAGAGAACAGTACAAGGCACACAGATGCAAGAGCCAGCAACTGGGGAACAGTTGCTGTGGGACTTAAAGGGGGTCTGCAGAAGAGCTGCAGAGGGACTTTTGACAAGGGCATGGAGGTACATAGTTGTTAATATTCTCTGCCTCCTGCTGTTTTTCAGGAAGAGAAAAAAAACCTCAAACCATCACAACAAATGAAATATTGGCCACCTTTTCAAATGAGTACCCAACATTGCTATGCCTGCAATGCCTTTCTGCTAATAAGCAAATATGAATCTCTTCTCTGCCACCATCAAGAGCTTTATTATCAAAATTAATACTATGGGGGCTAAAAAGGACTCCCATGATGGACACCTCATCATAGCCACTCTTTTGACTCTTGCTCTAAATTCAGCTTCAAGTGCCTTCATCCATATCAAGAAAAGCATAATGAAGCCAAAAAGCCTTATAAACCATTTGACTCATCATGGTTTTTAAACAATTTTAAAACATCAAGTTGAAAAACAGATGCAAAGGTTGAAAAAGTATCTTTTCTCTTTGAGTCCACACAGAAACATTTGTACCCCTGCTTGTGAGAGCAGGACAACACTAGATTCATTCTACAAAACTCCACATCCTGCTGAACACCAGAAGAGATACCAGCCTCGGTTTCTGGAACAATCAATCATTCAAATCCCAAAACGGGTAAAACATGGTTCATTCTGAACATTTGCATTCTCTCAAAATAATCAATTTATGCTTGTATTTTTTTAAAAAAACAAAACAACACTTCAGATGTCTGCTTCAGTGAGAAAACTCCCCAAATGGAAGAAGGATGGGTCCTCCCCTTGGCATGTTTACATCACTGTAATTAATTCAGTCACTGCATCTCACCAGCTGACAATCTGGTATATTAAATAATTCAATTTCATGGATGGCCCTACGTGGTGCAGTTAGATGCACTTTCTGCTGATACACAACTGTTCGTGAGTTTAACCAAATCTGATCCTTTCTGGATTGCAGGCAGAAGCAATACAGGGAGCAGCAGGGAGCCGTGCTCCTCTCCTTGACATCAGCAGGGGGATGACCCCAGTTTTACACAAGTGCTGGGGCAGTGTCCAGAAGGCAACTACAGGACTTGAAGTTACTGAGATGTCCTGTGCAAAGCAAAGTAGGGTTGGTGGTTGAACTTCTACACATGCAAGCCTCCTGCTCAGCTTGTTCCAATAAAAATCTCCCTACCATTCTCCCAAGGCCGTGTAGCAAGAGATTGTGTCTCACAAGAGAGAGAGGTTTTGAGTATTAAGAACTGTGTTGCTGTGGTGATGCTGATGATTCACGCTTAGTCTGTGGCCTCATACCTGACTGCCATGGCACAAACGTCACACACACGACACCATCAGACTCTGCACTTACACTGGAATAGATTCCCAGGCAGCACGGAACAAACACCCACACTCACCTCTTATGGTAAGGCAGTGGGACTCAGTCACGTGCTGAAGTGACTTGTTGACTAAAAATGGATTAAAGCCATGTCTGTAGTCAAATGTGTGCTGAAGTATTTGGCTGAAGAGGGACATAAATCTGCCTTAAGTTGAACTTGCTTTGCTTCCTTCATCTGCGTAGATTTGTGGTGGTTGTAATAGTTTTTACAGATTCATAGAAGGAGGAATAGAGATTCTTCTACTTTTATAACATCTCCCAGGACTATCTGGGAGATCTCAGGCTAGAAGAGAATATACCAATAACACAAACCATAATTCACAAGCAGAGTTTTGCAAAATGCATTAAAATTAGCTTGCATGATTTAATTTTCAAAATAAAACTTATCAACAATAGGAAAGACTTCAGTACCACAAAGCAATATTTACTTTGGTTTCCTCAAAACTCATCACACAGATGATTATCATTAGATGGCTTTTGGTATAGAAAGAAATGAAAATAAGGCTCCAAACACAAATTACCTGAGTCTGATCTTAGTTATTCAGATGTAAATGGGAAGGAACTCTCTGAAGCCACTAGAAGAAGAGCACTGTCAGGACCTTAATCTCAGCCCACTACACAAACCACAGTCAACATTTGCCAAAGATCAGAGGTCTGGGACTTATCTAGAAGAATGCAAAACCTAGCCTGGAAAATCCAAATTGCAAACCCAAATTGCAGATTATTAAACAAATATGCCCAAAAAAGTGCAATAATTTCACCACTGCCCAGCACAATCATTATTTTGTAGACATTTACAACGGCAAGCAATGGCCTGGTGCTTGCATGCTTAAAATCCAAATGGAACAACAGAAAGCTGAAGGTCACTATATTCTATTGTCATTATATTCTATTGTCCACACCTCAAAATAAATATATATTTTCATTCTCATGCAGTAAGTCTTGTTTTGCTTTGTGTGGCTTCTATGTGAGAAGTGTTTGGCAGCACTCTCTGTGAACTATCTGGAAGAGCCTGCTCTCGAGCAAAGATTTAAGAATCTTTAAGAAGAAGGAAACAGGCAGACACCTACAAGCCATGACAGTTTTGATTCTGGACTGTTGCCAGTACTCAGCACGGTTTTAGTGTTTAAATACACATTTTTTTCTCTGCATGTAGATTTTACAATGTGTTTCTTACTAGTGGGATCCATATCTCTCACTCAGACATATATAATACAAACAAATGTATACAACCTTCTTCCAGGAGTGAAATGCAAATTGCATTTCACACACAACAAATCCGGTGATTATACACAGATGTCTTGCACAGGACATTTGTGTTTCAGTTATGTCATATCTGAAAACATTTAGAGAGGGGTTTGCATGTGCATGCCCTCCTTTGTTCCCAAGCAGCCAGTTCACTGGTAAGAAATGCTGATGAAACAGATTTTTATTGATGCTTCATCTAACATACTAGGATGTTTGGTTCACAGTAATTTAATTATCAATTTCTAGCTTCTTTAATATATTAATTTATTAAATGCAGGATATGTACAGCTGATATTTCAAGAAGCTAATTTTCAAATTAAGGCAATGGTGGGTTTCTTTAAGAAGATGACCTCTGTTTCAAAAGTCTGGGAATATATAATAAAAAAAGGCAGCCAACAAAGTAACAAAATATTTTAAATATAGTTGTTTGAATTTAGATAACATAATTTTATTATCAGCCTTGGAAAAACTAGGCTGAAAGAAATATTCTCACTCATAAAGAATGTGATTTTATTTCAGACTAATTTTTTAAAATTTTGATATGTATGTTAGCCAAACCTCCCTTGCATTCTCAGAACTGTCAGCAGTTTTACTTTTAATCATAAGTCAAGGAACAAAAAGATAATACAATATTCACTACATAACAAAGGTAAACCCATCAATCATTACCATCATCACCTCTGGGTTAGTGTTCATCCTTACGAAAATGGAAGAGAAAATGCCAACATCCAAGTTCTTTTAAACTGGGATAGAGAAGCAAGGTTAGTACATTTGTCTTTTTTTCTTTTTTAATCTCTTGCCAAGAGATTCAACCTACAGCTCTCTGTGATGGATCTCAAAAGCACTGTCATGTCTTTCTGGAATGATGCTGGAAGGTACATGTCCTCCAAAAAACCATCCTCTTATCAGAGGAGAGCCCTGCACAGAAACAGGCTGACTAGGGGAGAGGGAAGTTTTAGAGCTGTCCATTTTCTTCCTCCCCTCTCTGAAATTGCCTCCCCAGCAGCAGAGCAGGTAGCCCCAAGGCAGGGGATGCAGTGAGGGGCCACCAGTCACACAGACACTGGCTGTCCTGGCTGCAGCTGCAGCAGGGGCTGCCAAAGTTAGCTCAGCCTGGCTGCTTCCAGCACACACTGCACCAGCTTCTGCCTTTGAAAGGCAGAGATACAAAGCTGGTATCTGAAAGAAAAGGTTCTTGTTGCTCTAGTTTCCACAGGCATTAAAATGTCATTGCAAATTCAGCTATTAGAGAAGAGATAAATATCTTCAGGGCAAGTAGTGGTTATATTCTCTGCAATAACTTGCTGGTAATCTTTTATTTAAAAGGTCTCTGCTCCTTCTCATCCATGCTAGGCCATGACCACCTAGCCACTATCTGAACTCCAGTATCACATATTTTGAGGAAGAAACTTGTCATCTCACTACACTAGAAGAGAGTCACACGTTTTGATACCAGTGGTGCTTAAACCATACCAAAACATCAGGGAGAGCACTTGCATCAGCAGGGAGAGTACCAGCCCCACCAGAGAGACGCTGAGAAGATGCTGCCTTGCTTTCAGCAGGGCAACTAGGAAGTAGCTTTCCCTTGTCTTCTGCATTAGTCCCAAGCCCCAGCATAATGATGACTGCACTCTGTGCTTCTTCCCTGCAACCATGCAGTATCAGGAGGGATGAGATTAAAACTTGGGCAATGCTGTGTGCAAAAAAATACCTCTGCTGTCTGCAAGGTCTCATAAAGAAGTGATAGTTATGAAAACCTGTTCCTGCTGCCTGCTCTTGTTCTGGTGGAGACTCCTGGGTAACTCTTCACCACAGCACGAGCAGGCAGCAGTGAGGAAGACAAACCAGAAACCTGCTGCCATACAAGCAGTGCTTAAGCTGCAACCTGCCAAGAGAAGCAGTGTGTTTTCACACTGTATCAGACTGACAAGCATGACAGGAAACCTAAAGCACCTAGATACTGCAAACTGATGCAAACCTCCAAACAATCTTAGCCCAAAATGGAGTATCAGCAATTTAATGAACATTTTCAACGTTCAAGTGATTGACTCAGCACTCTCAGGCAAGCATGGTAGCTGACAAAGTACACTCCCAGTCCTTTGCAATACAAAATAAAACAAAAAAACATATAAAATCCATTTACAGCAAGTTTTTAATATGTGACCACTTGATTGCTTGCAAGCAGCTCTTCATGTGGGGATGCTTCCTCTGGAATCAGAGGGGATTATTTCCATTTAGTCACAAATTTGGTTTGTCAGTCTAGGAAAAAAAAAGGAATAAAAAAAGAGATCACTGTAGAATACAGATATCCCCATAGAGACATATATCAGTAAATCTGGAATTGTTTAAAATCATACTTAAATTTTTCCAGTAAAACTCTTTACAAGCTGGTCATGTAAAAACAACACAGACTGGACAGCCTGTGAGAAATAAATAAGACCTTGAAACATGGTCATAATGCAGCCAGTGCTCAATCAACCATGATTCACACTTTCTTATACAATGAGAGTAATTTTAAAAAAAACTGTGGGTGTTCTTCAACATTCACAAGAGCTGTGAGCTTTCCCAAAGCATTACCCGACAGAAAAAACAAAGGTTTGGGAGAAAATTCTTTTAACATTTCCTGGCATATTTGTACAACAAAATTGGATTTCATGAAGATACTCCTTATTTACATGTCCCATTAAAATTTCATCCAAATATAATGGAATCAGAGTAATTTTGATGAAACTAAATAAGAAAAAGGAAGTCAGATGTTTTTTAGAATGGGAAAAACACGAATTACCCATGCAAGGCAAATAAATTAGATCAAACAGTTGTGTGGCACCCAAATAAATCTGCTGAGCAAAAGTTTGCAGGAGGTTTTCTACAGGGAAACAAATTGTTTCTAATCCCACCCTTTCTCCCTCTTGTCCATTTATATTCGAGAACTACCCCATAACATTTTCCTTGGTAGAAGACAAAATTGTCAAATTATTTTTAAAAATGCTGAAGCAGGACTTGGCAAGTATATTTAGGAATAAATCTCAGAATCTTGCACTGTCTCAGTATTTTTATGTCAATTTTACTGTATTTGTACTGATTTCATTAAGCATTCTATCTGCCAGAATTTAAATGTAAGCAATTCATAACAGAATATTTTGAAATAAAATAATGCAACACATTAACTAGAACTTTCAGATACACCGTACAATTTGTCAAATTGCCAACAGAACAACTCATTTGAAAAGACAGATTGTTGCTTATTCTTCAGCTGTCACTTGTGTTACTTCACTTCAGCTCCTTTTGCCTGACACTTGGCGCAGAGTTAGTCAATCATACTGACGGCTACCTGATGAGCTCTGATAAAACCCACAAACAAAACAGAGATTCTGGTGACTCATCCATCAGTCTGCAGAGCAATATGATACCCCAGATAGTGGCTCCAGGAAAGCAACCCCTGCCAGCCACACATGCCAGCAGATATTAGTGACGCAATCTAGGCACGCCATCCTTCCCAAGACTAGGATATTATGGGGATAAATTACTTGGATTTGCTGGATTAGAAAATATCATGAGATTCTGAATCTGTGGACGTTCAAAGTATTTTCACAAACTCTCTCTGCTAAGGGCTTCTTTTAAGTGAAGGCATGTAAAACAGCTACCTAATATGAAGGAAAAAAAAACCAAAACAAAACAAAAACAAAAACACCGACCCAACCAAAAATCCAAACCAAACCAAACAACTTTGCAGAGTGTGTAAAGATTCTCTGTACCTAGTCCAAACACCTGTGGAGATCCAACCACACATCTTCCACCAGGGACTCCATCAAGATCACAACCAATTTTTGTATTAGGTACGCAACAGTTAAAATGCAATATTATAATCTTGTCACTCTCCCTTCTCAGAGGCTCAATTTTCCTTTCCTGTGTTTAACTCGGCCATATATTTTTATATCCTGTCTAGCATTCCACAGGTGGAGCACAAATAAGACCTTATAAAATGATGCAGTCACAGAAATAAAGAGTTCGTCCACTGTCTGCTGCTTTCCCTCTCCCTTTCATGTGCATCACATACACAGCAATAACCTTCATGCATCTTAAAGCTGCAACTGCTCACTCATGTGTGAAAATGAACCTCAGACTTCTACCAGTGATGAGGACAGAAGCCTAATGGTTTTGTCCAAATTAGCTCTTGAATTGGGTCATATATATTTTAATGAAGTAGAAGCTAATGTGGGGGCTGGATGCTAGATGAGTGCCTGTGATAGCTTTTGTCCTTGGTTTGATTAGTTCGGCAATCACAATCATTTACATAAATGGTGAGCACCTTACAGAGGGAGAATCACTTCCCAAGGGGGCAGGAGAAAGAAATGTACATCCCATTCATAAAAAGATCTTACTGTGCAAATAGATACCAGGTAATTTCACTCTCTGTTCCTGTGTTCATCATTGACAAAATAACTCAGGTGGCTCAGGCAGCACTGCAGCAGCCAGGACTGCACCCCTGGCCTGGTCACTGTGACAAACATGATGAACATCAGGGGAAAAAAGATGGATAATTTTCCCTCTCATCCTGATAAGTGGATATGCATGTTCTAGGAAGACTTACAAACTCCAGCAAACACATCCCTGAACAAACATCTAAAATTTGCCCAAGTTTGCCAGCACAGTCTTCTCTCAGTGGTTCCACCCTTCCCAAACAGCACTGTAATTCCAGATGGCATTCAGAATTATCCAGTTTATAATCTATTATGAATCTAAATAGAAGTAGACAAGCATCAAAATGTTAAAAAATCTCATTTGCCCAGGGAATTGATGCTGGCTGCAAGTTTTTCCACTGATTGGTGTGGTTTTAGATATAAATTCAACTCATTCATCTCACAGCAGAAGACAGCAGTAATGCACATCCTGATACTCCTTTCCAGTCATCTTGGCTTAGCTCTCAGAGAATTTAATTGCCCTTTACTGTCTTATGGAAAGCATTCTTTCACATCTTTCTTTCCCATACTAGACTGAGACAATCAAAACATTTCACCATCACTGAGCAGGAGTAAGCAGGTGTTACCAACCCCATGATTCTTCCAATTTTTCAGGGAAGTCTTTTCTCAAATATTTTTGTCTGTTGTATAGGTGAATCAACATTATTTCTAAGACATATTAATAAAAATTATAGGTCTGCCCTGCCTATGAACTTCATGGTTACACTTCCAAGTAGGAAACCTGTGGGACTCCCTTCCAAAAGATGCCATGAAAACCATAATTTTACATGGTGTTCAACATGAATTGGGCAGGTACGTAAGAGACCCATTGACAGTTAGTGTGTAAATGAACCATATCAGGTTCAAGAAATCCCCTGAGCTAAATATTGTCTGAGGCTGAGAGAACATTCATGGAAACATCAGACAGGCTTGTCCCCTTCTTACCCCCTGGGTCTACTTACTGTGGCCACTGTTGGAGACAGGATATTGGGTTAGATGAAGTCTTTGTCTGAACCAGTACAGCTGTTATTATGCAGAAGCGGTAACATCCATAAGAGTTTACTGTGACAGAACAGATGTGAGGAAATGTTCAAGAAAACAGAGGAGCTGAAAAGTAATTTGGCAAGTAATGTTTTGGCAGCAGTACTGGCTTAAATAGCCTCCTTTCTCCCTGACCTCACCCACTTATTCCCACCACTCCCTTCTTTGTGCTTGTACAGCTGTTTGTGCAGCCACATCGTGAACCAGGCTAGGAAACCATTTGGATGAGACACCTCTCTTCTTTCCTCCCGCTTTTCTGTAAGTTATTTTTCAGCCAGATCAGTATGCAGATTTAGCTGTGTGGCAGATTTAGCTGCTGCACAGCTGAACAAATAGTTTGCCACGACTACACAAGAAGCAGCACAAATCAGGAACACGTGTCCAGGGCCAGGACATGTTTATGCTCAGCATAAGCAAAGCTTAAGCAGGACCATCCCATCACTACCACCAGCCCACAGCCTGACACTCCCTGGGGCAATGTAAGAAGTGTCTCTGCCCAGGGCAAGAGCGCAGCTTGCTGCCCAGCCACATTACCAACTGTGAGGACACTCTGCTCACCTGGTCTAGAAAAGATAAGAGTTTCAATACTGATCAGCCAGTGAGACAAGTTGTTTGTACAAACACTCCTTGCGTCATAACTCAGACAAATGTTAAAAGCTCTCCTAGGAGAAATGAGGCCACATTCAAGTTAAAAATGGGACATGGCCAGGTACGTGTAAATCACCTGAGGATGCTCCTGCTAAGCAGAATTACTGTATCTCTTAAACAGTAGTTATTGAGTGCATTTGGCTTTATTAGTTCTCTGGGCAATTTCCCGATTAGGAACACCCTGATTAAGTGGAAAACGATACACTGCCTCTGCATTCCCTATAAACAACATATGGTAGTTTACTGCCTAGGCACACACAGAGGCTGAGCAGAACACAAAGCAGAGGAGGGACCTGGGTACTACTAATGCTTTCAGAACACAGGCAGTAAATGACAACTTGGCTTCCATCTCCTTGCACAATCCAGTCTGACACCTTTGCCTCACAGTAAACAGCAATAATGCATTAGGAAACAACAAGGTGCCATGAAAAGCACGCACCTTTTCTTTCTCACATACACAGCATTTAAAGGCAGGGACCACTGTGTACATTGCTTTCCTGACAGACTGCCACAACAGGAACCACTTCCTACCAGAATCTGCATTACTTTGATACAGGTGGACCAAAAGAGCAAAATGCAGAATTCAACAGAACTGCCTTAAACTAATAGCAGCAGCTGTTAAACAGTGTGTAAGTGCTGGCAGCCAGATAATGCAGCCCTCATGACCGAAGGGCTCTGACTGCATATACTAAACTCCCTCAAACTCCATACACCTGCCTGGATGCTATCGCCCAGGTCAGCTGGAGGAAACCAGCAGAGGCTGCATATGGACAAATTAATAAATGGGACACTACAGGCAGCTTAAACCCTGCACTTCATTATGTTCAAAACACAAACACAAGTCAAACACATACCAAACAAGCATCAATCGAAGTATTGATGTTGTCACTCTAAATTGTCTCCTTCTGATAAATTCTTTGAAGGTGAAGGAATTAGATGTATTCCACCAGAAAGGTCATATAATATGACTGTACAAAACCAGAAGAGAAGAAACAGAATTCAGACACAAAAGCTGATTTCTAAGAAGCCCCAAAACTAAATTAACTTCACCTCTCTCAACCCTTCAGATACAACTGTCTCTGGTAGATTCTCCCAATACATACATACCAGCTAAAATTAGGCTCATAATTGTGACTCATCCAAGTGGCTGCCAATCACTTAAGTTAAAAAAAGAAACAATTCCAGCAGTTGTGTACTGCACACAGCCCTGTGCTGCACAAGACACTTGAATCCAAATTGGAGCAAAGCAGCTTCATCGCTTCGGAACGAAAAAACAACATAGGCAGTGCATTTCTTTAACAGTCAAGGTCCTTTCTGATACATTACTTAAAACTATGAAAAACACAAATGTCTGTTCTGATTCTGCTCAACAGCTGGATTTTGAAAGATTGATCAAGTACGCGATAAAACCATTTACTTGAAGAATGTTTTTCTGGCAATCAGAACGATACTGTATCTGTATTTGTTCTCCACCCGTTAAAGGAAAAATTGTACCATGATAGTCAAAATAGACAAAACTTTCAGGGTTAACCCAAGTACAGGAAAAGCACTGTCACACCTCTGCATCAAAGCAGAGGAAAAATTTGTTTCTGAGCAATTATGTCTCTCTGTTTAAACTGGAATCTTCTGCAGTGAAGAACCACACCTTCCAAGAGTAGTGAGCAGTCAGCTCATGTTTAAGTCACTGACAGCAAGAGGCAGTCAGTACTTTTGGACATAAACTCCCTAAAGAATAAATTACAACACAAGAAATTCAGTCAGGCTGCCACTACATTTAAAGACAAAATTCCCATTGAATTCAGCAGGACAAAAGTAGGCTTTGATACACGTTCCACACAAACTGGCATCAGACTTTGGTCTGTCCCCAAAAGGGGCAGAGTTGTGACAGCCCTCACGAAACGGAAGGGAGAGGGATGCTAGAATTGAAGACACTTCTGCCTGCAAACAATACTATATTCACTGGGAACTTCTATTTTAAGATGCACACTCTGGAGCATAACTGCAACAAGCTGAAAGCTACAACTTTACATGCTGCCATCAAAACTAGTCCTTTAAAGTGTGTCACAGAACTCATTCCCTTTATATTAATATATAGCAAAATAGCAAAATTAATGCGGCCTTGCCACTGCAAACCCTGACCAGAGGAATTTAAAAGGAGAGTTCTACACTTTGGTCCCCATGTGATGAAAAGGAATTTAGATCCCAGTGTAGCTGTAAGCTCTATTGTTCTCTATGCCAGAGTTATGTCAAGAAAATGAGACTGGAATGTGGCCCCAAAACTTTACCAAAACAGTGGAAATTATGGGTTTTTTCAATCAAATGCTCCAACATTCTGCTCCAGCCCATCAAGCCAGCATGCTTATGAATCCAGAGTACCACAAAGAAGCCTTTATCTCATCAGTATGACATTGCACATGTCTAAGAAGCTGTCTAACTACTCATTAAGAAACTGCAGTTCATCTGCTTTGGTAGAGGGCGGATCAAACCAGGCTGTGTTTAACAGCACAGTCGTGATATTCAGAAATGTATTAGATTGCTACATTTGCACATGACAGTTACATTATGTTTGAGCAACAGGTTTGAAGACATCTCCCTCCTTATGTTGTAATAATTGCTGTCTTTATTTATAAACTAGAAAATATCAGTTACTCATTGATCAAAACACACTGTCCATTAGTCCTGCATTCCTCTTCAGCAAGGTAAGCCTTTTTGTGTTAGCTGAACAGAGGAGCAAAAATTCCAGTGTGTACATCAACGCTGACATTCTCAAACTTGGCTGACTCATGTTACACTCCTAAAACTTCATTTAGTTTTTCAGTAATGCTGCAAACCCCCACACAATATAACACATAAAGACACAGTGGGAGTTAGCATCTATAAAAATCAGAGCAGTCCTACTTTATGCTTAAGTATAAATTTGGATGTCTAACTTCAGATATCAACATTCCAAAAACGTTGGCCTAACTGATTTATTTAAGGCTGCAAAGACAGTCAGGCTTAAGGACTGGACATGGAACCAGAGGACCTCACTTAGGCCTCTGCCTAACCAAAACCTGCTCAGCGTGCAAATGCAGTGATGTGCGAGCTAGCACAGAACTAAAAGAACAGACAGAGCTGAAGAGAGGTGCTCACAATCTGTGTGAAAAGAATCATGCACAGAAAGCTCTTTTGCCTTCTCTATGGAAGCTTAATAAGCAGGGTCCTGAAATGAATACATCCACTTCCCAAAGGCAGTTGCATCCACTTTCTCCAGCAATGAACTGTCAGTGGACACTTTACTCACCCCACACTTCTACAGTGTGCAACTGACATTACAAGATGCATCCAATGCCAGCACCCAAAAAAAAGAAACTGCAGTTACCATTTAGTCTATCTTTCACTCTGTATTTTATCACCATCCAGAAGGACATTAACAACAACTAATAAATTGCAATCTGGGTGCTCTGCAAAGGAGGTGGCTGTGAACAGCTGCTGGTTCATAAGGTTGTAAAGTACTGCTGCCTGACAAGGCTGTCCTGCTCTCCAGGAGGCCAGAGCCACCTGGAGCATCAGGGAAGCCCTGGTGCCTTCCCTTTCAGAATGCTCAGTAGGCATGTGTGAATCAGCACCCACACCGAGCTATGCTCCATCTACTGCCAAACCACGGGAAATTCCAAGTGAAGAGCACAGCTCTGCCCAGCCCTGCTCCAGTGTGTTCAGCTGAGGCAGTGCTGCTTTGTGTCACGTTGGATTGCCGTGCTCCCAAGGACAATGGCAAGAGCAGGCCTGAGAAAGTGAGTTGAAAACCGTGCAGTTGTGATGTGCCACAGAACATCCTCGCTTCTCGGACTTCAAATTGGATCCACATTGTTTCCCTAGCACAGTCTAATATTTCAGGCTCCAGAAGGCAGGGTGGGACCCAGCCCCATGGCAAACTACCCAAAGCCATCACCCTCCCTCTCAAGGACCTGCAGTTTAATGCTATCATTCAACAGAGATTCAAGGAAAGGAGGGGAGATCTGTGGATAAAAACAACAGCACAATGCTTAGTTTGGCTGAACAATCTTCAATACTGCCTATTTCTCATAAGTATGTGCATGTTAATTAAAAATATTTCATAATCTGGTAATGTTTAGCTTGAATGGCTTCTGGCAAGCTCTATGATATGCTTGAGTTTTTAGGGCACAGCAATGTAAAATACTGCAGGTATGGGGTTCAGTACTGAAAGGGTCTGACATTAAAAAGGTCAAACAACACAGCTTTAAAAAGAGAAGATGGGAGGAATTTAGCAAGAAGAATCAAGTACTTTTCATATTATTTTAAGGTGGTAACATGAGGTTTATTTCTTTAAGAGATGGGATTGTTTCTCAAGGAACTGAGCCAAATCCAACAAAAAGCTAACAAGACACAGACAATAAAGTACTGCCAGTGAGTTTAACAGATGTTTTTCAGCTCACTTAGTTTAACCTGTCCTTGCCTTTGGCAGAAGACTTTTAATTTCAGCAAGACAACTAGGATTTCATAGCAATGCTGAACAAACATTTTAGAAAGAACACAGAAGAAAAATGTTTATGCATACTCTGTGCAAGATGGACACTGGGTACTTCCCTCACCTTCCTCTGTTTGAAGTGAAGGATAAAATTCACAGAGCAGAGTTAAGCCACTACGAAGTGCCTTCTGAAATCCTTGCCCTTAGTATGTTCCACTGTTTCTCTCTGCACTCCCATGAGACAGTAATTTATTTTATTAAACCAATAGTTTACACTGGAACTAAAACAACTTATTGCAGATATTTCTTAATCAGCATCATCAAGCTCAAGTGAAAAATATTTAGTTTGTTTAAAGAGATCAAATATTTGCATTTAGTGGATTATTAAGTAGGAACAAAACCATGTTCCTGACATATTTGGGATTTGATTAATAATATATTAAAATGTCTACACTACATCTTAACAAAATTCAGAGTTGCTGCATTAATAAAACACTATCATGTAATTAAAGTATGAAGAATATTTTGCTGATTTTAAAATTCCATATCCTATCCTTGTGCTGGGTACACATTAAAACACAAGATATATATTGCTTCTCTTCTGAAAGGAAGCTGAAATGGGCAGCTCTAAGAGCTACTTGGTCTGAGCAGCAGAAATGCACAATATTCTCCTGGAAGTTAGAAGTTCCTCCAATGCTAAATGTTTCTTCTAGTGCCAGTAATGGGAGGATGTGTCACAAGGGGAATATCTGCCACTTCAACTGTAATTAAACTTGTTGCTGAGTATGATCCATATAAAAGTAATTATTGATCCACTTCAGCTGGTGATTATTTCCCCACAGAAAAATGAAGGACTTTCAGTAGGCAGTGATGAAGGCATGGCATTGAATACAAGCAGAAAAGAACCACTTGGATGGGAACAGGAATGTTGAAGGTTTTACTCTTTGGAAGCATTTTAAAGAAGGATACAAGAACTTGCCTCCTTGTATGATTAATCTCAAAAAGTCAATAGCACCTCACCAGGGGTTGAAATTACATCTTTCCTATGGCTTTTCCCTTATAACTGGTATTTACCACATTACTTATTACTGCAAAATCATTCCTTCATGTACAAAACTTTGCATTTAACTTCTAACTGCCTAATGAAAGGCTTGTGGCTTGGTATCTTCTCCAGGCACAGGTGTGCAGCCAGCTGTGAGCTAACTGTGCATAGATGGAGCCAGAAGAGTTCCAGGCATTTAAACTGGAATTAAAATAAGTATTTAGTGCAATTTCAGATGCCTTAGTGTACCACACCCGGCTGATCTAAAAAGACATGTATTTTCCCCAGGTCCAGTATAAGGCAAATTCCATGTATTATATATCCATGTATGTGCCAGATATGTGCCAGAGAGGCACCAGGCCAGTACATTAAACACCTGAGTTGCTAAAAAGATTCTGGTAACCAGGGCCATGCAAGTACCTATGATACACAACTATGAGATGTTATAGATTATCCACAAAACAATGAGAAGGAGCTGACTTCTAATCATACACTGCTTTTTCTGGCACAATAGCTCAGATAGGCATTTGGGGAAAGGAGGTGAATGAAACTTGTATTTGGAATTGTTTTGACTGCTATTGCTTGTACTAATTGCTTTTAAAAGGATTTTGTTTGATTGTTTAGATAGCATTTCAGGAGAGTAAAATTAAGCACTGAGACAGGTCTTTGAACACTTCAAACATTTCCAGGGGGATTTATGGACGAAATCTTTGGTGATCAAGAACAATCCAAATCCTGAATCAAAACGTTAGCCTACTTAGAGCTTTTCATCTCCTTGAGAAACTATGGTCTCTTGAAAGACTTTGGCAGACCTGGCTGGATACTTTGGTACTTAATATGCAACAGCAAGAGCGAACAAGCTTGTGAACAGCCATTAAATCACAATCAAGGATAGAGTCTAATCAAGTCTAAAAAGAGCAACATTAGGTTTGAGCATGCAGTTTGTTATCAGCTGAACATATTAAACCATTAAAAGCATTCACACAGGAATCTGATGAATAATTTCATAGATCGATGATACCAAAATTTGAATATGAATACAAGCCACAAACTCACTTTGGGTTGAAATGCCTGCATCTCTCAGCTACACAGCAGAACTAGATATAATGCAGGACACAAATGTGATGTTAATAGGAATATTTTACAAAGCAGGCATCAAAACAAGAGATGGAAATAGCTTAAAATTTCAGCTCAAGGGGCTAGCAGTGTGGCACAGGGAACTCTTAAGCTTCAAAACCTGCAAATGGGGAGCTCATGAAAATTCCCTATCATCATCAACTGGATTCTATTCTCCACAGAAAAAAATATTAATACCAAATAATACCATCATGCTCATTTTAGGGAGATACAGATAGGCAAAGCATGTGTCCACCACGGGCCACAACAATATATAAAGTATTACTAGAGAGTTGGAATCTGTGAAGCATTCAGAATCTTTCAAAAGTATTAACTCTGACAAGAATATGATGAAGTGCATCTCTTTTGTCCCCTGCACAGAGTGATTAAATGAAGCTAGGGGAAAAAAGGCATCATTGTTTCCAAACTGGAAACCTTAAATTAGGCTCCTCAATATTAGATAGATGCAGATTTTCAGAAATTACTGGTGAACTGACTTGCACTCATCTCCACTTCAAGCAACCTTAATTAGATCTGATTTTTTGAAAGTATTGTGTCTCAGTCCTTTCAAATGATCGTTTAAAAAAAAAAAAACAACTCAAAATGGGTATCCAAAAATCTTAAATATTTGAAAGCATTAAATAGCTATAAATATATCATTATAATTAACAATTTCTAAAACACTTGGTTTTGCTATCTTATTTTTGTTACTGGAAGAGCTAGGCCCTTTGTCTTTGTAAAAGTGAAAAAAGCAGAATATTCCTTCTGGAAACATACCAACAGTCAAGTCCATCTAAATACCTGGAGCATGAATTTTAGACATTTAATTTTATTCATACAAATTTGTAAAGTGTTCTCCAAAGCCCATTTTGTGCTATGTGTACAGAACACACAAAACAAAGATGTTCAGCTCCCTGTCTGGGATGCTTCAACACTCTGGTAAGGAGCAGCAGTAACAGATCAGCAGGACAGCCAGCACCAGCATCCCAAAGTCTGCACTCCCAGCTTCTCACCAATTCCCTGATTGCCAACACATCCACTTTTACTAAACAAAAGGTAACAAAGCAGCACCAGAGCATTTCAAGGTCCTGAATTTAAAAAAGTAAACCAAAAAGATGCACAAAGAGTGACTGCTCAAAGGAAATGCATTCTGATAGGACAAAGGGTGACTTTCATACACTCTGACATGTAAGCAGCTAGACACTGAATCAATTAACCGTTAAAAATTAATTTGGCTGCAAAAGTTCTTCTTGGCTCACCAGATCTTCACAGATTGAAGGTTTCTACTAATTCACAGATTGAGGGTTCCCATTAGGGAATACGAAGAAGACAGGTAGTGGAAAACTTTGTTAACAATCCATGGGACTGAGAATATTCAGAGTCCAAAGCCTGACAAAGAAAACAGTTAAGAGAGAAAGAAAAACAGCAGAATGAAAGCATAAATACTGTGGGTGCAGTGTGTTTCTGCTTGGTTACACAGTCCTAAGGGGCACACTGAACACTCCAAGGCAAGGGCAGTGAGAACTGGCAGGAGTGTCCAGCACACTGCAGGACTCAGCTCTCTAACACAAACCAGAGCTATTGCTATTACATGATTTTATAACATAATCAAGGCACATGCACATATTCAATGCATGTCCAATGCCTATTTAAAGACAATGCAAAACATTATTTTGTTTTTGTTTTAACCTGGACCATGATTGGAAAGAACAGAATCTCATGTTCCAAAGAAGAGTCAGGAGAACTGAGTAGTCTTCAAGAAAAACAAGAACTTCCAATTCCACTTTTGACCTCATCTCAGTGTACTACAATGTACCAAACTTTAGAAAACCTCAAAAATATTACTGTGTATTCCATGGATATAGTCTGTATGTAATTATAGTCAATACCAACACCACCACCACAAGCAGCTGGAGGTTAATAAATTAACCTGAGGAACCATTTCTGTTCTCACTTTACAGAGTCAAAGCAGAAGCTCAAGTTCCCAGGACTGGTCACTTTGATCTGGCTCCTGTTGATCAGAGGCTATGACATCCATCATCAAACACAAAGAAATCTCTATTACTGTGACTTAAAGGATTCCATTAAAGTCAAGCTTCTAATCAAAATTCTCAAAAAATTACATACAAATACTTCCAGGAAAAATTGATACACTTCATGGCACAGTCTAAACTCACACTATCCTGCAGTATTCCCACAGGAGGGTAAAAACTCATCCCTAATATCTGGTTTACTTTTCCTTGAAGAGCATGCAGTCCTAATACATCCACACTGTGGATCAATTAATGTGGTCAGTTCCTATGATACCAGGACTTAAGAAGTTTCAGTTTAAATTCATATTTACTTCCTAATTTGTTGTTTGGGATTTTTGACAGCAGGTCAAAATTTTACAAGGTGAGAGGCCACTACAGTGAAAGCTAAATGTCAATAAAGATAAGTAATATTCAGGCTAGCAACAAAGACAAGATCCAAAATCTATCTAAAATCTATCTATCCA
Source organism: Onychostruthus taczanowskii (assembly GCF_017590055.1). NCBI lineage: Eukaryota > Metazoa > Chordata > Aves > Passeriformes > Passeridae > Onychostruthus > Onychostruthus taczanowskii. The sequence continues at coordinate 19,003,069 of NW_024499239.1, read as the reverse complement.
AAATCACCTCTTCTAGAAAGTCCTGGAATCTTTAGCCAGGGAGATGGTGGATCACTTCATTTGACATGAGTATACACAAAACAACTGTAGACAATAAATCCACTGCTTTAATATCACCTATTACGCAATTTAAGCAATGATCCTTCAAGAAAAAAAAAGTATAAATAAAGCCTACAACAAGCAGCTGAAGCAGCATCCATGCTCCTGGAGCATCCTGCCTCATCTTGCTTATTCTGCATCTGGCTCCCTTAAACCTCTTTACCCAGCAGCAAAACTCAACCAGAATATGCTGAGCAGCTCCTTCCAGCCTCATCTATTACTTGGTGAGGAAGTAGCTGGCACTGAACAGAGCTGGATACTTGTCAAAGAGCAAGTTTGCTGAATCCACACAACACAGTAAATTACAGGCATATTTGCTTTAATTTCGTCCTTATGCGTCGCCTTAAATCAGAAGGTGGGAAGCACAACCTTTCTGTATTCAAAGTATTCATATTGGTTCCTAATCATCATTCTAATAAAATGAAAACAATGAGCCTGTGAAAAGCTTTTCTTGCAGTTCATATGTGCTTAGCCACTTTTTTGGTTGCTATTCCACCCTTTCTCATTTAAGCACGGGCCACATGAAATCTGAAAAATGTATTGCATTTTCATAGGTAGCACAGACAACTATTTCATGATACTTCCAAGCTACTGAACTTTGTGAAATAATGCAAAGATAGAAAAATGGAGTTAGATGGCAAAACAAAAAAGCCAGACCATCTTCATTAATTAACATCTCACTAGATTTTTGGTTTCCTGGCAAGTTTGTAGCTTCAGCCTTGTCAGATGGAAAGTATTTGCTTGATAAAATTTTCATAAATTCTAATTTGTGAGTAAAACAGATTTTTACAGGGAGTAGGAAGAGAAATTAAATTACATCCGGCTTTCTTGTTTATTCAAATGGATAAAAAAAAAAAAAAAAGAAAGAAAGGTCGGATAAAATATTATGTCAGTGGTATCATTTAGCAAAAACCAGCTCCTTATTTCACATGAAAGACCCAGTGGTTCAGCCTGGGTATACATAACCCCCTTGGAGATACTGTAATATGACCTTAATCTGCATGACTGAATCTGACTCTTAGGTTTTGCCAAAAATCTGTACACTCATTTGTGAACACAACATCAAGCATTTAATGTCTCATGCATCAGTACAATAACGAGAAATGCCCTTGCCACTTGGCTGTTAGAAAGCTTGTAAACTTCTGAGCAACAACACTAATATAACCAACCTCAAAATATGGCCAGAGACTTTGTTGTCAAACAGAAGAAATTAATTCAGTCCAGTTCAGTACTGCACTTCTCAGCACAGCACCTGAGCATGCCTGCACCATAAAATGGCAATAAATCTACTGCAGCCACAGAAAGAGAGTTGGATCCCTGGAGAAAACCCTCCACAGTCTCCCTGTTCCACTTCTGTGCCATATGGCTCAACTCACATCACAATTTAATAAAGGCAAGAAAATACGTCCCTTTGAATAAGACTCTGCATCCAGAAGTTTCCCTCTTGCAATAGGATACAATAGGATGAAAACAAATCTGCTTGGAAAAAACTTTTGGAAAGAGCACGACAGCTCCCAATTTCTTTTTCTCCCCTTTAGCTTTTCCAGGCTTATTCCAGTGAAAGCACAGCATGCCTGGGCCAAATCCAATGAAAAGGTGCTCCTGGAATCATGTCAAAACCCACTTTGTGGTAACCCAGGCACAAAACATACTGTTAAAAATACTGTGCTCCTAAGATGACTTTGCTAAATACCTCTTCTACCACTAACTAAGTACCACTAAGAGACATTGAACATTAGCTTGACAGTGTTATATGGAGCCTTGGTTGTAATCAAAGTCTTTAATTTTTCAGAATTGCATTATTAAATGGCCATAATATCCTACAGGAGCTTTTGAAGCTTTAAATCCATTAGCCCAGTATATACTATCAATGGTAAAAATATTACCTATTCTTCCAACAGACACAGAATGATGGGTTATTCTTATTTCAGTTATCCCAAGGGCCAAATCTTTACCTTGTTTTGTTCTGTTTCCCAGCTACAAAGAGCAAAACATGTCCTTTCAGTCTGGCTGACTTTCATCAGTGATTAAGGGGAGAAAGAGAAAACCTATCAAATCTAAGGGACACACAGCACAAGCCAAAATGCTCCCCCCTCCTTAGTGCTATGCTCAGGCTGGATGAGCACTCAGTGTCATGGCAGAGCAGCAGCTTTCACACCACTCTGTCCCAGGGAACTGCCACAAGCTGAACAAGGCCAGGAACTCAGGGAGGACGGACAAAGAATCCTTTGCTTCTGGCAAGGTAGCAATTCCTGCTCTTAGAGGCAGTTTGGTGCAGAAAACCACTATCTTCCCAAAGGAGAGATAAGATTGAGCAAGAGTGCATAAGGCAGCTTGCTCTTAAAGAGGCCAGAGAAGGAGGGAGTTGCTGCCCCAGCAGAACACAAGCAAAAAGGGATTTCTGTCTTTCTGCAATTTCTGTCTTTCTGTGATTTCTGTCTTTCAGCTCACATGTGCCAATGCTCTCCAATTTTATTTTTGCAGCTTTGAGTGTCACCCAACTATGAGCAATCTTTCTAGGGAAAAATAAAAGTATGGAAACTGTTATTTAACATGTAGAATATACAAAGTGGAATCACACAGAAATAATTTTCCAGCTGGCCTTGTTCTCCCATTCATATGATAGTTTTCATATTCTTCTGGAATTCTGTATATTCGAGCTGCCAGAATACAGATGCCGGCCACTGTAACAGAGCAAGCTAGCTCAGCACACATGACTGACCTGCAAAAAACACATCCTGTAACAGACATAAAGTTAGTTCGAAAAATCCATAAAATATTAGATTCAAGACATTATTTCTCCTGCAATTTTTAATTTTCCAGTAGTTTCCTTGTTTTCATTTCCTTATTTATTGCAGAAAACTGGATCCTGCATAGTTAGGAAAAATGACATCTTTTCCTTTTCATTTATCCCACACAGCACAGACATTCAAGCTGGTGATTCAGCAGAAAGAAGGTCAATGTACTAATGGAATCAATAAACTTAAGTGTGATGAAGTGACTGCCACTTCAATTACTGTATAAACCGTAAATCATTTTCAAATGCAAGAAGTATCCTTCTATCAATGAACTATCTGTTTAAGCAATTGTTTAAAAATCAAAGTGTGATCTTGTAAACATTTTGGGACTCAGTTACACTGTACATCTCACTCATAATTTCTGCCTATTCCTCATTGCTTATTCCTTATTGACTTACATTCAGTACAGAGTAAAGACTAACTGAAGCAGTACTTACAATTAGAAATTGTGGCAATGGTCTCCTGCTCCCCACTTCTTTTCTCTATTCCATAGTCATAACTTGATGCTGTGACATTTCTCCCAAGAAATCTGGGAGCCTGTGCCCACTCCAAGCCACTGGTGCTGTCCAGACACAGAGAGCTCCATCTTTACACAAGCTGCCATCACTACCAGAAACTCTAAAGGCTGATCTCGTGTGTGCTGACACATACCAATGGCTAAATATTCCTGTTAAACTCTACATGCTGCACGGGCCTGTATGTCATGTCTCTCACTCAGGAAGCAAAGTCACAGGCATTTTTTCTCACCCTGGAAGTTTAAAATATGGTCCCTGGTGAAAGGAAGTCTTGTCTGCCCAAGTTAACAAAATACCATAGCATGGTATAGTATGACCTGGTCTTAACAATCCTCACTCCCCAGTGAAACGTATCACCCACTCACTCTCTCTCTCAAACCCTGGAAGATGCTCACTGGCACAGAAAAGGAAGAGCAAGAAAATCCACAGAGACTATTACTGATTAAGTACTGTATATACAGTGGCATGAGGATGCACAGCAACCCTTAGATGCAACAGAAGCTTTTTATCCTGCAGCCCAGGACAGATAGGAGTTATTACACAAAAAGAAATAACCACTGGCAACACTAATTATGTAGCCTGAAGCAGAACCTATGTGGGATCACAAACTACTGAAGCATAGATTATTAGACAAGTGAAGCCAATGCTCTCTCTGTAAACTTTTTCTAAAGATCTGCTACAGCTCTGCAGGCAACATAATGGGCATCGACAGCTTTTGGTGAACTCCACTTTCCACATTATAGAACTTCAAAACTCTCTTCAAATTTGGGATTCCTCTGCACTTTGTGCCACAGAAATGCATTATAAGAAACTGCTTTTTCCCTGAAGTTTTATCTGGAGAGATTAAAAGCATCATAATCAAAATAAAATGTAGATTATCCAAATCAAGAAAGAGACTGATTTCAGGGTTCAAAAATCCAACCTGGCTGTAGTAGAGCCAAAGTGGGAAACTGAGCCTGAAGACAGCAGTATCACTACTCCCCATCACAAAACTCCCACATCTCTAAATACACCCACCCATTCAACATGAGCCCACACTCCTTCTCAGAGCTAAACTTCCTGACTCCCAAGAGAGGCGGCAGACTTTAAATTCAAATAGCAACTCCCACTGGCCCAATCTCCTTTGCCCTATGTTTCATGGTCCCAAATAATTTTCAGAGCCTCTGTTAGGTATTTACACATTTCACCTTTGTTTCCTCCTACAACAAGAACACCATGAGCTCCAAAAACTTCCTGACTGCATTAAAAAACAGTCCAAGCAGTAAAAATGTCAAATCCAGAGCAATCTTTAATATTCAGTGAAACTACCTAATGCCAAATCTTTTACAATGTCTTTTGAAGATCCAAGACCTCTTGCTTTTGGGATACTAAGCCTTCCTTTAGCACTCTGGCTTTGTACTGTCCTTAGCTAATGAAGTCTTGGACCCTACCAGAGGTAATTTTCATATTACAACTCCAAGTGCTTCTTTGGTCTCCCAGGACAACATACACAACTGCTGATAAAACTTCACTGACCTCTGAAAAAATATTTGGGAAACACACAGTTCCATGCCTTCAGCATTTCAGTTTCCTCACAGTTCATGGCAAGCCCTGTAGTTTTCAGTCGTACCTGAACCAAGGCCAGTAGCAGTCTGTGAAACCTCCTCAGCTTCCAATGTAGAACATGCAAGACAGTGAGGCATTTTGCTGCACATGAACTGCACCAGAAACTTCACCTATTGTAGTGTGAAGTTACCTCAGCACTCGGTGTGCAGAGCAGACACACTCTGCTCACTGGTGTCCCATGTTTCACTGGTTATTCTTCAATAGACTTTTCTCAACAATTTCTTTGCCCTGTCATTGGTAGAAGCACCAGCAATGCTTCTTCTTTGTTCTGTTCCGCAAGCTATGCACTTCTATTTAGATAAAAAATCATTTTAATTCTTATAGATGTAAAGGTTAATATTCTGGGGGGGGGGGAGGGGGTTTCTTCTGTTCTCTGAATATCTCTGCAAGAAATTCTGCAGTTCTGAGGGTTTAACCAACGTTTGGTTTTACTTTAATTCTGTGTCTGGTCTTGGTAACACTTAATTTCACATTGCTCTCAGAAGATGTTTTGAATTCATCAGCAGAAAGGGAATTTTGCAATCATCAGTGTTATCAAATCACATTTGTCACTTTTTCTTGTAAACACCCAGAAGGAATTTACTTCACTCAATAAATTCCAGATATCTGCCTAGGAAGATGCAGGGACACTTAAAAGCTGTGCAGCAATAATAATAAAAGTGAGAATCCTGCCTCTGAACTCCTATGTTTAATGCATTAACATCTGCTGAATATTATTACCTGCTTTACTGTAGCATCTATATGCCCTACTCCAAAACCAAAATCTAAGGGACATACAAGGTACTGTTTCAGAAGCACGGATTTCACATTGGCCACATGGGAAAAGTGACAGAGAAAAGGGAACATTCAACCAAAGCAGCAGAGGTCATTATTTGTAAACATTTCAATGATTCTCGGTGGAGAAAATAAAGCAGAGGTTAACCTACAAAGTAATTCAATTGTGACATAAATAAGTGTATCTACATGCACACAGAGCTTCTAATTTTAACAAACTTGTTTTTACTTGTGTACATTGCTCATACAAAATTTACCAATAAATGTCTATAATCCAGAAATGTATTATGAAGCTCATGTAGGATGAAAAATTAAGGATGTAGAAGATTTTAGCAGTGCCAGAAGACTAAACAGAAGAAATAAGGAAAAAAAAAAGCAGCTTACAGGAGACCAGGATACTGCCCAGCAGTAAAAGTGAAGTGAGGTAGAGGTGAAAGGAGATGTGGGAGGACATATGCTGTGTGCCCATATGTCAGAAAGGAAGAACATCCAGGCAACAGCATGCAAAACCCAGTGACACCACGCAAGACTTGAAGTAGATGCACTAATTCAGAGCAGAGTTTGCCATGAGAAGTAAAAGCCACAGAAATACAAAAATTCCTATTTTTCTAGAATATTCATTTCCTTATACATTATTTCAGTCAGCAAAAAAAAAGAATTAAATTCACGGAGTTTACCAATAAAATGAACAAAGCCACCTAGAAGACCACAGTTGGAAGAGTGTGTTCCTGCCAGAGCATCACAGGACTAATGCTGATTAATTGGAAAGAGCCTGGAAGAGCACTGTAAAAATGATGAGCAGTCCAGAAAAGCAGCACCAAGTGAGCAACAAGGAAAGGATGAAAAAAAGTTGAGGGTTTTAAATCTAAAGAACACAATACATAGAAGAAGTCTAATAAAGGCTTTCAGAGATATTAAAGCTTGATGAAAATAGACAGGAAATAAACTTTTCTCCATATGGAGTGGATAGGGAAAGAAGTAAACTGAAGCAGAGCAGATTTAAATCAGACATTAAAGAAAATAGTCTAACTCAGCAGTCCAGGTTCTTGTTATCACAATAAATTTTCGCCAATTCTGTTCTCCACAAACAACTACAGCGAAACCAGCTGGGAGTGTTTGTGTAAGTCTGGAAATACTCTGCTGCTTAAGGCAGCACTGCTACCCAGACAAACAGGTAGCAAACCGTACATCAAGGAATCTGTTTCACAAGACACTGATTCAGCAGTGAAGCTACTCTCCCAATGTTCATGTTCCCATACTGCTTTAGCCACGTTCTCTCAGCGCCTTGCCTGTGTCAGATCTATCTCAGGTGTGTCAGCACAGTGGCTGCAGAGCTGCACCAAGCACCAGTACATTTAAAAATAACCTTGGGTTTGCAGGGTTTGTTTTAAGAGGGTTAGAACCTGAGAGAATGCAAACTCAACATACTGCAAAGCATTTAACCCACCAACAGACAGGTGAACCTTGGCCACTCACATGAACAGGGCTTGCATGCCATGCTTGACACTCAGGACCTGCTTACATCCAAGACCTAGAATGCAAGCTCTCATCACACAGAACTGCACTGGGATTATACACCCACCACAAATGTACATCTTCTCTGATGGCTTTGCACCACCATGCTCACAGGGCTGTTTCATGCCCTATAGAACTCTCCTGAGAACAAATAACTGGCTCTTCAGTAATGAAAGTGGAATGCTACAATGACATATTCTAAAATTAAAATATCAACATGACTTTCTCCTAGAAACTCCCAAGCAAATGGTTGCACTTACATATTTTGCACCAAATTTCAAAGCAAATATCTTTTGAAACTAAACATATTATGACCATTAGCAATGCTAATGCAATCCTCATTAAATAAATACATCTACCACAGCACATAAATTAAAATCCCTTTCAAAAATAAAAAGCTATCAAGACATATTGAGGTCTATGAAGGTTATAGATATAAGCAGAAGGTTGGCTAGCATTATATAAATATTTAACCTCATTGCTAGAGTACAATGGTCAATTTTGTACAACACATGTAGACCCCTCAGGCCTTCCAGAATAGAGTTACAATGACTACAAAGCAGGTAGGTTAAATTTGTTGTCTAAGTAGCTTAGCAGTTGACCCTGAAAGTACCTAAATATGAAGGCCCAGTTAATATTAAAGACACACAGATGACATTTGCTAATACAGCTCTAGGAAATGGAACAGGAACAAAAAGCATTGCCCCAAATTGCAATGATAGTCATGTGAGAGATTCAGAATTCAAAACAATTCCTATTATAATGAGTTAAAATCCAACTCTCCTATACCACAGATATCCCTCATTATAATTTGAAGACCTAATGTGACAATTATTTTAGCTAAAATAAAACTTCTGCAGCACTTCACTGATTTGTAATTCTTCTTCGAGAGAAGAAGTCATATTCTTTCACCAACAGTTTAAATACTAATTATTTCTTTGCTGAAGCCTGCAGTGAAACTCATCTCTAGAAGGGGCCATGTGAAAGCACTACCAATATTTCTGCTGCCCAAAGAGCAATACTCTTCATTCGCTTCAGTGATTTTCTACCCAACAGGTACAACAGTGAAGTAATGAGCATTATAAAACTTAATACAGTACCATATATATTTTATGACTCTGTAGATCAGAGAACATCCAGATTGTTTTTACAGAACTAATGCCAGACACATTTCAAATTATTATTATGTATGCAATGATTCTAATAAATTTATGACTCTTACCAAACTAAAATTTTAAAAAAATATAGCTGAGAAAAATAATTTTAAAAATAACAAACATGCCTTAAGGAGTTAAAATTTCCCAATAATTTTAAAAATATATGTTATTATGACAGAAAATAATATATATCAAAATTAAAAGTGGCTTAATAAGAAAGATTTTTCACTAATGCAAGTATAAGACATTAAAAATATATGAAAATGAAAAACCATTCACAATGCTCCACTGTTTGTACAGTAAAGCATTGAAAAAGCATACCATGGAGGATGTACAGCCACATAAAAGCTCTGGATAAGGGACTGTAAAATGAGATTCCCTTATATCAGACTAACATCAGAAAAATAACTTCCCTGTGTAGATTGCCACTATTTCCCTTCTGTTTACCTATGGTAACATGATAAATTTCCAAAATATCCAACAACTTAATGATCTTTGATGTTGCCCTTATAACCAAAAGGCGGAACAAGACTTTCATATTTGACATTTAGATATGGAAAGAGTCAAGTTACCTTCTCAAGGCTGAACAGAAAGCCTCTGGCAGCCCTGAAACCCAAAACTGGTTCTGAAGCCCAAGAGATTCAAAAGCAACTGGACCCACCTTGTTCCATTTCTGCAGGAACACATCAAGGTGCAACCAGGCAGTCCTCTGTAGAGAAATCACAACTCACCTCAAGTCTGTTTTTGTGACAGAAACTATGGAAACAGAGGCTTACACTGTTGACAATCTGAGCAAAAATTTCCTACTTTAGAACCTTACTGAGGAGAAATATTGGCTGTGCATCAGCTCTGGACCAGATAGTTTGAAAAAAGAGCCCCATGTCCAAATATCTTGATCAGAAAGCTGTTTAAAGTTTGTTCAACACTGTTCATATCCATGAAACACTATGTTTTTTCTTTATTCAATTTCTCTTCCTCAACAGGAAGTTACAGCTGGGTGTAATCACAGAGAATTAGCTAAGTATTGGCCAAGTACAGCAAGAAAAGTTCATAGGAGCACAGTTCTCTTGACAGTAGTGTCACAGTTAAAGCCAACATGAGTGGACAGGCTTCCCCAAGTCTCTTGGGGGAGGAGTTGTCCAAGGACTGCCCATCCTAGCCTCGCGTAGAGAATATAATGTTTTACTTATATCAATCTGTGTTTTCAAAGAACAGCAGCTCAAACTTTAAATCTACAAACTATATAGGCAAAGTGTTTAACATAAAATGTGTTTCTGTGTGAAAAGAAAGTTGAGAACACACAGTCTTGGAAAGCACAGATTTCAACAGATCTTTCATATCTAGTGTGTGCTGGTTTTGGCTGGGGTCATTTTCTTCACAGTGGCTGGTATGTGGCTGTGTTTTGGACTTGTGCTGAACACAGGGTTGATAATATAGAGATGATTTTGTAATTGCTGAGCAGAGCTTATGCAGAGCCAAGGTCTTCTCTGCTTTTTCATACTCTCCCCTGGCAGGGAAGTTGGAGGTGAATGGGAGGCTGGGAGGAGACAGAGCCAGGACAGGTGACCCAAACTGACAAATGGGATAATGCAGAACAAGTGACATCATGCTCAGTATATAAAGTGAGGCGAAGAAGGAGGAAGGGGTGAGATATTTGCAGTGGTGGCGTTTGTCTTTGCAGTCACTGTTACATGTTATGGTCCCTGCTCTTCTGGAGATGGCTGAACACCTGCCTGCTCATGGGAAGCATGGTATTGGTTTTTTTTGTTGGTGTGTCTGGCTCTTGCTTTCCCTATCAAACCGTCTTTATCTTCAACCCACCAGTTTTCTAGCTTTTGGCCTTCCAATTCTCTCCCCAGTTCCACTGGTGGGTGAGTGAGTGAGGGCTGCGTGGGGGTTGGTTGCCAGCTGAGGTGAAACCATGACAGTTCTTTTTGTTGCCAGCTAAGGCTGTTGTGGTTTAGGAATGGTGTTCTCCACTTGAGTACTCCTCTAAAACCACATGCCCCTCCCCTCCTCCCTCCAAGTGGAGGCACACATTGAGATAAGAACAATTTGCTGGAAATAGCAATGAGGAAAAAAAAATAAAAAATTAACAATAAAAGCAACAATATTAATAACAAAATATATAAGAAGGTAAATTATTCACACAGAGAAACTCTCAATAATAGACAAAATCAGATGGATCCCTCCACCATGTTTCTAGACCAGAAGGAATCCCTTCTCCCCACCCAAGCAATGACAAGAGGTGGTATAGTGGGGCTCTGCGTCCCCTCCTGGATACTGCAAAACAAAACCTGTCCTGGCTGGAACTAGGACCCATGGGAAGGTAGTTTCATGTAAGATCTGGAGTCCAGTTTAGAATGAGCACAAACTCCTCAGGAAGAGGGGCCAGGATACAGCCTGCTAGTGCTGTTACATGCTGCTTTTCTGACCCACATTTGACAGAATCAGCCGTGCATGGTGCCACCACCCTGAAGAATGACTAGGCCTGTCTAAGACTACATTTCAAAACTAAATCCAGAAACCTAAGGAGTAAATGTATGATTCAATTATTTTTGCTTGGACAAACAAATTTTCCACCTAGTGTATATCTACAGAACAGGAAATCTGCTATTTCCACAGAGAAAGCTGCAGCCTTCCGTTCTCACCAGAATATCTCCTTCACATTTAAGAAACCCAATCAGCATTCTCAAAGGTTCTGATTTCAGTGCAAGTTGCATGTCTTAACTTTATTTAAAATGTCTTCTGTAAACTACTGAACATCCTGTCCTCCAGTTTCTCACAGTATGTGTCAGACATACATAGGAGGGGCCCAGAAATACATTGCAATATCAAATATAAGTATGGTTTGGTTTAGTTGTGTTAACACAGCACAGCCATCCCAGCTGAACTTGCCTGGAAGGTAAAGTATAAGCAGCACTGCTTAGTATGCTTCACAGTTGCCTCTAACAAGGTTTGAATGAAGGACAGATCAAATACAAACAAAATTATCTTACTTCCTATTGCACTTAAATTTTGACAGACTGGAAACTGTCCAAATTCTCCTACTATTTTGTGGTTAAAATAGGAAAATCTAGTCTGCTACAAAGTCGAATTAAACACATTTATTACTGAAAAATTGTCATCTCTGGAGCTGCCTTGAAGCATGATGCATCAACAAATTTGCCTGCTAAGGAAGCATCACGTATATAATGACTAAAGTTTGTGACATTAGCAAAGACCCTTTAAGAATGAAAAGATATACAAATTGCTGCAAGCTTTGCATTCTAAATTTCTGTTTGTTCCTGAATATGACACAAATACAATCAATCTAAACTTACTCATTTTTCCAGCATCCGTTAGGATCTGTTAAAGAGCCTGTCCTTGGGGACAATTTGTCACATCACAAAATTATGACATTTGCACCACGACATGCTGACATTATGCTATCCTATTGTCACTATTTGTGACAAACATGGCCCTACAACAACCTTTTGTTAACCTCTCTGATACCATGGCCAATATTTGACCATGTACTGCAAATAGAATCAATGACACCTTTGGGACCAAAGCAGAGCAAGTCTGTTCCCTTGTGTAAGCCAATGTCAGCCTATTTGCTCCTAACTCTATGGTACCAGGAATGCCACAAGTGCCACATGCTCTGATCCTGCAACACCTCATCTCTGAACAAGGACAGCCTGACATGCAAGGAGTTAGTTCATTGCAATAGTCAAGCTAAATGAAGCAGTAACAGAACTCTACAGTCAACATCTTTAAGTGGTAATAGGGAAGGATGAATCCAAATTAGCCTCCTAATTATTTTCTCTTTAACTTGACTATTTAAGCAATTACCTAAGTAACACATATAATGCCCTGAAAATTTTTAGTACTGAACAGACTTGGTTTGCTGCATCACTATTCCTTCAACAAAAAAAAAAGTGAAGGAAGAAAATCTTTTTTTCCCCATGTAGATGTAATAATGATGCCTACTTGTGTGTCATTCCTCAGAATTAGTAGCTGTGATTCAGAAACTACAAAAAATTTCAAATAGAATTGTTGCTTTTGTTGTCAGGATGAGCCTCATGCTGTTAGAAAACAGAGATGAGAGCCACCTAATGCTTTGGGGGCTGAAATAGCTGTTAACTTACAGGGTGACTAGTATGGTTGCAGCATTAGCCCAAATGTGTGACCCAAAACACACTGAAGCTGCTGTGGCCTTGCACAGCCTTTGGGCTCAGTGACACCACATGGAGAACCCCTGCTCTCACAGCTCAGTGAGTGCAGCAGAGAGCTCAGGACAATGAAACTCCACTACAGGGAGCCTTCTGCTGCAGGGAAGTGATGAGGACTCAGGTCTCGTTTCTCTCTGCTGAATTGATTGCCTGTGCAAGGAGATTGATGCAGAAATCAATTCACTGATGCCAGCTGGTTTCCCTCTATCTGCACTGGTACTAAGTTGATTGGGATATTAGTTTCCTTCAGCTGATGTGTCTTCCATATGTAACATGCTGACCCTAGTGATGCTGAACACACAGCAGCTAGAAAGATTAAATTAACCAATCTGTAGAAAGGAAGGTAGGGGAGTAAGAGAGAGTAAGAAGACAAAGAAAGGCAAAAAACAACAACCCTCACCTCATGCTAAGAGGCTTGTTTCTTCTAGACAAATGCAATAATACACAGTTTTAGAGAAAATAAAATTAAGAGGAAGAACAGTAAGAAAGAACAGTGTGGAATTCAACAATTAAAATATAATTCTTGGGTCATTACTTGTTTCTGTTTACTTTTCTCCATTTTCTAGGCTCTTATACCTCTTTCTTTCCATTTAACATTCCATTACCTGTGAGACAAACTAAAGCCAAGGATCCTTCCATAATGGATGACATTTAAGTCAGTGAAATGGTGATACTTCATTCTAGCTGAGAAATACAAACAGAGCCTGGGTTCTCAGGGAGTCTATAGATAGAACACTATAATTAAATGTTTTTACTGGTGTCTTTCATAACAATATTTAGAATGGAAAGAGAGCACTAGAAATCTCTATTTGAAAATTATAAACAATTTATAAATAATTATGAGCAAGATTTTCAAAATTCACCTTCAGCACTTCTTAAAATCTAAGGAACTTGATCATGCCTGTTTAATAAACCTTTTAAGCAACTTAAGAGTAAAGGATTGATTTCCATTTCAAAAGAATCACCAATTTTTACTGAACAAAAACCTAGCTTAACTATGCCATGCAAACTTGGAACAAACAAGCAGAATTTCTTGTATGTATCAAAACAACTTTATTATACAGCACACCAGAAGATCAGCTGTTTTAAAGTCAAATACTGAGACATCAAAGGCATATTTGCATACATGGAAAGGGTGAGACACTTGAATACTCTCAGGTAAACTTCCATAAATTAAAAATGAGACTCACTTGTTGATAAGAACATACACAATATTGGTTATGTATCAAAGGAATAATGGCTTGAATTTAAAATTAATTCTGGCTTAGATGAGGTTGTCCATTTAATGAACATTTATTCAACTTCAAATAACCAAGGAAAACATTTGGGATACTTTGTACTTTTTGCATACAACAGCACCATCATCCACACATCTAAAAAGATGCTTTAATAAATTCCATAGAAACAAAACAACATCTAAAGCTGCTTTTGCCGTGCATCTTTTTTTCCAGAAACAACATTCACTCAAGATAAATAACACTCTTTAAAGTACCCAAATTGGTGAGAAACACATCATTTTTACTTGTGTTAACAGATCTACTTGTTACTTCATATAATTTTTTCTGAATTTAAACACTATTTAAATCAATAAAAATCAATAAATTGTTTTAAAATTCTAAAATGTAGAGACAAATCCACAAAACCTAAATTACTCAGAGAATATACCCCAAAATTTAAGTCATTTTGCTTTATGGAAAGGATAATAGAAATGCAGTACTAGCAAGTAAATAAGCTCATCTTCCCTCTCATTTAATGTTTACAAACAAGGTGCTTCTTGCACCTGAGAAGCAACTGTAAAACAGTTACCCTTGAGCCAGAAAAGCTGTCTGGTGAAGTATCACAAAATTTTCATCTGAATCTGATGTTTTTCCCTAAATATCCACAGGTCTAGCCTAGTACAGACATTCTCATGTTCTTCTCAGAAGTCATTCCCATAAGACAGTATCAATTTCATGTTAGATGAAAGCACTGTAAATCTGTTCATCTTCTTTCAGCCCATGAGCCTCAGTGACTACACAGCAAGTGCGCTTGCATCAGAGAAATAAGCTATGCCAGAAACCAAGACCTTACATGTTTCTGCTTTTGGCTCCCATGTTTTGAGGGCTCTGATAAAGTACAGCTTGGATAGATGAGATTCAAAGTTGCCTCCTGTGACAGCTTCAAAGTCATTTGCTGTCTCTGCTTTCCTCAGATTGTGTTTGTTTTCCAAAGAAGCTTCATTCATTTAAATTCCTGCAATAAGTAACAGCTTGTAAATATTTAATTTAATTTAAAGGAAAAAGAACTCATTGCCTATCAGCTGCAAAAAATAATAATGAGGCATACTTGGCAAAGTCCCACCTCAGAATGACATCACCCAAGTATGAGAATGACATGCACTAATATTTGAACTTAACCCAGACAATAAAATCCACAGCAACAGACATTTCAGAAGCTGTGTTTTGCTCACAGTACCTCTTTTATGTATTAAATCTAACATTGAATAGATTATGATTATTTTTCAATTACACCTGGATGATCAACCAAGTCATTTCAAATTCTTATTAGATGGCATGTGTGGATCACAGAACTGGAAATGGAATTTTGAGTATTTCATTTCTAATTATGATTTTTTAAACTCACCTGGAAGTTTAACACTGAAGCAGTGTATTTCACAGTATGTCCCCAATTCAAAACTAGCCCTAGGTAAGATGAAGGGATCTCTTCACAACTTTCAGTTTGGGGCATTAGGTGAAATATACCACTCCTGGGCCAGTGTCAAGCAAGATGATGTATTTTAGGGACAATTGTTTTTTAAACATCTGCTATTGCTATGCTCTAGAGCTACAGGTCCTGCCAAGAACACAAGATTTCCTTAAGCACTGCCATGCAGTCTGTCCAGTTCTACACACAACATGTGACCAAGTGTGAACATCTATTTTCACAGGAATGGTAACTCCCAAACTGATGTCGTATCAGTGTCATAACTAACCATGTCTTTCAAGATCTTGTTTTTCAGATGGAATGGGGAAGGTGATGCTATTCAAGCCCTCAGGGGTGAGAAAGGTGATTTAATACTGAGAAGGAAATTAAAGGAGAATAACAAAGGAGACAGAGACAAAGGAAGGAGGAAGGAGGAATGAAACATTAAAAAAAAAAGCAGATGAGGAAGTAACAGAAACAATGGACAGCTGCAGAACTTGCCTAAAGGGGAGCAGTTTCTGACTCACTGTGACAATCAGGTTCACTTAATAAATACACATCTATTTAGTGTCTCCAAAATAAAAAGCTTGCCTATTTTGTGCAAACCATCCACATACAACAGACTGTGGATCAAAGACTATGAACTCTATATTATTCCCTGGCACAGAGTCTACACCTAAATGTGAATTTCAGTGCTCTCATCTTAATGGGCTCAACTTCTGAGCTACCGACCCCTGTGAAACATCACACTGGGCTGAGTTCTGCACCCTCAGGGAAACCTTGATGTACTTCACAAAGTACAGAAATGCAATAACCAGACTTGCTGGCAGTTTCTGCAAACAAGATAAAAATTACATCCTTCTGTAGCTTCACATTCCCATCTTCAGGAACAGTCTCTTCACAGTTAGGAACATTAGAGCCAAGATGTAATCCCTCACAATAGAAGGACACTGATTCAAACAGAAGTGGAGGCACTTCTTTTCATGCAGCTTCAGTGTTCATAAAGCATCTCTTGCCTCAGAAACACACACAAAAGCATCCTGAACATTCCTGTGAGCTTGCAGACTTATCAAACTAAACCAAGTCCACCCACTGATGAAGAAACTTGTCTTTCATTCAATTCTTATGTTGTAGCAGTTCATGTCAGTTTAAGAAGTGCCTTTCTGCAGTTAACTAAACCACAAAAAAAAATTATATTGATAATTTACCAGCTAACAACCCAGTTCTCATGTGGATTATATATGGTTGTCTGATATCAGTCATCGCCCTACCAAGGGTTTTTAAATCAAGAAATGGAACAGAGGGCACAAGGTGCTTATGTAATAAATTTTAAAAATTCTCTCTTAGGATTTTCCAGGAGCAATGGGATTATTAAAAGGTTCAAAGCCTTCTAAATGAAGCCCACTTTATAAAAAGAACATCTGGTTTAAAGCAGCTGGAAGAGGAGGAAGAAAGGAAGGAAAAGAAGATCTTGTTAGTAGCCCTCAGTGCTCTGCCCAGTAGCCCTTGAGAGATGCTGCAGGAAGATGAACATATGTATTTCATTATGAACTGAAAACGTGTTCACTGAGCTACATCCTACAATTTTTAAGCAAAGGTGCCTGATTCAGCCTATATGCAGGGAATGTTCCTTCTGCATCTTACTTTACAGAAGCTGACAGGAACCAACTATTTAATCAGTGAATCAGAAAGTGGGTTTCACAGAGCTACAATGCTATTCAGATGACATGCAACACTTTTTTTTTTTTTTTTTTTTTTTTGCTTCTCTTCTTTACAGTGGTTTTAGACAGTGTTAAATAATGGTATCTGTGACCTGAGAGAAATTTAGTACATTGATAGTGGGGTGCTTGCTCAAAAAATATGGACAATTTTGCTCTATCCATACATCCTCTTCCCTCCTGCATGTAGTCAGCAGCACCTTGGTGGATGTCACATACAAGAGAGGAAAGAAGAAACTCTGGATTCTTTCATATTTGTTTTTCCTATCAGGCTGGGAAACTACAAAAAGAAGAGGATCAGATCTCAGCTGACTCCACCAGTATTGGCCTCCCTCACCCAGTGAGAAAGAACAGCTCAGAACCACTAATAGTAACAGCTTCCCAATTTTCTACCCCAAGCACCAATGTCAAGAGCAACCAGAGAGTTCACTGTCAGTCCTCTGTAATCTGTCACTGGTGCTCAGGACACAGCTCTCGGCATAAGTGTTTTGCATAGTTTCTGTTCAGCTTGTACTTCTCACTCAAGGCAAAGAACATGTTTCAAGACTGCTCTCAAGGCAGCTGAGACCTTTCCACATACTAGCCATTTTGTGGTTGGGTAGCAGGCAGGGAAACACAGGAAACCACTGATTAAAAACCAAACAAATGAGCAAATTAAGAAATGGCCTTTTACATCAAAAACTGCAACTTTAATGAAGTCCTACTGCCTATGAGGAGGCATCTGTGCTTGGGAGAAGAAAGCTCTATGCTCTAACCTCATAAAATACAACAATACTGAAGATTCCAAAGCCCTATGCACAGCAATTAAACTACTGCAAGTTACACGAGTAAAATGAGAGGCCAGAAGGAATGAAGTTCACTTAGCAATGTGCAGAGCAGTGTATGGCAGCCACATCTAATGTGACCCCTCACTACTCTCAACAGGGCCCCACAAAATGCTCAGAAAGAGCACAGAGGAATCCCTCCCAAAAGCAGCTGGGAGCTTAGAGATGGAAGTTTAGTGATTCCAGCCTGCCATGGAGTAGGATACTGGGGTTTCTTTAGTTAAGAATCATCCAGATTAGAGCCTGTAAGTACAAGCACATAGCAGATCATAACAATCTGATTTTGATTTCCTTTTCCACCGGGAAAATCACTGCAAATTGAGGTGAGGTGGGCACAAGAGCATCTAGAATCTTTCTATGACATCCAACTGCTTCAGCAGTCCAATGTGCTCTAGCATCACCAGCCAGCTCTGTGGGAATCTCCAGGCATTTGCTGCCACATATCTCCCCAGAATTCACCTCATGAGCTCTGTACCAGTCTGATTGTTAGAGCACTGCATATGTGCATGACATCCATTTGGATCCCCATTCACTGGTGGTGGTAATTGAAGTAAAGATCTCTGCACCAAGAAAGAAATCCACTAATCCACCTGTTCCTGGCCCATGCTGCTTTTGTTTGGTTTATTCCTGGTTTTATATCTCATCCACGGAGCCCTTCAAAAACCATGCATAAACTAGAGCTGCCCATACTAAAGGGGCTCATGAGTTCCCTCAGGGTTATACTCTTATCTCTGCCTGTGTTAACACTGGTGCCTCCTTAGGCTGAACACCCAAAACAATTGCTGGGAGCATAAAACAAGAGCTGAGAGAAGTGTATTCTGCTCTCCATAAGTGGCGAGATTTAATGAGTGCTGCTGCAGATTTAGATGTGTTAGACTTCACAAACAGTTCCAATCCTCTGAAAAGACCATGTTACAAGGTATCTTTCTGCTAGGAAACACAGGAAAAATACCTTATTGTACCCCTTGAGGATTTTATGGCAACCTACTACCACTGATACAATTGTGTTTTCAATGAAGAAACAACAATTTCTTCAGCATCAGTCACATTTACCACTGTGAAACAGTGCTGAAAGCTCAAAGAGTGATTCCAACATACTCCTCTCAGCCTCCAGCTCCATTCCCTTGGGCATCTGTCTTGCAGTGACAATTGTTGGTGGAGAGAAGCATGGGAATGCATTAATCATAAACAGGCTCCTCTTCACCACCTGAGAAAAGCAACATTTCTCCACCATAGCTCATTTAGGGAGGCCAAGCTGCACACTGGTGAAATTTACAGATGGAACAGCTCGATTCTCGGTCATTATCATTATTTATTGGTATTACACAGCACCTAAATGTTACCAACTCAGAGCAGAACCCCAGTACGCATCTTGCTCATACACATGCAAGGGGAAGATTGCTCTTTCCCTGGGCACTTTCAGTCCAGGGACAAGACCAGAGACGGTTACTGTGATAAAAAAAGTGTTTTCACAGAGTGTAGCTTGCCATCTGCTAAAACTTAACACACTGGCCAGTAAACATGGGCATACTGCTCCACAGGAGTAAGGACACATCACAGGAGTTCCTCCTCCCAAATACAATGCTGCAACACTCCTGCAGCTTTACCGTACCTCCAGTGACAAAGACCCAAAGTTCATAAAGTGAATGGGGAAAAAAAAAACATTAAATACATCTACTTCATCTACTAGAACAAATTTTTAATAGTTACTGCACAGAAACCACAAAAGCAGCTTTTTTTTGCTAATGAACAAAGTATTTTTATGACTTCCCTTAAAAAAACCCCAACTATTTACTGTTCTGTGATTTTCTTTTTAGGAAAACAGATAATTATGACAATGATTAGAACGATGCCAGAAATTAACAATAATCTCTGTGTGCAAGTACATTTCTAAAAATGTGTCTGTCAGATACACAATAGACACTATTATATCTAGGTACTGTCCTATCCAGATTGTGCAATTAAAGAGCTAGCAAAAGTGAAGTACAAAAGAAAATTTAAAAGGTAAAAAAAATGTTATTCCAATAAATAATTATTCATCTACAAGAGCAGAAAAAGTATGAACACTGAGAAAGAAGCATAGTTGTTTGATTAAACTGCTAAACAAAGGCAGAAAAATCATATTAAATACAGGTTAAGTTTCACTGATACTGTTTTTAGTCACATAATCTTAAGACTGTTCAATGATCTTGAAGTGCCAGAGTCTAGGCATTTAAATTAAAGTGGACTACACTTTAAAAGGAGCCCTGATCAAAACAAACATCAGAACAAGCAGACAAGTTTGTATGACTTGTGAGAGTCTTTTCTTCTCTAATTCCTGAGCTGTACTGTTAAAGGAACAAAGAAATCATTTTCTATAGTCCTGCCTTTTTTAGGTGTTATGGTGATAACCATTACTTTAATATCAAAGTGCAAAGCTAATTTTTTAGGTAAAAGCTATCCTAAGATATGGAGAATTACTATTATTCTCACCTTGCAGGTAGGAAACTGCAAAATCACCAATATAAGGCAAGTGATATTTCAGAAGATACTGGTGAGGTAACTGGCAAAAGTTCTTTGGCACTACTATTCAGCTTCAATTTAATCCAACAGCTGCTGGAACCTCATGCTCTGTCTCTGGCCAAGCCTTAAATTTCCCCCAGGCATCAACTGCACCTCAATTCTTGCTTAGAGCTCACAGAAGTTGTGATGGGGCTGCACAGAGCATCACCAGCTCTGCCAAGGGCTCTCAGTCCTGCAAGGCAGCAGCACCTCAGCATCTCTCCTCTTTCCACAACAGCCTCACCCAGGGCTGACGACACCAGTAGGATTCACAAGCCCAGCACTTCTCTACTCATCACACTAAAGTCAGCAAGCCCAGCAGATGTACCCAGCTTTCTCAAGCACGTCTGTTAACATTGTCAGGGATCAATCCAGAGACCATCCCCATCTCCTTCCCTCTTCAGCAGTCCAGGCCTAGACTTAATGGCTGAATCATAGAATCACAGAATGGAAGGGACTATAAAGTCCATCTAGTTTCCTGCCATAATCAGGAAACCTTCCACTAGATCAGGTATCTCAAAGTCCCATCCAGCCAGGCCTTGAACAGCTCCAGGAATGGGGCACCCACAGCTTCTCCAGGCAACTTTTTCCAGTATCTCACCACCCTTGTAGTGGAGAATTTTCTCCTTCCTAAAGAAGTAAAGCACAGCAAAGAATCCCACACATTATTTCTTTGGAAGTGGTTTTGTCATTGGTGATTTGTTAGAGTTTTAAATTATTATTACTGGGACAGGGAGTTGGGGATGGGAATGTTTGGTAAGGAATGTGAGACTTGGAAAATAAAAATTCTGAAGATGTTGCAGGTTATCAGGTTTTATTCTAAGCTACAGCAAGAAGTCATATACTACAGAATAGTTTCAAGCTATACTTTCTGCTTTTGCATAAATGAAGTTGAGTTTTCAGAAAAACAGAAGGATCCCACTTGATTGTACTACCGATTCTCTCTCCTTTATGTGAACAACCTTTGGTCTTAACTGACACAATCATAAAATATTATATTTGGACAGGCAAAGGACTTGGCAAAAAACCTTCTGTAATCTGAGCAGTTTCATATTTTAAATTCATAAGGTGGCCCATACCTCACAGAGCTTCCCATTTTAGCAGAACAATTACAGTTTTTATGAAAAGCTCATAATTTCCCCCTTCCATTCTTTAAAAAAGAATCTTCTACTCTATTGAATTTTAATAAAGTCAAAAGGGATGCCCTCAATTCTTTCTCCAAAGATGTATATCAGTAGATTTCTAAGACCATCAGCTTGGGAAGAATGCATTATGTTCCCACAGGGATTTGTGAACTGCTATCCCCAGCCTAAACACATCCCTTATGGTTGCTTTGTTTATCATGCATGTGTAATACATCAGCAGTATCAGAGGGAGGATTTCAATCTGGTCTCTCTCTAGAGTGTGCATTGCCAAATTTCCCTCTTAGATTTAAACTGAGCTTGTCCCAGCATCAGCACAGTAGTATTGCTATAACAGCTTGTTCCTAAGCAAGCCAGGTAATGCCAGTCAAACCAGCAAACCAGGTAAAACCAGGTATGGCTGCAGGTTCATGGAGGAGGACTTTGAAGCATGTCTGAAATACACATTTACTAATTAAAGTTTATATCAACTTTAGTGTCTACTTAAGGGATGAGAAGAGGTGCTATCTTCCTTTTCTTTAGCAATTGGAATTTGCTGAAATGTGGATAGAGCTCAGCAGGCAGCAATATGACTTACAGCCAGATGTAAGGCTGGTAGAGAGGGAAAACAGAGGCTGGCAGAAGCAAATAGATGAAGTAAGCCAGAAACTTTATACCAATAAAAAAAGAAAAAGGAAAAAGAAATTTTAAACTCCTGAGTTACTTCAATCAGATTAAAATCATTCTGCTTTCCATTGGGATTCTGCTGTTCCATTCAAATATGATTATTGGGTTTGGTTTCTGTTTGTTTTTATAATCACACTATCATCTCAAGGAATTTTAAGAAAAACCCTCCCTATGGGAAATCTGCTTTTCACTTTGCAATATATCTGCCATTTATCAAAGGTCTGAGCTGTCAGGATTTTTGACCTCATGCTCCCTTTAGTTTCATAAAATGTAGTCTGACTACTCTGCAGAAACACCATCCGAACCTTACCACAAATGGACTTTATCCCATGTTTGCATAGATAACTACATTTACCATTACAGTACTGCTACAGTAATGTTGAACTCAATGCTTTTTATAGTTTTCCTCACAACTGATTGCAACTGAACAAAACAGAAAACTAATTAAATTAAATATCTGCCAGAAGAATACATGCAGTGATCACTAGCCTCTGCAAATCATAATGGTGAAACTGTATCAAAAAGAGTAAGTTTCTAAATTAAACAAAATATCTGTATATCAAATATAAACAAGTCTGTATCAGATAAAGTTTTTGTGTGTAGCAATATCTGTAGACATGCAATAAATCTTTCTTTTTGGTAAGTCACTGGTTTTTAGGACTCAAAAAATGTATGTGCATATGTATATTTATTTTTCATAACAAACATGTTTATGGGGGACCATGACATCAAGTTACTGGACAAATAAGTGCCTGCATGGACTTAATATTTTGACAACAAACAAAAAAATGACATACTGGCACCATGAAACTGCAGACCTGGAAGTAGCTGGCCAAAGTTCTGCTCACACTACTTTAGCAGTCTGCACACAGCATGAACAGCAGCCCCTGAATCAAAATCAATTGTGAATACAAGTCTCATTCTCCCCCTATTTCTGCTTTGGCTTTGATTTTTCTTTTTTTTTTAAATTGGCTAGTATGAATGCAGAACGGGAATTCTGCATTCAGAAGGAGGGTCAAAAAGAATATAGTTTTGCAAAAAAAGTTGCTTATCTAGCACCAAAAAAAAAGCTCCTGGGATGACTAAATTCTCTCCAAAGGAAAAGCAGGATTTTTAAAAGCTGTTATGAATTGACTATTTTTCCCCCAAATCAGAAAGGCTTGCATATTTTTAGCAAATCTGGGCACATGCATATCTTAACACACTAAGGGCTATTCTTTTAGCATGCTACCTGTATATATTCCAATTCTCAGTGTTATTTACCAGTTACACGGGTGGCAATTACTTGCCCTTCCCACTGTAAATGGTGTGTTGCACCACCCACCTGCCATGTCTTCAGTTTATGATATTTTAAGACTGGCAGGAAAATTAGTTCCACTTGCATGAGCCTTTGTTTGAAAGCAAGACCACACAACAGCTTTCTGTGGGCAGAGGGGACGGAGAGCAGAAATACTAATTGCAGGAATTCACTAACCAGATACATTCTTGCTGTGACAAGCACAGGCTTTGCAAGACCTACATCACCAGTGATGGTTTTGACTATACATCCCACTGAAAAGAAAGGTTGGGGACATGCTTCTTGTTCATTTGTAAATAATTATTAGACTGCAAAATAAAGTAATGAAGACACAAAGCTGGAAGCAATTTGCCTATCTCCCGGTACAGCTCTCTCTTGACAAAGCAAGGAATTGTACCCTGATCTTCCCAGTGATTCAATCCCACTTTATACAGTCCACGCAACCACATCCTCTGCTTTGCCATTAAAGCCACCATTTCTCTAACTCACCAAACGAACAGGATTACAAGAGGATAATAAGTAAACATCAGACTTCTACAGTACAGAAAAGAGGGAAGAGAGAGAATCAATTTAATTTATAGCCTCACTAGTTTCTTTCAAGACATCTCATGCAATCTAAAATCTCACAGTCCTCCTACTGCAGCACAGGATGATTTACACAATAATTTTTTTAAAACTCCATGTGCACATCAACCTAACCTCTGCCCCTGTCACATTTATGTATTTGCCCTTAATCCACGCACGAGTACTCCATGGCAGCACTTTCAATGAACTGTTCATGCAGGTGAACATCCCTGAGGGATGCAGCTGCCCCCTCTGCTTTTCTAGCTATTTATCTCTTCATCATGGAGCTCAAAGGAATAATCCTATTGCATATTTCTTCTTCATTTATTTTACTAGGTAAGGTGTTTAAGAGGATATGTGGTCATCTGGAGCTCATCACTGTCAAATTTTCAGCCACAGCTGTAAAGGGTAAAGAAACTAGTTTAGCTCCTTGGTTTACAAAGTGCTGAGTACCTCCAATGAGGTGCCAAATGTGTGTGGTGACACTTTCAGATTGCTGAGTGCCTCCTGAGGTTCGCAGGGCCTGATCCAAAACCCCACTTCAGGAATGACAGCCCTTCCCTTAACTGCAATGTGCCTGGGACAGAACAGAGCTTCAAGACTCAAGCCTGTGCTTCCAACACAAGGAAAAACTTGCCACAGATTTAAGAACACAGAATAAGGTGGCAAGTTTGAGAAGCATTGGATCATAGCGTTCCTACCTCCAAACAACCCAGACTAATATAAATAAATACATACATATCTACTTAAAGAAATAGACATTCAAGACTACTTTAAATATGTTTGGGATCATGTGCTTATTTTCAATTGTTTGAATATAACATACAGACATGCAGCAAAATTCTCTCCAGTTCTCTGGAGGCCATCCTGTTTCCTGTGAGCTTAATGTATTTCTTTCACTCCTTTAAAAAAAAAATTCTATGAACTGTCTTTACAAATCATTTTTCTCTGGAAGCCTTCGTTAAAATCAGCTCTTCTTCTGGAAGCATGCAATAAAACAAAGCTAACTAACAAAAAAAGAAGCTGAAAAAAATGCTGACAGTCATATTGTAAAACATCCAGTACAAAGACTGGCTGCTTTCATTTGGGTTAAGGCAGCAGTCTTTCATTAACAGGTCACTTGTTCAAATACTGTCTTGCTTGACTGTAATCAGCTGATGGCAGGCAGAGTGAGCATCATACTTTGTAAGGAACTTTGCAAAAGTATTTTTTATTGAATGTATAATAACATACAGAACATCTGAAGGCATTAATGATGAGTGTGTCCTTCTGCAATACTGAATTAGTAGATAGCAACTAAGCAAAGAAAAAAAGAGCTAAGTTGCAGCAAAGACTGTAACCACTTTCATTTCTTCTGACAGTTGCCATTTATCTTTGCTTTTGAAGAGACTGTGGTAGTATTCTAGTAAGGAAGCTGTAGCCTACTGTGAAAAAATAATAACATTTTAGCAATACAAGCCCTCACTGCAGCATCTGTTATTAAATCTTTGCAGAGAGGCGAGGCGAGACTGCTAGTCATAACTGTGGATTAGCAAGGTTCTACTATTTTCATTTTAGAGTGCAGAATGCTTTGCATGAAAGCTGTTACTTGCCTTCTATGTCAAAAAATGAACTTATGCCAACTTTTTAATACTGAATTCTTCAAGGAAGCTGTCCTAACAGCCTGCAAGCACTGTCCACAAAAAACGGCAGCCGTCTAATAGCAGAGAAATAGAGGAAGGACAGAATCAGAACAGCTGATGCTGCTGATTTGCAACACTTTCTTTTCAAGAAAATGACCATCATCTTACAATTCCTTCCTTGAGCAAATCAAAAACTGCCTTTGAAAGTGTCAAGCTTTATGCTGACTTCAACTCTGACACCCGATTATACAAGAGCATTAACATAAGCGCTCAGCATGCTCCAGGGAATCACTGAATCCTCATCAGTGGAGCCTTAGCAGCTCCACATCCTGGCTGGCTCCCTAGCAAAACAGGCAAAAACCCAGGACTTCAGGTCCTAGAGAAAGGATGATAATTCACATACTTATGGGAAGTATAACACACACACTCTGAACTAAGCCAAGTTTAAGTAAACTTTATACTAAATGCACAAAGTTCAAGCAGAGTCAGAGCTTAGCTGAATGTAGTTAAAATGCTCGGGAGTTTTCCAGAAACACTAAAATCCTCCAGGAGAAAGTTCATCTTAAGCTTTCTTAACAACATTTTCGAGACTATGAAGTTACACAGACAGTGCAAGGTGCTCTGTAATATTTACCCATGACGCCCACTGTTATGATACAATGTTTCAGTGAAGAATAAATTAGAAGCAGCAAAACCCTGAAACCACCGGTGCGAATACACAACCATTAAAGGATTAATACATAAAGAAGTGAAGACTAGCTGAAACTGAAAATTAGTTTAAAAAATATTAGTGGCACCCACCGTAAGAGTTGCTGTCTAAAACAGATTAACAATAAAGGCAAGACACATTGCTTTAACTGTGAAAAGTTGTGAACGCGGATGCTCTAATGCAGTATCACTGGTCCCAGCGCAAGGTTTTTGTGCACCGATGTGGCTGTAAAAGCCCTCTCGGAGAGCTGCTGCTGCTCCGGACCTTTGCGGGACGTCCCTGCGCACCTGCGGCGCCCGGCGGGGCCGTTCCGCTCTCTTCACTCCTGCTGCTCACATCACCTCAAGCCTAGAGCTACGTTTTATTTCATTTTCGGTTTGTTTCGGGTTTTTCTTTCCCCGGCGCTTGAGAAGGCAGAGCGCGGCGCGGGGGAGATTACATGGGGATGACTGAATCGCGGTGAATCGATTAAGCCTCGACAATTTAATCTGGGACTTCATGCGGGGCTGGAGGAGATAATCCCCGCACCGCAGTTCGTCCGTGCCTCTCCTTTACACGGATACCCTGGCACAGAGCCGGGGGCACGCCGACCGCACACGGGGACACAGCCTCGCCGGTCCGGAGCTAAGCCGCCCTCCTCCTCCTCCTGCTGCTGCTCCTCGCAGCGCGGCGCACACCGCGCACCCGGCGCCTCCGCAAGATGCGCGCTCGCAAACTTTCCAAACTTCTGGGGAAGTGGCGAGGGGTACGCGGGGTCGGCCCGACCACGGCGGCGCTTCGCCTCCCGGCGGCACCTCACCGTCCGCAGCACCCCGAGCGCTGCCCGCGGGGACTCCCCCGCCCCGGGCCGGCCAGCGGGACGCGGGAGCAGCGCGCTCCGGCCGCACCGAGACCGGCGAAGCGCAGGTTGCTCCCCGCAAGTTGGAAGAGCAAAGCAACGGCAAGGGCAGGGACCCCAAACCCCGCCCGCACTGCCCCTCGTACTCACGCTGCTGTTCTCGCCCGTCCAGTGCACCATCGCCTGGTTGTGAGACGCGTCCCCTTTCAGCACGAAGGAGGTGCTGATGAGGGAGACCTGCTCCCGGCCGGCCGCCAAGGATGCTCTCCTGGAGCGGCTGCTCCCCGCCGCCGCCCCGCCGCCGCGCCGCGGCTCCGGCGGCGGCGGCGCCCAGCAGCGGCAGCAGCAGCAGCAGCAGCAGCAGCAGCAGCGGCGGCGGCGGCGGCAGCCGGGCAGCCCCGCGCGGAGCGGCAGCGGCGGACACGCGTGGCCCGCCGTGCGCCATGGTGGCTCTCCGGCGTGGTAGTGACAGGCGGGGAGGTGGCGGGGAGGGAGGGAGACACCGCGGCGGAGGGCGGGGGCGGGGGAGGGCTGTAACCGGAGCGGGGCTCAGCGGCAGCGCCGTGCGCGGGGCTGCGCGCCCAGCCGGGGCGGCGCCGCCATCTGCTGGTCCGCGCCGAAACGCCGGGCGGGCTCCGGCGCTCACGGACACGGCACTCGCGTCCCGCGGGAGCCGCGGCGGGGACGGGTCTCTCGGCGGCGGCGGTGCCCCGCCGCTTGTGAACTTTCACGCAGAGCTTCAGGGAGAGCCTTTCCGAGAGCGCCCCAGCAAGATTCACGCAGACGCTCGGCGCGGGTGCGCTGCAGCCCGAGGGGCGCGGGGGGCGAGCACCCACCGCTGCCTCTCTGGACACGAGGGATGGATGGCCTTGGTTTGGCCGTCCGTCCCTGGAGGCTGCAGTGAAGAGGTCTGTGGTCAGAAGCTGAGACCTGAGGAGCAAATGAAGCTAGTGCAAAAATACGATTCCTGTCATTAACACAAGCACTTCCATGGGGAAAAGGATCCTGTCTATTCTTCTGCTCCTCAGCTCCTAGGAGGAATCAGGCTCATCACCTGCATTGTCCAGTGCTAATCCGTTGTTGCCCACTGTGGGGACAAGTGCCTTGTAATTTGGGATTGAACCACGGCAGCCCCAAGAAATGCTCTCCTGGCACGGGAACAGCCAGGAGGGACGATGACCAGACCTGTGCAGGGTGGCATCCCTCAGCTGACAGGTGAAGTGGTGGAAGAAGATTCAGCCACCACAGTTGGGTGCTCTTGTTGCTTCACTGCAGTGTGCTGTGTACCTGTGAATAAACTGGGACTTGTGAAGCGGTTTGCCTCACATGCTGTGAAGAGGGCACAAGGTAGAAACTGAGAATAACTGAGGTTGGCAGGGACCTCTGGTCCTGATGCAACCTGCTGCTCAGTCCAGGGCCAACTCTGCAGCTCAACCTAACTTCATGGTAAAATAAGGATACTCAGGCCTAAATGTAAGAAAACAAGTTTGAAAGACCATTGACAAAAGTAATGACTCCAGGTAAAGGCACCCAACAAAGGAGATCTGGGCTGGCTAAACCCAAGGTGAGTAAAGTTAATAAACCAGCTTTAGCTGTAATCTGCCTTTACCCTAATGGCCTAGAAAATTAGGATTACAAAGGCTTTTCTAGGAAGATTAATAGAACAAATAGTATCCACTGGTTTAACTGTACCATCCACAAGCCTGTGATGACTACCACAGTGACCTAAAGTGACCTAGTTATACCAAATCCATGTAAAAACTACTTTCAGCAAGCTATATGACTATGTATTAGCTGCACACCTTCAGTGCTAGGAGACCTATGGTAACCTGTCCTGTTATATCTGTAATAGCTCGAACCAGACGGCAGTTTCAAATTCAGGATGACTCTCTATTTCAAAAGAAATGCAGAATAAAAATTAAAATACTATTTCTTAAAAATCACATGTGCTTTTTCTGTAGCTCCCAATAAAATCCTCTTTTAGAATTCCAAGCACAGCCCCACAATCTCAAAACAACCTCTGTGCAGCCTTCCCCCTTGTTCCTCCAGCACAGTGTCTGAACCAAAGAAGATATTACCCCTCACCTAGGAGTCTCCAGATGCCAGTTATGGAGATTCTGTTCCAAACACCCTGTCAACAGGAGCCCAGGCAGTGAGAGAAACTCAGGTAGGCAGCACCACATGACCCAGGTCACCAGTAGCTGCCTCTGGGACTCCTGAAAGGGCCATGGATTAAATTCATTTCTGAAGCATATGTTGTGTAAAGAGAAAGTTAATTTTTTGGTCTCAGATCATGATTCTGGAGACAATATCAAAAGCTCAGAAAGTCTAGGAGAAGCTCTAGGGAGCTAAGGAAGGTGAAATGGGAGCGTGAGACAAGACTGGCTTTGCATCCATTTCATTTTCTCACAGTATCTTATCCCTCTGAAACACTACCCTTGTAAAGCAAAAACCACCTGGGTTTAAGTGAGCAGAAAGTTAATTTTCCAGACAAAACCCTCTTGACTCTTGCAAACTGGTCTCAACGACTGCTGTGGTCCAACACTTATTTGAATCTCTGCTGTTTGGGCACGTTCTTTAGGGACACTGAAGTTGGGCAGATTCAACAGTTCACAGAAGACACACCAGCAGAAAGTGATTCCTGTTGGAATAACAGCTCCATACTGAGTCACCTTCCATTTTTTGCACCTCTGCACAAAATGGAACAACAGAAAAAATGCAATGCAGAATTATTAAGAAAACATTGACCAACCACAACTGTATCAACCAATATGAAGGGGTGATTTCCCCATTATTAGGAATACAATAATTTTGATTCTTATATCATGGCCTGTCTCCTGTGTAACTGTGGATATTACCCACCGTTTGTAGAATAAACTAAAAGTATTCGGAAGAGATGGAAGGGCCCAAGTCCCTGCACATTAAAACTGGCATGCAAAACCCAATACTTCATCTGAATAAATGTGGCTGGACTTTGTCATGCTCATCCATTTTGCATTCACCACTGTGTTTGACAGGTTTAGCTCCCAGGAGCAGCAGCAAAGAGATGGTACCATCCACATTCCTAAAAGTCAAGCTCTCTGTATCTGTCAGTTACTGACACTTCCCATAATGAGACTTAAAAAGGAAAAGAAAACCAAACAGTTGTTGCAGAACTAATGAAGCCTGGTTTCCTCTAGCCTTGCACCTTATGGTCCACTGCAAGGTCTACTCGAGTCTTTCCCCACTGTCAGAATATCTTTTCCATGATTTTCACAGGAACCTAGCAAACCCATTAATAAAGTTCCCCTTGTCTACTCAATTACAAAACTTGCCATTTATTTTTGTGATCACCCCCAGTTTGCCAATTTAGTTGAAATTGTCTTAAGGGCTCAGAAGACTCTCACCAAGGTGGATGGACAAATCCACAGCCCAATGAATCACTCACTGACAAGGACTAATCAAGTCTTTTATTCTTAGGCAAGTTAATTAAATATTTTACCTAAAGAATGCTAAAGCTGAGAGAAATGGATGTTATTCTTATGTATAAATTGTGAAACTTGAATACATGGGGATGAATCATTCAACTACAACTATACTTGTCACTAATTGAATTCCTTAGTATCAGGCTTTTAAGAGGTCAAGGATTTAATGGAACCAAAAGTAACTTCTCCATTTTCCTTTCTTTAGAGATTATCATAACCAAGACAGATGTGTGGGCAACACTATGAAAATCTTTGCTCCATCTCTTGTCTCTGCCACTTAGTGAAAGACTTTTGCCTGGCTTCTTCAATGGCTGTTGAAGCTGGGTTTATGTCAACCAGATTAATACATACTTACTGAATACTGAAATTTAATAAAAGCTTCATATTTAATATATCAGTAATTCACAATACTAAAACGTGCCTCTAGATGAAGGATGGTGTAGAAACAATACCTATATGGCATTATTTCACTGTGGTGCACACTTAATGACAGTCGAGTTTCAAAATATGAGTATAGAGCAGATTGAATAAAAATACTAAGGTTTGCAAAACTGAAAAAGAAGCTTCATTATATAACTCCCATTAATGCATTCAAAGTCCTGTAGCTAAGTCACCTAAGAGATAAAATGATGTCTTTATTTTGTCCAAAGTCAGGTGACTGCATCAGAGGTCAGAGCCTTAGGTAGGTACTATACAAAAAGAGAAACAAATGTTGATCCAGCTTCCATCCACAATGTTTGTTATGCAAAGAACAATCAAAACAACACACTTCTAGTCCAAAGCATGACCAGAATATTTAATTACTTCTTATTCTGTTGTGACTATTCTAGATGAAATGCAAACACAAGAGAAGTGCTACTGATTTTTATGGGTTTGTTAGCATCAAGGTTGCTAATAAAGGAAAGAAGCTAATTGACAGAGTAGCAAATATAATTTTGTCTAGAAAGCCCAAGCAAGCTAAGCAATGTAAAAGACCAAATCTGATAAGAGAGGAGCTCTCCCAGTTTCAAATCTTGTTTAACTAGAACTACTTAAGAGTTGCCAAAAGGATGGTTTAGATTTAGTTTAAGGATTCTTAAAACAAAGAGGCTTCCCTAAATGTCTGTAATCTTTTATGTCTCTTATAAACTCTGGCTCAGCAAATACACAGGGGCAGACAAAAAGATAAATTACTCAGTATCACAAACCTCTAAGCTCCTCTAGTCCCAGATTAGAAATAGCTCAAATATCCAAGGCAAGTTTCTTCCTGTTACTGGTAGGATTATTAGTGCTATATTAATAACATTTACTTACATTTTTACTGTCAGATCAGATTAAAAGGCTTCAATTAACCCACTTTATTTTTACCACATCAATTTCTGATCAAATACTGGAAATATTACAGAAAACTTCAAATTCTGCTCAGGCACAAACCAAGATGCAATGCTAATACTCCTTTTGCTTGCAAATAAAAATATTCATAACAATTTGCTACGTTTCACCCTTACAGCTGCCTTAGCTTGATAAATCAAGATGACTGCAGATGCACAATATGGTGGAAAATCACAGAAGAATTACCCACTTAAGTGTGCTCCTCGTATATAGTTCACCTCTTTTAAAAGTTGATTTAAATTGATGTATCAAGGTGCCTTTAGGATACCTTATGCTATTCATTAGATACAAAACAATTTCCAGTTACATTGTGTTTATGTTGACCACATCACTAAAAGCACAGGGACCTGCAGGTTTTTTGACAAAATGCTCGTGCATGAAAGCAACATAATCTCACACATTTATCAAAATGCCCAACTCCAAAACACTTTATCGTTCACTCTGACCATATCATTAGATAACAACTTAATAAACAGCAAAGCTTTACTTCCTTGTTACTCAATTAACAAAACCCAAATGCTTTCTTCTTTGTTAAATGAAAATTATTGTACATAATAATTTTACTTATGCCATACTCTTATGCCAAACAGCAGAGCTTTTATTTAGCTATGCCTCTGAGGTTCCAAAATAATTTTTATTTGTATACTGCAATTACCAAAAAAAAATCTTTCTATAGTCAACAAATCTAGATGTCTTAACACTTTTCTCAGTAGTTGCTCCATGTGACAGAATAAAAAACAAAGCAGGTGTCAGGTTGTTTTTTTCTCATTAATTCATTGATACATTGCTGTCAGCAGCCAGTCCAGATGCCCACAGAAGAAAGCCTAATTAATAGGTAGCATTCCTTGTCACAAAGCAAAAAACAACTCACTTCTGTGGGAAGTTGTAAAGTAAAATTGAGTAACTGCCTTTGTTCTATGAAGAACTGACTAAGATACAAAGTACATGTTCAATTATCCTGTTCAAATTTGAACAATGTAAAAGAGTGGATTTCAGTATAGTGTATTATCTCTGATTATTACAGAGAACTCTCTCCAGGTGTGGGTATCCTAGCTGACATGCACTTACGAGAAAAAATTTGGAAGAGCTGTAAGTGATTTAAGGAAAAACTAAATAGCTTCCAATTTTACCAGTATCAAGCTAGCAAACAGCATGTACACAGCAAAAACTGACACAACCACCCCTTGTCCAGTAGCCTGTAAATAGGCAGTCACTGATTCAATGAAAGTAATTGAGCAGCTCAGCACTTTTACTAGTGAGCAGGTAAATATACATTATAATTTTGTTTAGTTCTAGCTCATAAAATAAAAGAGAAAACAAGTTGTACAACCATTGTCACTGAGAAACCAGGCTGACAATTAATACAAGCTCTCTTGATCTCCTTAGGTTTTATCTTCCATCAATCAAAAGAAAAAAAAAACACCTAACCTGTACACCTTTGTTATGCCACAACACTGCAAGCCTGCAACAGTGGCTTAGTTTGAAACAGAGGCTTTAGTCTGAAACAGAAAAATAAAAGGTGAAGTGTAATTTTGTGATGGCTATTGTAAGCTTATCTGTCTTCAACCTTCATAATTTTTCATCAACAATTAATGAGCAGAGTTCTGAAAACATGGGAGTTGTCTACACCTTAAGAGTTCACAAGAGAACAAAACATTTTTTGCTTATGTGGCCAGCTAGACTGTGGGAACTTGGTTTTCCCAGAATAGTTTTCACTCATGTCTTTTCTGCCCTAAAATTCCACACAGTTATTTGGCAAAATATGAAAAGTTGAGAAATATTTGGGTATTTAGATAACCACAATGTGATGTGAGGGATGTAATCCTCAGGTTTAGATTCATCTTCATATTTGTCTATTAAGTTCCTTTTATTTCAAATATAATGTTAATGTCCTACCAACCACTTAAATTCTGATCTAATCTTAACAGTACTTTTATCAGTGTCATTTTATTAAACAGTTTTCTAATAGAGTTGCATTTCTGAGAAAATGGTGTGAGAAAATTAAATATTAAGCTCACCTAAAACCAAACCATTCTAAATCAGTCTTAAGTCTTTTGCAAAGTATCCAGAGTTCCAGCTGTAAGATCTGGAGACCACATAAAAGCACCATTTTTCTAGGAGATGTTCCCATCTGGTAGATGTTTAGTGGGAAGTCAGTATTGACATGTTTACAGCTACCTCAGTCCCCTTGAACTCTTCATGGCAAGAGCTTAGCAATGAATGCAGATGTGAGTAGGCTGCAATTTATGGTTAATATGTTTTGACCATAGAGCAAATCCTTTCTATTGCAAGCATGCAAGCTTAAGTGGGTGTGGGACTGGGACCTAACTGTGTGGTCTTGTGTGCCTGTTCCAAAGGATGGGGAAGGCTTTTGCTCTGAGTTTTCCAGGGAGTGTGCTAAATTTTGTCTCATGGCTGAGGTCTGCAGATACAGCACTGGCTGGTTCAAAGCCAAACCAAGAAAAATGAGAGGATTTTCTGCAGAAGACATATTCAGCTAAAACATCACAGAAAACCACACTATTTTTAAGGTGTAAAATAGATTTACTTAAAGTAACAACCTTCAGGAGTGTCTTCTTAAAATAATTAACAGAACTGTACATGAATTTTGTTTAGGTGGTACCTTTTTTTTTCTAAGCTGGCTCATTCTTTTTCACGTCCTTTTTTTTTCCTTGTTTGCTTGCTATAAAAATTTGCATGGTCTCAGTGAATAGATAGAGATAAGTCTTTCCCCAAAAAAGGGAGTTACTGAAATAACGTAGCACTGTGAAAAATGTGTACTATCAGATGCCAGGGAACCTGACTGCCACACATTTTGGAGAAGATAATTTAAAAAAAAACCCACCCTATGAGTAATAGTGAAAATTAAAGTAATAGAAACATAATAGACAACTGGTGCCAATTCCTCTCCTACAAACTATTGTTTTTGAAAAGCAAAACAGCTGGAGGCAGATGTTTTATGTAAGTAAAAGGCTGGAGGGCTTTGGAATCACGTGCTGGAGAAATACAAAGCACTTCACACTTTCCACAGCACTCTTATCGATTCCATTAAGTCACTCTTGCTCTGCATTTGAGCCAGTTAAACAAAACCCTGCCATATTTTTAACAGCTTAAAAATCTTATTTTATGCACCAAGCCAGGTTACTTATATCAAGACACTACACTACTTTTCCCAAAGAGAAGGTACCTTTTGTCATTGTCCTATGAACACAGGATGACCCAACTACCCTGAGAAAAACCAAACTGGTGCATAAAAATCATACTGTTTTGAACAGCCCTCTATAAATCCTATCATTGGTATCTCATATACCAATACACAAAGGATGAAAAGGTAAAGTATTTATCTATCTTTTTTGCTTTCTATGTGGTATTTTCTCTCCAGGCCCAAACACTTGTGGCCTACCGTGAAGTTTCCTTTCACACAGAATCTTGAAAGTGTCTAAATGTTTAAAAATGCAGGTAGACATTTTAGATGCTCTTGGTTCCTAATTTCTAGGAAGATCAATGGGAGCTGTGAGCCCATATGCATTAAAAAATTAATCTGTATTTAGAAATTTGGCATTAGTGGCTATTTCAGTTTTCTTTGGAATTATCCAGAACAGGGAAGTCTGGCAAACATCTGGGTTTTTTCCATATGCCTGGTACATCTTTCACTCTGAACCTGGCAATAAGCACCATGCGAGGTAAGGAAGAGCAAATGTGTGTCCATAGGAAACAATTCACTTGCCCAGAGGGGCTGTGGACTCTCCATCCCTGGAAGTGTTCCAGACCAGCCTAAATGGGGCTCTGACTAGGTGGAAGGTTCCCACCCATGACAGGGGGTGGAACTGGATGATCTTTAATGTCCCTTCCAACCCTACCCATACAGTGATTCTAATACAGAAAGCTTATACAACAGCTTATAGTCACAATATTTTTCATAGAGCCTTAGCTGTAAGATCAGGAGATTACATAAAAGTCTCAGTGCTGGCTTTAGCAAGTGTGACAGTCCTCATGTCTTCAAAGAAAGACTGAAAACACAGAATAAATTAATCCTCTACACTCAGGATACTGGGAAACAAAGAAAGAGGGATCAAGAACTTCATTTTAATTTTACATTGTTTAAGACATTCTCAGGATTTTTTCAACATTTTAGTTTTTCTTTCACAGTGGTGTGGCAGAAGGGTCTAGCATGATGTTCTCACCATCTCCTGCCTGGCTAAACTTGCAAAAGCGTTTGGTGGTTATCACATTACTGGACTTGAGATGATTTCTTCTGCTTTTGAAATGATACTTAGAATCACAGAATCATAGAATGGTATGGGTTGGAAGGGATCTTAAAGATCATCTAGTTTTGACTAGATGACATGGGCAGGGAACCTTGCTCAAAGCATCATCCAGCCTGGTCTTGGGAAGTAATTTTTATTTATTTTTATTTAAAAGAAACTTAAACTAGAATTATTTTTTTCCATCTTTGGTTAATAATTCTGTATCCCTGAATTATAGAAGACAGAACACAAAATCTGGGGAAAATTACATTTGAAACACCTAACAAAACAAATCTGCCTAGGGCTCATGAAAGAGTGTTTGAAATCTGAATTTGCATCACCCAAACTGTAAAAATTGACAAAGAAACAGATAATGACTTTCATATACATTTTAGTGACAACACTACTGCTGAAGTCCCACACCTCACTCTAATTTCATATATGATTCAGAGTCTAGGCAGAGAAGTAGCACATTTATCCACAGAAATACTTAAAATAAATACAGTGTTAAAAAAACCCAATCAAACAGAATGATCATATATTTTCTTTAAAGACAGCTTGCTCAAGAAAAATACAGTAAGCCCACAGATTTGTTTCTGCTATTGTAAAGATTCTGCAGTTTTAGTCTGCTGTAACCATATAAATTCATCCATCCATAAACATAACTACTGTAAGTCTTATTCAAGAAAAGCCATTAAAAATACCTGAATGGTAGGGAAAAAATAGCTGTCTGAAAAGCAAATAAACCATCCATAGCTATTTTTATAAGACTGAAACCACCTACACCATACTGTCAAAAATTACTTTTCCCCATGAATTTTAAAACTGTTTTATGTGGCAAAAATAATCACCCTTTGTGCCTATAGTGCAGTGTTTATATGTTTTCCCTTGTTCAGTTTTTGATACAGGAATAAATCATTGTTCCTGCAATTTTCCAGCAGTAGTTCCAGCTCTTGTAATTTCAGCCTGCATAGAACTGCATGAAAGGATACAAATCCTCTGATTTGGGAGAAAAAAATGAAAAAAAAAAAAAAACTAAAAAACACCTTCTCATGGGGTTCCTGTTGTCAGCAGAAAATATTAGTGAAGAGATTCAGTTGCAGATATCTTGCTACAGCATTTTTCTCATCTCCAGTTTATTTCTACCACTTTATTTCCAAAGAATCTTAATTTTCTAGTTTTTCCAACTCAGCTGTATTAGTAGCTATCCCTAGGGATATGAGTATTACTGTGAATCAGGTGCATGCCCAAGCATCCTTCCATCTCCAAAACCAGTCTAATTCTTTGTCCAGCTGTGGAGTATTGCATATGGCTCCTTCATTAGTTTAATCAGTCACCACAGCAGCATTTGATACCGTGCTTGTCACTGTTATGTTATAAATTATGGCGAATACATCAAACACATTACTGATTTTGCAATTAAAAAAACCCAAAAACTAACCAGTAAAGGAAGATCCTTACCAAGGCTCACAAATCAGCAGAGACTTTGAGCACGTATTTAACTTATTTAACTTAAGTCATGCAAATAGATCCACTGATTTCACTAGGAATTTTCCTTTGCATCCCTTGAAATAAAACATTTTAATGAGTTTTTAAAAGGGTTAAAATGGTGCAAATACTCACTTCATGTCCATTGCATCCACTAAGCATTAGCATTTCACTTCATGGGTTTCATGAAGGATTCACTTCATGGCTGTATTTCCCACACTACTGATTCCTCGATGTAAGCTGTCATATTGGTCATCTGGACCTTTTATTTACAGCCTTATTCATGCCGCGACTCCTAAACCAGGTTGGAAGCCCATTTGCAGCACAGTTAAAGGGAGAAGCCACTTAGTAATGTAAGGTTTTTGGGTTGTAGAGGCATGACATCTTAGAGACACTTGGATCCCAAGTATGCCATCAGGTCAACAGACCAGCCAAATTAAAGGATATTTCAGTGTATGGGTTATACAGAGGATGCTAATCTAGGACAGGTCATGCAATGCAACAGAAATACTGCTGCTACTTCTGGCCACCAAACACTTACCAGAGAATAAAAGCAGCCTCTGGCCATTCAGAAGTTTACCACCTCTGACACAGACATCGAATTTAATAATGTCTTAACAGCTACAGCCATCCACTTATTGCTTCTCCTACTATAAAAGTTGGGGTTGACCCTCAGATAGCCTTACTGACATGCAAACCAAGCCTACAGGGATATTTTTCAGGTGGATGTAAGCCTTACATAAGCTCAAGTATAAGAAAATGTTCCAAGAAAGATTCCATTAGAGCCATAATGCAAATAAGATATCTTTCCTAACTTTTTTCTACTAGGTTCCATTATTTCCAGTTAATTAGATATCCTTTCAATCCCTCCAAAAAGTTTAACTCTTCCTCTTCCATGGTGTTCATTACCTTAAAGAGTTCTGCCAGTACTCCCCATCATTGTCATCTTGTAATTGTGGTTTCCCTGAGTTTAACACATTGCACTAGGTTCACACATGAAAGACACAACCCAACCAGCTCTGCTTAGCCCAGGTGTGCTGGCCCCAGCTGCTACCCAGGCTGCTGGGCTTATGCTGACTTAGCCAGCTGAAACTCCAGCAGAGACTGCACCAACTCCTCCCTGAGACACGTCTCACTGGACACCAGGAAGAGATTCACATCCATGTTTGCTTTTTCCTTAGGGAGCTTCCTGGAATGGCAAGTCAGGATCTGACTTTTCTCCAAAGAAAGGTTTACTGATTATGAATGTTCTGTACCATTCCTTATGTTCTTATCTCCTCCAGACTTCCAGAAGATACATACTGGGCATCTGTGCATCCTGTATTACAAGAGGAACTTCTTTTTCAGCAGCAGAACTTTCATGAGGGTCTGTGCAACTTGCAGAGAATATTATCCCATGGGATTGATTGTTTCCACAATTTCACTTGAGCCAATTTCTAAAACATTCTGGATCAACATCTTCAAAAAAGTAGAGCAACAGTGTTAAGAGTAGGTTTTCTTACAAAAACCAGATTTTGCTATGCAGATTGTGAATGAGGCATTTATCACTGAATCAATAAATGCACCACTTACTTCTGTAGTTAGTTTGACCCTCCAATTTTGAGGGTTAAATAAATTAACCTACAATAAGATAACAAGAAAAAAAAAGAGACAGAAGACAAGTGGAAAGTTTAAGTGCCTCCCTTAAAACAAATAAACAAGAAAGAAAATATTTGCAAAGATTTGAGTTGAAAGATCATGAATGTGAATACAATCTCATTAAATATTGCCAAGAGTTGACCCACTAATGATAATAAGATGAGAACACTGTCGTTGGTTTAATAGAGAGCAAGAGGAGGCTTTTTAGATAACGATACAACAGTCTACTGAGTCAGGGCCAGACTCTGCAGGTAATCAAATACCTCCTGCTGTTCTGATGAGCATAAGTAGAACACATCACCTTCTGTGCAATATCATGCTTTACACTTCTCAGAATAGCATCTGCTTCTTTAATATATGTGTGTCACAAGGGTTTGGGTAGGGAATCCCTGGACAATAATATTTTAGAAGAGCTTTCATTGGCTCTATTTATTTTCCAAACATGTGCAGGTGTAAGAGGCAGAAAGGTTTGGCTCTTAATGCTACAACATACCTCATTTGCACACCTGGCTGTTCTTCTCATCAGAATGCTGAGAGCTGGTAACTGGCACTGCTGTATGATTAATTTTAGTGTTCAACATGTACTAGCTCTGTGCATTCACAAAGCTAATCAAAGCTAAATAATATGTGGCACTATCCAACTGGCTAAAGCCAGAGAAAATTACATCAAATTCTTACCCCTTTTGAAGTCAACAGAGCTAATTGTGCCAAACAGCATATGTGTTGAGCTTAGGCTTGGTTATAGACTGAATGCAACTGTAGGATTGACCAATACAGAAAGGGCATTCATCTGGCATGTTGTCTGAACATCCTTCTTTCCAAATCCTCAAGGAGCCATGCTGGATAAGATAATTAAAAATAGTCCTCTCCTCACACAAAATTTTAACATAGCATCTGTTATTTTATCATATTCAACAGCAGCAAGGCCACCAATACACACCAAATCTCTGAAACTCCCACTCCTGTGATAGGCATGTGATACACTGATTCACTCACTCAGGATATCTTGTCATGTGGCTGGACTGTGGTGCTCACTTTCTTTCCAGAGCACTTTTTATTGCTAAAGAAACCTGTGAATACTTGTCTACTTCTAGAAAAGCACTGGGAATACCTTTCTCAGCAATTGTTTCATATGAGAACTGAATTTGTCTCTCTGCTGGTTTTATTATGCATTTCTCAAAAAAAATATCAGTAATCACTCTATTGTCACAACACTTTTGATGAAAAATATTCAAATTGGAATTCACCAGCTATGAATGTTTTCCTCCCAGGTTGTATCCCCATCATGAATTTCTCTAAGAAGCATTCTCCTTTTAAAGCCAGGCATTTCTTCCAGGATTAATAAGGTGCATTCAGTTATTTGTAATTGGGTGCTAGATATCCAGCCAAAAAAGTAGCTACATGTAGCTATCAGGCCAATATGCAAGTATTTCTGCACAAAATATGCTAGAAAGAAATGCAACATCTCTCCTATTTTGTTGATGACACATGCTCCCTGTCTCCAGAGGTGATCAGATCACTCCAGACTAGAGCCCAAGCATATCATACAGATATTAGGGATTATTTGGGCAGCAGAGAACTGAAGTTTGAGATTCAAGCCAATATGGCAGCAAGATCTCATTCTCATCAACTGAGGAGGTGGCTGGAAGTAAAGGGTCTGAAATGCAGAAAGAAATGTTAAGGTATCAGGAAACGTTCCATAAGGTGAATTGCCAACACTTGGAAGAGAATGGCTCTGGTGATTGCAGATCCCTGTGCACTTTTTTAAGCACCAGTAGGACAAGACTTTCTGAAGAATGGCTGAGGCACAGCTGATCCTGGTTTGGGGCCAAGAGGTTCAACAGATGGCCATTGCCAGCTATATTTTACATGTGCATGGGCTTTATTTTAAACCAGAACACCACAAATGGGAATTTAGCCCTCAAAAGAGCATAAGTACTGAGCAATACCTTTGGCTCAGCTTTTCCTCTACCCCTTTTCAATCAGATATTCCTCTAACTTCTTTCAAGCTACGGTTCTTGTATTCCTTGGTCTCCTGGCCCATTTGCATACAGGTTTTCAAAGCTCTTCTATGCTTTAGGCTTACATTATCATTTAGTTTTCCAGTCACTCTGCTTGCCAGCTTCTTTACCCTCCATTACCTTGTCTGATAGAATTTAGATTGCTTTTCCAGTATCTACTTCACCGAACCACTTAAAAGTCATTCTTAACCACTCTTGTATTATTTCTACAGCAACTTTCATTTATTATTCTCAAAATTCCTTACATGTTGTACATACAAGTCTAAGATTACGAGGAGAAAAATATATCTTAGGTAGAAGTTTGTTAGTTGTGGAATATTTTGTAGCTTTTAGCTTTTTTAAGCAGATGTTTCAACTATCAATAATAACTTTTTATCATGTCATGAGTACAAAAGACTTCCTGTGCATAAAACCATGAATACAATACTATGATAGGAAGTGCTTGTTATTAACCTTACTGTGTACTTAGCAATTTATTTAGTATGCTTATTACTGTAGCTGCAGAGAACTGGGGGGTTTTGACATCTTCACTTGAAGATGTGTCTAAGGCACAAGAAAATATCATCTCAATTGTAATTGTTATCACATGATAAACAAAGTAACAGAGAAGGAGCACATACACTATATATATACACTTACATTACATATGTGTGTGTGTGTATATTTATACATGGCAGGTACTGGCATGTATAATCTGGGGAGGACTTTTGCATACACAATCTAGGGAGCAGCAGTTACACCGAAGAAGCAGCCAGAGGCAGCTGTGGAACTCACAAGTGAAAGGGCTAAAGAAAGTACAGGTCAAAGAAGTATCTCCTACAGAACCTGTCATATCCTGTGAAGAGAATTTCACCATTTGGGTGCTCTGAAAATCCTTAAAACTAGGAAAGGGTGCACTGGATGAGATTAAAGGGGTAAGTTCTCATCTTCCTGGATGAACTGCACAGCTGATTGTAAGGTAAACACCCTGTAACGACCTTGTAAATGTCATTACAAGATATTAAAACATGATTTTTCCCTAGTATGGTCACATTTTTAAAAAAAAAGAAATTGAGAATAGATGCAAACACAGCTATCACTGTTGTGTTTATAATTTACCCAGAGAAGTTGTGGATTCCCCATCCTTGGAAGTGTTCAAGGCCAGGTTGGATGGGGCTCTGATCAACCTGTTCTAGTGAAAGGTGTCCCTGCTCATGGCAGAGGGTGGTGGATAAAGTCCTTTCCAACCCAAACCATTCTGTGATTCTATGAAATTCTGTGTGTAGTGCTGATCTTGTCATTTCACAAAGGATGTAACACAACCTGTTAAGAGAAGGGAATGTGCAAGGATGATTGAAAGTATGAGCAGCACTAGTATGTGTGTGAAGAGGCTAGTCACACTCTTGAGCTTGGCTGAAGGATGACTAAAGAGGAGTACACTATAGTTCTATGAAATAATTTGTAGGGAGAAACTAGCTCATGAATTTGGCATGCAGAAAGGCTAAAACATTTTAAAAGAAACACTGCTTAGTATAATTAAACTCCACATGAGATGTTGTAGAAGCAGAAGTATAAAGGGAGAGTAGAGACAGGTAATGGCACATTAAGGCATTTGAGCATCATGATACAGATGGAACATCCAGCCAGGTCTGAAAGTCCACCAGTTGCAATTTGCAGAAAGGCTGGATGGCACCAGGGAAAAATTATTCAGTATTTGCCCTGTTTCCTTTATTTTTCTCCTACCATATGTTACTAGATATTGAGAGAAAGTGTTCTATTTATATCTCTCTGCTTTGTTTGTGTCATCACTTTAACTTTTTATATGCAAAGTAGCTGAACTATAAAAGGAGGACACAGCAGCAAGTACACTTTTCTATCCCTTCAATAAAAACTAAACAGCATCAATAATAACTAAATAACAACAAAAGCATGTGAAATTCAATGTCTGACATGATGGCATTATCAAACTAGCCAGACAACTACCAGAATCTTGTCCAAATGGTATTAATTTCATGACCTTTAATTGACTTTTGCAAGATATTAAGCAAGTCAGCCATGTGAACATCTGGGGCCCAAGAAACTCGGTGCAAAAGCACCAAGCTGGAAGTCTCCCTCTTAAGGAATGTGTTATTTCAGTGAAGGAAGTGGTGGAAGATTGCTGAATTGTAAAAAATCATCATCTACTCACAGAGGAATTTAGGAAAATGACATTATTTAATGTCTCAGAAATTGTGAGGGTAGACTGGAGTATGTGCTCTGGACAAATAGGATTAAAGATATAATTGCAAAAACAGAACTGTAGAAAGAAATCTGTATCTGCTGGATAGATTATTATTAGTTACTAGACATTTTCAGCAGCAATTTTGGTTAGAATTTATTGAACTCTTCCTAATGCACAGTGATGGTAAAGTTCTAGTAATATTCACCAGGAAAAAGGAGCTGCAAACTATTAGGCTTCTAAACATTCAGTTTTAGACTCAGGCAGGATGGCAACTTCAGTTTTGGAGTTTTTGCTCACACCAATCTCCTCTATATTACCTATTCTCCTAAAACATTACATGGCACCTACCTGCTCCTTTGCATTATAATAAGGTGCAAAACCTATTCCAGTTTGATTGGGCAAAGTCTTGTCACCAACAGATAATACCATAAATTATGGTCTCTATCATATAATTAATATCAATCTGAATAGAAGCAAGGTGTAGCTGCTGCTTATTAAAATTCTAGCTCTAAGCCATGAAAAACATATATAATTAATTTCATAAAAAGAGAGCAGATTCTACTAAAATCAAGTGCCCTCTCATCACAGTCATAGTGAATGTTCTGTTACTTATGGTTGCATATAACTTCATTTAATTAATTCTCTTTAATAAAACTTTTATTATCCTAACTTACAATCTCGACATAGAAGAAGTGTTGGAAGCTTTGATTTTACTCTATTTAATGAGTATTCCTTCTCAAAAATATCTGCTTTGTTGTTTGTACTACACCATCTGAGTATGAAGTTCAGAATTTTTCATTCACACTTGGACTCTCAACTTACAGTTTATTTATGAAGTGCAATCTATTTCAATAATGAACCCAAAACACACTGTTCCAATAAAGCTAAGAAACTGAATTACACAATTAAAGTCCTAATGGTTTGGGGTTTTGTCAGGT
The DNA here is from genome assembly GCF_017590055.1 of Onychostruthus taczanowskii. Classification (NCBI taxonomy): domain Eukaryota; kingdom Metazoa; phylum Chordata; class Aves; order Passeriformes; family Passeridae; genus Onychostruthus; species Onychostruthus taczanowskii. Next base: position 18,958,422 of record NW_024499239.1, on the reverse strand, counting down.
TGTTCAGCAGAAATGGGAAGAGGACACCAAAGCCCAGAAAGGATAGCTTTCAAATTTCAGTCGGACAATTGACAAAATTGTAAAGATTAGGAACACAGGATCGATATGGTTCCATCTCCTGCAAAAAGTCTGTATTAAATATTTACATTCTGAAAGCATCATGATGTATCTGATTTCTGTGAGTCTGAAAAATGGATCTAACATAAGGATCTGAGTGTTGTATCTGAAAGTATGCTCTTAAAATATGTGGGAGGTGATAAGCACAGGATTCTTCGGGAGGCTGAGATATCTGCCTTCAGCTTCTTGCAGTAGAAATTCTCCTTTACAAATAAATAAATTAGAATTTTTTTCAATAGTTTTTAAAGACATTGAGAACATTTACAATTTCAACAATTATTTCTTGTGTATTCAAAAGGTTGTCTAGTTTAAGCAATTGCAGAAAAAGAGTCAGAAAATCCAGTTTTTCTCACACAAAGCCTTCCAGTTATAAACTGCAACCAAAATGAACCATGTTTTAGTGAGCTCCCCTCTTTTAAAGTATGTACTGCAACAATTACTAGCATTAAGAAAACTCAAGATGGGTTGACACTGATGCCTGAACATATTGGAATCAAAGCTATTCCAACACAAACAGGTTACACCTCCCTCACCAGCCAACCTGTCCTCAGAAAACATGAAGGAATATTATACTTCTACTCCCTTTCAAATTCTGGTGATTTAAGCACAACTATTGGTGAAAACAGACCTGGCTGTGTCTTTCCCCAGCAAAGAGGCTGTTATTATTTATTGTCACTAAATGACTCAAAAAAAAAAACTTATTGATGCTGCTCAAAGGACAAAGGAAGCTAAAATCACAACTGGAACCTCCATCTGCAAGAACACACCATTGTCTAGAAAAATAGAGTAGATATAGCTGCAAGAAATAAAAAAGAAAGGAGCAGGGGTGGAAGGATTATTTCTAGTATGTCAGAATCTGACCCTAAAGGAAGGTGCTTCTTGCTGTTGTAAGAGTGGTTGTGGAGGAAAGTCAGGGCATGGTGCTTCACTCCATTCTCTGTCCCTACACTTCATAAAGGTACTGTGGGTGCCAGGAAAGCAGTGGACCAGGAGAAGTGCATAATACTGGTCAGATGTACCCATCCCTGCTTTCACATTATGGCTGCATCTGATATTGGCATTCTTCTTAGGTCAATTTGTAGCATTCTCTTGAATTCTGACTTTCAAATCTCTGAATAAAAGCTAATTATTTTCAGTGGTTTTAAAATCAGCGGGACAATTCTTGTTGCAATGGCACCTACTGAAATCAAAAGCAGCTTTGTTGGAGGTACACTGTGGAAATACAGCTCCATAAGATCTTGAGATATCCACACTCCATGATAAGGAAATGACAAAAGTAATACATAACTCATGCTATGGCAAAAACATGAGTTTATTTAAACATGAGTTGTTTATTCCACAAAAACAAACCAACCAACTAACCTACCAAACAAACAAAAAACCCAAAACCACAAAAACAAACAAACCAAACAATGAAAAAACCAAACAAACCACCAAAAACCAACCAAACAAAAAAAAAAAAACAAAAAAACAAAAAAACAAAAAAAACAACCACCCGAAAATGCATTTAAAATAAAAAAAAGTTCTACTATAAACTGCAGGTGAACACAGGCTATACTGCAAGTGAACACTTCTTAAAATCCCCATTCCTTGATATAAGGAATAGTAGATTCTGTAATTTATAATCACAAAAGATGATGTAATAAACAAAATAGATATAAAAATACATTTCCCCCAATATTTTTATTTTCTTCTTCTAAAAATGCTGGTGAATTCTGAGTTCCATGCAGAATGGTATCAGCAGAAATGAGTAATAGCATGAAAACTGCTCAAGTGCTGCAACATGTCCTTACGCAGAAGACCACTGAGTGATGTGAGGGCTATGAACAATCTGACAGTTTGCAGACATATTGAGCAGCAGCAAGACTGCATTAGAATTTTAAAATATCTCACTAGAAACTGTAGCTACAGCATTTGCTGTGCTGTGAGCTAATCTGAAGACAAACTAGCAAAAAACAAGACAAACAAAACTGTACTAGCTGGCTGATAATGCATCAACTAGAGAAACAATGTAAGGAGGAGAAAAGCAGAAAGAGAGCTGGATTTTGCTTATTCAGTATAGTAAATCAGTCTTTCAGTATCATGAAAAATTACCAGTTTGGGCACCTGTGCTTTGCATGATTAATATGCAAATAATTAATTATGGCAAGAGTACAGAAGGTGTAAAGGGTAAAGGTGTAAAGTTAAGAACACTGAAAGAACAAATCCCAGTTTGTGTTGTATGAGGACTATCAATTTAGCCAGGTCCCTCTGTGGATTCAAACCTAAAGACCAGAACAAGGGAATGACACTCCTAACCTCAGCAGGTCTCTTTCAGTATTAGTGCTTTAGCAGTTTAGAAATTATTTACCTGATACAGAGATTTTTATCATTATCCACCTCTGCCATGATGGCTAGATGAAGTGAGCTAACATGTAATTAAGCTAAATGGTTGGGTTTTTTACTTACTCTAGCAAAAACGTGTGCCTGGATACATGCACATATATCTCTACATATGGAATGGTCTTTTCTTTTGGCTGTTTTTATGTTTCTCCACTTCAGCCTTACACTGTAGAAGCCAGACACTTTGCTATCACCCTTGTGCAGCATTAAACAGAGAAAAGCCCTGGTCCTCTGCAGCTCCTCCAAGTAAGACAGACACAGTGGTGATCAGGGCCAGAGTCCTGAACAACTCAGTACAAGACAGAGCCATGCTGTTCCACTGTATCTCGGGTGAGCCTTGCATGGACCAACTGCCACAAGGAGGGAACACTGAGGATGAATGCTGAATTTGTATGTAGCAGTTGAGGATCTGTGGTAAGACCTATCATGACAGGTTAACTCATGCATTAGGTGAAGATTCTTTTATAACCACAGAGAGTATATCATAAACCCCCAGATTTTTTAATTGCTGTGCACTTGAAAATTGTGGAAACAATACATTCTTTCTTTTACATCACATCATCCATCTGTTTAGCTAAAATGTGTGCAATTACTAAGATGACAGATGTATACTACTAGACAAAAATATTTTTATTTTATTCCTGTATCTAATATATATGTGCATATACTAGATATATCAATTTACTGCATATCTACTTTCTGTATCAATCTAAAATGATATGTAACTATTCATATATTGTTAATTTGTGTACCCAGTGTATTGCATCCTTTCACTCTTTGAACACACTGTGTACATTCTTGCCATGAAATGTGATTTTCATATCTATATGCACATCAGGACTCAACCAGATAATAGACTATATACTGTATTGCTCCTGCACAGACATATATTTCTTGTCCATTGTAAGTTTTGAGGAAAAGGGATGTAAATTTCTTCTGATTTTTCTCATCCTGCACTCTTGAACATATCTCAGCATGTTGCTTATTCATGATAATTGCAGCTAATGAAGCTACAGTTCTCAAGTACGGTTGCTTCCCAATCAGGATGTATTATCCCTGCTGGATCCTTTGGCCATGGCTGCAGTCACCAGCCCATCTTTAGCTGAGTTTGCTCAGGCTGTTAAGGGAATGACATATTTGTCTGACTCATCGACCTGTTGGAGCCTGTCCAGAGAAGGGCAATAAAGATGTTCAGAGGGCTGGAGCACCTCTGCTGTGAACACAGGCTGAGAAAGTTGGGGTTGTTCAGCCTGGAGAAGATAAGGTTTCAAGGAGACCTTACAGCACCTCCCAGTACCCAAGGGGGGCCTTTAACAGAACTGGAGAAGCACTTTTGACAAGGGCATGAAGTGATAGCACAAGGGGAAATGGCCTTAAGCAGAAAGAGACAAAGTTTAGATAAGGTATTAGGAAAGAAGTCTTTACTGTGATGGTGGTGAGACACTGGCACAAGCTGCCCAGAGAACGCCCCAGCCCTGAAAGTGTTCAAGGATGGATGGGGCTCTGAGCAACTCGGTCTAGAGGAAGGAGTCCCTGCCCATGGCAGGGTTGGCGGGGGGGAGGGGTCAGAACAAGATGATCTTTACCATTCTTTCCAACACAAACCATTCCAGGATTCTAGGATTTCTATGAAAACACAATCAGGACATCTCTTTGGGAAGGACAGAAATATCTTTAAGTCCCTGGCTGACAAAAAAATACTTCTCTGCCCTTCCCCAGGGCCTTCTAAGAATCAGTAATGCAGAGCGAGCATCAGTGTCAGCTTTGTCACTCCCAGCCCACCATTCAGACACCTGCACAGACTCTGGTTCATGCCAGCCTTGGCCTCTTGGTGAACATTTCCTAAAAACGTATCAATTATGAAAAATTTGCCAAGAAGATGCCATCACAACTTAGTTCCCATTGGTGAAAATTTTTTTCATTACCATATCAAAATGCCTTAGAACTGAAAAGCATTGCATGCTCTCACCAGTCCACTCAGCAATCCAACACATGAGGGTTTTAATCCAGACACAGTTCACTATACATTAATCCTGTCTGAATTAATTAGGCACAGATAAATTCTAAATTAATTAGAAGCTTTCAGGAAATAGACAGGAGCACTACAGTAAACAGATTGAATACAAAAGCTTCTGATCAACATGCAACTGCAAATAAAAAGGCAAACAATGTGTAGGACTATGGGAGAAGGAGGGGAAAACATGATTTCTTAAAATTCTCAGATTTATATTGCATAATGGATTGATAGAAAAAATACATTTTAGCATGCCATCTTATTCTAGTCATTAGTATGTCTTTAGCTGAAATAGTGCATTTAGTCCTGAGAATCTTACTTTCCTCTATTATCTTTGAAAATAAAGTGCTTCAGCAAGATGTCAACAAGAAGAGACATATGATGGACATATATAATCAATGGTATAGCCACAGTCAGCCAAGGTTTGGTATACCTTCACTCAGGGAAGCAGTGAAGGTAAAAGGCAGAAGTATTTTAAATACAAAAATTGTCAGTTAACCTCTGAAATTCATCACCATCAGGCATTAAAAGCAAATCTTAAATGTTTATATAAACAGGATGAACACACAATTTTTATAGGAGTGAAAAAAACCCAAACATTTAACTTCATGTTTGGGTGGATTTCTCACTGACAGCCTTTACAAAAATGCTTCTCCCAGAGGAAGGTCATTGTGTGATTTTAGAAAAGGGTTTCTCAAATCTCACTGTGGAACAGGCCATTGTCAGACCTGGGATACCAGACTAGAGACACAATATTTTGACATACATGGCAATTCTTGCGTTCATATACTTTGTTGTTCACTAAATTGATAGTTCATTTAGACTAGGGCATTGGTTATCTTCAGCAGCTTGGCAGAAGATAAAACAAATATCAGCAATTTTATCCTTTTTTACCCATTGTCAGTCAGTAAGAGGCCCAGAGCTGCAGCAGCCTGTTAATGGGATTCTGTGTTCAAACTGCCTGCAAGACCAGGACAGGTTTCACTGATGAGGCAGGACCCTTCTGGTCGTAAATTACTAAATACATACTGTACCTGAAAAGCAAAGTGTTTCAGAATTTTTACATTAGGACCACAGGCTCCATTCAAGAAAGGCAACATCAGTTATGCTTGAATATCCATCAGTTTGATTCTGCATGCAAGGCACATACATAGAAAGAGCTCTACACCTCCATGCCTGAGCCCACAAAGAGTGATGCAGTGATGCTTGAAAACGCCTGAGCCACTGGCAAGACATCTGTGCTTATTAAAAGCAAGAAAATAATAAATTCATATTAATTTTTTGTTTGATCTGAATTTGAATTTCATATTAGTTATGTTTGTTCAGATTTAGAAGCATCTGTCATCCAAAACCACCAATCAATATTTTATTCATCACAAACTATTTAAATCTATTGTGAAACAACCTGAAGTAACAGCACAGAATTTAAAACTGTTACAATTAAAAACAGCTCAGCATCTTCAGTCCAAATTAATGATCTTCTGAGGGCTTTTGTTGTTGTTTCTTCATTGTTGTTCATACCCAAAGGTGAGTTGCTTTTGTTGGCTCAATTTCATTATGAAGGTCAGTTTATTTTATGTACTTACAGTTAAAAATACAGAGGTGTTACCAGGAGTAAGAAGAAATACCAAAAAAAATAAAGCAAGAGGCCATCCATAGTCACAGACTGGTTAACATGTAACTGAACACAATGCTGCAGTGGATGGGATTTCCTGCAGAGAAACTTAGCATTTCAATAGAGGGAAGAACATTTCAATTCAGCTTTAACTGCTGAGTAAGCCTTGTGCCACTAAGGAATTACTGAAAACATAATCGTCAGGCTCCTGCCACTGAATCTTTCTCTTATTTCCCATCTTGTCACAGAAATTTCTATCTTTGAACAGTGAGACTGTCTGAAAAGTAAAGGAAGCTATGCTGTTGCCTTTGAACTACTGACAATTTGCAGCTATGCTGATTGCCACAGATTTTAATGATAATTTTAATTACCATGTAGAAAACCTTAAATAATCATACTTTTGTTTTGCAATTGTATTCTTTACTTAGTTAATTTTCATTGTGGGCATGCATTGTTATTTTCTCTTTACTGACAAAAATAAATTAAGAACTTATTTGAGTAATAGACAATTGTTTGGACTCTTCAGGGTCTTAGAGTCAGACTCCTGTGAATAGCATCTGTCTTGCTTGTTAAACGTCTGCCTCTTTGTAACTTCTGTCAAAATTAATTAGGATTATAAATTCTGATTCATCCCAAATGCATACCACAGCATTTGAAGCTATTTTATGAAAAGTAAAAATCTTCAGTCTGCTGTATACCTGAAGAAAAATGTCAATTAATATTTTCTCTACAAAACTTTCTAATTGATAAGGAAGGCTTTCCGAATCTAAAATTAGCAAACTAATCTGATTTTCTCTTATTCCTGTTGTCACCAAGTGTTTAAATTAGTAGATCTGATCATCCTATCAACAGTTTGAGAGAAAACCAACTTTATCTGTTCTTTCAGCACAGGTCAAATTCGCAGCTTGGTATTAAATAATTATTGAACTGAACTATCTGAAAAGCACAAAATAAGGCAGATTTTTTGTATTAAAAAAAAAAAAAACCACCAAATCTGTATTCTAGCCTCAGTAACCAATGGTTTAAAACACTTACTCAGTGACTGCAGTGGTTTGACAACTGAAAATATTGGCAATATAATAAACCTCTATGGAATAAAAATAACTGAAAAGTAAATAGAAGTATTTTTTACTAATAATATAACTTATTATATACTCATGTTTTAAACATAGGGTTTTTTAAGATGTATTTTCTAAAGAAAATTATTTTGGCTTAATTTTTTAAAATAATTTAAAATTACCTGGTTTTCATTCTACTTTATCATTACAAGCCAGTTTGATAAATAACTTATTAGAATTAATTTTTTCATTATTACACAGGTCAAGAAAGAGGAAGAAACACATTTTCATGCAGTATAAGGTAATAAACATGACCATATTTCTGGGGCCTCAGCATGTACCTTGTTGGACCTTCTGGGAGTCTGAAGCAGCAAGACATGAGTGGACCAAAATAATGAGCTGGGAAAAAAGAGAGCTATGGTGTAAGAGACCAAGGTTCAGCAAAGACAGGGTGCAACACAAGAAAATGCTTAAAAAGGAAAAATAAAAAACAATATTGAAGAAGGAGTAGTCACAGAAAAGAAAAAAAAATAGAGTTGGTCAACAGCAGTCAAACGTCAAGGCATACTTTCCATGTGGGACTTTACCACAGAATTGTCTGAGTTGGAAGGGACCCACAAAGACCACCGAGTCCATCTCTTAAGTGAATGACCCACACAGGGACTGATCCCACAGCCCTGGCATTCCTAGCACCATGCTCTGACCAACTGAGCATACAGGAGGTGCCTGCTGGCTGCTGCACAAAGGGCCAAATGTCCAGGAGGTTTTTCACAGGGTGCATTCCATTCATAATTAGAGACCTTCAAGGTGCTGAGGACAATTCATGGTTTCAGACATCATTATTAGGGATTGGGGCATAATTGGTATATACCCACAGCAAATCTTCTGGTTTAGTTTCCTTTGAAAGCAATTTAGGTCATTCAAACTGCAACTGCTCTATGATGGAAAGAAATGCACAGGAAGTGTTGACAACTGGGAGATCTGCTTCAGAAATACTCTTCTGCTTCAATCTGGGCTGACAGAGAATCCACCAATGACACATTGGAGCCTGGATCTTCCTTCCACCCAGACCATCAGGCTGGTCCTGGCACATGGATGTCAAGGCAGAGGAAGAAGGGAAGGAACACTGCTTCATGTACAACACCACGCAGAGGCTTAGCTCCTAATTTCAGCTGCTGTGAGATGGAAGCCCTACACATCGAGGCTGCATGTTCCTGTTTTGGAGCAGGTAATATCCATTCTGACATTTCCTGAACTGATCTCTTGGAAACCATTTATATTTGTGTGTGTAATTAAATACATTTGCACAGGAGCAAGGGGATACTAGTGTAAAAAAAAAAAAAATCCTCTTTTCTTACATATAGGTAGATGAGGGAATACACAGAAGCAATAAGACAATATTGATCTGCACAACAAGCAGCATGCTGCAGGGTGGAAACAACACAAAATATGGGCTGCACTTACAATAAGGTTCCACTTACAAATATTTTTTAAAGGTTAAATGAGCATAATGTTATAAAGATGGTGTAGATTTCTATATATAAGATTTACATACTAAGGTTGACAATATCATTAGAAGATTTAATCTCTAGTTAAAGCAATGATCATAAACAACCTACTGGATTGTAATGGCTGATTTTCCTTTTACTTTACTATCTATGAAGTCTTTTATTGACCCTCTGTATGATCCTGACTGTAACTTATGACCACAACATGGATTTCTGTGGTTTTTGCATCCTATCCACTTGACAATTTCCCTCGGCTAAAAAAAACATTTTAGACAGTGCTTATAAGCAGGTGTTATCAATACACTATGTTATGCTGTTGGAAGAAAACCAAAGTTTATTGCAGTTCTCCTCTATATTAAGCACTATATATTCTCCTCTATATTTGTCACTTGGGAGGACAACACTGCTTACAGAAAAAATGTTTCAAAGCAGTTTAAAATTAGCTCCTTCTTTCTGCTATTAGAGTTTACTGGCACTCTTTCCTTTCTCTTTTCCTTTCTCTATGTTCCCTTTGGGACAGATGGAGTGAGTAACAGTGAATAAAATGATACAATTGAATTAAATGCAGCAAGCTTCAGCAAGCACAGTTCCTGATCCTGCAAGATGCCAAGTACTCTCAAGTCAAGATAAGGTACTTAGAGCTCTACTCTGAATGAAACAAGCATAAAAGACTAAGTACAAAACTCATTAATATGGAACAGGCACCAAAGAAGGGCATCTCTTCCCTTACCTACAGGACTACTTCTGAATCACTTAAATGGTCAATTACCCAGGTCATCACTGCAATATCAGTTTTCATTTTTGACTCCCATAGTCCTATGAAAATCAATGACTATACCATTGGTGCATATTGCTTTGCATGCACCTTGATGATGATCCCTTTTCCCAAACTGCTGAAGCCAAAAATTGATATTACAGTATGTTCTTTATAGGATGCCTAATAATAAAATACATTTTTAACGAGCACGGTCATACCCCATTGTTTTATTTATTTTTTCATAAAGCCAAGTAATGATAAGGGAGTGACCGAGGATAACTCCAAGGGCCACATTCAAAGCAATGCCTGGTTTTTATGGCATTTACAAAGAATGGCTTTTCACTTTTACACCACCATTCCTATGTGGATTTCAAAGCCCTTGACAGACATCAATAATACCTCCCAGTTAATCAAACAATTAAAGGGAGACAGAGGAATCACAAACAATGGAGTGGAACACAGCAGCTAGTTAGCAGCACAGAGCTACGCCTTTCGATGTCAAAGCTTAGAACAGTACTCATGTCTAAATGTTTCATTTGGAATTAATTTAAAATCCTCCAAACCCATAAAAATTCTTGATTTTTGTGACACACTTCACTGAAATTAATTAGATCACTTGCAAAAAACAGGAGTACGGTCTTATACTTGTAGAGTGTGAGTATGTCAAGGACACTAAGGCTAGTATCTGTTCTCAAATCAAATTTTTATCAATGCAAATTTCAATCAGCTGGAAGGACAGGCTTCAAGGTACCAGAATCATAAGCCTAAGGAAAAACTTTTACTCGGTCTTCTCTATGCTACAAGTCAATCCATTAGCCCTACATAACTTAAAAACTACTAAATCCTTAAAAATACAGAAACTTTAAAGACTTATTTAAAAATCATCAGACCAAAGAAAATGTATTCAGGAATCAGAATTCTTCATACTGCAGTCAAACAGAGCCATTACTCCAGCACACAGTTTGAGATCAGTACAGTCCAATTGGTTTTTCTGACTCTTTTATCACTTTATCTCACTCTCTTAATCACACAAAAAATATAGAATAGAAGTCAAACTGAATTTCACAGAATTATGTGCATAGATACTTCCTTTTCAGCAAACAAAACAATCAAGGCTATGATCACAAATGTGTTTTGACAAAAAATTAAAGATGATAGATTATGCTTTAGAATAGCCACTCTTTACTTAGCTATTTGTCAGGTGTCACCAAGCACAACAGTTTTCATAATCTACCACAAAATGAACCATCCAAAAAAAGCCTTAATCTAATAGGACTGTTATCTTTGATATAGACATCAGTTTACTGCTGGCCATCTGTTAATCTATTTTGTGTGCAGGATTACACCGTAAATCAGTTTTTCCCAGGATTATCACAGATCAAGAATGTTCTGTCAGAAAATTTGCTATTGGAAGAGACCTTTCCTCACCTATATATTTAGTCAAGATACTCAAATTCCAGCCTATTAGTTTCAGAAGGATGCAAGCTCCTCTTCTGAAGCTCCACTCTGATACTGACCATCACACAACCAGTGTAACTATGGACAGCAATGTGGCTGCACATAAAGGCACAAGCTGCTTTATGCAGTGTCTCTTCACAGACTTCAGGCGTGATTGCTGGCTCTCCTCCCATGCACACACTTTAACCCAGTCTCCAAACAACAGAGCTGAGAACAGCAATGCTTGCACCAGAAATGTGCTACCTGGGTGAGCTCAAAATTTTGGGTTGAGACTTACAAAATCATATAATTAATTTTCACACAACAGTCCATTAAAAGTTCACCATAAATACCGAGTGTCTGTTGCACTTGACAGTGCCCACTTAGGCAGATAGGTGCATTGAGACACCAAAATCCAATGATTTGCTGGAGGCCACAAAGATAACAATGCTGAAAAAACCCATATCTTCTATCATCAAGTCCCATGATTTTCTGCAAGACCAACATTACCATGTTAGTTGCATATAATAACAAATCACTTATAGATCACATCCTGGAACTTCACAAGGAATAATGAAACAAGCAGGGGCAGTAACAAAATAAAATTTAAAGCTTTCTGAGTTTCAATATACCTGTTGTATGCTCATAGGAGTCCTATCAGAGCAAAACTGAGCAAAGGATAAGTTAATATAAACCTGAAAATAGTATTTTTCTAGAAATATCATCTCCAAAGTAATTTAAATCATAGCTTGTACTCCCAGTAGGCAAGAATCCTTGTTGTTGTTGTTGTTGTTGTTGTTGTTGTTGTTGTTGTTGTTTTAATGAGAAGGGTGAATTCTGAAAAACAATTGCTGGGAACCAATATTTTTAAAAGTTTCAGCCCATCCTGAGTGGTCTCAGATGTAGGCTTTCAGATTGGGAAAGGTAAAGAAATCAGCACACAGTTCACACTTCCCTAACCCAATGGTCAGAAATTGCTGTGGCAGGTATTGTGTGTAGGACCCAAGAGAGGCTCTTCAGGCAATTAACATTGCTTAAGCACCACATCATGTCCTGATGGTACCCACAGCTGAGACCAGCAGAGAGAAAAAACAGTGCTCTTCCACGAGTGAGTTCACCTGCCCCTGCCCATGGAGTGGGTATTATGATTGCCCTGCTATAACCTCATGGCTGGCAACACAACACAACTATTCACTGGCTTCTGAACTCTTCGTTTCACCAGCTGCTCCTGATGCCTTTGTAAGAAGCTGCAGGGAAACATGATCAGCCATTTCCTTGTTTTGGAAAATGAATAAAAGAAGCTGCACTACTTTGCCAGAAACAATTCTAGTGGCAGAAAAGTTGGCTACAAAAGTACCTCAACAGACTATAGCAGCAGTCCACATCAGTTATTTTTCTTAATTATGGCCCATAAATCCTGTAAGCACTTTACATCAACATTAATTGGAAGTCAAGGGTTCACAGTACCCTCCAGGAATTAACACTACAGAAGGCATGGAAAGTCTTCCACTAAGTAACATAAGGATTTCAGTCTCAAATAAAGCCCTGTGGTTTTATTTTTATTTTGGGAGGAGGGAAGGGAAGGGTGCCAAGATACAAGCAGAGTCTTACGAGCAAATATAGATTCTTCTCCTCTGTCTTGCCCCATTAACTGTAACAAGGCTCTCCAGCCTCTCTACTCCACATTACTCTAATTCAATCCCAGTTTCCAGCCACCATTGCTAGCACTTCCATTTATAATACAAGTTAATTTAAGTCTCTCTCTGGGAGCAGTACAACACTGAGGACTTTCATTTTCTCTCAGTGTTAAACAACCAATGTAGTCAGACAGAAATTTCAGCTATAACATTTTGCATTTTTACAGTATTGTTCACTTTCAGATGCTGTTTTACTTAGAGGCTTACCCAATATGAGGCTCTGGCGTGCTGTATGCTAAACAGCTAGTTAAAATTCACTTCCTGAGCCAAAAGTTTTGCAGTCTAAATACAGAAAGAATGGCAGAGGAAAACAAACCAGTGACTTTTATACGTTATCAAGGCAGCAGTATGGTCAAGTCCAAAGCCACCTAAGATCTAAAACATCTTCTGTGAAAGTGCACAGAATAATTTACAAACCTCATACTTCTTTCCCATCTCCATTTTACACCTCCACTACATTTCAGAAGGATGTCATGTCCAGAGGTAAAGACTTGCTATAGAATGGGATAATTATGGAATAGTCAGTTTGAAATAGACCTGTTAAGATCAACCTCTTCCTCAAAACATGGTGAATTCCAAAGTAAAACTGGGTTGACCAAGGACTTACAAAATTACAGTATCTACAAGGATAGAGACTCCACATCCTCTCCCGATAATCTATTGCAGTACTTAAATACCCTCCCCTCCCTGCAAAATAAAACTATGTCATATCTAAGAAATTTGACTAATGCCTTTGAATTCCTATGCAGAAACCTGCATGCATTACATCTGGCCCTTCTGTGCATTCCTAATTCCATTCTCTCTCTCTATCTCTCCTAGAGGTAGTGGAAGACTACAGTTAGATCCTCCCTTAGCCTTAATTTGTCCAGCACAAACAACCACAGTGCTCTCAACTTTTCCTTGCGCTACCCCAATTTTCCTATGCTGCAGTTCTCTAACCATCTTACTCCCTGCTGGACTGCTCCAGTTTATTCCTCTTTCTCTTGCACAGCAGGTCTAAATTGAACACAGCTCTCTACATGGGTTATTATAAGTAATGAGCAGAGGGGAATAACCACTTGACCTGCTGGCTACAGACTTGACAAAGCTACCCAGTATGCAACTGGCTTTCATTGCTCTGAGAATGCTCCTGCTGACTCATGATCACCTCGCTGCCCACCAGGACCCCCAGGTCTCACTTTCTAGACAGTTGGCCCCCAGCCTGCACGAATCTGTCTTGGCAGAACACTGCCGTTGTATTGTGAACACTATGAGGACTCTACCAGCCCACTCCTACCATTTGTTGAGGTCACTCTGTATGGAAGCTCTGCCCCAATGTAGCACATCAACTGCTCTCCTTCCACACACACAATTATTCATGAACTTGCTGAGGGTGCACATTGCCCCTTTAGGCTGATGTATTGGAACAGGCTGCCCTAAGGAAGGGTTTAAGTCACCGTACTGAGAACTATTTAAAGACAAGAAGAAGTGGTGCTTAGAAACATGGTTTCGTGGTGGACTTGGCAGGGCTGGTTTAACTGTGGGATACAATGATCTTACAAGTCTTTCCCAAACGAAATTATTCTATAATTCTATAAACCTGTGAAGATGTTGAACAGTATCAGCCCCAATACTGATTGTTGAGGAAGATTACCTCAGTTTTAGTCCAAACTATACAGAAGTCTCTGAGCAAACAGTCCAATTTTTCAAAACTATCCAATTCAGGTCTCACCAACTTAGCCACAAAGATGGTGCAGGAGGTCACATCAGAAGCCTTGTCAAGGTAAACAACAAGCTATTCCTTTACAACAGAGCATTACATTCATTTCATTTCAGAAAGCAATGAATTGGTCAGACATCATTTATCCTGGTAAATCAGGGCTGTTGTCAGTTATCTTCTTGCTCTTCAAATAGCTGGGAAGTAGCTTTCAATATGACTTCCTCCATAACCTCTTCAAAAACTGAGAGATGCTACCAAGCCTGCAGTTCACATAGTGCCCCTGCTTGCATTTTTGTAGAACCTCATTAATTTAATAAACCTGTGGAGCAATTGATTGGATGCAAAATAGATGCAATTAGAATGGAAAACAGCCAAGTGGAACATGAAACTACAAAATTCTTATGAAGTTTCCTGTGTCTGATGCAGCAGAAGAGGAAGGAAGAATTCTGAATATCCTGAGCAGACACCTGCTGTGCAGATTTTCCACATGGAATGCTATTTGAAGCCAAAGCACACAATTATTTAAACAGAGCTATTAACTGCCAGATCTTTTCCATGGTCTCATATAGGAAGACACTATAATCAAGCATTTATCTGGCTAGAAAAGAAACAAGGCAAGATATTTCTCTTTATTCAACTTCTCTTGTAGACTTAAAGATGCTTCTTTAAAATCTCTCTCATGTTCATAAATTAAGTCAGGAAATATATTTCAAATTGCAGAACGGAAACTGGATTCTCATCTCAGAGGATGATTTTTTTCTTTCAGAAGTCTAGCTCCTATTAAACAACAGAATACCTCCTACTGCTTTCAGTATGTGTTAGACTAAGTCATTGATTGCACTGAGTACACAACTAACATGAAGGAAGCGTGGAGACCAGCATATATTCAATCTGAAGTTGTTCTCAGAGAGCCAGAAAAAACAACTTTCCTCTAAAAAACAACCTGGAATTCAAAGTTAACAACTATTTGACAATCAAAACCATCTGTACTACGTGGAGGACACTTAAGCACAGTTTCGAGACAGAAATAACTGGAAAACACTACAGTTTTCACCTCAATAAATTAAAGATGTTTATCTTAGCATAAACACAAGTTCAGTGAAATATTTTCTGTCAAATTTGAAGTATATGCAGAAACCCTCTTTCAGACCCAAACTACACTTAAGAACTGTGAATTTGTCTGCCTCTCTACATAACATTTCTGTCTGAGAATTCACACAGCATTTGACACCTTTGGTTTCTTTGCTATGGATCTTTACTAGGCATTTTAGTTTATGAACCACTTCTTCTCTTAGACACTCTGCAGGGGTATCAAAACTAAAGAATCAAAAAATCAGAAATGGATGGCCAGGGTGTGACTGTTCCTTTCACAGGCTAATTCACGTTAGTCTAATGTAAATAATTAAAAAAAACCCAAAAAAACAACAAAAACAAAACCAAACAGTAACATGTACAAAATGGGTCACAATTTAGTACAGAGCATGACATTTAAAATAACATGGGTCACCCAGGAGCCAAATATTATTGACTTTCCATGACATTTGTTCTTTTCAACAAGAAAAGAAGTTGATTTAGACAGTGGGGCTTAATCTTTGTAATGTAGTACCTTTTCTTCCCCACAAATCTCTTTGTGACTTGAATGGGATTAATGAATAGGGCTTAATCTTTGTAATGTAGTACCTTTTCTTCCCCACAAATCTGTGTGACTTGAATGGGATTAATGAATGCTATTTTGAAGTATTATGCATGAATATTACGGCATTCTTGCGCTACATCTAATCTGGTTAACACCTGTGTAGTTTACATCTGCTTCTTTGAGTTTCTGAGAGTTCACATGTATATTTTTATGGTACAAAACTAACAAATGACCAAAAAACCAAGACTTTTAGCAGCTGTCTGGAGCAGTTACTGCCCTAACATTGCCTTAGGCAGTGTCACTGCCCTAGAGCTGCACGTTGCCATTGCTTTGCTGAAATGACTCCCTTTGCATTAGAGCCAAGAAGGGAGAATATGTGAGACCTCAATTCCCCAGGATAAGGTCAAAGCTTACCTTAAACCATGCCTGTCTTAGCTGGGGCTACAGTGCCTGATTTTGCACCACACTGCACACTCAGCAATCAAATGCTCTGCAAGAGACAACCTCCAGCTGAAGAGTGTGTCTGTCCCTTTACCCACCTCCTGGATAGTAGGTCTACCCACACTTTATTTAGCATTTACACAGGCTCAGCACAGATTCAAACTAGAGTTCAACTGTGCCCTTTCAGCTCAAACCAAGATTGCAGGTTTTGGTAGAAAACTTTATGCTAAAATTAAAAAAAAAAAAAAAAAAAAAAAAAAAAAAAAAAAGGTAAAGCAGTTCTTATGCAGAAGCTAACATTTCAAAAAGTAGAATGATAATTACTTGTAAATACTGCCTTAAAAACAAACAAAATTATGTCTGCTATAAAAAATTAGGCTGTGTACATACCATATACCATTACAATTTTTACATTTTAGTTATCATATAGTTTCCCTACTGTGGAAAGATCCCAAAGTCCTATAGATCATAGCTGTACATAATTTCTATAATATATCTGACCTGAGAATAAACACAGCATTTTGCCTACAAGGTTGCCAATTTTTATAAATACAAATTTCATTAAGGAAAGATTCCTAAATTAAATATGACAACTAAAATTTCTGTGAAGAAAGAAAGCCCACAAAACATTTAAAATAGAAACAAAGCTTTTAAAGCAATTTTACATTAGAACTCAAGTTAAAAGAAAGAAAAATAAGCTGACCAAGCCATACACTCCTCTGAAATGGCTGAATTGCTTTCAAGTGAACTCTTCATGACAGCATTTGACGTAACTAGGAAGTTCTGCATTTCAATTCAACATTCAAGACTTGAATAAATATCAAAAGGTGTCTATCTATTTATTTTATATAATTGATAAAATTTATATGGAAGAGGTAGAATATTAAGTTCCAGCTTGCTTGTTGTAAAAGTTCTGAGAGACTCTGCTGCCATTTAACAATCAAGAAGTAATTCCACACAGAGATACTGACAGTGAACACAACGTTTCTGGATTTGTTGTTGTTGTTGTTACATAATTCAGAAAGAGACATACATTTTTATTAAATTAAACAAGTCAGAAACTTTGCTCACTGAAATATTTCCATTGCATTTCCAAAATTCAAATTTATAATTTATATATAAAGAGAAAGATAAGCATTGTCACTAGACTTCATAAATGTTATGCTGCTTTATAATTTCTTTCTTTAGGAAATAAGACAGGGAGAGCAATTTGAGTGAGTGAACTCAACCTTTCCCTATATCTACAACGAATGATTTTAGAGCTTAGTTTTTCAGCTGTCTTCCACGGACTACAAAGAACACAACACTACTGGGTCACATTTAACATTCTTCTGTTGTAAGATATCGCTGGAACCATGAACAAAATCAATTAACACAAAGCTAGATCTGAACCTTGTGAAAAACTGAGTGTGGATCTGTTAGAAGTCAAATAAATCACTCAGAACATAATTTTTGTGGACAAAATAATGATGTTGAATGTTTTTGCTTCTTACCCAATACATTCCACAGAAGTAAAAGAAACTTAGTGATTTTGTGAAATGTTTTAAGACAACCAGTCACATAGGCAAAATTAACTTTAGTTCTAGACACACAGTAAGTCAGAACACCAAGAGAACACCACAAGAAAGACTTTTGGGAAACACCTCAAAGGCTCAGGACGCTAATAGCAAATGTTACATTTCAGTAGGTTACAATATGGCAAAATTTATGTGGCTTTTCCTGAGACCAGCAGAAGGAAAGCCTTCTTGCCATTGAAATCATTACTGCAGTGCACCAAGGAGGGAACACATGACAGTGAACAAAGTGTGGAGGAGAGAGATGCACCAAAACCAGCTTTCCAAAGTCCTGTCCTTGTGAATGAGTTACAAGATTTCAGTCCACAAGGAATCTGAAAGGAGCCATGCTTTATAACATGTCAAGTAAAAGAGACACTGAACTACCCAAACCATTTATCAGAACTTTAAAAAAAATCCCCAACGTGATTAAATCAATTAATTAACACTCTGAAAGTCAAATCTAATGTTGAAATCAATAAGGTGTTCTGTACAGCAACATTTGTCACATATTTGGAGCATTTATAATAGAGTCCAAGGTGAAACGGAGTTGAAAGTGCTTTTACTTTTACAAAACAATGTAATGAATACGTTTTATTTCCTTCCAATATAACGAACTTCAACCATTTAAACAGAGGGGATCAGAAAGTTTTCCATGGAAGTATGAAGCTTTACTGGTCTCTTGTCATTCTGCTAACAGCACTGTTCTACAAAGGGTGAATAGAGCTGTTAAATCAGTGTAGATATACACACGTGACCTTCAGTATGGAGTGTTCTTTCCAGCAACCATGAAGTGTCTACAATAGTGACAAGTTATTTTCTGAGTAATCTTGTGTGTACGTATATATCACAGGATGATATAAGATTTCATGTACTAATCTTACTCTGCTCAGTTGAGTTAGGGTGACATATGCTGCTTTGTGATACAGAACAGAGTAAAACTGAGTTTTCTAATATAAGTCCTGACAAAAATAGTAAGTGAAATACCAGTAGTGCCAAAGATGATAGGGCAAACAGAGCCACTATTATGGGCTTTGTAATATCTCAGACACAGTCCTTGATTTTTAGAATTAATTTCACTGGGAAATGGAATGTCTGACAAGACACAGAGGTGGTTTTTAAGAGGGCCATTGACAGAAGCGACCTCAATTTAACACATCAGCTGAAAGATAGTACCTCTTATCATGTAGCTTCTTCTAAAATCACTCTTCAGTGACAGCATCAAATACGAGTCAAAGTCCCAAGGCAATGCAACAACCACCTTGTAACTTTCTGCTCCAAAAGCAAATGTACAGTGAAAAATTAACAACCTGTCACAAAGGACTTAATGGATGAATAGAAACTGATCAGGAACCACAGGTTATGCAAAAGAAGCCACTGGACAAAACTACCTCCTATCCAAAAAAACTTCCATTTTCTTATCTTCCAAGAAAGAAAGCAGCATTGGACTCATTTCACAATGGATGAACGACATGAGTTTAAGAGATATTCTATGTGTAGAAAAGTGACTTTTCAAGAATGTCCTAGCAGATAGCTCCCATTGAGCTCAGTGAAATGTCGGTAACTCGGAGTGTTCAAAAATGTGCCCAAAATGCCTCGACTAGAGCAGCAAGTTAGATGTAACATTATAAATGAAACAGCAGGGGGCCAGCCCTGTGCCCATCCCTGCATTGAAGCTGATCACATCACTTCACACTCTATTCTCTTTTTTTAATACTGGATTTAGCTCAGCCACTTGGTCACACTCTGATGCAAAGAACTCACAGCAAGAGGTCCAGAAATGTAAGGAAGGAATTTACAACTTCAGCCTTGGTTCCATATCATCTCTGGTAATAACATTCAGCAGCTCATGTCTGATCTTCTATTGTCTTTGCTTCTCAGTCCAAATATCCTACACTTCTGTGCCCTTAGGCTGCTGTACTATCACTAAAGAACCTCCTTCCCAAGACACATTGCTTTTCACATTTTTAACTCCACATATAATTTCTGTCACCTCAGGAGCAGGAAAATCTCAAAAGCAGTGTTAACATCTCAGTTACCAGCTACTCATGTTTTAAATTAATATTTATAATGTTAATAAAAAATTCATTGTTTACCATGGCAACCTGTATCATACATATGCTACTGATGAGAGTGAGAGAACCCATTAAAAATAAATAAAAATAAGCACAGACATGAACCATATCCATTTCTGGAAGCATTATACTTCCAAAGAAGATGAAAAAATTAATCAGCTCTATTAAAAATCCAGATTTTCAAATCAATGCAAGAGAGACTGGAACATGAAATGCTGGGAGTCAATTATGAATCTTCAGTTTTCGGGGAACTTCCCCAGTTTGGGTCCGTATAGTTCTAACAGGGAGAAAATGAGTAATATCAAAATAGAAATTAGATGTAAAAATCTCAGTTTGATCCTACTTCTGTCTAAACTTTATATTCCTCTATTCCTTTCTGACATACTTATTAAAATAGAAGCTTTGGAAGAACTCCTATTTTGGCCTTTTTTTTTTTTTTTTTTGTCCCACCTGTTAGTTTGGTTTTGTTGTTTCTTTTTTTTTTTTAATAATCACAAAATATTCTGCTACAACACAAGAAGCTTATTTTAAAAACCAAAGATTTCACCATCTCAATTTCAGGAAACTGTCTAGAAAATATCAAGCCTGGACATCTCATAAATACTAACCCCAAATATTTTCTGAAGAAGGCTTCTGCCTAATCATGTCTGTGGTACAGCTTTTCAGATGAAGCATGTGATAAGGAGCGGCATCTTTCCCCTGGAACAACAGGAGCTCATCTCCTGCACCTGAAAGGCAGGGATTCAAGTCCCTGTGCTCTCCTGTCCGTGCTGGCTGCAATCCTACAAGCAGTTGTACAGGTAAGCACAATCACCTGCACATGTGTGTTCAACCCAAGAGAAGGAACTCTGCTGGAGTGCAGCCCCCCCTGGAACAGCAGCACAACCAGAGCAGGGCACTCTCCTGCCTAGCAGAAATAATTCTGCCAATTTCAGAAAAATTACAGCGAGGATAAATTTAGCTCTGCACAATAAAAATGAGAACTTTACTGCAGGTGAGTTGTCTGTACCCTATCTTTTCTGAGTAGACATAAAACATCAGGGGACAAATATTCAGTATGGTTTATTATTTTTGTTGTTGTTCTCGATGCCAGTTACTGTCAAAAAATAGAAATATTTTCAGAGCAACAAAAAAAAAAATTCTCCTATACTTCCTACTCTTCTTTAACTATGGGAAAAAGATATTAAAAGAATATCTTTAAAAAAAAAGATATTCATAACATCATGAATTACTATTTTTAATATAAGATTTTTATGTGCATGACTTTTTTCCAAACATTAATAAATCAGGAGAAAAGGCTTGGTCTCATTGCAAAACAGAGAATACATTAGGTACAATTTGTTTTTATTGACTTTCAGGGCATTTACAGAACATAAAGTGCAGTATAAAAAGAATATATGGCTTAAATATATTCACAAGCATGTTCTTTTCATTTCAGAACTTCAGAAAAATAACAGAAGCTCTTTCCAATCTGCTGTATGCTGGCTGCCACTTCTCTATGGCACTTGGGGCAGCATTTATTGTGAAATGCAAAGGGGTTTATTTTCAATGTGGTCCAAGCACCAAATATTTGATCTCCTTTTCTATTCACTCAGAAGGAATGAGTTATCCAAAGCTACAGGAGGATCTTAAGGAGCATACAAATCCTTCTTAGGCCAATGGTTTCATTTAAAAGTCTGTGTTCTGATGTTGTCTTATGGTTCAAAGCAAGAAGAACATGCTGGTAAGTATTTAGGAATTCAACATAAGACATAAGATGACTTAAATCCAGGTTATGGTGATCCTCACATTTCTTTCCAACTCACAAGACAGAGCACAAAATGGAAGAGTCAAGACTCAAAACACCTCCTGAAATAGCTGGGTAAACCACTGACAAGAGTCAGAGTCACAAGAAATGCTGTGAAGCAGATGAGAGAAGAGCCAGGAAAAACAGACTGAAGACCAAAAGACTGAGCCAAACAAAGGTCTCAGGATGATTCTGGAAGGCAGACTGGAAAGGGCATCAATAATTTTGCCAAAAGCCAAGCAGACACACAAACACAGGGGATGAACAGCTTGCAGCATCACACAGCTTTGCTTCATTTGACCAGACACACAAACACAGGGGATGAACAGGCAGACAAACCCAAATGAAGCAAAGCTGTGTGATGACTGCAAGACAGAGAGCAACTTGCTGAGTCTTAAATATCTTTGAGAGGCCCTTCTTTGACATGCACAGAGGAGCCTGTACAGCAGCTCCAATAATGTGGCTGATATGGTACCTGTACAACTGTGGCTTGCAGGATTTGTGTAGACTTATCCACTAGAACTGATGCTTGAAATATGACTCAGATGCCTAAAAACAGGTATGTAAACATATCAGTATGGGACTCATGGAAATAGAAGAGGACTCACTAAGACTTGTGCACTTCTGGAACAGCAGCTGGAGGCCAGGTGGGGTATGAGTTGTCCAAAACAGGACTGCACAGGTTTAGCACCTGCATCACTTACTTTGTAACTGACATGGTAGAAAAGACAAAACTCAGCCCAAGTGACAGATACAGAAGTTCCACAGTGTTCTCACTGGACAAATAAAATGAAGCCTGACTGTCCCCTTATCTTTTTAGCATTTGTATGTCAAAACATTGCTTGGTTTTGAAAATATTACTGTTTCCAGACTAATACCACCTCTATCTCATGTTATATGTCATCTCAGCTTCTGAGCTTCAAGAAATCTACCATTCCAGAAATAAATTTAACAAATTTCACATAAAAACATGAGTTCAAGTAAAGTAGGAGCACACGTCAAATGGAGGATTGCTTTAAATTAAATTCCAGAAAGTCCTTAAGGTGATATTTCACCACATGACAGCACTGGCTCTACTAGAAGAAAACTGACACAGTCCTATAGGAACAAGTTTCTCTAAACCAGAGGTTTATATTTATCTAGGTTACAGATACACTTAGCTAGAATTTCATCTAAATATACAATGAAAATATGTCATGAAAAGCAAACAAAAACTAATGAATACACAACCACTGTAAAATTAAGCCTAACACAAAATTTCTGGAACTACAAGTGAAGAACATGTCTGAAGAGCAAAATATTTATGTGCATAAACAGAGATCAGATGCACAATTTCAGCTATTCCATTTGAAAATTTTGCTTATAGCTTTCATAAAATGTATTAGAAGTTTAAATACTGGTATTTCTTTATGACAACTGGACACATGTCATTAACATGGACTAAAGAAAATAAAAAAAGAAGACACAAATAGAATCAGGTCACATTTAGAGTAAGCAGGGTGTTAATCTCACTGCAAGGCCAGGCTTACCTATTATTTTATGCACTGGCTCTGGCTGGGATGGAGTAAATTTTATTCACAGCAACTTGTAAGATGGTGTGTCTTAGATTCATGGTTAAAACAGTGTTAATAACACACTGATTTTTAGCTAAAGCTGAGCAGTGCTTACAGTGTGCCAAGCCACTTCTGGTTTTCCCTCTATCCTCCAGCAAACTGGCTCTGGTCAGACAGGAGGCTGGGAGGAGACACGGCTGGGACAGCTGACCCAAGATATCCAAAGGGTTATTCCATGCCATATGCCTTGCTCAGCAATAAAGCTGGGGAGGGAATGTTTCCAAGGCAGTCACGGCTCAGACACTGCCTGGGCAGGAGCCTGTGGGTGAGCAGTGGTGATTGCCTTTTTCATTTTTTTCTTCATTTACTAAACTGTCCTTTTCTTGAGCCACAAGTTTTTCTTGCTTTTCCCTTCCAATTCTCTGCCCCATCCCTGCTGTGGGAGGTGTAAGAGAGGGGCTGGTGGGTGCTTTGTTGCTGGCCGGGGTCAACCCATCACATTGTGTCACCAGAGGAAGACAAATGTACCCAGTCTCTGCCGTGCACTGGCTCTGCTGGAGAAGCTGAGATTGACTTTAAGCCATCACTTGACTTTTATCAGCATTTTGCATACACTTCATGATCTGCAGAGCCCTTACAAAGGCAGGTAATATCTGAAAAGTAAAAAACTGGGTAAATTTGTTTTCTGCCTTGGAACTGCCCCCAGCTGGAAAATTATTCCTAACAAACCATAAGCTGTAACAACAAAATTGCCATTAAGGCATAAATGTTTTCTGTGCTATGCTCTTGCTTGACCTTGCTTGTAGCTGTGCTGGCCAACTGCTAACACGATCTACATAGTTTAGCTGGAGTTTATGGAGAACTTGGCTCTGAAACACAGTTATTTGCAATGCAGAGGACCACAAGAACAGATCCTCTGAGTTTGTCATGCTGTCTTCTGGCAGAAAAGTACAGCATCTATTTACAGTTCTCAGAGTTATCTCTGAATCCTCAACTTCTTGTTTATCCATATTTTATTCTCTTGGGTTTGTACCAAAGTATTAATAATAGTTATTGAAAAACAACCAACAGTCCCAAGCAGCTCCTTCTGTCCCAGATAACAGAAGAACTGTCAGATCAATGTGTAGACAGTTATTAATTTATCTGCAAAGCAGTGTAGAGCTGCATGAGATAGAAGTTGCCTCGGGTACTCCAGCTTTGCAAAAGCACAACCAGCTCAGAGTTAATTAGCATGACAATGTACCGGGACACTTGAGCAGGTTTTCTAGCTGGCACAGAATTCTTTGGAATTTCCTGACTACTGTCAGCTTTCGACTTATACCAAGTTAGTCTGGGTGGATTTGTCCTACAGAGCCAGCAACACAATAAAAATAGCACAAATACACCATTCAGTACATGTGCTTAATGCAGAATGGGGAAGACCAATGCTTCAACAGTGCATAATTGCACGATAATATTACAAATAATTTTCCTACGTATTCCTATTTTACTTGAAGTATTCTATGATTATATGATTCTTACTTGCATCAGAATCTCCAAATTTGCATTTCCTGTTCCAAGGAGGGAGCGGATTTTTATAGCTGTAACATGACAGTGATTTTATTAAGATTTTGCCAGCCAAAACACTTGGGGAACCATAAAAAAGTTATACACAGATGAAAAAAGACACAACAGAAGCATTTTTTTAAAAAAGTATCAAAATACAAATTAAACAAGCAAAGAAAGGTGGTCCAATAAAAATACAGACATCAGAAGTCATAAGAAAAGCTATTTCTTTAAAATAGAAGAGCCTGTTTTGTTTGGTAATTATGATAAACTAAAAGAGAAGCCATGGTGGGGCAGGGATTCTCCACCTCAATGCTTTCCCACAGCACAGGCACAATTACCACCCAACAGCAATACCATGGAGCAGAGCAGGAGGTGCTGGTCACACCATCTCTAGGGACGAACAAGTGCTTCTCTTGAAGCACTGGTCAGTATCAAAAAGCTGAAATTGTTCTTGAGCACAGTGAGATTTAAAGGGAGGACAGCTTTGGCAAAAACCAGGAATGAGTAAGCAGAGATGGAAGCAGTGTGTTAAAGAGATTCTTCCACTCTAAACACAGCAGATGTAGCAATGGAAAGTGAAGAGCAGAAGTTAAAAGAGGAGAAAGGAGAAAGAACAACACAAGGACAAAAGCCAAGGACCGGCGATGTGCTGTAGCAGCGATGAGAAACAGCGATGAGAAACAGATCAGATCAGAGAACAGTGCAGAGACCAGGAGCTGGTGATGGAGTCGGAAGGGAAGACTACATGGTTTCAGCTACAGCAGAAGAATTCCTGTTTCACACCAATCATTAAAGCACAGATTTCCTTCTTGGTATTTCATTTTATTTTATAAACATCTATCACAAGAGCATTCATAATGCTAAACCAGTAATTTTCATGCAGTTTCTGATGATTAATAACACATTAACCCCAAGTTATTCATGAATCTGAGGTGACCTTTACAACGGCAGTGAAAGTGTGACAATTGTTAAAAAACTTAAAGCAGCCATGATCTTGCTTTCTGAATAAGGTGCAAACACTGTGGATGTAATTAGGTGTTTTCCTTCAGTTCTGTCTGTTTCTGCCTAGCATGAGATTTACATTCTAATTTTATACCCAAAACCTGGAGATATACCATAATAACAGAACCCAAATGATTTTGAGGGAAATCTGACAAAAAATCACAGTTGCCTTCAATGTCATTGGCCTAGCTTAAATGATTATGTGAGTTCCTATAACATGGTTGAAGTTGCACCTTCAGAGATGCTTGTGGAAATCAAACAAAGTGTGAAGCATTCATTTTAGGGACATGTTCAAATCCAGTTTCAGAGACGGTGATCTTCACACAAAGCACCAAAAATGTGTTAGGCAGATTTTATTTATATGGCAAATTTTTGAAAGCTTTTTATTCCCTCCCACTACAACCATTTTTAGCTGAACTGCTTGTCCCCATTCTGGACAAACTCATCTAGCCAGATTAGGATTAAATGGGGCACAGCAGTGGTCCAACAGGAGTGTTCACCCCCTCATTAATCAGGCACAGAATTACAATTAAAAGATCTTGCTGCTTTCTAGAGTTAAATAAAAACAGAAGATAATATTTTTAAAATTTTGCTTTACACTTCTTTCATTCATAGTTTTTCAAAACCTTTGCACAACATCAGCAGAATGAGCATTCCCCCCTTGTCAACCATCTGGGAGCTCAGAGAACAGCCTATGGGACTGCACTGGGATTCTGAGCCCTGAAACATTGTGATGAAACAGAGCTCCATGAACCAGCCCAACCAACCCTGCTGTTCAACATCCTGTCAGTCATCACAAAAAATATGCCATAAGCAAAGGAGAAAGTCTCACCTGAGCAATAAATAGCCACCTCAGGCTTTTGTGGTGCTACTGGCTGCCTATTTGCCAGCATCTGGCTGGCAATCCTTCACTGTACACCACTCGCTCTGACTAATACAAATCACTTGTACACCAAGGCAGCAGAAACAAGCCCACGGCGACTAATTCATCAAACCTTAAAGAAAAATTAAGAGAGGAAAATGTAGATCTGAATGTCAAGGTACTATTCCATTGTTAGCCTATGTGCAGAAATAGAGACCAACAACTGTGTCTTCTTAGCAAATCTGAATGTGACCAGAGAGCTGATCTCCCCTTCTGTCCAATGGTTCTGGTAAACTGAGAGACAACAATTGATTTGGAAAAAAATCTTACGAAAAGCCATGACACCACACAGAGAATCACAACAGATATGACAACTCTCCTCTCAATGCTCAATAATTTTGTCTCAAGGTGGAAAGCCACATCAGCATGACAGTAAATTGTTTCTGTGCACTTGAACAGCTTGGTTCTGACTGGTAACTAAATAAAGTAAGATAGACAATGCCTGATTGACAGAGTTTTTCCATTTTTATCACTCCAGGAACGCTACACGAGGCATACATGAGTGTCCACAATAGTACGAGGGCTAAGAGAACTGTAATAGATAGCCAGATTTGTAAATCCTTGGGATACCAGATGACTTATGCATTACATTACAATAAATTGCCTCTGAAATTGTGGCATGCTGCTTTGGGGAAGCAACACTTCGGTGTCCTCCCAGGAACAGAACTTTTGTTATTCTAAATTGCTCTAATTAGTGCTCTTCAGAGCCCTGCGGCTATAGCTATTAGCTTTCCAACACAGCGACAACATTCTCCAGGCAACAAGATGGTTACAAAATACACCCTTCAAACTAGTAAGCAAAAGGCTATGGGAACTCAAAATTACTCTTTATAATCAGAGCAAGATGTATGATTCCGTATTTTCAGCCTAAGGAGAAACCAGGCAGAATGTAAGTATTACACATTCACTCTTGGGAAGAGTTTTCTTAAAATGTTTACATTAAAAGTGATAAATTCTGAATGCACAGATTAACTATTTTAGTACTGCTTTAATTAAAAGCAAATAAGGTTGTCTCCCTACATACACATCCTAACCTGCATTTCAGGATTAAAAGTTTCTGAATTCAAGTTAAACTTTATTGTCTTCTGTCTGAAATAGACCCATGGAGTATCTGATTCTCAGTCTTGATAACCCTTACAGAAGAAAAATTGCTATTATTTTATACACAAGGATCAGTCCCTTAATTTGCCACTAGGCATCTTTCCAGAGCAGAGTGTGGAACACTGTGGCTGTGTGGTCTGATCTGTGATCTTTTCTAAAGGGCAGAGCTACTAATGTTTGTCTTCACTGCTATATAGTTCAGTAACAGTCTTACAGCTACATTAATATTTTTTAATTTGATTTAGGTATTTCCTGGTTACTGGCCTGAAAGGTCACTGCTAGAATATTTACAGAGATATTTTTGGTGGTTCCCCCCTCCTCCCACCCCAAGCTTACTCCCACCACAGCTCAATATTTGGCTCTGGCTGGGATATAACATTTGATTGGAGAAGATACAATAGCCTTTTTCTTTATCCTCAAAACATTAATAATAAAGTTCATATCTGAAACACAAATGTAATGACATTCTGTTTGCTGCTTGAATATCAATAAACTACATCTTAGCATTAGGACTCTGAACAAGGTTTGGGTTTTTTTTTTTTTTTTTTTTTTTTTTTGTTAAGAGAAATAGGAATGCCTTAATTTTTCATTTAAGTTTTCAAGCACAGATCTTACATTTGTGGCATTGTTCATCTTGAAGGATTATGGTTTGGGTTTTTTTACTCTAAGTGCAATATTAAGAGATTTATTCAGTTGATATTTTGAATTTTTAAAATATCACAGAAATTCCCTCATGCTCACTACACAACTTTCTTGTAAAGTCCTGAAAGATTACTGTCCTTAACTGTAGTTGTAGTAATGTAGAAATGAGATTAAATAACTGCCCAAGACCACAAAGTTAATCACTGGAGGAAGTAGGAATGCTATCCTGACTATTTAATTCTATCACTAGCTCAGAGAAATTAGAGGTTAGAATCACTTTCAAACCATAAGTTGAAAAGTGGCAGCTGGTTCACAGAACCACAGAATCTTCTAAGTTGTAAGGGACCCACAAGAATCATGGAGTCCAACTCTTAAGTGGATGGCTTATGCAGGGATGATGGTTGACTGCTTAGAATGCAGAATAGGCATTATTTATCTTCAATTCATATTCAAACCAAGTATTTATGTGAAGAAGTAAAGACTGCTTGATAGGGAAGAGACTGGATGAGAAAAAACTGTGCTTGTCCCTGAACACTATGACAGCCAACCAGGTCCAGCAACAGATGCTGAATATTCAGTAGCTGAGTATAAAAACACCCAACTCCTGAGCTAAGTGTGCATAAACCCAGATCAGCCTGCAATAGCCTGAGTCAAAACAAGACATGAAAAAGTCTTGAGTGGGAGAGTACTTACAGCCAACATCAGCCATGATGCAAACAAGCTCCAGTAAACTCGCATGTTCTTCTTCTGAAGCTGCAGATGTTGTCTGGTCTTGACCCATCAGCATCTAAGCCAGCTGCAGGTTTTTCATGGCAGCTGTTCAACTCACACGACTCACAATAAAATGCATTTTCACTGTCCCTTATCTTGAAAGGTTACTTGCAGAAGGCCAGTGAAATGTCATCTGGAGTAAATGGCTTCTAATACAAGCAGGATATTGTTCCAGACTTATAAAGTCTAATATATATCCTCAGTTATTGAGATATGTTGGCAGTGGGCTCTTCTCAGCCTTTTGTTACCAGTTCTGTGATTTTGTGATCAATCATTAATACAGCACCACTTCCAAAGATGGTGGGCAGCAAAGAAATGGAGACAAGCTGAAGCAGGAATCTACATCCAAAGATATGGGGAAAAACAACCCACAAGAAATATGAGAGAAACCTTGCCTAGGTTTTGCAAGGAATAATTTTTTCAGGAAACATTTTAAAAACATCAGACCTAAAGATCCAATTGCCTTCTCTGTTTCATTTCTTCATGGCTTTTGCTAGCTATCATCCTTTATAGCTGTTCTTTGTTTTCTCCTTGTTCTTTATGATCCTTTCTCATCATTATCTTAACAAATTTCCTCAATTATTTCTTTCAGTATTTCTGAGGATAAAGCTTGAAATTTGTGGCTCATTAAGTTTCTGGAAAGCAGATACTGACCACCACTCCACGTGGACAGGACATGGCACGCAACTCTCCTCTTTGCTGTGTTATGGGAATGTACCAGTGTCACATCACAGAACAGCCATGGGCAAAGTAAGGCTCAGTGGATCTAAACTTGCCGTGGCAGGAGGCCACAGACCTCATGTACCATTTATCCTGCTTTCTGCACAGGCTGTGGCACAGCCCGAGCCAGGCAAAGCCATCTGCTGAATAAAGGCCCTGTTGGAACCTCGGTGCACCCCGGCAAGGTTCCACTGTACTGAGCAAGGTCCCATGGGATCCTCATGAAACAAGCCAAAAATGTCTTCTACACCTTCTTTCTCAGTACAATTTTTAGCTTGAATATAACATCTACTAAATTTGCATTACGGAATTTGGGTCTTTATCCTTCAGATTTCATTTGGAGAGTGCACAAACGCGCGCAGGAATGAGGCTAACAGCTGGTGTTCAGGCATCTGTGCATAATCCAGCACTCAGCCTCACGGCTGTACAATAAATCGTGACCCTGATTTTCTTCCCCCTCCCCTTTACCAAGATATTGACAAAGCAACTGGCGAACTGCCCGAGTTCAGCTCTCCCAGCACCGCGGGGCAGGCCTCCCACCGCCTGCAGTTACACCGGACACTTGCACAGCTTGTACAAGCAGGTGGCCCAATCTGGAACTAGTGGATTAGCAACATTATCCCGTTTAATGAAAGCTCAAAATTTCATTAAATGAAGTGACTGTCCAGCAAGAGTACACACAGCAGTTACAGCAAGCCTGTGTGGATTGAAACTTCTGTGCGGAGATGCGCTAATTGCTGACGAGTGCTACAGGGTATTGTTGCTAACAGGGTTATCCAGCACTTAAAATGAGCTAAAATCTCCAAACTTTTCCAGTCACAGCTGGGACAGGAGCGATGCGGATCACGGGAGCGGTACCCACAGAACAGCAACTCGCCCCCTCCCCGCCACCAGACAAAATGGCCGCCGGCCCGCGCCCCGCCCGCGGCCCCGCCCGCCGCGCGTCACGGTGGAGCGAGGCGCGCGCGCCCCTCTGGGCGCTCCGCCGCGCCCCGGAATAGCCGCCTGTTCGGCCCGGGGCAGCGCGTCCGCTCCTCTGATTGGCTCCCGGCCGCGTCACTCCTGGCCCGCCCGCTCCCTGATTGGTGGGGCGCGAGGGGCGGGCCGAGGCGGCCGGCGGGCAGGAAGGCGCCATGGCGGCCGTGGCCCAGTGCGTGCGGGGAGCGCTGCGCCCGCGCCTCCCGCTACTGAGCGTCGCGCTGAGGTGAGGGGGTCGCGCCGCGCCGCTCGCCCGACACCGGGCATTCGGGCCGGGGCCCCGCTCACCGCCGGACCGGGAGGAGAGCGAGGCACGGTCCGGCACTGCGGGGAGCCTGCAGGCTCCAGGCCCGGAGTGTCCGTGCGGCGGGCGGGATCCGAGCCCTCGTGTGAGCGCGGCGCTGGTCCCGCAGCCTCGTCCTTGGGCAGCTCGGCTCGCTGAGCCTTGGCAAGGCCGGGCAGCGATGGAGAGCCGTGGTTTGTGCGGGCAGGCACGGCGGGGACGGGCGGCACGGGGGTGCCGCTCCGGCGGCCAGGCCCGGCTCTGCGCCGGTGTTTTCTGGGAGGCTCTTGCCGGCGATTGCATCACGGAATTTGATTTCTCATAGAGCACAGGGCTGAAAACGCGTAGTTAAAAGTTCTGTGTCTGTAAACGGAATGCAGTGGACACTTAAAAGCTGCTGCCTTGCAGCAGTTAGTTACTGCTGCAGTGTAAATGGTCGGAGATTTCTGACGGAAGGTTCTGCATGCAGTATTCACAGGCTTGGAATTGTATGTGTCAAAGTATCATTTATATCTGGAAAATGTTGATATCTTACAAAATGAGCAACAGAATAATAATGTCCATCTTTTTTTGCCTTAGAACATCTCCACGGCTGCTTTGTGCAGCAACACAGCAGAAAAATACTGGCCAGAACTTGGAAGAGGACCAGGGACAGAGCCAAAATGAGCAGAAGGTGGAACCCAGCGCTGCTGAAAAACTGCTAGCTGAAGAAAAGACCAAACTGGAAGAACAACTAAAGGAAGTTACTGTAAGTGTCTCTGGGTTATTAGGTTGCACAGGTTACAAGCTGTGTGCCCAAGAGCCTGAACTGTGGGATCTCAGTGCACAATCTGGATACCTTTATCTGACTCCTGTTTAGTTGTGTAAAACCCACAATTTAATAATTTCTTTAAACTTAAGAGTACATGTGTTACAAAATCTGGGATGCATCCCTGGTCCAAAATTAAGATCTTGGATAATTTCTTTCCAGTTTCTGGATAGAATTTGACCTTTTCCAGCCAGAAAACCTGTTACTGATTTTCACATAGGTTTCACTCAGAGGGGAAGTAATTTCTGGGAGCCACGGAAGGGTGTGAATGTGTCTGTGGTGTGTGCATTTGTGTGTGTTAACAGTAGACTGCATGGAAACAGCTGCTGCCTTTCCAAAGGTCGGAGTTAATGGTGCTTAGCTTTTGTACAATATTGTACTTAGGCTGTAGTTAGGAAGCTTCAAACCTTTTCTGTTGGAGAGCCCTTCAGACTCTAGGCTGAAGCATCACATCTCTTCTGTGTGGCCTCGTGTATCTTGCTTTCTCTCCTGTGCACAACTCCAGCATCTGAAGGATGCCCTGGGAGGTGGGCATTAAGCTAAGATTTAATGAGTGCTTTATATAAAATGTCTTTCTGACATTTGAGACTTCAAGAGGTAGCCCAGGACCTTCTATAGAACCAGCACCTGTGGATCATATGTGGATTGAGTTTGCCCTTGCCAAAGCTCTACAGGAAAAATTTGAGATGTCATTTAATGTCTCTGTTTGTTGTTGGTTGCTTAATGCAGTTCTCCAGGCAGCTTGGCTGTTTTTATTCTGTTTTGAGTCTTCACTGCCATACAAAGCTCAAGCATATTCTGGGTGGAAGCCATTCGGGGTTAGTTGGTAAAGCACTCTGTGTGATTTTTATTTTATTAATTTTATTGTATTTCACCTCGTAGTGCATCTGCTGGTAAATGGCCATATTTCCAGGAGTAGGCCAAAACGTGACCTAAACAACACAGGAGTTAGGCTTTGTAGTTAGTAAAGGCTGAGAAAACTGAGGGCACTCTGTGGTGTTTGTGGAGAGGGAGGAGATGGTTTGAAAGTCAAGGCTGGGTTGAATCTGGTTCGCTGTAGTGTCAGTGTACCTCATGACTGATGAAGGATTTCTGGGAGTACACAGCAGAAAAAGCAGGAATACTGGGTTCATAGAACTTTATATATCTGTAAAGTGAACTTTTTTCCCAGCTAATCTGTTGACAAATACTACTAAGAGTTTGAAAAACCATCTGATTGCCTTTCCCTCATTTCTGTCCTTGTGAAGTGAAGCAAACTTGTCTTGCTAGGAGGGATGGTGTGATAATGGACATGTTCTTTCAGATTGCCCTAAATGGTAGATTTAGGGTATAAAACTGTTTAAAATGCTGTTTTATACTGAATATGCTGGATTACTGTCAGCTGCCTGACTGGCAGGAATAACTTCTGTTACTGTTTTTTTTTCTTTAGGAGAAGTACAAGCGTGCCTTGGCAGATGCAGAAAACGTGAGGCAGAGAAGCCAGAAACTGGTGGAAGAGGCAAAGTTATACGGTCAGTGGAGGCTCCTCTGGTGTTTACTCAGTCACACCCAGGAAATGCAAAGCCTGGAAAAATGAAGCTGACTGGCCTTGCAGTATTGACAAGTTGTACTTCCCAGTAGTTCTGACTACTTGATTAAATAATGCATTTGAGGCAGAGAGGTTTGAACAGTTCCTCAGCTTGCATCAGAATTGTGACCATCTCCCCAGCCAAGGGCAAGACTTAAACTGCTGAAGTCAACAGCTGACATTTTCTTTAAATTTGGTATCTAGTTTTCTACAATGTGTACTGCATTTGTAGATTTTTTTAGTAAGTTTTGCAGCCTGAAGTTTGCCTTTTTCATGTGTTTTGGTCTCAGACATAACCAAGAGCATAGGATACTGGTTTGCCTTCACGTTTGGGTGTCTGGTGGTTTTTTTTTTTTTTGGTTTTGGGGGGGAGGGGGGTATTTGGTTGTTTGGGGGCTTTTTTTGTTGGTTGGTTGTTTTTGGGGGGTTTTTTTTGGGTTGGTTGAGGTTTTTTGTTTTGCTTTTTTTGGTTTTGTTTGGGGTTTTTTGTTGTTGTTTTTTGTCCTTAGTGTTTGTTTTTAATTTAGTTCTTTTTTTGATTTTAGAATATTTTTGTGGGGGGTTTTTTTTAGCCTTTTACAGTTGAATAACTGTTCTGTTGAAGATGATAGCTTTCAAATAGAAGTAATCCTCTGAAAGAATGGATTCTTTTCAGTGCTAGAAATGCACAATCACTGGCTGTGAGGAGTGCTAGAAGCACATCTTCCTTCAAGAGCCAGGCTAGTAGCATCTGATTTAGCTTTTTGATATTTCCAACACAAATGTGTAAAACAGAAGTTGTGTGCAAATGCTGCAGCAGCAGAGTGCTGTTTTATCCTGGTGTTTGACTGCCACTCTACCTTGAAAAATGAGTTGCTCTTTTTCACCACACACCATACACAGCTGTATAGTTCTAATTCTCAGTACTCAAGTTCTAATTTCTGAATACATGGTCTTCAGTTAATGTACTGTAAGAAATAGTACTCTTGCATTTTTTTCCTGGATGTTTGAGTGCTTCATCCTGAGGTTGAGTTGCAATAAGCGTTGTTCACCAGTGTTCTACTGCAAAGGACTTGGAGTCATGTCTGAGCTCGGAGGTGCTACAATGGAAATGAATTTATCTTGAAAACTAGATTATATATAACTTGTAAGTTCTACTGCTTGTGCATGGCTGCTTGTTCTGTTGAAAAAGGAGAAACTCCTTTCTGAGACTTGCATAAATTCTGAGTTGCAGTCACAGATATTTGCAAATATAATGTACGTAATAAAAAAAAACGAACCAAACCAGCTTCTGAAGAGTTTGGTTATTTGGTTTGATCCAGATAACTAGACAGCTGATTTATCTATATTGGGTACAGTTCAGCCCCAATCACAGCTGTAGGTTCTAGTTTAAAACTGTGACAGTTTTTCTTCAGATTTTTGGAACTACTTGGACATTATTAGTTACTGTTCTGTAAAGAGCTTGAGTCTCTACAGAGTTGTGCAGTTGTTGGAGAGACCCTTTCCTGAGAACTAGCTGATCCCCACAGGTCTTGCAGGGTGCTTCTACAGTTGTGGGTGTTTTGTTTAAACCAAAGATGTGGCCTCTGGTAATGGTCATATCACTTCTTGGTAAGGAAAAAAAAACATCCAAAATGTGAGCTAGAATTCAAAAGGCTGAATCTGGCTTAAAAAAGAAGCAAACCAAAACCCTGTGCTGTTTGTCCTTTGCTTACCTCTATGCAGAAGTGTGTTAATTTATTGAACTGTTTTAATTTTTTCTTGATTGCTAATGCCTTAAGTGAGATTAGTCCAGATTCTCTTAGTGTGAGCCAGAGAACAGCTTCAGGACAAGGACTATGATTAATTTGGAAATAGTTCAGTATTTGCAAGGCACAGCTGCTGATTCTGTAAAAGAGGTTTGTAGAAGGAGGGAGAGGTGCAAGTTCTCTTCATTCAAGGAAGAATCCTTGTTCATCTCGTGAAATCTTCATCAGTCTGATTACATATTTTGTCTTCTGCAAATTTTTTTGTGACATCAGATTAATAGGTAGGAATAGGGCAACGTAATGCTTTGAATGTTAGGTGATGAGAGACATAGGAAACTACTTGAAGCCATCTGAAAGTTTTGGTAACTTTGGTAAGAAGTTACTGTTAGGTCATTAGCCTAACTTAACTCTTTTAAGTTGAAGTCACTTTTTTTTTCCATAGAAGTAGAGGAGATGGTTTGGATTTCAGTGTATCTGTGATAGTTCTTTATTCTCATCCAAAACTGGAAAGGATATTTTACCCCAAATGATTACAGTATCAGATATATTCTTAAAAGTCAAAGAGTGCAGATTATTGTTGTAGCTTTTGGGGTTGTGAGGTTGGGGGTTTCCCTCAGTGGACTAATCCCATTCTCTCTTCCTTTATACATTTTCAGGGATCCAGAGCTTCTGTAAGGACTTACTAGAAGTTGCAGACATTTTGGAGAAAGCAACAGAAAGCGTTCCAAAAGAAGAAATTAAAGATGACAATCCTCACTTGAAGAGCTTATACGAAGGTCTTGTCATGACAGAAGTCCAGATCCAGAAAGTGTTTAAAAAGCACGGGCTGCTCAGACTGAACCCTGTGGGAGCCAAGTTCGATCCCTATGAACACGAGGCGCTGTTCCACACTCCCGTGGAGGGCCAGGAGCCCGGCACCGTCGCGCTGGTTTCCAAGATCGGCTATAAGCTGCACGGGCGCACGCTGCGGCCCGCCCTGGTGGGGGTGGTCAAAGACGCTTAGCTGCTCAAGCTGAGAGTTACAAATGCCATACAACTATTAAACAGCTGGATGGTTTTTCTCTCACACCATGCTTCCCTCGTTCCTCTGCTCCCTGAGAGGTTTAAATGAGTTGATTGAGGTTTCCCAGTGAAAATGAAGTAACCGATGAAATTCTCCTGCTTAGTGGCCTTGGACATCACTGTTCCGTAAGCTCTTCTTCAGTGTGAACTACAAGAGCCATTAAGCCCTCTAATGCTTTAGATTAGGCAATGTTTTTTTATAACTATTGCTCCTGAGATGGTGAATTAAATTGAAAAGAATGAAACGCTCACAAGAATGTTACAATTTCAAGTTTATCACTGTGTGTAGATTGAAAATGCAGATAGTGGTTCAAACACTTCCTTTGGTTTTCTAGAATCTCACATTGCAGAAGTGGGTGGTGCAGTACAAATAACCTTCCTTCTGCAAGCACCCATCAGCTTTTACACACCGGTGTGATAAA
The DNA here is from genome assembly GCF_017590055.1 of Onychostruthus taczanowskii. Taxonomy (NCBI): domain Eukaryota; kingdom Metazoa; phylum Chordata; class Aves; order Passeriformes; family Passeridae; genus Onychostruthus; species Onychostruthus taczanowskii. The sequence continues at coordinate 18,921,541 of NW_024499239.1, read as the reverse complement.
TGCCCTGTTTTGTCTATTAAAAAATCTCTCAACAACTGAAACTGAAACCTGTGTGAATTGTGAACTGTAAATAAATGGCAATGGAGATTAGATATCTTTTGTAATTGTTCAACCTTTTTGTCCTGTACTAACATTGAATCGAGAAAACCATCTAATACTTGTATGGCATTGAAGAACCAATAGAATTTATCCTATCTCTGGATTTTTAATTTAATGTTGTATAAATTGGTTTAAACAATTTTTATAGTCTTGTAACTTCCAGCTTTGCAATCAGTTTGTTACACAAACTGTAGTTACAATCCTGATGAGAGCCAGAACACCCAAAGAAGTGAGTTGCTGAGAGTTTGGTACATGATTTCTTTTAGAATTATAAATAATTGCATGTAAGTGGCTCAAACAAAAGTGTGAACTTAGTTTCATTTTCTTTATTTCTTACATTTACTCAGCTTGGGTATTGGGTTGCACCAGACCTTTTCTCCATGCAACACATGATTACCTGAAGGACATTTGTCCGGTCACCTGGGTAGGAGTGGGTGGAACCTGGCAAATTACACAACTGACAAAGGATCTGTCCTGTATTCTGAAAGCCCACTCTGTTAACACACAGGACAGAATCTTCAAACTTAGGGAAGTTACTAGGTCCTGTAAAAAGTAAGTACTTCTGAATTTTTTACCATATTTCTGGTTATTGTGGATTAAGGAGCTTCTTAACTTAAAGTTTATTAATCAAATATTGATTATATTTGTGGTTCAGATACAGAGTGCCAAAAGCTTACTGAACAGTGGACATGCTCATGGTGAGAAGTCATTACTCATTCCTTAAGACATTTTTCCCAGTGCTGGTTTCCTTCATGGGAATTAAGCAGTTAACCAGGAACAGCCTAAGTGCATAAAACTGTTTGGAGGTTAGTCATGTTAATCATATTTAAGGATTCATTCTTTCTCAACTCTGTGAAAGAATGCTTCAACTGGGCAGAGGAAGAAGTGTAATTATTTGATGTGTGAAGGCAACTACAATGTTAATTTTTTAAAACTAATGAAGTACAAGGAAAAAAAATGCAAAAAATAGAGGGGAAAAAGGGGATTCCATATCCTGAAGTTGAATTTGGAAGTATCTTTCCTCCCTCTGGGTTTAAGAGCACACCGTAGTTGTGGGAAGTAGGATTGAAGAAATGGTTTTGTTGCACTTTGACTGGGACCTGTTCTCACAACTGATGTCAAAAAGGGACCAGGTTCCATTTTATATACCTTCAAAGAACTGTCATGTGCTCCGTGACTCCCAATCCCTCTGGATCTAAACGAAACGTAATAATAATGTCCTTAATACAGAAGTTTTTGTAATAGAGAGTTAAAACCAAGGGGCACATTGGTCCCTAGCAGATGAAGGTTTTGTTAATGAGTTTCCCAGTGCTTCACACAAACTGTCATTTTTGGACTACACCAATTCATTAGGGGTGTTCTTAAACACAAGCTCCTGTTAATGTTCAGCACAAGGGTCATCTTTAAAGCTGGTAACTGAGTCTCTCATTGAAGTGGTTCCCCTTCCTTGCCCTCAGAAAGGCTTTAGCTGGAGTGGGTCAGTCTGTGGAGAGCTCCAACCACCTGTGCACTCTGCCATAACCCAGGAAGGAGGACTGAAGGATTCCAGGAACAAAGGAAGGTAGTTCTGAAACTTAAGCACCCGACAAAGCTACCAGCAGTACTAGCAATCTCACAGACCACATTTCCACCCATCACATTTAGCTACAATGCAGCTCCAATTGTTACTGCAAAGACTTAAGCCATTTTCCTCATTGCCCAAGCTACATTGTTGTTAAATCAGTCATGGAAAGAAACTTTAATACAAGTTTATTTACCAATACACAATGCAAAAATCTAGTAAAATGCTGTGTGCACAACAGCAGTTAGGCTTTGTGTGATTTCTGCACAGGCGTTTGTGTGTCTGGCACAGCTACAAATGTAAACTTCAAATGAATGCAACATTCCCTTTAAGGAAGAAAGAAGCTGATGAGCTGAACGTGCTCACAGGGTATCTTGCTTCACAGTATTAATGTGTCATCACTTAGGAGTGACTGGGGCACAGGCAAAAATATTTTGTGAGAAGAGTAAACCAGAAGGTTCAGGAAGCCTCTTCCAGTTGCAAAGGAAGGGAATGCAGCGGCCGGGGCAGAGCTCAGTTTATCTCCAAGGCAGTTCAGAGTAGTGCAAACCTGCAGACACTGTTCTCACTGCCTGCTGGGCCTGCCATGAGCAGGGGCAGGAGGGGCTGGAGCCACAACTCTGCAGCATCCCAGCCCAGCACTGGGCAGGGCACACAGTGAGATGGAGACCTCCAACACAGCACAGCCCCCACCCAGAGCACAAGATCAGAATTTTCAACAGGTTAGAGAGTGTTGCTTTCCCATAGGCTTACATCAATGCTGTTAAGACAGATACTATCATTAGTAATAACTTTAATTAGAAAAGTCAAGAGCATTAAGCATATAAAACACCTTGTCATTAGCAACATGAAGGCTGGATTATTTGTACAGTACAGGAAGCACTTCCAGATCAACACAAAATACAAGTTGAAAGAGCTCTTTGCCATCTCAGCCCCTTCACCACAGAAGAGAAGCAGCATAGCTGTAGTAAATTGCTGGATTAACATTAACTGCATCTCAATTTATAAGCAATCAAACAGAAAACCAGCAGCTCTTAACAAAGGAATGCTTAGACTAAATCAGTTCCATGTGAAATATGGAACAGCAGCATCCTCTAGTGCAAGTCACCTTTAAAATTAAAAGCATAGCTGAAAACGAGACATTGCTTCTAGGGAAGCCCGTTCCAAGGGACTAATATTTGCTAAAGCAAACATTTACCACCTTGAGTTAGCTTGCAAGTACAAAATAAATATTGATATCCATATTGCATACATTAAAAATACTTTTATTTTACATTCATTTTGATGTTCAATAAGTTACATCTAGCACCAAAGAAACATTTTGGAGGGGTTGAGGAATTAAGAAGCTACAAAGTGTAAATGCAGAATTCACTTCAACGTTTAAATGACTCATTGGTGCCTAGATTTTTTCCTAAGTTATTGTTCAGATGGGCTTTATGCTATTGCTTCAGTTTAACTTAGATGTGCCAAAACAGTGTAGAAATATGAAAATCACAGATTTTATGGGAAAAAAAACCCAGAAGAACCAAAACCAAAACAATTCTCTTAAACTCCCAGCTACATGCAGAATTGAGCCTTCCAAAACAGCATGTTATGGCAGTTCAGTAACAAGTTACAGAAGAACCAAATTGCATAACTAGAATGCTAAAAAGAAAGACTGAGCTTCCTTCCCACAGGAGTAGGACAGAGAAAATAACCAAGGGTTTATACCTTACGAACTTGTGTGCTGCTTCTACATGCATATAGGTGGAAGTGGTTATTAAAGCTACTCAGCACATTGCAGTTAGCTCCACTGCTGCCAAGAAGAGACAATTTTGTCTCGAATATGCCACAACAAACCACTTACAGATAAGCCAAACAAAGTATTACATCCCAGAGAACATAGCCCTTACCTTTTTTGAAGGGACAGAACATAAGCTCAAAAGAAAAAGGCACTAGAGTTTTGGGTTTTTTTCCTTAGAAATGCTGGCTTTGTAATTGTACCCCTTTTATGCTAAACTCACTGGTAACACCAGTTTGGTAATGCTGGATGTATTAAATGAAACCCAGTTCTGATCAGAATACCTCTGCCAAACTGCAGAATTAATACTGTTTTAAGATTTTGTGGAATCCTCACTGACTACAGCCCAAAGCATCAAAGCAAGATGACATTTCCAGATCTTGCACTCATATTGAAGCCAGTCAGGTTCCAAGTTTGGTATACCTGCACTCTAGCAGACCTGCCCAGCCTGCCTCCAGTCACAGCTTCCTGCTCCAGACACGACCAGCAGAGAGGCTCAGGCACAAGTAACTGTGCCATTTCCATATGGCAACCACTGGTTTTTATTCATTTGGTTAAATACCAGCAGGGAATTGAAGGACGAAATGAGTTTAATAATAGTTTTCTAATCCTCCTTCACCATCTTTCCCTTAACCAATACATCTTACTAGACCAGCACTGTGGGTTGGGCATTTGTTTCCCGCTGTGTCACATCCCAGCTGGTGCCAGGCTCCAGCAGCACTCCAGGCAGCAGCTGTCAGAACGGGAGGAGATCCCTCCCAAGGTGCACTGCTCTTGTAGCTGTCACTGAACTCAGATTCAATGTGCCTGGGCTGGTGCATTTCAAGGCACGTGCAATTAGAACCCTACAGTGGCTGGGTTAAGCACTCCACTTAGGGAATGCTTTGTGCATTTTGATCAAATCTGCATCAATTGTTATTTTTGTTTTTAAAGGCCAATCTCAGCATGCCCTATTTGAGAATCTTCTTCCCTTTCCCTGACTTCCCAAGGAAATTCAGGAGATAGCTACACCTCCTCAGCCGCTATGAGCTCAGCAGTAAGATCCCAAAGGAGGAGCAGCAGGCTCCCCCAACAAGGAAAAACAGTGATTTTGCTGCCTGAGGCTCTCAACTTCTGCCAAACACTTCACTGCCTATTCTCCAAAATGCCATTTCTGGCCCAAATCAGGACCTTGCTGTAGCTGACCCCTCCTCTGGAGCACAGCACCACAGCTGCTGGGGATTCCTGACACTCCAGTACCAAGCAGGAAACATCAACTCTTCAGAAGGGTCTGTTTCAGGAAACTCAGGTCAAAACAATGCCCAGATCAGCTGGGAGCTCTTCAAGAACCCCCCTCCACAGCACAAGTCCCTGGAGGCATCTCACCTACCACATTTCCTTCCTTCCTTCCTTGCACTCCCTGCCACGGCTCACCCCTGTTGTAGTCTCGACAGGAACTCTCATCCCGCTGTCCCCACTGTTTGGATATAGTTACTAAGGAGAATGTTCCAAAAGCTTAGCACTGGTCACAAAAGTCCCTGCTCACCTGTTCATGAGCACAGGACTTTTGTAAGCTTCACTTTGCTGCCAGCATTATGCCAAAAAAAACAAAAAACAAAACAAAGGGTGAAGAAAGTTTCCAGTGAATGAAACTATCTCCTACCTTCAAAGAAAAGCAAGGATTACACTGATATTCATTTATCCAACAGTACGGACTAAAGCAACTACTCTGGGACTACCGGACTTGAGTAAGTTCACATGAAAAAATCTGTTCTAAGAATGTACCAAAAGCAGTGAAATCCAATGTAAAAGTTTCACAATTGAGTATTTTCCATGATCCAAAGCAAAAGTCTACTTAAACCACCATGGATCATGATGACTGTGGAGGTTTATGTATTTGCTCTTTTGTGTTTTTAAGCGACACTGTTTCTGTATCTTTGGGGAGGGAAGGAAAAAATAACGGAGTCCTTGAGGCTGTAATGGGCCTCTGCTGTGTGTTTTCAGATCGGCTGAGTTTCATGAAGCATCCCTGGATATCCAACCGCTTTCTGTCAGAAAGTTTAAAATCCTTTTCTTCAGTACCTTATCTAAGTAACTGGGAAGGCGACTCTTTGAAGGAATTCCTTGTCTTTTTTGGAGATGGTCTTTAATGATGATAGTTTTTACAGTCACGTAACGTGCAGGACTCAAGTTCAGAGAGCTGCAGAGCACCTTTTCCCTGTCCGATAAGAGTTCAAAGCCAGGCAGGTTTTCAATGGCAGCAAATTCACCTTCTTTCCCCTCTTCCTTCCCTCTCTTGGAACTAGCTATGTTCTTGTTCTCCTTCCTCTTTTCCCGTTTGTGCCGGGCCGCCTCGTACTCCGCCGACTCCTCCATTTTGGTGATCCCATTTCGCCGATACCGCTGCAGCTCCCGAATCTTCGCTCGGAGTATCCTCTCCTTGTGCATGTTCTCAAAGAAGTCTTCAAACTCCTTACAAGACATGAACTGGTACAAAGGCCTCAGTTTCAGCCTCAGCTCCTTCTCTTCTTTTGTGATCTTCCTTTTGGGAGCTTTCTCCTTGTCCTTTTTATCCTTCCCCAGGAAGGCCGGTACCAAATTATAGTCTCGCGCGATGTTCTTCCGCCGCTGCCTCTCCTTGAGTTTCCTCACGTACATGTCCACGTGAGCCCTTTTCAACTCGATCTCCACGTCGTCGTCGTCGTAGTTGACCGAGAGGCCGCTGATGAGCGTCTCGGCGTCCTGGTCGTACTCGATCTCGTAGTCGTCGCGCAGCGGCATGTAGCCCAGCTGCTGCTGCTCCGCCACCGAGATGTCCAGCGGCGGCAGCGGCGTCGTCAGGCTGGGGGACAGCGGGCCGCCGCTGGGACACGTGTGGTCCGTCACCCTGTTGGGAATGGTGTCAGGGATGCAGGCCTTTCCCAGGTTGCCGTGGATGTACATGCTCACGTAGTGTTCCATCACCTCCTGAGGCGTTCGGGATGCGCCCACGTGAGCAGCCATGTCCTCCTAAACGGAACAAAAGGAGGGGTGATGAAACCATTCCCATTACGTCCGCAGCACAATGAGCGCTCGGGAAAGAGCAGGAATTTTTCCTTGCTCCTCAGAAGCCAACTCCCAGTACCTAAACTTCTCTGGCAATACCGGCCCCGTTTCTATCAGATCAGTGATTTCAGCTCTGGATGAGCGTTTGCAGTGCACGGAGGCAGGTAAGCCACGAAAACAGCACCACACGGTGATTCCTGAGCACCCACGGCACTCCCACAAAACCAGCTCACCATAACCAGCTTTCCAAGCTTTCCAAGTCCCAAGCCAACTGTACCAATAGGTTTGGGTTTTGCTTCTTTATATCACATTGCTGAGGAGCAATGTGGAAACAAAGAGTATTTACTGTAAGAGTAACAACTTTTATTGTTTTCTAGTTATTTAAAAACCAAGCAAGCTGCAAAGATTGTACACTTTGAGGTTTTTAAAAAGTCTGTACATTTAATGAAGCAAAATATAAGTAACAACAAATCAAATCAATCAAAAATGAATCAAATGGTCCAGCAGAGGGCAATGAGGATGACTGGGGGACTGGAGCATTCCTCTTTAAAGGACAGGCTGAGGGAGTTGGGCTTGTTCAGCCTCAAGAAGGGACAACCAAGGGGGGACATCACCAAAGTCCATCAGTGTCTGAAGGGAGGTGTCACATGGACCAGGCTCTGCTCTGTGGTGCCAAGCAACAGGACAAGAGCTAACAAGCAGAAACTGATGCACAGGAAGTCCCACACGTACAGGAGGATGAACTTCTTCACTGTGCAGGTGACCGAGCACTGGGACAGACTGCCCAAGGAGGCTGTGGAGCCTCCCTCACCGGAAACAGCCAAGACCCGGCTGGATGTAATTCTGTGCGAAGTGCTCCGGGATGACCCGCTGGAGTCCTTTCCGACCCGCCCCATTCTGTGACCGCGGGATGCTTTCTTACTGCTGCTTTTCAAACAGGTCTGGCTGTGCAGGGACACTGCAGGCGAGCAGCCAGCCCGCAGCTGGGAGGTACCGACGGCAAAGGCCGAGCAGGGCTAAGAGCAGCCGCAAGGGCTGTGACACGGACGGGCTGGGGGAGGCAAACGCAGAACTCCCTCAGCGGCAGGTCCGGGCTGCGCTCCTGGGAGCAGCGGGAGCCCGCCCGGGGACAGGGGCAGCCCGGGGTCCGCGGGCAGGACGCGCCCCGGGGCCGTGTCAGGGCCGCTGCTCCGAGCAGGAGGATCGCCCCCGCCCCCGCCCCTCGCCCCTTACCCAGTTGCCGAAGCCGAACTGCTCGATGGCGTCCAGCAGCAGCTGCTCCTCGCGGCTGCTCCAGCCGCCCTCGGCCTCGGCGCCCCAGAGGGTGAAGCGGCCGCCGTCCACCAGCTGGTAGCCGTGCCATCGGCGGTGCGGGCCGATCTCGGCGCCCGCCGAGAAGCACTCGGGGCAGAGCTCGATGTCGGCGCACTCGGTGCAGCGGAAGCGCAGCGGGCTCACCTCGGCCAGGCAGTACACGCAGTACTTCTTCCCCAGTTCCGCCATCTTACCCCGCCCGCGCGCGCGCGCGGCCGCGCCCCCGGCGCCCGCGCCGCCAATGGCAGCGCGCTCGGTAGGCGGGGCCGCGGCCCGCCCGCCATGGGGCGGGGCCGCGCGCGAGCAGGGGGCGGGGCCCGGCGGGTGCCCGGCAACGGGGGAAGCGGGGCCGGGCCCGGCCCGCGGGAGGAGCCTCGACGTTGTCGGGACATTCCAAAGGGAAGCGCCGCTTCCCCGGGCAGGGAGGATTAAAGAAATTGAGCCATTCTTCTTTTAGTTGTACTCCTCTCGGCCCACGCTGAAAACATCAGGCTGAGGCGTGAAATGCAAGCTGTTGGAACCACCGTGACTGCTCGGCGCTCCATGGACTGCGAGCACGTGATGAAAGAGCTCCGCTGTCTGCCATAAAATCCTGAAGATCAAAAAGAACGTATCGAACATGGAATTCATGGAAAAACGAGTTAATGAAAAACGAGTTAAGGGAAGCTGAAAGCCAAGGTGAAAAGACTGAACTGATGGGTGTCATGTGTCAGAGCAGAGCCATGTCCTGACCAAAACAAAGCCGGGCCGAGAAACAGCCTGAAAGCCTGTGGAGAAACAACCTGACACTGCAGCAGAAACGTGGGGTGCTTGGAACTGGAACACCACTTCAGGACTTTCAGGAAAAGTCCTGTGGAGCTGCCGAGTCAGCAGCTGGAAACGCAGAAATGTCACTATGCTGGGCTGACCCCTACATGTAGGGGCGTTCAGATGAAAGCCAGAAAGCAAATTCCTCCTTCCTTGCTGGGCATGGCTGAAGAAACTTGGAATTATTATTTGGGAAAACAAGCAAAGAAAACGAAATCTAGTTTTGAACAAATGTGCGCAACTCCTGTAACAGACAGAATATAAATCTCTTTCAGTATCGATTTGGTGCTAGAGAGGACAAATCTGATTTTACGCACAAATTCTGAACACCAGGAGATAGTTCAGTGACAGGAAGTGGGACAGCTGCTTGCTGGGTTAACCAGAACCATGGCAGCCGAGGCTTTGCCTGTGTTCTGCACGTACTCTTGTTGCACTGCCTTCTCTCCCCTCTTTTATTATTATTTGATCCTTCTGTCTATGTCAGCGTTGTAAAACAACACTGCTTTAACTCAAGCACAAAAATGCTTTGTGATTATGAAACTTGCAAAAAACTAAGATTTCTTCTTTTGAAACAAAGCCAGGATAAGGTATTAAGCATTCCTGAACTCTGAAAATACAGAAAAATATATTTACAACTGTTTTTCATAACACATTTATCAGGCCTCAGGCCTAGTCCAGAGAAAGATGTATGAAAAGGAATAAAACCACAGGCACAGTAAGTATCAGATTTTCTAAATGTCTCAGGGTATTTAACAGGTATTTTAAGATGAGAACTTCAAATCATCAGCAAAAGTCCTCTACCTTCAATTAGCAAATAGCCCAAAGTCCTCTTTTTGAACAGACAAAAATTGCTAAAGCCACCTGTGAAGAAAAAGACTAGTATTGGAAGTTTTAATATCTGAATTACACTGAATTACACTGACAACAGTTGATTAAGATAACTTTACATGACTTTATTTAACAAAACCGTATATTTACAGTTGAAAAAAGTTCCAGTTTGATACACATATCTAAACAAAACAAACGTGGTAACTACATAACCCAATTTAAACATGATGTACAGGAGATGTTGCAACACTTCTCTATATATCATTCTTGTTTTAAAACATTCAAAAATAAGCTGTTACAAGGTACCTTTTTTTCCAAATGGAATTGTTTACTAAATGAAATAATATTACTGATTGATTGCAGATCGAAGTTGCAAAACTGCTTTATTATAAAGTGCAGATTGTAAAGAATCCCAAAGCTGGCTGGAGTTTTCTGGTTTCTCTGATCTGCTGCATGTACAGTGGTACTTTTCATGTATTGCAGCAGTTCCTTTTTTTTTTTTTTTAAACAAATGAAGAAAAGAAAGTTGCTTGATGGGGACATTTGCTCCATGAAAGAAAATCTCATGCATCTTGTTACAGATACTTTCAAGTACCTGAACAATTATATTTTCAATTTTTTAATGTAATTCCCTGAATTTCTTAAAGATTTCTGTATAAGCTAATTAAGAGATTTGGTATATTGCAAGAAACTTGAAAAAGCTCAGTGGCAAAAAATTCTATGCCATTACTACTCAGCTCTGTTTTTATCAAAATTCAAGCATTACCTTCAAATCAAGTCATTGAGAAGTTGAAATAGTTGCATGTTTAGGCAGATGATTTTTTTTCACATGTATTTTGTTTGAAAATAAACTGTGCAAAGCTCCTTATTGCATTGCTGTTTCTTCATTAAAGAACATACCTTATATACACAAAGAAATCATTTAGAAAATATATACAACTTCTAAGAACAGATCAAATCACAAAACAAAGTAATTACATTTGCAAGTAACAAACAGTGCACAAGTGTTGCAGCAGGCCTTTTCCCCACAACTATGCCCACTGTCACTGTTACATTCAACATCTTATTCAGAAGAGAGAAAGAACAGGCTGTCGATGGCTGCCAAGATACCTAGTAGCTAAAAAATGCTTTTTAACCAGACAAATGAGCCACACTTGGAGACTTGCTTTAAAAGAAAATACAAATGTAGTTGCAATGAAGACTTAAATCACAAAGCCAGTTACAGTACCACCTAAACATGTATATTGAGGAAAAAGTGATCTCTGTGTTCCATAAACCGTTTAAAAGCATAGTGCAAATGTTTCGGATGGTAGGCCTCTCGTATTCTTCATGGAAAGGCATATTTGTTGTAGTAATAGAAAAAGTAATATTAAAAAACACTTACTGACCTTCCTGCTTTCTATTGCACTTCAAAGCAATGGAGCATACAAGTACCAGTCACTGGAGGACAAATTCTGTACAAATTCTGAGTGAATTAACATGTTTCCTATCACATCATAATGTCTATTTTCAGTAAGTGATGACTGAGGTGATGTCTTGTGGTGGAATTAGGATGACCAACAAAAACCACATCCATTACACCAGCTACACAAAGTGGACAGGAGAAGAGGTCAATGAGGTATTGGACTTGCAGGCTGCATTTGCATTACACATCTTTCAAAGTGATTATGAGTCCTCACTTACCAGGGAATCTTGTTCTCACTCTTCTTAATATTACAATCAAATTATCCCTCATAGAAATAATGTCTGTACCAAAGGACAGTGTTTTATGTCCCACAGTCCTTTACACTGTATGTTGAGTTGAGCAGTGTGCAACTATTCTTCTTGTTTTTATTCAGACAATGCCAAAATAATCAGCATAAAGCAGCTGAAGAGCACAGGGAAACCGCTGACCATACAGCTGGAGGATTTAGTAACGCCTGTTCACAGTTAACACAAATATTGCTTCAGTTACCTTTCCCTTTTCAATGATCATCAATAGTATAAAACAGGTTTTACACTACACACTATGCAATAAACATTCTTGTAAATCAGAGGCACTCATGATTTGCCCTTCAACATTCACCTGAATGCAGAGAGGATCTACAATGTATGAGGGACTTATTTAATGGCCATTTGCTGCCACTGTAACTTGCTCTCATGTACTAGAGGTCAGATAAAACGCTCAGAAATGACAGCTTGTACTCATCCTGATGGTGTCTGGCACATTTCCCAATAAACTTCTTTCACTTGTCACTCTGTGGATCAGCTCCACATAACCTTCCCACTGAGGCATCAACAGCAGCTTCAGGAGATTCCACAAAACCTTTTCTTTTCAGCAGCAACACTGGCAAACATTAACTTCTCCCCTACCACCCTTCCTCCTTAGTTCTGCCAGTGAGAAAAGCTTGGTTTAAAGTAGCTACCAAAATTGCTTTTAACCATTTCTCAGTTTATCTGCTAAGTCCAGTTTCATCTCCATGACTGGACACATGGCACACAGTAAGTGGGTGGTAGGCAAGAACATGGTGAAACAGCAGTGCCCCAGGAGAGTGACACATGGAAACGTGCATTTAGTGACCTTGGCTTTCAAGGAAAGAGAGTACAAATTAGGAAATGATGCCACCTTAACACCAGAACCCTCTTGTTGAGTTTACAATCTAGTCTGATGAATGAAATTTCCTCCATATGCATCCAGATTGGATTTGAAAATAAATTTCCAAGGCATCTTGAAGAATAATTAGTTTTGCACTGCTAGTTTGACTTCTCTTCCAAGCTTACTTTCTACTTAACTTTTTCTTATTAAGGAAAGGAATGTAGTTCTATGTCTACATGATTTCTTTGGTAAATGGGACCCACATCCTATAAAATCAGAAGCATTTCTAAAGAAATGGTCCTTACATCATTTAGAATTCAAGCACCAGTTATCTAAAATCCAGATCCAGCTACTGTTACAGGTATTGGAAATATATCCTGCCTAAGAATGGAACGGGAATAGCTGTCAAAGCAACCAACATTGCTGAACATTCAGTCTTTTAAAACAGCTAAGGAAAAAAATTCAGAAAAACCCCAAACCCTTGATACTATTTTGTTTCACTGCCCTCATCAGAAGTACAGGATGTGTAATGCTCTCCACAGCATACGCGCATACCACTAAAAGTTTAAGGCTAAGCCTAGGGTTAATTTATAAGGGGTTTATCCCCTAATTTCCTTTCTTCTGTTTTTTTTTCACTCCTCCTCCTCGATTTTCTTCTCTCCCCCTTAAGGCTATTCTACTACTAAATGTAACTGAACTAACACTTTGATTTGCAGGGCTCATACATGTCAAACAGTAATCAATACTTTTGCCACTTTTGCTCTTTTCCTGGGAGTCACTGGAGGCAAACCCAACGTTAACGTTTCAGTGAAGGACTTCCTTTTTCCATTTCCCGGTTATCTTTCTGCAGAGCAGCCAGTATCTAGACATTTCAAGAAATGAGAGAGAAGAAAAGCATTAGATTAAAAAAAAAATTACTCAATTCGTTCTGAAGAGTTTCCAATTATGTCTGAGCAATGCTATTTTAACTATCAAATGTAATTAAACTTAGGGAACCTCTCCACTGACAAGAGACCTCTCCCATAAGTGCTGGTGACATGGTGGATAGAAACAGGTTTAACAAAGGTTTAAACTCTATCTCCCCCCAACACACACTTCTGAAGCCTGTTATTTGGGGTACTTGGCAGAATAGGACCCTTATCTCTCCTTCCCCACAAGGGAAGCAGCAGCAGGCTGGCAATTCATTTGGAATGCAATCCTCACGCACACATGACATGTTCAAGGAAGGTGAGACAACTGAACAACCTGTGGAGCCACTCCTGCTGTGAAGGCTAGGAATGCTCATCTTGAAGAGAAAACTGGCAATCCCCAGCATCTACAGGCACTGCTACCCAAGGAAAGAACCAGAAACACCCAGTTTGCTGCTGAATTGCCCCAACCACTATGTTTAACACGTTTCATTTTCTCTGCAAAAAAGCAGTTGGATAAAATAGGCAGAGCTCTATTATGGAATGACTCACAAAGTGGGCTGTATTGCTGCTTTGAACAAAGGAAAAAAAAGAGGTGTTTCCATTCTCCAACATTAATGGCTGCTACAGCCACTTAATGATTTCCATATTCAGATGACACATCTTTTTTTCTTTAAACTGAAATTTACTTGAAATTACAGAGATGAAACAATTTTTGAAATCACAAGCTAAATCCCAATAAAGAAGTCAGAGACGCAATCACTTCTGTGGAGACCAAAATTAGGCAGAGATCTTCAAGAAGATTAAAATGACTGTATGATAGCATGTCCTGACAACTTCTCCCAAAGCCTGGATTCCTGCTTTTAAGTATTAAGTTGTAATGTTGCTAGCAGCCTTTGTAATTAATAAATTTTCAAAGTTGTGTGACTTTTTACTTCATAAAGGTCACTCAATATTTCAATCTGAATGTTGACTGAGCTCTCCCTTTCCAGAAGACATTAAGCTGAGGAAATCCACTCATCTCAATGTATCCTAAAAGCACGGAGTAAGCTACACAGTCCCACCTACCCATAAAATCAAGCATTAGCTAAAACATTCTTCCAGATGTTGCCAAACCCCATTTTCATGAGTGAAGTAAAACCATCAGTTACCAAAGATTGACATCCTCTTTACCTGAGCCCATTTTTTGTTTCTACTTTGCATCTGAATGGCAGCAATAGATGTGAAGAATTCTTCCGAAGGCAAGTCCTCTGGTAGCTTTGTTAAAAACTGAGCTATATGAATGAAGTCCATTTTGGTCAAAATATCTTCAAAAAGTTTTAGTATTCCCAGCGCTGTACGGAATAAGAACTCTTCTCCATCACGGCAGAACACATCCCAGACACGACAAGCCAAGTCTAGTGGCAAAGATTTGCTGTACAACGTGAATATCCTGAAAGGCAGAACAAAATTTTCAGCTATTGGACAAGAAGTCTTGGATACTCTCAGAAGTATACACACCAATTACCAGTAAGTTTGAGGCTTCTCAAGTATTTGTAATTGGATATTCCTTTTTATATTTCAGCAGTACTTCTGTTAGTTGCAGCACACCAACCCATGAAACAATATAAAATTGTACAACCATTAAGGCGTGGTCTCTAGGTTTGATTTTCTTGCATCATACCAGAAGAAACGATAGACATGGTTTTACAGTGAGCATGTGATGACCACAGCTATAATCAAAGGCCTATTTAATAATCACTTCAGAGCTGAGAATTGATGCAGTTTTAGTTGCAAAAACTCAAAAATGCTGAACCTTAAGACAAACGGCAATGGGCATTTTGTGGTTTAGATAAAGGAGATGAGTAAAATTAACTCTTGTGTTCCAGATTGGATTGACAGGCAAAGTAGTAAGAGCATGAGTTTTGGAGGAAGGATCAGCTTGAACTCCCTTAAGTTGAGAGAAACAGGCAAGGCAGGATGTCCAGTGAAGTGTAGACAGTGGTGACAAGATGGTGGCTCAGTGTGCCTGTACAGATGTGATTCCCAAAGAGAAGGGGTAATACCAGAAGCAACAGCCTCGTCCCAGCTGCTAAAACTCTATTCTCATTAACAAGCATGAGCACTTGTCTTCCTTCACCAAAATGCTGACAGCCTTGCAGCCAGACACAAGAAGTTGCTCCCTCCTCTCTCCTTTATCCAACAACTTGCTGCACAACAGAGCAGGAGCACTGCTGCCAGCAATGACCTAACAGCACTTGATAAGAATAATTTCCTGGAATCATTTTACAATATATAAGGGAAAAGAATTACAGTGGTTTTTTCCTTCAGAATTCAGAAATAACTTTTCCACAGATACACTGCACAAAAATCTCTATAAAACTGCAAAGAATTCTCTCCCCAGCAGAGGTCAGCAAAGGCTCAAATTTCAATCAAACCTTTCCACAGCTTTTAACAAAAACTCCTTTTGAAGTATGCTGAATTGAACAGTAGTTTTCACATGTTTAAAACTACCCTCTATCACTTCCAATTTTTTATATGGGAAATCTGGATTCACATTAAAAAGATAAAATGGAACAGATATATACACATGCATATATATATATATAGGTATAGAAAATGAAGTAATGTATTTTCACAGGAAAGTCTAATAATCAAAGGCTTTCTGCATTCTCTGCTTTTTACTATATAAAAGTTTATTCAATGATGTGTTGTAAAGTATATGGCTTCTGTGTGAATCACTACACTTTAGAAAAAAGAGAAAAGACATTAATTTGGTTAACATCCTGATGAAATGAACATTTGCACAAATTCAGGTGACAAGTGAATTGCAGGTTTAAGGTCCTTAGGATTTTACTGGTTTTCCTATTTTTATATCTCATTGCAATCTTCTTATAACAAATGGAAACATTTTAAATCCTGTTCTCCAAAAAGCTAAGTTAGAATTATAAAATAAACAAGAAGTATAGGTCTGGGATGCAAAACCCAAATACTTGTTCATCACACATACATGAAGAAGGTGTAAGATGAGCACTATACAAGCTCTTTCTTTGGGTTACTAGCTGATCCTGCACTGCAAACTTCATTTACTTTGTACACTCTTTCAATCTTTTTGAACTGTTGCAGACCATATAAAACTGTACTGCCACAGAATACCTACATGGCAGAATTAAGACTTCTGTTGTACACAGACAGGAAACAGCAACAGGTTTTCAATTTAAAAGGAAAAGTGTAATAGGAAGCAATTCAACTGAGTCCTTTCCTGGTGACCAAGTAGCAGGCAAACACCCAGCCAGAAACAAGTCCTGGTTAAAGATAAGTAACAATGCCAACTTTATAGACCTGGTTTTATTCACAAAAGCCATTATTCTGTCATGATTCAGACCTAACCTGAATAACCCAATTGTATTAAATCTCCAACTATGCAGAAAATTAACTGTCAAAAGAAAGAACTATTTATAAGAACACTTCTTTTGTATGAAAGGATTTACTTGCATCAAAAAAGCTGTCACATCAAGAAAGGTATTTGCCATTGAGCTCTTCATAATTTGGAATGAAGTGCTATCTGCACTTAACAAGGCAATTAACTTTCATTACTATTTGCATGAAATTAATGCCTCAAGACCTAACAGCAGAGACTGGGCCTCCTAGAATAAGCAGTGAAAGGCCAGTAGGAATCACTACTTAGAACAGCATTTCATCCCTTCAAACATTTCCTACTGAAAGACATTTTTTCTTAGATATCTGAGCTACTGGTCTGAAACTCAGCTGGAATTTATTGGAGTAATAAAGCAGCTGCCAGACTGAGGGAGTTCCAGCAGCATCTTTCAGCAGCACTGGCACGCTCCTTGCACATGACTTGCTGTCACTGTACTGCAGCGTGACTTCTGTCTGCAGCTCTCTTGCAACCCACTCTAAGTTGCAGGTGCAGACAACACAGCTAACACACAGAGATGTCCAGTGTCAGAGCAATGCAGGTGCAGGCTCCTGGCATTCCTCTGCTTGGAAGAGGAAGAGAAGAAGCACCAGATGCTCCTGCTCCTCCCTGGCCCTGTTTCTGATGAAAGTGTACTTTGAGGTAGATGCGTGAAGTCCCAGCTTGCTGCTCACAGCAAAAGCACATGACCATAAAGTCACCAAGAAAGCAAAGCACTGCTACATCATGATAATCATAAGCTCCATTCTTCTTTCCTTTGCTTTTTCTTCCCCCTCTCCTTTTTCTCTTTTCTTTCTAATTAAAAAGTCTTTATAAGATATCAGCAAGAGCAATGCAGACAGGTAGGACAAATTTTGGATTGGCAACTCACAACAATGATGCAAATCAGATCTTATGTATTCTTGTATTACACATTCCTCTCCCATGTCTGTAAATTTTAAAATCATTACTGTCTAAAAGAAAGTAGAAGTATTTCTTTCATTTCTTATTTGGAAAAAAGAAATTAAATGCTGACTGCAAGAGAGGATTTTCTGGGGGGCATGGACTATGCTTTTCTCAAAGTAACAGAAAACACATTTATACAATTTATACTTTACTGGAAGTGCCCACTAAGAACGGCCACACAAAGTGGCTTGGACCTTTATCCTAACAAGCACACAGTGTAAACTGAAACTTCATGTTCACGGAGCACAATCACACTTCATATAATACTAAAGAACTACTGATCAATCCATCAGTACAAACACAGCCCTTGGCTATAATTATTGCCAAAATCATTTTCCTGAGTAGGGATAAAGAGGTGTTTGTACAGCAGCAGCAGGCCATAAATAGACAGCATGTGTCCTTGGCAAATCCACATTCCACTCTGCTCACAAGAGCCTGCAGAACATCAGCTGACAGAGTGAGAGGCCAAAACTGGGCTATTCAGACACACTATTTCCCCTCTGTTCTTTGTGAACCTGACTGCAGGTTTTTTCACACCTGATCCCCTTTATACTCACCAAAAAAAAGTAAAACCCTATATAGTTTTTGAATTCTTTCTACAAGATGTATCAGTTGGAGTTTAGGGTTAAAGCACAGGGGTCCTTTTTAAATTAGATGCCTTGCTTGTGGCAGGTATCCCCCAATAATCATGTCACAGTGCCTTTAATAAACTATTCAGTCCTTGGGGTTTTCCCATCACAGATGGCAGCAGTGGAACTAAATTGGCAGAGGGGCTCTCCTTCCTAAGTCTTCTACCAGCTCCAAGAAAACCTGCACAGCTGGGTCCACCTACAGCAATTCTTTTTCTTGGAACACATCCCTTCAAAAATGATTGAAGCACACCGATTTTACTGCCGTTCCCTGCAGCACAGGTGACAGGAAGAAGCACAAAGCAGACTAGTTGTCTCCATTCTAATTGTGGAAGGTTTCCCAGCAACTGGTCTGTGCAGCACTGGCTACTGGAGCCCCCCAGAGCTGGCACCAGCAGAGATTTACTGCACACATGCCTGCGCAGTAGCCACGCCAGCCACTGGAATAGCAGCAGGCATCCCTTTGGAGCTCAGAGCAAATGTTCATTTCAATAAAAGTAATGTTAGAGCAAGGCTGTTTCACAGAGATTTTTACCTACAAGCAAAAGGTCTGCCTACTCAAAGCAATGCTGTACCATATTCTTCCCTGACTTGAAATACACTGCAGCCACACTCCTGGTGGCAATTTAAAGAAAAAAAAAATCTAAATCTGCTTCCTACAGAATCCAGGTATTTTGAAGTAGAAAGTATGTATATGCATGCACACACACACACACACAAATACCTTTACACATATATTTAAGTAAAATATGTAAGTTTTACATACATAAAACCTTTACAGTCTAACAAAGTTAAGGACAGAGCAGTATGAGCTGTGTAGCTCAAGACAAGTGTGAAAAAATTTAATACAGTATTGGGCAAGCCTATCTCGAAGAGCCTAAATTCCTGTGCAAGATCAGTGCTGTAACTCTCCAGGGATGGGAAGGGACACAGTAAATTGACCTTGGAATTAAAATAAACAGCTTGAATATGGATGCAGATAGTCAGCAAATGTTAATTGTCAGTTCACTGATGCAAAGACCTTGAGAAGCACCATCCACAGTCACTCCTCACTGACTGCCTTTCAAATGCTCTTAACAACACCTCTGTGGGTGCTGTTAAGAGCATTTGAAAGACACCTTAACAGAGGTAACAAAAGGGGGACCTGATATGCCTCAAGACTTCAGTAACACTTCAGGACAGACTTGATCAATTCAGTTCTTCTGTGACTGACTCACAAGTCAGTGATTTTTTCTTTTTTGTTTGTTTTGGTTTTGTGTTTGGTTTTTTCCCTATATATATACTAAGAGAGAACAACTAATCATGTAAATGTTTACTCAAGAAAATACAATAAAGAGTATTCTATCGAAGCAGAATTGCTGAAGGGCATGTAAACCTTCAACCTTCTGTCAAAACAGTCTTTTTTTCTAAATCTCTAATTTCTGGTACTGTTTCTCAGGATTTCTTCTTTTCAATGCAAAGTTAAACAATACCATGATATTAACATGCCTGTACCATGAGGTTGCTCAATTTTAGTTCCTCCTACATAGCAACCACCTTTTTTATAACAGCATCATATCCAACTAGCAACCCATAGTATCACAGAATACCCTGAGTTAAGTCCAGTGCCTGGTCCTGCACAGGAGCCACCTCAACAATCACATCATGTGCCTGAGAGCACTGTCTGAAAGCTGAACTCTGCCAGGCTTGGTGCTCTGACTACTTTCCTGGGGAGCCTGTGCCAGTGCCCAGCCACCCTCTGGGAAGAATAATCTTTTCCTAATATTTAATTTGAATTCCACAGCTTCATGTACTGTTACCACAGAGAAGAGATCAGTGCCTGCCCCTGCTCTTTTCCTCACAGGAAAGCCGTAACTGCAGTGAGGACTCCCCTCAGTCTCCTCTAGGCAGACCAGACCAAGTGACCTCAGCCACTCCTCACACAGCGTCCTCTTAAGGCCATTCACCATCTTGAATGCTCTCCTTTGGACACTCTAATAGTTATCCCTGTTTCTTACATTGCAGTGCCCCAAACTGCCCCCAGCACTCAAGGTGAGGCTGCCCCAGTGCAGAGCAGAGCAGGACAATCCCCTCCCTGTCCTGGCTGACAATGCTGTGCCTCATGTCCCTCAGCACAGGGCTGGCCCTCCTGGCTGCCAGGACACTGCTGATTCACATTCAACTTCCCACTGACCAGGACCCCCAGGTCCCTTTCTATAGTGCTGCTTTCCAGCATCTAATTCCCAGTCTATCTGTACATCCAGAATTGCTCCATCCCAGCTGCAGAATCTGGATAGGTTACTGGGAGATGGTATCAAAATCTTTAGTGAAGTCTAAATATATCACATCTACCCAACTAGGTAAATAACCTTGTCATAAAAGGAAATTTAGTTTGTGAAGCAAGGCTTTTACCTCGTGAACCTGTGCTGGCTGTGCTATCCTCCAGGTGTCTTTCAATATGTTCCAGAATAACCTTATGGCTCCATAATTTTACCTGTCACTGTAGTGACTCTGACAGGCCTTTTGTTTCCAGAGACACCCTTCTTGAAAATCAGGACAATGTCTGCCAGCTTCCAGACAAACTGAACCTCTCCAGATTCCCAAGGCTGTTCAAAAATCATTGAGAGAGATCTCGTGATAATATCTGCCAGCTCTTGGATGAATCCCATCAGGCCCCATAGGGCAGATAAATCCCACCAGGCTGGAGCAGCAAATCCCACAAGTTCAGGGTCGAATGGAAGTTTATCATCCTCACAGCCATGGTCTTCCAGCTCAGGGCTCTGGGACCCCCAAAGCACATCATCGTTAAAAACCGAAGTGAATACAGCATTAAATATCTCTGCCTAGTCTGTGTCCCTGCTGGTAACGTGACCATCCTCATCATGTTAAAAGCTGATGTAATTTCTGACTGCTATTGACATTATTGTCCATTAAAAATACACTAACCTGGTGATTTCAGGGTTGTCTATCCAGTTACTCTCCCACATGTTTACTACAGTCATCTTAGGCTGATGTCCCTTTTATTCAGTTGCTTTCTCCACACACAGGCTTTCACAACACTGAGGCATACAATTTCAACATCTTTCCTCTTACCACTGAACACACTTGCCTCTGCTCTTTTTCTTCCCTTCTATCTTATCCTGGTACTTTTTCTATTCTCTGTGCACAGATCTACTTCAGTTTAATATTCCCAGCCTTCAGTCACGAATTCTTTCCCATGGTATTTCTCCCATTAAATGCTGGGAGAAATGAACCTATTCATTACAACCCCCAACAATTCCCCTACACATGATGCATTAAAATTTAATCCCAGTGTAACAGCCAAGTCACAATGCCCATGTTACACCACCCTCTGTGCAAGAGGCGTAAAGAAACCATGCAAATCAAGCAAAGGCAGCACAAGAAGTCTGTTTGGAGTTGAATCAACCACTGGACATCAAAGACAACAAGAAGGATTTTCCTGCATCTGCAGGGAAAAAAAAATGACTCAGGGAGGAACATGAGCCCACTGCTGAACAGGGCAAGGAACCCAGTGATAAAGAACATGCAGACAGCTGTGGTACTCACTGCCACCTTCATCTCAGTCTTTACTGAGGCTTGCCTTTAGGAATCTCAGGTCCTCCAGATCAATGGAAAAGCCTAGTATAAGGAAACCCTACCCTAGCTGGAGTAGGATCATATTAGGGAACATTTAAATAAATTTGGCATATACAAGTGTGTGGGGAAACTGTCTAGTGTTGTTGTGAGGCCACTTTCAATTATCTTTGAAACATCCCAGTTCCTGAAGACCTGAAGTAAACAAATGTCACTCTTATCTTCAAGAGACAGGATCCAGGGAACTACAGGCTAGTCAGCTTCATCTCCATCCCTGAGAAAATAATGTAAGAAAAAGTCCTGGAGATTATTTCACAACATATTATGGGCAAAAAGGTGATTGTGAGAAGTCAGGATGGATTTATGAAAGCAAAATCATGCCCAAACAGGCTTGATAGCTTATCCAGTGAGATGACTGGCTTGGTGGAAGAGGGGAGAGGAACAGACATTGTGTATCTTGATGCTAGCAAAATTTTCAACACTGTATCCTATAAAATCCTTGCTGATGAACCAATTAAGTACAGATTAGATAGACAATGAGGTGGACTGAAAACTGGCTGGAACTGTCAAGCTCAGAAGGTTGTCATTTAGTGGCATGAAGTATAGTTTTGAGCCAATCCACTACTAGTGTACTTCAGGGTTTGATAAACATCCAATGCTTGTAAATGTCTTCATTAAGGGCCTAGATGATGGGTTAGACTGTACCCACAGCACGTTTACAGGTGATATAAAACTGGAAGGCTGGTGGCTGATGTCACTCCACAATGACCTTGAGACACTGGAGAAATGAGCCAAAAGGAGTCCCATGAAGTCCAGCAAAGGGAAATGCCAAGTCCTGCACATAGGTAGGAAGTAAGCCCAGACACAAGTTTATTTGGAAAGTCAACTGGCTGCAAAGCAGCTTTGCAGAACAGGACAGGAAGGTTCTGGTGGACACCAAGCTGGATGTAAACCAGCAATGTGCCTTTGCAGCAAAGATTGCTCACAAACTCCTGGGCTGCAAAAGAAACATCACTGCCAGCATGTCAAGGCAGCTCATCCTTCTACTCAGCACTGACAAGCCAGCTCTGGGCTTCCCAGTACAAGAGAGATGTGGATATACTGGAGCAAGTCCAGCTCACCATGAAAGTGATGAAAGGCTTGGACATGTGACACAGAGGGAGCGGCTGAGCAGGCTGGTACTGCTCAGCTGGGAGAAGAGATGGCTTGGCCCTAAATACCTAAAATCACTTGATAGGAGGATGAAAACAAGACAGAAACAGTTGTATCCAGTGTATCCAGAAAAAGGACAAGAACCAACAAGCACAAAATTAAATACAGGAAATTTCATTTTAAACATAAGAAAGTAAAAAACTTGCTAACCACAAGGGTGGTTGAATACTGGAACAGAGTTGCCTGAAGAGACTGTGGAGTCTTGTTCCTTGAAGATACTCAAAACCCAACTGGACAAGGTCCTGAGCAAACTGCTCTAACTGACTGTGCTTTGAGCAGTGGGTTTAGATTAGATGATCTCTGAGGACTGTTCCAATACCTCAGAAATTCTATGATCTTCCTATGAAAATTAATGTTTTCAAATTTCAAGCTTGTATTGGACTGATTTACTTTAAATGTGTGTTTGTCTAAGGGATCAGCCACATGTTGAATGCTACCAACCAGGTCTTAAAGATCAGGATACGGCCAAAGACATTCAGATAAAATCCCATTAACACTACAAATATTTTCCAAAAGAACAGCTTATTAATCTCAAGAAAAAGATCCCAGTGTTACCACTGGGCATTTGTTCTTTTGCTTAAGGTATTTGTCAAGTACCTGAGAACAGAAGAAAGTGTCTACTATGTAAGGGCAAAGCAATTTTTCACAAAAAATCTTTCATGTCATCCCAAAACCGATAACCAAGTCTTTCTGAAAAGAGACTTTTTAACTGCCCCAAACCAAGGTCTGATAGGCATAAATGCAAATGCTCAATGTGGAGTACACAATGCCTCACTGAAATTTGGCAGAAGTGCAAATAAGATCTTTGTCTTTTTCCTCTCTAAGAAAAATGTTGTGATTATACTAGAACTTAAAGGAAAGACAGTTTCATCTAATAAAAAGACTCTAATTGCCCATCTGCTAAGTGGAATAGCTTTTCTGTAGCTTTGAGTTTTATGTTGTACGGACAAATGTTTCAATTATGCTTTTTCTGATCTGTGCAGGACAAAGTATATATTTCACATGCAAGACTGGAAATATTTTCTGAATATACAACCCAGGTACACACCTGCACGTGCAACAGACAAATTTTCTCAGGCCAGCATTATTTCAAAATAAGCTTCCAACTTGACACAAGTACAGTAATAAAGGTTAGGCAAATTATAAACATCACAGAAGTATGTGGGAATGATTGGGACTGACAACTCAAGTACTGAACAAAAAATAAAGCCACAGTCTTAGAACAATATTAAACCAGGTAAGAACATTTCCAT
Organism: Onychostruthus taczanowskii; assembly: GCF_017590055.1. Taxonomy (NCBI): domain Eukaryota; kingdom Metazoa; phylum Chordata; class Aves; order Passeriformes; family Passeridae; genus Onychostruthus; species Onychostruthus taczanowskii. Next base: position 18,897,618 of record NW_024499239.1, on the reverse strand, counting down.
TTCTGTCATCAACACTGACACAGAGCTGTGTGTCACACAACTTAGCAATTACTCTTTCAATGTCTTACCAATCAATTAGATAGATGTCTGGAGTTAAGTTATTTTTTTTGAAGTGGGCAAATAACTTTGGCAGATTTTCTTCAAAGAATACCTCAAATGCAGCAAAGTAAGTCAACATCTGGGAAAATATAACAGGGAGAAAACAAGCAGTTAGCTGTGTTATTAATAAGCTTAAATGTATTATCTGTTGTAGGATTAACACTCTCAAAAATAGAATCAATGAATTACATGATACTATAAAGAGCTAAGCATAAAAGGCAGCATCTGCAAGCACTAAGAATTTAATATCCACTCTATATATGATTCTCATACTACACAATGTACCATTTTCTTTGGGTCTTGGCCAGCTTCCTTTGGAAAGAAAAATACCAGCAGGAGAGAAGTTTTTGGCTGATTTCTCAAAATAATTACAACAGAATGGTGTTTTATGCTTGTGGCAGTAATTTAATATTATACTGAATAAAATCCAAGACCCAATGGAACATAATGAAATACAAAACTAAAATAATGTTAATACTCCACAGCAACAGTGAAGAGTCCAGTATATTCCAGTCATAAATCACAATTTAATACCAAAGCTATTCTAATAGTCTAATACCAATGTAATCTATACATTCTACATTTAGATAATAGGCATTTCTTTTGCAAAAATGAAGATACAAGTTTCACACAAAAAAAATCAAAGACTGGGACAAAACATTTATGCAAGAGAAACAGTTTGTAACTCTGACATTACAATCCCTGAACTTCATTGCTTTTAACACAAAGACTTTGATACTATTTTAGAATTCAAGTATTTAGTCAAATTTCATAACAGAGAACATGTTAAAAATATCTTCCAATTCAAGTAAGAGTTAAAAACAAAAGATTATTTAATCACTGTCTAATACTATAGGGAGAAAAGTTAAGCAAAGTCCTTGAATGATTCAGTAATACAAATCCCAATAAAAGCAATAAAGAAAGGCTGTGATTTCTTCAAAGTATGACTTGCAACAGCACACTTCTCCCCAAAACATCATGGCAGTAAAGGGAAAAGGGATCCTTTTGGAGACTTCTGTGTGAAATCCTTTTAAAGAATGAAAAGTTTATCTCCCAGGGTTTTTTTATGTCCTTACAGAAGTGTTTCCCATTTCCTCTGAATGAAGTGACAGATGGTGGACTACTTTCATTAACAGTGACAAATAAACACCTGAGCCTGGCAGTCAGTGTGAGGCTTTAAGTCAATCAGAGATGGATGCATGCTAGAGAAGTAAATGAAGTTACTGAAATCTCTGAAACATCAGTTACAGAGAAACAGCTTCAGGTCAAACATGGCACCAGAAATCCAGGAACCCACTTCAGAGAACTGTACCCCTGAAACAGCTTCCCAGTGTGGATTTTTAAATGCATGAAATCCAAGCACCTGTGAGACCCGTGAGTATAAAAAGGAAGCAGATAATGCATCAGACAGCCCTAATTCCAAAATAATCTGCTGGCACCACTATAAGACAATTCTACTGAAGTTCCTACTTTCAAAACTACTGCACAGGCAGGACCTTACACATAGCTGCTACAGCCATTTCTATTGATAGCAATGGGGCAGCATTGATAGCTACTGTGGGCAGCAGTACAAGTACTTATTTTGATCAAATCAACATTCAACAAGACTTTTCCTTTATGGAAAAAAAAAATTGTTTAATAAAATTAACCAACAAAAGAAGTCAAGATAAACCTGTATGAATTACTATTATTCACACAACTAATTTACGCTGGTATTATTTTTTATTAATTTACTATACAAAAAACCCAGTATTTGCTTATTAAGCTGACACAAAAAGATGAGGGTAGACTGCAGATCAGTATGTTCACACAGAAAGCAAAAATTGTCTCACTCAAGTGCCACTAGTCCCTTTGAAATATTAGATGACATTTTCCTTGTGTTGTCAAATCATGGGTTTGCTTTCATGACATTAATATTTCATGTACCACCATCTCTGCCCTCTGTAAGCACACACTTATCCCATAGTCCCTATTTGGCCAGGCCAACAGAACTGAACAGCACTATCTGAAAGAACTGCAAACCCCACTGGCTCAGCTAGAAAAATATTTATCTTTTTCTATCCAATTCAATTCCAAAACCATCTTCACAAAAACCATATTTACACACTGAATGCATGAGCATGTCCTCTTTTTCCAAGTACTGTAATGGAGATGGCTGATACTGCTCCTAGCAATGCTGTCTGCCCTGTGGCACATTTTCCCAGGGTATTTACAACAATTAAAATGAACAGGGAATTCCAGCAGGAATTCTGACAGGATTTCTAGTGTCTACTTTTTAAGCAACAACAGTGACTGTTGTCATCGTCCACTCTCTTTTTTCCTTGCATTTGAACTCTTAAGAGGCAGATCCTATTTTCACAGTGCTAAGAGGTGACAGAGAAATACAGAATGCCATATATTTTATACAAAAATACCTTTAAAGTAAATTAAAACCACATCTGAGATGTGTCTTATTTTGCTAGTGTACCTGCTGACATGGAATTTTAGAGATTCTAGTGAAAATAAGGGAATCAGCTTCCAGTGAAAACTTGAGGGGTGAGAGATTTCTTTCTCTGAAAAGCAACCTGTGGGACTCAAACACAGCTGCTACAGGAAGATATGGAAAACCTGGTTCTCCCTGCAACAGTCTGTTTTTAGCAACCTATTAGCCTATGATAAAAAGTGCTTTCAAGACACTTTCATTAAGGTGCTTTCAGCTTTCAACTGCAGTATTGTTGAAAACCACCTACAGTAATATTCTCATAACTATTCTCTGAGCATCATAAAATTGCTACTCAACAATTTCATTCACATGTCTTCTTCAAAAAGGTTGATAAGGTGATCTTTTGTTGGGTTTGACTTTTTTGAGAGATTCTGCATATCTGTGTTGGTTGTTTTTTAATATATATAAAGTGTGTTGATTTAAAATAAATTCTGATTTCTTTTCCAAGCCACTGAAATTATAAATTTTTATTTTTTTTAAACTTTTCCTACACATTATCCACAGCATGTTGATTACAGTTTTTTTTTGCACACTTACAAGGCCATGGTCCACGCGGAAAAATGCCATCTGACAGGGCTTATTTAAAAGGTTAGAAAAAGCAATGAAGGCATCTGCAGTATCCAAGTTCAAGATCAATACAGCTGCTATGAATGACATGCCCTGCACCTGAAGAAAGGAGAAGAGTTACTCTTTAGCAGTAATTCTATTATATTGCCTCATTTCATCCTCGTGCCCACTAGTATTTGATGCACTCACTGAGCTGCTGCATCTTGAGAAATGTTCAGAAAAGCAGGACTTTTTAACCCACATGTCCCTTGATATCACATGTTCAGTGCATGGAAGCTAACAATTCCCATGTTGTTTTCTTTCAAAGAGTGCCAAGTTGAACTCCTAGGATAGGCTAGGTTGACAACACTTTCAAATATACAGAATAAAGTGGGGTTGTTTTTTAACAATAAGGTGTTTCGAAGTAATCCCTTTTCTCCCAGGGATGGGTCATCTAGATCCTTATTTGAGGAAAGCTGAACTTGAACCCTAGAGACAAAGCCTGTACTTTTGTTTTTCAATAAATTACCAGCAGTTAAAAACAACTGCACTCAGTCACTTGATAAACAAAACCAATCTAAGATTATCCTCTTGTTTTACTGATATTGTTCCCTTTCTCTACAAAGTGTGTTGTGGAATTCAGGCAAACCTCTCTCACCCGGAGGGTGCAGTGCTGCCATTGTGAGTCATGTGGAGCAAGGTGTGACTGTCATTCCTGCAAACCTGAGGAACAAGCTCCTTCCCAACACAACAGGTTGCTGCTGTGCCACATGAGGCACAGCAGCTATCTGCCCTTTGTCTCATTTCCCAGCAGTCATGTTCAGCAGCTCTTGCCAAGCATTATGTGCTACCTACAAAGTAGGAACGTCCCCTCTCTACACTTGCCTTACCTAAAACTGCTCCTCAATAAAGAATAAGCCTCTCTGTATAACCCTGCTCTGCATACAGAGACTACATGAAATCCACTCAGCCCTCTCATAATCACTACTTCAAACACTATGATTGAGCTCATGTAGCTTCAATGGGCATTTCTTTAGAGAAAATCACAGTGCTAAGGCACAGAAATGACAATCACTTCAATTCAACAGCAGTCTCAGTAAGACTGGTACTAACAATAAGGACATAACTACACCTTGTCTTTGATTCCAATTTTCAAATTATGCACTTTTCAGTATAAATATGGATTTTTCCAATTACTTAACCTGTAAAAAGCTTAAATCCAGCAAAATAAATTTCTCAAGCATGTACTGGAATAGAAAAAAGCACACACAAATCCCCCTAAACCATTTAATAAAGGTCTAAAAATGACTAATTAATAAAATCCTTCATCCTCCTAAAAAATATCTCCCTCCCCACCCCTGAAAAAATAAATTCTTCACTTACATAGCCTACATCAGGTCTGTAACAAGTATAGGCTCCTAAAATACTGTGCAACGTGTCATGGTAAGGACCACCCTATAATTAAACAAAGACAGAACAATACATCTGATTATACAACAAGCATGTTAAAAAACCTTCAGTGCTACAGATGGTCTTTATTACTGCTGACGAAGTAGCAGTAATACGGATTCCCAATGTAGCTTAGAACAGCTCAGCTGAACTATTCCAAATAATTTTAGCTTTAACAGAAGGAAACAACTCTCCAAACCCCATTTATTATAAATACATACAGTTCATCCGATACACAGATTAGATATTAAATACTTATACAAGAGGAATGCAAGCCTAAGAGATTCCTTACAGCTCAGCAGCACTCTGGCAATAGTGCCAAGGAAGTAGAACAATAATGCAAACCACATAATTGTCTCTGAGACTAGAGGCAAAAGTCAACCATGAAGAAAACGGTCAAAACAACAGTATGCCACAAGACAGAGCATATTGAAAAGGACCTACACAGCTAAAAAGTATTCACATTGCTGACTATTAACAGCTGCATATCTTGCACTGAGTACTGTAAATGACTGAGAATTTCCAAAAGGAGATTTGGCCTAAAAATGTTGATTTATCACAACCTAAACCTTGTATAGGGCTGCTGAAATCTGTGCATAGAAGGACAAAATCTGATTAAACTGAGTGACTAAACCCAAAGTGGTTTGTACACTTTGGTGTGCACACCAAAACAATACAAGCTAAATCAATTTTGCCTCAAACCAAAAAAAGGCCAACCAACCCCATTTGTTTGAGATGTTATCTCTCACTGTGTATTTATAACCAGCAATGTTGATTCACTGGAACACTCACCTACATCACTTCATCAGACAGAAGCTAGCATGAACTATGTTAGATACTCAGAGTGATTACCAAACAGTTTGGGGTTCTAGTTTTCCAAAATCTATAGGAACTTTATCCTCTCAAGATGTGTGCTCCTTCAGAACTCAATGGCCTGTTCCAACCAAGGGACAGGCCAGATTATGTCAACTTAATTTCTCCAGCATGGCAAGACAAAAGTTAACATTGCTTACTTGTTGGAATATACAGAGACTAGGAAATGTTCTTGAGATATCCAGTTTTATTAACTCCAAGCTTGCTTCTCTGTCAGCTGCAGAAAATCCAGCATCTGCAAAAGCCAAAGTTACTACACTTATTACAAACATTCAGTGAACATTCGCTCTTGTTTTTATTTTCCAGCAAGGTTTACCTTTTGCACAGTTCATGTATTTTGATGTGAATGCTAGGGAATAAGGCCACAGACAGGGCAATTCCCCAGATTCAGCAGACAGGCTAAGCAGAAAGTGTGTCCTGACCACTGTAGAGCAACTCTACAGTGCCCAGTGACCCTCAATATGTTTTGAAGCAAAACGGGGAAAGATACAGGGCAAGGCAGGTCAGGCACTTTTTCTGTATCTGCTGACAAATCATTGGACAGATACAAGCCTGTTAACTTGTGACCCTCACCACCAACAAGGCTTCCCAGTGGATCCTGAGATAGCTGCCTCTGTGAAAAAGCTGTGGTGGAAGAGGGAAATCCTAAAGCAGCAGCAGGATGGATGCCTACTGTGAAAGCTTTCCTATTAGCTTCATGTTTACTGAGCCTTTGTAGATCGTGTAACTGATACTATAATGCACTCCACTTAACTGAAACAGATCCTGTACCAAGTATATTTCTATAGCATTAGTGTTCATTCTGGTATCAAGATGTCTTATTGTTTGTTCTGTATAGTTGGGAATTACCTACTGCTGTTTACTGAGCAAGCTGTCAATAGACAATGAGCATAAATCACATGAGCATCGACACTCCAGAAAATAAAGTGCAAGAGGAAGCTGGAAACATACTAGGTGCTATCTTATTTAAGATATAAACAAACTAAAGGGAACAGAGTGGGAATTTCCAAAATATTTTTCTGCTTATAAATGGCAATATGTAATGTTGTCCTTTTTTTTTTTCCTCTGTTCAGTATAATTACTTATTGAAGGCAATTTCAATCATTTGCATGTAGCTTTCTAATCTCTCAAAAACAGTCAACTCTTCCAATTAGTAAATCTCAAACTACTTCATCTGCAAAAAATAAAAACCTGCTGCTCTCTGAAACATACCAATGACTTCAGCTCAAAATTGCAATAAGGGACTAAAATGCAATTTTCTGCTCTAACCTGAGTTACAATCCCAAAACTATAGATGCAGAAAAGTATTTTAGTGTTCCAATTCCAGTGATAATCCCCAAACTACCACTTGTAGTTTTCCTGCAAATATGCATCAAATTTGTAAGACAGAACTGTACCCAGAGATTGTTTATTAAAAAACACTTGAACAAGTGTGTTTTGTATGACATCAGAATTTCATTGAGAAAAATACAGCTATTCCTTGCTTTCACGAAAAGACATTTTCTTTTTACCAGAACACAACTTTATAACTCGTTTTTTAATGTTGCTTAAAATCTCATTTTAAGGAACTAGTTTACAAAATGTCTTATTCTGTAACAGAGCAGAAATATTTTACAAAAAGCATACCTTCACATTCTACTTCAGGCCCTCCTGTGCTAAGTGATCGCCACTTCTCTTTAGCACGAGCCAGGCAAATATCATATAGTTCTGGAAAAAGAAAAACACAAAACCAAGTCCACTATTTGTACACGTTCATGCACACTAACCACCCACCATAAGGGCAATGCTGCCCTAGGCATTAAGAGCAGCAGAACTTCTACTTGGGTTACAGTTTTGAAAGATGTGTTCTACTCACCTGTAACTTCATATGAAGTGAAAAGGAAAGGCAATCTAAGCTGCATTTTACATTCAAATATTTGCTTTTTCTTGCAGAACACTGATGTTCAAAATTACTGTCTGAATGGATAATTAGGAAAGTCTAGCAAATTATGTAAGAAATACACCCAAGGTAACTAAGCAATGCACAGAAAAGCAGCACAATACAGCAGGAGTACAGGCAGTCTTCCACTTTCCATGTTGGAATTAATTACTTAAGTTAGTCTTTCAGAGCTGAATTTTTCTGTACTCAGAAGTAATAGATTATTTCTATTCTCACAAATCAAAGTACAAATCTTACCAAGGGTCTGTTAACCTCTTACAAACCTGTTGTCTTCCTTCAAACCAAAGGAAGTACACTATACACATACAGAGGCATTTCAAAATTAACAATTTTACATTTCAAAAAGAAAAAAAAAATGGAGTATTAATTCTGACCATCTCCATCCAACATCAAAGCAAGACACAGTGACACCAATACTTAGAAGCAATTCACAGCAGCAAGATTCCTAGAACAGCTACAAGATTAAAAGACGCTGTATTTTGGAACAAAACACATCAAAGCAGCACAAAAAGAGCATAACTAGATAACATTTCCTCACATCCACACCACAACACATACAAGAATGTCCCCTTGCTATTTCACTTTGTAAGAAATGTCTACAAAACAGCAGCCTCACCGTGGGTGATGTTTAACTCGTTTCCAATTGCCAAGCTCCAGACTTTGCCTCTCACGCTCGGTGGAATGCCCTGCCACCACAGCTCTCGGACTTTACGCGAACAGCACCTGCTTCAAGTGAAACAGGTTATTCCAAGAAATATTTCATTGCCAGCTGAATTGCAAATATATCCTCCTATCACTGCTGATGGGATTCAAACCAAAATGAACATCAATGGCCCAAGAAGTAAAATACAATTCCCACATACCCATTCATTAGTACTATTTTGCTTTGGACAGCCATGGAAATCTTTCTTCCTTCCAATGTAATGGCTTTATATTGACAGAAGCACAGTAATCGCACTGTGCATAATCTGCAGCCACACTTGATTAACAAAAATCATAGGGAAAAAGTAAAGAAATGGAAAGGAAGTCCACACCTATGCCACAGGCTATGCTAAAGACTGGACAGCTCCATAGAAAACTAAATACAGGAACAAGTTAGGAAAGTCTACCCTCTGCCCTCTGTCATCACCCTGCTGTGCAAAGACATGCAGCTTCCCACCTGTCTTTGCAGTTCTATGCCTCTGGAAAAATGCATAAAGATGTGACAAGGATTAACTTTTAGGTGGGAGCTTGAAAGACATTTTAACAAAAATTGAGCTTTGAAATGGATGCAGCTATGTTCAGCAATATGAGAGCCCAGAAGAAGGAACAAAATAGCACCTAAGCACTAATGAAAAGTGGTAAACCCACAATAATCCATTTATCTTTCAGCAGATTCTGAAAACTAAAATGTAAAACAGTAAACACATTGGGGATTTTCTGACTTTACAAACCAATAATGGACCTAATTTTTACAGCAACCATAACAGACGCATTTTCAAATACTAAAGACAAACATGTAAATATATAATTTGTTTAGACTTAGTTTATTACACTTCAGTTCTCCAGAAACACATTTTTCAACAAATTCTGTCTTTTATATATTCTCAGGATAACTAAATTTCATTGTTAAGTAAATTGCAGTTCTGAGTGCTGTTGGTTTATAGTTTGTGCTGTGCTGGTTGTATTTGGAGCACTGGGGGCTGCTTTTTTTAAGATGACTAGCAAAGGTCACCAAGGTACTTTATCAACTGCCTGTGCCATGTCTTTGAAGGAAATCTTCTAGCATTCAATATAAATAACTTTTTCCCCATTTCTCTTTCCTTTATTTGATTATCCCAGCATATATACAATTCTAGAATTAAAGAAGCTTCATAAACCATTCACATACCTCAATCTACACTGATATTACATTAACAGCTCAGTCAAGGAAAGCTCATTTCTGATAAATGAATGATGTTCAAGCACTATGCCTTATGCTTTTACATTCTCTACCACAGATGACTCCTCAGTGCTTCAGAGTTTGAGTATCTTGAGCTTTCATTAAAGACAAGTAATAAGACTCAGCACTGCATTCACTTCCAACCACCTTGTAGAAATAAAGATGTTGCTTATTTCTTTTGTAGCTGTTCAAGAATGATTTTCTAACAAAAGCTTCCAAGACCATTTAAATTTTTTGCTTTCTGACTTTGTAACTTCTCTTCAGGATATAGACTGCAATTTTTAATTAAAACTCAGTATAACATACTGTCTTACATAGTTTCCCAGTTGGGTAAGATTTCATTGTTCCAAGTTAAAACAGCATTGCCAATGCTGTCTTCCAGTTTACAGCGTTCTTCCAGTTGTTTCTTTCTCTTCTGGGCTTCTTTAAGCTCTGCAAAAAAGGCATTTCCTTTCTAAGTTAATAAAACCAGAAACTAAATATTCAGTTAGTCATGGCTGTGCAATCATGTAAAGCACACTGTGTTCACCCTAAAGTACAGTGGACTGTTCAAATTCTGAAAAATTCCCAAGCACACAGCAAGCTGAGCAGTGATTGCAAATGTGAATAAAGAACAAACTGGAACTATAAGTTCCATTTACCACAGATGGGACAATGGGAATTGGATAATGTATGACTTCTTTGACTCCTAAATCTAACCACACTATTAATTTTGAATTAACACCTCAGACAGTCAACAGCCTCACCTAGTAGAACAGGTCAGAGTATTTCCTAAGAAAGCCCCACCCCTTTCATGGCAGACTCAAAACTACAGGCCAAATGAATACAAATTTTTATTTTGTTTTCATTCTTCTATTACAATTTAGATATACGGTCAAGAAATCACAAGAGCCATATTTTTGATGCTACTTCACATATGGATAATCTAAATGTTACATATACCAAATGGAAAACTTTAGTTCACTAAGAAGAAAACATACTTCATGTCTGGTTTAGATGTACTTTGCAGTTGGAATTATCACTCAGTATTTCTTCCTGCATTATCAATTACTGCTTTTTACAGTGGAAAATTTGTTAAACAAATGCAGGCACTCTCTACAGCAGGACATGGGTGTGCATCCACATGCTGTCTACACTATGAGGAGGTGCTCACCTGGCAAGCAGAACTCACTGAAAAACAGCAGTACCATGAACAAGGTCTTTGGAATGGGCACATTTTACCTGCTGGATCCACTTTAAAGCCCCACAGAAACTGTGCCTGAGCAGAACCATAGCAACTGCCTCATAATGTTTTCAGCTTTGATACAAGCTCTTTGCAAGCCTGCTGAAATGCAGGCTTTCAATTTTTCTCTAACCAACAAGAGGGTGTTTACAGTCTTTGATCTCCTGACGTCTCGACAACACATCACTCTGCAAAGCTGTTCATCTGGAGTGCCTTTAGGGAAAATGGGTTTGTCATGGTATTTATCTGGACAGAATGACATACTCCAGTTCAATGAAGACAGCACAAGGACCTGGCCCATCGCCTAACATTCATCCCAATTTCCCCAACCCACCCATCCTCCATGCAAAGAAAGAACAGGGAAACTCCTTTAGACTACACATACAGTAGCAGATATATTGAACAGGAGTCACATGAAGTTAGAACTTCACTGGTGGGAAATTATGTTCATGTATATATGTATATGATGTATATGACGTTCAAAATCACAAGAGGATACTTCTATTAGTGTGTCACTTGCATTAAGTCCTGTGTTCATATACCATTTTCACTGTTTCATGCGCTTCAAGGGTCTAGGCAGCTGGAAAAATACATTTCCAGTAGCTCCCATTGGGTGCAAAACCCAAGTCTCAATCTCCTATTATTGCAATGCTTGTTTTGAATTAGAAAACCCAGATGGTCAAAAATATCAGCCAAAAGAAACCATCACCTCTAGCTCATGTTCATGGTACAGTGTTACTAAGACACTTCTGTGAAAAATATCAGGCAAGAAATTATGAGCAAATCCTTGAGAAAGCTGTAAATTTTAATTGAGATATTATCAAATGAACATAACTGCATATATTTTCCTATGTGGAAAATTATGTGTTTAAGTACTACAGCCTGAACATGCTTCCATCATGAAACTGACAAATATCCTCAAGTTTTAAGTCCAGTCTTCACTAATTTGACCAACAATCTACTTCAATATATTGCTAAGTTTTTAAGCCCACAAATAGGTGTTACTCATTTAAGTTAAGGACTGAAAAATTATTTCCTGCTGGATTTTAGGACCATTTTCTTTTCAGTTTGTTTTCAACAAAACAAACTTTGCTCCTGTCTTGGGAGTGATTGAGAGGAAGCAGAGACCCCTCACTTTACAGAGCAACAGATTGACACAAGTGCATTCCAGGTTTAGAAATAGCCCTATACTTTTCACCTCTGAAGACAAGAAATTCCATCACCTCTTTTTTTTGCTTGAACCACCATTTCTTCGTACTGTTGCCTGTGTTTCTGAGCTTCTTCTGCTGGTTTTGCAGGAAGGTTCCTAAAAAATAATATTTACAGTTGGCATGACTGTCTAAATAAAATTCTAGACACTTCTAAATGAAAAGCACACTCTGCTTCCTGTCAAAATATCCAGTCTAAGAGCAGAACAACAGATCCTTGGAAAGAATCTTTTTTTTGCCAGAGTCAGCAGAAGGGAAGAACACTGACCAGCTATGACTACGTTTATACACAAAATACGCTGAGTAATTTCCTTACATTTGGTAATTTCAGCATTTTTATTATTAAACCAACTGAACCCACTTCATACAGGTCTTCATAAAGAGAATATACTGGTATATACAAAGCTGGCTGGTTTTGATTTGAACTGGTAAGGACTGTGCTATTTCTTACTGTTCACCTTGTCTAAGAGTTACATCCTCAACTTTCTTTACCCACACATGATGACTCCCTAACTCAGCCTTTTCCCCTCTGCTCTCTGAAACCCCGTTTCTATTTTAAAGACTTAACTCCTTCCCCTCTCTTCTAGAGCAACAAGTGGCACTGGAGTCATCCTCAATATTCTCCACATATTAATTCTAACAAAACATTTTGATTTGTGATTGAGGCTCTGCCATACAAATGCATGTGTTCATATGTTGGAGCACGTGACCTTTCAGCTAATCATATTTGTAATTAACAACCATATGTATCTCTTACAACTAAAGGATCAGGAAAACATCAAAACAGGAAATGACTAACAATTTTGTTCTTCTGTATTGTAGAACATTGTATTTTATTCCTAGAACAGTTTGTATCTTTGGTTAATAGAAAAGCTATGAAAAAATTCACTTTCATGTTCCTGTAAGATGTCACACATCGGGCAGATGACAGCCCCCCACATCATTAATAGTTAGCAGGCATGACTGTTCATGTAATCACAGTGCCTGTAACATACACATAAGCATGTGATACAGGCCCATGAGTATTTTTCCAAATCAAGATTGTTATTAGAAAAACAAAAGTAAATTTTCACTTTGGTGAAATGTTGGTTTGCTAACCAGAGAGACCAATCTACTCTTTTCCAGCTTCACTTTGGTAAATTGATCTGCATCTTTTTTTTTTTTAAATCCAAGTCTTTAGAAATTATTTAAGTTAGGGGAAGTTTGGAAAGGAAAACCAGATGAAAGAAGTCAAGTATTGCTAACTTAAATTCTACCACACAAATAATTGGCTCTATGTCTTAACATTGCCAACATACATGTGAGAAGGTGTTTAGTGTCTATTAAAATTCAACTAATGCTTTTTCCAGTTGAAGCTAGAGGCACTATAGAATATTTATTGATTTTTTACTGGGAAGTTTTACCTAAGCCCTACAAATGAGCATGAAATCAAGAGCAGGTATTTTGAAAAAAAATAACCTCACTGCAATTTTCTCTCTGAAGTCTTAAAAAGAAAGCTACTCAAAGACTAATAGGTAAACATACAAAAATAGTATGCAAACTGTAGGTAAACAATTAAAAAAATTTGTTAAACGAATTCGTCAGTAAGAGTCAAGATGACAGCACTGCTGTCTAGAGCAGTTCTCCATTACATGGAAGAAGTGATGTTTCAATTGTCTTCAATTTTTAAAAAATCCTTCTGCTACAAGCTCCCCGTTCTACCAACACTAGGAAAGAAAGCAAAATTTGAACATTCTCCTGTAATGTAACACTAACTTCATCTGTCTGAACACTGTACTACTCAGATCATCCCACAAAAAAGAGATTTTTAACAGACAGGTTTTAAATACAACAGATCAGCTAGTACACTTGTTTCCAGTTGTACCTAATAAAGCCTGCTATAACAAATAATCACTTTATATTTTCTACATCTCCCGATGTCTTGCCACACAGTCCATCAGCCAAGGCAGAAAAGTCCTTAAGTAACCCTACAATTACACTACTTTGATGTGAGCATTTGTCATGCAGGTTTGTTGACAAAAACACAGATCTACGTTATGCCAGTTCTTCACACCAATGCACAGCTATACTAAAAATGCAAATGTCATGCCCATAAAGCCAGCTCACATTCATAATCATAAACTGACTAAGCATGACTGAATTTGTGTAATTCAGGAGAAAAACACGGTAAAGCAGCTGCCGGTAAATTGCTTTGGAGTCACTCTGCATATGCAAAAATCCCCTTGCAGTAAAAGGCATGAAACAAGTCATCAAGTGCTTGACAACCCTTAAAATGTGATGCTGAACTCCCTGCAGAGCAATCACTATACTGTTTCATTATTTATAGAGATGTGGTCTTTCTCTGTGTAAACAGGACATTGTATTCTTGCTTCTCAATTTCTTTAACATATACCAGCTTTGTTTTTGTGCTTAGGTTATCTCATGGAAAATAAAAATCCCTTAATCATGTTTAGGAGGTAGAATTACTCAAAACTAAGGCTCTGCTATCCTAATTAACTCCCTTCACAAAAAGCCATTGCTTTTATTATAAAGTAAAGTTCTTTCTATTTGAATAATTTTTCTCATAATCAGCCCAATTTCATATTCACTAGTCTGAAAAAAAAAAATCTATTTTAGATTTTATATTATCTGCTGAAATTAGAGTAAGCAAATACACTGAGTTAGAAAATACTTGCTAGGTTTTAAAGAGACCCTCACTGTGGCACTTCCAAAACTTACGCTGGTCGGTCCTCTAAAATAAGTGCTGTAGTGGAGAGTGGTTCAAAATCAAGATTCTTCCTCACATTCTGTTTAGGAGAGAGTGGTCTCTGAGCTCGTCCAGTTTTTTCTTCATATTCCTAGAGAAAAAAAAGACAGGAAAACTTACATGAGTGGAGAGCACCAAGATGATGCACTTGAAAATTTAAAAAGGGATCTACAAAAGTTTTCAGGATCATGCTTCACATCTCAGTCCTACTGCAGTCCCTTTGAAGCTTTTCAACTAGAGCAACCTCAACACTGACAAAATTTATGTTCAGGAGTGAATCTTGATGGGTTTTTCTATTCTTTCTGTTTGTAAAAACATCTTAAGCTCCTCTGGCTGACAGCCTGCTTTTACAAAGTATTACTAGGAAGGAGCTCTCAAATAGCAGGTACTCTGAGGTACAAAAATAGGATCAAAATAGGTACTAAAATATTAAAAATAAATCTTTAATTTTAAAAAATTACACAGTTTTCAAATTAAAGTAAAAAAACTACCACAAACTCCATGTCTTAAAATCTCATTGTAAGATTTCTCCTACGCAAGCTGTTTTCATATGCAACACCTCAACAGTGGGGAGAGAAAAACAGGTTAAAATCACTGTTAGGCAGAAAGACCACACTTGGTACAATGCTTTGGACAATCCTAAATCACAGTAGAGCATAACATGTTAACCTGTGTCTGTAATCAGACACTGACACACTGGAGCAAGACTAGCAAAGAGGCATCAAGATGTCAGGGTGTGGAGCAAGTGCCACATGAAGAGAGGCCAAGAGAACCAGGCTTGCTCAGCCTCCAGAGGAAAGGCTTTGTAGGGAGAGGAAGTGAGCACTGGGACAAGTTGCCTGAGATGTGACAGAACTCCTGACCTTGAAAGCATTCAAAGCTCAGATGGATGAGCCCTGAGAACCTGGTTTAAGCAGACTCTGTCCTGAGAGGAGAGCTCACCCCTCAGGGTCCTTCTACCCTTAATTATTGCATCACCCTGACCTATAGGAGAGGATTTGGCATTCAGGTACGATTTTATTTTTACTTTTCCTACAAACACTGGTTTAAAAGAAAGTATATTAAACCCATGACCTAATGGAATAAAACAACCTTTACACAACTTCCATCTACTACAGTGCTAGAAGTATTACAGAAAACATGAAATATGCAAAGTATCAGTGATACACAAAAAACAAACATGGTCAAAAAGTCCTAAGGAAAAATCACATCCACATTATATGTAGTTACTTCTACATTCAACTTTATGATTCTCACCACTTCCAAAACTCAAAGGCTTTAATGCACAACTTTTTTATACTATTTCTATTAAAATAAAATTTAGAAAAACACAAATGTACACTATCAATGAGCACTATGAAGAGTGCTCCAGCCATAGACCTTTTCCTGGTAGCACAAAGAGTTCCCCAGAGTGTACTGCTTTCTTTCTTTCAACCTAACCTCTCCTTTTCATCAAAACTTCCTTGGGCAATAGATTCGGTGTTTCCAACCAAAGAGGTTCATTCAGTAACTAAAATGGGATTCATCCCTTCCAGAAAGGCTGTCTCCAGTCACACCTTAGAAAAGGGGATGGAGGAAAACAAGACAGGATGCAATGAATGTGGACCACCACAGTCTCTTCTACTCTGTGTTGTACAGTTCAATCCCAGTTCAAACTACTTCCGTGGGACTCATGGGTACAGGTCTGTGCAGCCCTCAGGACACAGAAAATCCCCATTTTCCCTTGTCTATTAACTGGGCACTGCCTCAACAATCAATCCTATGATGACTACATTGCTGTAATGGGAAACATGGTCATGAATTTGGAATGTCTGGCTCATTAATACCAGCTAATACTGCTATGCATGACATCAGTTGGAAAACAAGGAAAAGAACCAAGGAAAATGCATTTAAACTATGGACTAGTACTTAGCTTTGTAAAGTAAAGGGATAGTGCTCATGCTGACAAAGCCATTCACTAAAAAAAACCTCCAGAAAGAAAATAAGCAAAATAATACTATATAAAAAAGGTATTGAGATAGAGAGCATATTCAGAAAGCACAGGCTTACACTGGGTACTTGCACCAGCAAACAACTGAGAGTGACCAGTGTGTGAGTGCACCATCATAAAGGGTTCAGCTGCACCAGCTGCAGAGTAAATCCACTGTGCTGATAGAAAAGCCATTTGCTTCATTCCTTTCTCTCAATTTCTATTAAGAGACTGATTTTTTAATGAGGCCTTTTTCACAAATTAACATAGTCAAATATTAACCTCTCTTACTCCCTAAAGCATCTCAGAATTTGACATTAAAACATGAACCCAATGTTTATTATAGCAGAAGTTCCAGAAAAGCTGCTTAATTTTGATTTTATTTATTTATAAAAATAAATTTATTTTTATTATATTCGGGGTCTTCTTTCACTGAAAGCCAACTGAAGGGCAAAATTGCTTTTGGAAAGTGAGAAAAGAATGTCCACACTGGGCTGCAATGGGAATTCTATTCTGAACACCCAAATTGATTTGGAAATCCCTTTCAGCTAAGCACAAAGTTCTCCAGATCAGCACTACACATCTCCTTACAAGAATTTATTGGTTAAGAAAATGTTTTATTTCTAAATAGGGATGGCTAGTTACAGTATCAGCACATCAGTACAATTACGCAAACCTTTCAGAAGAGCCAAAGCCCACCCTGCATTTCAGCAAGTATTCACTGGTGTTCTACTCAGCACTACCCTACAGTAAAAAAGCCAGACCAGCACAAAAATGGGAGTGGCACATTTGATCAGATTACAAGTATGATTTCTTTGTACCAATTTCATCCTTTTCAGTGGTAGCCAAAAAAGAATAAAAATGTCGTCTTGTGATATTATCTATAAGACTGCTTTTTATTAAGGAAAATGTAAAAAAAAAAAACCAATAAAACAAAACCTCCCACCCCAGTTCCCCCCAGCAAAAACCCACAAAAACCAAACACCCCGAAATTCACAGAAAACATAAGCTCATTAAAATTATCTTTTACTCCAAGAGAGAAGAGAATGCAATTTCAGAGCACAATGTTTGATACAGCAATGAAGCACACTGAAGCCTCCACAAACTCATATTAAGAGTATCTGCTGACTGAGCAAGTACAAGTATTTGCACATACATGCATATTGCAATAGGCTGAGCTACACAATAGCTCATTTTTAGCTTTTTCTTTTAAACCAGACTCGAATCTCTCACAGGTACACATAACTCAGGATCTGTTTAAATGCTATGCTGCAATTAGAGGTTACTAACCTGATATGGTTGCAAGTTAATTTTAGGATCAACTTAGGATGAGCTGACAGTTTGCGATTTAAAATACAGCCTTATCACTGGAATCATTTAGGCTTTCTTCCAGGTTTCACCTTTAGCTGCTCACAAGAGCTAAATTAGGGTTTGAAGATGTTCTATTAAGAGCGTGCTGTAGATTAAAGCACTGATTTAAATAATCCAAACCAAACAAAGAAAACCCACAGAAACACGCCTCCTGAAACCAAGTTTAATTCTGGGTGGCAGCTGCCAGCTTTGCAGTTAAGATGCAAGAAGCTCTGACAGTGGTGATCCCCTGCGATTCTTAAAAAAAGACAAGCCAGCCTACAAAGGGATCTTCAACAACCTCTACCGAGAGACACAAATAACCCTCTAGAACACAGGGCAGGCGCTGAAAGACCAGCTGCTCTAGCCGGGAGAGCGCCGTGGGACTTCCCACACGCCCCAAGCCTCCCCAAGCACCAGCAGCACGGCAGAACCGAACCTACAATAACACAAACTGCTCTATCAAGGTCATCTTGTTTTGGCCCTGCGTTTTTAAACGCAGCCACTTTCCGACAGAGCCAAATATGAAATATTCATGCAGGGTGCCGGAGCGGCAGACGCCAGGCTGCGGGACTCTGGCTCCCCGGGCGGCAGCAGCGCAGGGCAGGAGGGATGGCCGGCACAGCCGGGGTTCCAGCCTGCAGCCCCCACGCCCCGACACCCCGAGCACCCGGCAGAGCTGCGCTGCCGCCTTCCACCCCGGCGGAGCCCCGCCTCGCACAAAGAGAATCCCCTTCCCTGGTTAGCTGGTTCTCTCCCGGACACGGTGAGGCGACTGAGAAGCGGACGAGGCCGGGTTCACCCACAAGCGTCCAAGTCCGCGCCCGCCCATCCCGCCGGCCTCGACCCCCGCGCCCCGCAGCTGCCCCGCTCCGCTCACCATGAACGCTGCGGTCCCTCACGGGCGGCGGCACCGGAGCCCCATTGCCCGCCCCGCACCGCGGGCCTGGCTCCCGCCGCCCTGCTAGNNCGGGCCGCCTCCCGCGGGTGGGTCCGGCCGGGCCGCCCCGCCCCGCCAGCCGCGCTAATCACCCGCGGAGCCGCCGCACACCATCGCTTCTCTCCGCCTCGCCCAGCGCTGCCTGGGCACGCACGGCACCGCCTGGCACACGCCTCCCGCCTCCCGGGCCGCCCCGGCAGCCCTGCCCTGCTCGGTGCAGATCCGGGTCCATGACGGACAGCCCAAACCTCGCACAAGCTCGTCTGCATTAGCCGCAGTCTTTGTCAGCTCAGCATTACGGGTGCGTTTAGGACGCAGCTGCATTCCTCAAACACTGACATCTCTCTCCGCTGGTTTTTCCACACTGCCGCTTCCCCTCCCCGCGTCCCTGGCTCCAAGCCAGGGGTTTGCTTGTACCGAGTCCCGCTCTGTGTCTTGCTGAGACAGCCTCGGTACCTGTCCGAAGTGCAAGAGCAGCTAAAACTCACCAACCCCTACATCAGTGCCGAAGGAACAGCAGCAGCGTTGTGCTGCAATACTCCTACAGCATAAGCATCTTTTCAGTACTACTCATGCTTTGTCCAGCTCTGACAGCTGTAAGAGATAGATATATAAATCTCTTCTACAGTTCGGACAACTTCCACATTACCTCTTGATAAATATTTTGCCTCAGTCCAGATAGAATATGAACCTTAATTTTTCTGTGTCCAAAGGCTCTGTCATTTAATTCAGTAGAGACACCCAAGTTGCTGTGGCTTCATCTTTGGTAACTTGCATTTTGAAATATTATCTATTGACCTGAAAGTGTTGCTATTTTCTCAGTTCTGCACTAAGGATTTCATATTCTTAAGTCATATCATTGACTGCGGTTTGCAGCTGCCAGGGTGAATTGCTCATGATTTTTATCAAAGTCTGATCCTCAATCCCAAAATTATCAGCAAGGACTGATCTGAAAACAATCAATCACTCAAGTATTCTGCTTTCAATGGGTGGCTTTGCAGAAGTTAAATTATTTTCTCAGAATTTCTAGGTGTTGTATCAGCTATTGTTTTCAACCTGTGACTTCACATCTATTTCACAGATTCGGTGATACAATGCCAAATACTGAACAGCTCACTGTTTAAAAGTATCTCGGCTCCATTCCCACCAATGCCAATTAGTTGCAGACACCTGCCATCCAAACATCTCATGTCAAAGCAAAAGTCAACACAGCTCATGCAAAACACTACAGGCTCCAGTGCTAATGCTTTAGCTCATGAACTATCTGAAACTAAATTATCACACATATCAAAAAACCATTCATGTAAAGTATAGCTATTAACACAGGCAAAAAGCAGTTCCTGAGGAAGAGCACCCTTGGATGGGCAGTGGTATTCCTGCAGTAGATGTCTGTGCTTTCACACTGAAAATAGAATTATATTACAGCTCTTCTGCAAAGCAGACTGGGAGAGAGGGATGCCTGGTAACACAGGGTAAAAAGCAAAGTACTCCCTGTAACTCAAACCACAGCTGGCCACATGTTAGAGTTGGTAGCAGTCATTATTTTTAGGTTGCTGCATTTACAATAGTACCTCAGACTACTTAAACAGGTTATGTAAAAGATTTAATTACATTTTATTTTTTCCACTGGCCTCACCCGGCATACGAAATAAGAACCGGACCAGAATTGCACAAGCAAAAACAAATCTATTTTTTCCTGGTTTTTAAGTCTTACCACTACTTCAACAGTGCTTCAATGTTCCCTTCCCTTGTTTCATGACTGTCTAATGCATCTCCATCTGAAATCTCTTGCCTTTTCTAAATGAAATAGTTTACCAGACAAATTTCAGCTGGTGCACACCCAGCACTTCACTGCCCCCCACCCCCCTTCTGGCCCCTCACACCATTTCTGTGTCACCATTATACAGCCATGTGACTTGCAATATGCTGCACTGGGGAAATGACACCACCAAAATCACACCTTTTGTTCTGTTCCATTAGATTGGTTACCTGCAATGCCTGCTGTAGGACAATGTAAACGTGAAAGGAAAAGGAAAGGAATATGCAGCAGGACTACCAGATCATGAAATTTGTTATGAACTTTGGGTTGGGAAACTAAGATCTGATTCTTCCCAGGCACCAGGCCACAAAGTAGTAATTTTAATAAAGATCCTTCTATATACAATAATCAAAGAGAATTTAAGAAGACTGAAACCTCAGGCAAAGATCAAATTATGAGACTATCCTTCAAAATTTAATGGAGAATACATACTTCTGAGTTCAAATACTACCCTGTCAAACAATTTCTTAGGGATCTTTACATATAACTTTAAAACCAGTACAGAACCATTCTGAAATGCAATTAATTTATTAGTTACTGATCTAACAACCTGAGAAATCAGAATTGCGTGCTCAACCTGTACACTTTAGTTACCTGCCAAGCTCTACGAATACTTAATGGTTCAAAACCCATCAGCCCTACTTGCTTTACACAGCTCTCTCTATGTGCATACACATATGTTTAATCCTCTTACATTAAAGAAGAGATATAAGAAGAAGATAGCAATGACATGACAGAACTTAACAGTAATAACATATGTATGACATTCTATCTTCCACCAGGACATCTTTCTCATCAATACCACAGTTTTCTCCTGTTCCATACTTTACAAAATAGGAATGCACAAGCAATGTAAAAGATAAGATAGTATGGCCAGGCTATGAGGAAAACCTCGCACTATTTGTAGGCATAATTTCGAGTGCTCTGAAATTTTCCTCTTTTCCCCTGGGAAGCAGCTACTTTTCCTTTCAGATTACAGGGGATACACAACCTGGGCTGGCAACTGATGTGATCCCACACAATCACACTAAAGTTAAGTGAGTAAAACAATCCATACATCCTACAGAAATTTATGAGTAAAGCAAAAGAGTGAGAAGCCACATACTCTGTTTTGCAGTCCTGTGCTTCAGCCACTGGACTACCTTAACAATTTTTCCATATACATATTTTTATAACATCATATTTTGAGCAAGATTTAGATTAAGGAACATTTGAAACCTAAGCATAGACAAGGCCAGGTAAGTTCTTCCAAGAAAGAATAACAGCTTGCTGTTTTGAAGTCTGTTGCCTCTAATCATTCAACGTGCTATGTATCAGATGGTTCTCACCCCCCAGGGTTCACATTTCGTTTGTGCTATATGTAAATAATTTAAGCGGGTTTTGGTTATATACAGTGACATGCTTCATCAAAAAAAAAAAAAAAAGGAAGGAAAATATTTGAAGTGCTCAGAGACAAAGCATATCATGAACCATGTTGCTTAAGAACAGCTTTTTTACTGTCAAAAGTGGGATCTTCAATCAGATTGTGCAGTGTAATGTTACGAGTGACTCCAACAACAAAAAAAACAACACCCTCCTGCTTAGAACACTGCAAAGGACACCATTTAGTCTGCACATACAAATGTGTGCACACTTTCCCTAGGTACTGACTCTATCTGGTACACTGCAGTGTTAATCTCATGGAAACATCTGCAAGAAAGGTCTCCAGCAGGACAAGCATCTGGGAAATGTCTGAGCAAGAAAACACAAGCTAAATGGTTGTTTTATTTTACTGCTATTTTCTTGTGAGCATCTGTCAGAATAAAGCACTATAAACACCTGCTTTCAGTGTATCCCATAAACTTCCAGGGACTGGAATTCCACTGGATATGGACTTCATGTGAAAATGTAACTTTACTTAATCTGTATGCCTACCCACTGATCTCTCCACCTTTATTATCTGTGTAGTCTCAGCATCATACCCTTCCAAATAACCTCTCAGCAACTTTTTCTTCTGACATTTCACAGTAGTGCTGATATGCAAAAGAAAACCTACCCTTCCTATCTAGTCTCAACACTTCTTACTGTGGCTGAAGATCATGTTAGAACTGTCTCTCTCATTCTGAGAGACATTAAAATAAAAGGACTCTCCATGCCACATCAACCTGATGCTAACACCACTCTGAAATGGCCAAAAATCCAGATTAACTCCAGGATATATAGGAAACGAGTCACAGGAATACCACATTTAATCTTGCAAGTTCTCAAATCAGTTGCAAATACCAATACTTGTAACCTTCAACACAGTGCAAAAGTCCCCCAGGAATGCAACATACTCTGCAATGCACAACTTGTATTTTATGCTGTTCAGAGAGCCTCCAGGGCACACAATCACTTCATGTTTGCAAATAGTTGTCCTTTTAGGTAAGTATGTGCACACTTGTATCTAGCTCCATGACTCCAGCACATACACCATACTAGTGTAGGGAAAGATACTTCACTTGATATTTTTAACCATATTCTACTTCTCCCCTGTTTTCAAATCTCTCTGATAATTTCCCTTCTGCTTCCTCATCAAGACTTGGGTATCTTTAAGAGTCTCAGACCTCTTCAACTTTAATGCTTGTCTGCCCTTAAAAATTAGAGAAAAATAAGGAAATAAGTCTACTGCATTAAAACCTCTGAGTGTTTTTTCCACCCATGTTTGCTTCTCTGAGCCCTGAAATTACCTTTGAAGCCATTACTGGTGCCAATATCTTACATGCTTAATAAAAGCTTCTTTTGTACTCATACTGAGAGTGTTCCGTATTTTCTCTCATCACTTGGCCAGATCCTTGTGCATTCTTTGTTTAATTTTATAAAAAACCCCAACAACTATATGAAAATGTAAATATTCCTGAATACAATCATCTTCACAACTTAAAGTTCAGGCTTGACAAGACGAAATTGTAGTTTTTTGAAGATACACACAAATATAATATATGAAGCAGGGCAACATACCTTCATAGTGTGGCTTTAAGTGATGACTATTTCCAGGCTTTAATATTCATGAAGTTGTTTCTACTGAACTTTGTCATGCTAAAGTGACAATTTCTCAAGAGAGCACAAGAAAAGAATGTGAAAATACTAAGAGGCATGAAAAATTTGTAATAAAATCAAAGTAAAAATAAGACCAAGAATCCTCAGAGAGAGAAGAAGAATGAGAACGTAAAATTGGCTAGTCTTCCTCCAGAAAGACACTTCAGGGAAAAGCAGCAGTCTGGGTTTTCAAAATCCTTACATCCATATTTTCAGGGTTTCAAGTAACACACAGTACCTCCATTCATTTTTCAGAGCTAAAGGACATCAGCTTTGTTTCCTGTTGCTAGCAAGCATGATAAGAGTTAGCCTTTCAAAACCTGTACCTACCCCCATTCTTTAATTTTAGATGAAGTTTGAGATGTATAAACTGGAAGACTGACAAAGAAAACCTTTGGGTCGAGTTTCTCAGGAGCTTGCTTCTGCTTAACACACAATTAGCACAATGAAGTCTAGCAAAGCTTTCTCAATTTCACATGTCAGCAATGGAAATGTTCCAGTCTCCAGTTAGAATAGGCAGTTTCAACACAATATTTAGGGGCTACACACCTGCTTTCAAAAATTTATTGCAAGCTCTGCTTCACAGCAATGCTTTGCCAAGTGTTTGTGCAATGCAACAGCCAAAGGCACGTGGCGTTATTTCCAGGCTTGCTCTCTACAGACATCTATTTTCATTCAAAAACCCATGAGGGGAGAGGGGAAATCTGAAAGCCTCCTGTGTGTTGCCAGTAGAAGGTTACTACATGGAAAAAAACTTACTGGCTACACAAAGAAGTAAGTGTTTAAGTATCTTTCTATTAGCACTGGAACACATACAAACACCAGTTGCATGATGGATTCTTACTCAACACAAATGAGAACAAACTTCCACTGATGTATCATCTGTCCTGAATAGTTATAAATTCTGGCATTGAAATTTTGGGGTTAGAAAGAGTTGTGTACTTGATACTCAAAAGTTGATCATTTTTCCATGAATTTGTGGCTTCTGCATTTAAAAATAATCTTGTGCTTTCAGCATTCACATTCCATTCCTGTTCTTAATACTAAGTAGCAACTTGGGCTACAAAGTAACTGTCCCTATTGAAACAAAGAGAACAACTTTAAAATTACAGCACTTCCCCCAAAACATACCACCAGCATTGAAACAGACCCTGCAGCAGAAACCAGCAGCTGACATTGTAACTGCAGTACCAACTAACCGAGCTTATCCTTCTGTTTAGTATCTTTACTCATGAAAACTGATACTTCTCCTCCAACACCGCCTGCTACACCTCCATCTCCCCGGGCTTTCGATCCCCACAATTTACCAGGCATTCTAGAGAGTAACAAAGCTAATATTGAAGCTTTAAATCTGGAAAAGGAGGAAAAAACCCCTCTCACTTCCTTTCAAAAACACTTTGTAGCTTGCCATATCTATTTAAACCAATACTCAAAGCTTACTGTTTTCTATTAGTCTGATGCTTGTAACATATTCTGTACTTTCACATGTTGTTAACATATGGAAAGAAGTTCCAACAGCATCAAAAGCAGCACTTTGTCAGCTACACTCTGCTAGATTATGATACCTGATTGGGTCATATTAAATGCTTTCATTATTAAAATACTCAGGAACAATCATCCTGACATAGTATTAAATCACTTTCATTTATTGTGAATGGAAGTTACTACTCTTGCTTTATCTGTTCAAATATGATAGTGTTTTTGTTTTAGGCAGGTGATTTTCAAGACAGACATGGGCAACACACTCTTTGTAGATTAATACAGCCTACTGGAATTGCTGAATGATCTATTTATTACTGTTCTTGTTGGGGGAAAAGACCTTTTAGGACATCACTGACATAATAGGTTTCTTTTTTTTACTTACTTATATTTACCTTCACAAAAGTTAGATGCCCTTTAGATATGATTACAATAAAATAAAGGTATTTGTAACTGGATCAGAAGGAAAGACACAAAAGAGCTGTGCATTAAGGCAACTTGCAAGTTTTGGGTTATAATTATTAAGTGAGGAAGTTAGTTACACCTTTATTTCCAGAGAAAGTAACAATAAGCAATAGGTTAGACTAGCCTTCTAACTATACCTTCTTACAGTGCATTGGCTTCCTGTTAAAAAAAAAGGAACTCTGCGACACACATCTAAATCCTGCCTTTCTGAAGGCTGGCAAATAGAAACGAACCTAACAGTGGAGAACACGTGAAGTGACTCATTTACACCCTCGGACTTCTCATGCAGAACACAAAATAGGCACTACACACTTTCTAACTTCAGTGAAGTCTATGTGCAAACATTCACCCTTTTGGCAGCTACAGCCATCAGTCACAATGACTTACCCAGGCTACCAAAGACAAACTCTGCACAAACAGGAGACAGCGCTCTACCCAGAGCTGTAGCTCTGGCTCCTGCCACAACCAGCAGCCAGCCTGAACCAACCACTTCCCCTGCAGAGGCCCGAAGGGGCCATGGGAATGCGGCAAAGCACGGCTCAGCAAGCGCTCAGAAAAGCTCTGTATTTTTAGCCACTGCTGGCCATCAGCAGAGGCTGCAGATGTGGAACAGCAGCTCCCCACGCTGCACAGCTCCACCAGCACTGCTCAGGCACATGGAGCTGCACGAGAACCTCCACACATCAGCAGCCTGGGGACTGAGCTCTGGGCTTTTTTTAACCTGGAGAAAACACACTGCTTATAACAGCAGAGTTTATCACTGTCTGCTTAAAGCATGGGTTGTAGTAAATTCTTTCCATATATCTTGCTGGGTGCTGTTGCTTTGAAACTCTTTTCCATCTAACAGATCCAAGCCAGAAAACTGACTGATAAAATCACTACTTCATCAAACAGGATTATAGCTTAAATCAAATGAAAATTGAATTGAATTCTAATTAACCCAATTCAACTTACAAAGTTTTTCCTACAGTAATGTTATAAGCTTCACTGTTCATCCCATAACAAAGCAACACCTGTGAGCCAAGCAATTTATTTTCCTGTTTCAAGAGCTCATTTGCACTTTATCATGTGCTGCAGAGTGAGCCTCTTCAGTAAAACTGATCATAATTGACTGGAATGTTGACCCTCCCCATATATAGCCATATCCTAATTATTACAGAAAAACATTTGGGAAAATTACAATCCCCAAGTTAAAAATCAGTCATTTTTAATTATCAAGGTACTCCCATTAAAATTTTTAAATATTCTAACATGGAATATCATCAAATGAGATCATTAAACACTGAGACCTGAATTTTTGAGTAAAGATTGTAATTGAAAGGCCTTAAGTGTTACATGTGCTGAATTTTACCAATACTGAAACTTAAAAAAATAAAGATATTCCATTGAGCTCTTATTGGAATTCATATAGTGAAAGCTAAATTGTGCAACCCTCATAGGGTCCAATCACACTTAGAAGGGAAAAAAACCCCCAAAGCTTGCTGATTAAAAATTGATTTTGCAATTATAGAAAAGAAAATGAAAATAAATACACTACATTAAAAAAAAAAAAAAAAAAAAAAAAAGGCAATTGAATTTCACTGGGAATGAAAGCTGTAACATGTCTCTAGGATATAGCCAAAATCTGGCTTTCCTCTACATGACTTATTCTTTTAATACACAAAATCTTGACTGGCCATGTCCAAACAAGTTCTGTGAAGACAGATCACATGAGAGAGACAACCAAATGATATGCTGGTTACCTCTTCTTGAATTTTTAAAGGAATTTCTTTTGAAGAGCATTCACTAACAAAACTGGGGGCAGAAATGTTCTTGCAAATAAATAATATTTACATATACTTCTATGCTTGCTGAGCTTGAAAAGAGTTTCTAAAAGAAACAGCAGCTGCAAAGCCTAGTTCAGTTCTACAGTCTTCTGGGAGAGAAGAGAACTTAACTTCAGTGGTTATTCTTGGTGAAGTTCTGTCATCTGACTGACCTAGTGCCTTTTCAAACACCAATTGCACAAGCAACTGGCATAACCAGTTCTGCTCAAGCAGAATTCCTGAAGTGAACTGATAAAAAATTAATCATGCAAACCTCCATTGCAAATGCACTTCCAGCTTCTCCAAGATTACTCATCCTGACAGCTTCTAAGTTTTAAAACATTTAACTGGATAAAAACTGTACAAAAACTCTCAGTGACCCAGTAAAGCA
Organism: Onychostruthus taczanowskii; assembly: GCF_017590055.1. NCBI lineage: Eukaryota > Metazoa > Chordata > Aves > Passeriformes > Passeridae > Onychostruthus > Onychostruthus taczanowskii. The sequence goes on along the minus strand of NW_024499239.1, from coordinate 18,869,858 downwards.
ACCCAGCTGAGCATATACCAATATTGTTTCTTTCTCAGAAGACTAATACTCACATATATTTTCACCATTAAAAACAGGACAAGCAACATCTTAGCTGGAGTGATTTTAATTCCTATATTGTTAAATTACACCATGATGCTATGTTGTATATACACCTGTTGAACAAGAGAGTGCTGTCAGAAGAGTTTTTACAGGGCTTGAGGAAAGGCTCATGCGCTCAAAAAGCCTGTCTGAGCATTGTTTTGGTGAGGGGTCACCTAAATCAGGCTGTGCTTTTAGATGCTGCTGAGGCTCAATTAGTGACTTACAGCACTACTCATGACTCAAAGTCTACATGTCAAAAAATAACTTCAAAAAAGCACCAAATTATTTAGGGGGGATTAGTTATTGTTACCCAAGAGGCACTGGAGACAATTGTTTTAGGCTGCAATTTTGCCAGAAAGTCACTAATGGTTGGCTGCCATGCCACATAATAATTTAATAGTGACTGTTTTGCAACAAATTTAATACAGTCATTCAAAGCTGTAATGTAAGATATTTTGGATGTAAAAGAAAAATATTCACAGTACCAGCAACAACCACAAAATGTCAATAAATTATTTACCCACTTATTAAAGAACATGCACTACAATAAAATATACTGCTAAATGTCAGGGTATTGCACTTATTAAGCCTCTTCAATTTTGTCATCAAAAATCTTTGGTGAACACTTCAGAACCACTGATTGTGTCAAGACAAGCTGTAGATAAAGACTGAATGGTTGAGTACAGTGACAAGTTCAAAAAGCTGCCTCAATTTCATCTTAACAGCCTAACTACAGCTAAGAACAGTCACATGACGTGGATTCCCAGAATACTTTACACTGAATTAAGCAGCACAATCCTTCAAATCAGCACTTGCATTTCACACACAGCAGCTGGTTTTGAAGTTTTACTACATGGTCTCTTTCCATGCAAACATTACTATTCCCACAGCTGTTTGAACAAGAAAAAGCTCCAAACATAAAAAGGCTACATGCAATCCAAAAATCCCAGATCAAGTCAGACAGATTGAAAGAAGCTGTTTTCCTGTCACTGAAAGAGCAGCTCATGAGCTACTGACCACATAGCTGGATTTCACAAGATTTTCCCCATTGGAAAGGCAAATCATTTGATTCACTAGCCAACAGCTTGGGTTCATCTGTAGTAGAACCAATTCTCTAAAATGTTGCTTTCAACAATGCTGGAAAAAAGTTTCACTTAGGTTTTTTTTCTCTTATGACACACTAAGGGAAGCTCTTCACGCCTCACGTACTCAGTGCAACGATCAAGTGGAACACATTCTTCTGAACAGCACTGTTGTGACAGAAGTAAAATTTCAACCAAGAGCCTTTTCTGGTACTGAAATTGTGTGCAACTCAAACAAACAGACTGCACAGTCCTATATACAGATCATAAACTTACCTGTCTTCTTCATACACCACTAATCCTAACACAGAATTAAACAAATACCTTGTGTATTTTCTTTGGGTCTTTCTGTAAGTTTTCTCCAAGAGGTACTTTTCCAAACAACTTCCATCGCACATCATTTTGTTTTTCAAATCTTGCACTCTGCTTTCTGGTAAAAAAATTCCTAAAAAAAAAAAAAAAAAAGGAAGATTAATTACAATAAAAAGAAGGATGAACATTTGTTAACCTTATGTATTCTAATCATATATTCCAACTTCCAACTCCTCTTGTGGTTGTGCTGACAGACACTGTTGCCCAGCTTCAAAAGGTACATCATGCAGTATTATCACCATACCAGGCAATGGACTTTGTTAAATTATAACTTTTAGTAGATAAAAAAAAGTTCATTTTCCAACTTTCTAAAAGTGGACACCTTTCTTTAACACTCCTGGAGATCATTCAGCCTTACTCTTTTAAAAAACAACTAAGACACTAAACCTCTTGCTGCACAAACATTCTTTACCCACCTGTTACAACACATTATTACCAAAAATCACAAAAACCTTGGAGACATAGTACCCTTTTACTTGATCTGTATTGGATCTGCTTTCACAAAATATTATTTTTCTAAATAAGCTTAAAAGCAGCTATCAAAACACATTCTGAAGTCTTTCTGAAATGTCTAGTATTTAGCTTAAACACTGTAGGAAAAATTATAAAGCTAGACAAAGCCACTGACAATTAGATTAGTTTTATTGACATAGTTAGTTTTTAATAATAAAGCGATTTGCCAGACTTGCATCTTCACACCACAACTACTTTTTCCAAAACTGGACACACAGTACAGACCAGTCTTCATGATTTTGATAGGACTCAGCTCCTCGAAGAGCACAGATATTCTACCCCTATTGCAAGCCTGCATTACTAAAGTAACCAATTTTCTTTTGTCCTACTGTCCAGTTTATCCAGTATTCAAATATGTCCAGGTTAGTTCTGTTATTTACTCACCTCAAGGCAGATTTTTCTGGAAACTATTGCTTTTTGCTCCCTCATTTAAATGAAAAAAAAAACCAAAACAAAAAACAAACAAACCACTGATACAAAAGCATTTTTCCTACTGCAATCAGCAGGCAGCTCCAGTACCTTCAAATCACACATGCCTCCATTCCGACATTACTGCTTTTCCTTGCAGTTATCACCTTAATGACTGTGTGTTGGTCCATCAAGTACACATTGTTTCTTACATAAAAAGTGTGATTGTTTGGGAAATAAAACTATTTCGAGTTTCACATTCTAGAAGAGCTGAATACAATGTCTGCAACAAGAACAAACTAGGCACTAAAAAGCTATTTTTCCTGGTCATTTTGTATCAGATGCCATGAAAAATATCACAGCTATACCAACAGAGATAACTGCTGGAATACAAAAAAAATGTTTCATATGTGAAAAACAATTAAGGCTATAACATCAAAGTGTGCTGAAATATATTATAAGGTTAATAGTATGCACTGCCACCCTTAAATATGCATATATTTATACAAATTATCACAAGCTTCTGTATCACAAGGGTACAGTTACCTTGAAATTCGAACCAAGAACAGATTATCATATTAAAAGATAAGGACAAAGTGTTTATGTACAGAAACCGTGCCAGTCGATTACAACTGATGCCAAAGCTAAGCAGTGACTGTGCTTCTCCAAACCCCTTTCAGCTACGCAGAGACTGTAAGGTAACTAAGCCCGAGAGGATGGATCAAGCAAGTTCTAAAATGTATCTAAGAATAAAAAGGAAAGCATGGCAAAAATAACATCATAAAATCTACTTCATGTAAACAGGATACACAATGCAAGACAGACTGGCCGTTCTTGCAAAAGGTTTTTTTTTTTTCAGGTTACTACTGCAGAAGCAAGCAAAATCCAAACTCCAAACCATCTTCAGAGAAAATAAGAACTTCTAGCATGAGGGCCACTGGAAGAGCCCGGTAAGGAGGCACATCTCTGCGCCAGCTCCGTGCACATTCAAATCCTTCTGCAAGTAAAAGACTGTCATCACACTTCATTAGCACTACAATAACACAAAAATTAAAGGCAATTTTCTCACTGTCTCTATCCACATTAGAGATTCCTAGCACAAGTGTATATGCAAGCAACAACTTCAGTCTCCTCTGAGGGATTTTAAGAACATCAGTAAGTCTGTACCCTCAGAGCAAAGTAAAGATGAATTGGAATGATAAATTGTAACAGCTCTCTGCTGCAAGTGCCTGCATAAAACGAACCAAATCTGAAAAGCCAATCCCTCACACTTCCTCTCAATTCCACAATCCTAACTATCTACTTTCCCTTTAGCAGCAGCGTCATAATAAATAATCTGTTCTACAGCTTATCTAGCAGATGGCACAGCACTTGCTCAGCTCACTTTTCTCTATCCCTACATTCTAGGGCACCAGGCATCTCTACCTCCTTTTGTACTGTGTCAGGGATTTCCAGTACACTTTTCATTTATATATATATATATATATATATATATATATATATCTGAAAGCAGCAGGCATGGTCAATATACAGATTTCGTTCTGTACTGTCCTTTTCCTCCACCTCCTGTCTGGGTCAAAATCCCAGTGTTTGGTTGGTGTCCACACTCTTTACAAACTCCAGAAAGTCTCAAAATCTTCCAAAGGCTTAACATTATCAGCAGCCACAAATCAGCACAACCAGATGTAGAAGAGCAAACTACAATGTATTCTTGCTTTGACTGAGGACACACAGCATTAACCCTTGATCTGCGCCAGACTGAAACGCATCAAAGGTACTATATGACAGGATGGCATGGAAGGAGCAGAAGACATGCCACCTAATTTGCACCTAAGAGACCACAACAACCCAAAATAGAACTATGGAATGTTCCCTGGCTCAATTTCTACAGAGCTTTGCAATAAATCAGGACAACACCACAGGGTCCTGATAAAGCCACTACTTGAGATTCCTGAACTGAAAGTAAACCCTTAAAATATGCAACTGCCTTAGGAGGAAGTTTCTGCCATACACATGTCAGAGCAAATAACTCAGAGCAAAACCTTTCATTTTTCTGCTGCCACAGCACCAAAAGGAATTATTTTTCTCCTGTTTTTACACAGCTCCCTCAGATTTTCAAGAAAAGCACTAAGCCATTTCACTTCTGAGCAAATTCACTTAGAAAAATTCCACACTAAAGGTAACTTAAGAAGAGCTTACTAACAGAAAATGCATGTTAACAAGAAGCAAAACTTCTCTACTTGAAAAAACAAAACAAACCCCTAAACAAACATCTTTACTCTGAAGATGAGCCCAGAAATTCTAGGGTAAAAGATGTCAAGGCTTCATTACAAGTGTTTTAAGATAAAAAAAAAATATATTTGAGATCCTGAATGTAAAAAAGGGCTGACATGACTTGAAAGAAAAGATTACATGCTCATCATTAGTTCAGTTTCACTGTCCTCTTCAAAATTATCAGAACACATCATGATGATTTACAACAGGGATATTAACAAGAACATCTGACATGATGCATGATGTCTGCAGTCTCATTAGTGTGGAGTCATTTAAGTGTCATGGATTACATCTGCATTCCTGTTGTACATGCCCACTATTTTACAAAAAGTATTTGTAGCTGCTTATTTTAGAAAAGCCAAGTACAGAAGTTAAATTGAAATCAAATTTCAGTTAGAAAACTGCTTTTTCACAGTCCCCTACAAACAGTATTTGGCACCAAACAGCTGTTTAACCTTGTTATTTTAATTGAGCTGTGGAGAGGGATTACCTACCTGAAGAGAATTTAATTCTAACTCCAGAGTTAATTTTTACATACAAAGAACATCCTGTGGTACAGGACAGAGATGGAACAATCTTTTGCTTGAACATACAGATATTGCATCACCATTCTATACTGATCTGCCCAGCTGCCTTTTCTGTGGGGAAAAAGAGGAAGTTAACACCAAGAGACAAGTTTAGCAGCGTCAGGAAAACTTTATTTTTTAATAAAACTTAAGAAACAATTCCATTTTGGTTCCCTAAGCACTGCTAAAATAAACTTACAAAATAGCTGCTAATATATGCACTGCACATGTGTATATTGTCACTCTTTATGTAGCCTTGTATGCCACCATGATCAGGCTGAAGCCTCAATCAAATTTTTAAAATGTGGTTCTAAAGATATTAGAACCACATCAATAACAAGTAATCAAGTCAAACCTATCCATACCGTATCTGTTAGAGCATTTTCAAGCTTCTGCTTTTAAAAAAAATCCAGCTTCACCACTGAAGAAAGTTTATCTACTTCTGTCCAATTTTCTTTCCAAAAAGACAGGAGGCCTGTGACACAACTGCCAGCAATTACTGCCCCGTGACAAGCTGAGAGCAGCAGCTCCACAAGCATTCAGCTATTCATTTTTTCCACATTTCAGCTGTGCTTTGTTCCAAGCAAGGTCAGTCACTTCTGTGAAGACACCTCCTAAGAGGTTACTCCTTTCCACTACATCCCCCCTGTTCAGTATTCAAACCTATCCTCTAAAGCAGCAGAGACAGTGCTGCCATGGCTTCTGTTGCCAGTTTGCTCCAAGTCTTGAAGTCAGCTGCAAAGCTCCTTCCTGAAAAGTCTCAAAGTTTTCTCAAGCCAGGCAGACCCAACATTGAGCCCATACAGATATCACTGAAGTTTGCTACCACCAGAGTCAAGGAACTGTTTCTCTGGGACGTCACTGAAACAACAGGAAAAAAGGATGGGCTCCCACAGGAGCTGTCAGAGGGTGAAGCTGAGCCGGGCAGGCACACACCCCCCTCTGGACTTTAGGAAACACACAGTATCTTTTTACCAGAATGCCCAAGATATATCAGTTTACTGACACAAAAGGGTAGAGGAGATTAGGATTTAGGAGTTTTTACAACTAGAGCATTTGGGTTAGTCAGAAAATGTGAATTTCAACTTTGCTGATGTGACCATTTTGCCAGGGCTCTTTAGAGGAAGTTCTGCAGTACTTGGACTACTGGCATGCAGCACAGAATCACAACTGCAAGCCATAGAAAAGTGAGATGGCATATGCTGCTCTGTGTTAGACTAACACTGACCCAGCATAGATTACATTTCCAAGTAAATGGGTTCCTTACTCTTAAAAAGATGGTTGGTGTACAGAAACATGTATGAAAATTGTCTAGAAACTGACCCAGCTCATGCAAACTGATGCAATTTCTTATCTGCATTTAACCAACACTAATTTGCATATACAAGTGAATTTTTGTTATAAATTTTAAAATTACACACATCATCTCCAGCTCTCAAGATGCATGCTCCAAATTTTAATTGTCTTTCAATTAAGGTTATTTTCAGAAGACAAAACAAGTGTAATAGTCATGCAAATTAACTACTGGAAGGACTTACCAGTCTCATGAGCACAACAGATGCAAAATAAGGACAGTGGAGAAAGTTCAAAAGGTTCAGTTTTGTAGAACAATTTTATCTTGAAAGACAGTTTTTCAAATTATTATCAGACTGGCATGTGTTCTTAAGAAGCAAGAAAGAAACAAAGGCAAGTCAAAGTTCATTTCAGCTGCTTCTGAAGGAAGACCCTGAAACTCCCCTGATAACTCTAAACTACACCAAAAGAGCACCAAGGTCTTGAACCCCTCAGCCAGGCTGAGGCTAAGGTCCATGTATATTTAGATAAGTAAGCAGATATTAATCATAAGAACCAAGTAAACCCACACTGAGCACACAGGCACTGTAAGACATGTCTCTACAGACATTACTCCACAAGGCATCCAGAAAACTGCATTGAAACAAGACATTTTAAATAGCATGCAGCACCTATTAAGCAAAAAATACACTAAGATAAATTTTACTAAATATTTGCAGCATTGTCAGCAAAAGTGTCCAGCCACCTTATCTGATATGGTATTAATTTAATTTAATTATCTAGGAAACATTCCCAACAACAACATTATTTTCTTCTCATCTTCCAGTGACCCTTTCTATTCTGTACTAATCATACCTTTTGCAACTTACCAATAAACAGAAGAAAGAGTCTCACCTCTAGATGTTCCTAATTTGCTCACTTAAACAATTTCCAGAGACTGAAAAATAAATCCTGAAAATTCAGCAACATATTTATTAAAGGAATTTTTGTTACCTGATTAGTGGAGGAACAAGACTGACACATAAATCATGATGACTGGAGAACTGATGGACTTGAGAAGGCACAGCTGTCAGGAGACCCACCAGTCTCCTGAAATGCCCTAAATCTACATTCTCCAAAGGGAAAAGCAACAATTGGTACCCATGACCCAGTAACACTGGTTTCCAGAAATAATTCACTAGATGCAGTTCTAACATGCTTTCCTCTCAAACCCAGAGCACCTCTCAGTCAACCTATACAGCAACATAACCAGACAGAATACCATCAAAAAAGCTCAAGTACGTTGAGTGAAGAACCTCCATAAACAAGTCAGAAGTTAGGCTTTGAATAAGATTGCAAAATTACATACAAAAGCAGGGTTTGCAGAATTTTGTCTCTGCAAGATTGCCAAAGGTCAGACTAAAGGAAGAGTAATACTTGGTTGATGGATAAACAAATCAACAGAAACAAAGCCAGACAGCCTACAAGTTGACTTGCCTATGAAAGAGTTAACTAATCACAGAACTATGTTTTATAAATTCCTACTACATTTTATAAACAAAGTTTTCCAATCACAAACACTCCAGTATGTTCAGTAAGAATCAGTAAGAAAAACAATAACACTTTACAGTGAAACAGATACCTGCAGGTCTGGAAAAAAAAGACCTCCACAGCTGAGAGAAGCAGTAATACAATATAAGTTAGCAGTAGAGGATACCTGATAGTTTGCAATAGGGTAAGTTGGAAATTTCTCTAGATTTCTGGGAAAAAAAAGCAGGGTTTAATAAACTGTTTATCAAAACTACAGTATTCTGCATCTACCTTTCTTCTTACAGGTTCCCCTCATTTTACAGGGGAACAAAGCAGTGCTGATTGCACTGAGGTATCCAAGACATGCAAAGATAAATCAGGCAGTAACCTGGTGAGTTCAGCTTTAGGACTGGTTGCAGCAAGCCAAGAACTATTTTGCACATGGATAATGCACAATGCTGGTCTACCATGCAAATACTGAAGAATTTTACAGAAACTGGAACTTCAGCAAGTAAGGACTGTCTTACAAAATCAACAAATGGGCCCAACTTCAAACGAATATATTAGCATCAACCAGCTATAATTAATGACCTTTTTCTAGCTGGCCAAATTCCCAGTTACTCTCATATTACCAGAGTAATTGAAATTCCATTCCTAAAATCTGCAAGTAGATTTCTTCATTGATTTGAAGCACTATTACCACACAAATAAAAATCCTAAGCAAAAAGCTGAACCCATATAAACTCCAAGACCTTACAGCAATAGAGATTAAATATGGACCTGTCTGCATTAAGATCAATAGGAAAAAGTGAATAGAAGCTCTGCCTGGTACCTGCAAGACCATATCTGTATCTAGTGTGGGGCTCCTGGACTACAATGAAGAATCAAAAACTGGAGGAAGTCCAATGGATGACCACTATGATCCAGTCAGGTGCTGAGACCTACAACACACAAGCAGGGATGCTAACAAAGGTGTTTTCATTTAGCCTGGATGACCATCCTCAGAGATGCAATAAGGAAAAAGTCCAACAGGCAAGGCAGCAAGCTGCTGCAAGGCATATTTCAAATGGATTAAAGGGGAGGGAAAAAAAAATCACAGTGGCAGAATAAAAATCCTTAACTGTGCAGTCCAGGGAGGTGAAATTCCATGCTTGGATGTACTCACACGGGCAGGGGTTCCTGAGGAACACACTCTGGTGCTGATGCCAGCCCTGCACCGAGCAGGGGCTCACGCACAGCGCTCCAGAAATCCCCCCTGAGCTGAGCTGCCCTGGGATTCCACACTCACAGGAGGCTCCTGCTCACCAAGGGGTGTCCTGCACCAAGTACATGCCTTGTCCTGCCTCCAACTGCTGCCAACTTCTTGTGTTTATTCTGTCAGCTCCAAGGTGTAAATGACCTTAATATTTACTGAAGGGTTTTTAAAAATTATTCTTATGATATGGCTGGAGAACTTTGGAGGCACTGAATGACTAAAAAGAGAGGCTTGACACAAATAAGGAATGGATTTGGAAAATTTATGGTTTCCATATATCAGTTCTGTTAATAAAATTCTATGTAAGGATGAAAACTTCAACAGACCATTTCTTGTTTGAGCCTTCTAAAATGTGTTTAAAACCAAAGTTAACACTGACACCAACTCTTCCACAGATTATGTAACACAGGAAAGGATACTGTATAAATCAAAACATGAAGGAGCAAAAATTGTATTTATTCCATCTAATTTCACCTTGCTCACTGCATTTTTCAGGAAAGAAAAAGTCAGCTGAACATTAAACAGTACTTTGATCAGATGGAGAGAGCAATAGAGCATCACACAGCAGTAATTGTGCTGATGCTCTCCATTCCCTGTGTCATCTACTTCTCACAGCTCCTTTTAACAAAGGGAAACACCAGTAAAGCTCTTGCAAATTAAATGAAGATATAAAGACCATCTAACCCATCCATTCACTAAACCTTCATAGAGACAGTGAATCAGAATGAAACCAGAGCTTAACTTCATTAATCTAAAATAGCTCCTAAAGTCTCAAACACATCTGCGAGAAACTTTTGTAGTTCTCACTCTTTCTATTCAAAGGCAAGTGTGTGCAGTGCTGTATTGGGTTTGCATGGCAAAGTTTAGGTAGTGGGGGGTTACAGGAGTGGCTGCTCTGAAAAGCAGTAGAGGCTTCCTCCATGTCCAACAGAGCCAATGCCAGCTGGCTCCAGGACAAACCTGCCATTGGTCAAGGCTGAGTCCAGTGGGGACAGTGGTAGCTTCCCTGGCACAACAGTTCAGAGGGGGAAAAGTCTGCTGCACAACAGCAGCAGCCAAAAGAGAGGAGTGAGACTGTGTGAGAGGAACAGCCCTGCAGACACCAAGGTCAGTGCAGAAGGAGGGGAAGGAGATGCTCCAAGTGCCAGAGCAGAGGTTCCCCTGCAGCCCCTAGAGCAGCCCATGGTGAGGCAGCTGTGCCTGCAGCCCATGGAGGTCCAGGATGGAGCAGAGATCCACCTGCAGCCCATGGAGGTCCAGGATGGAGCAGAGATCCACCTGCAGCCCATGGAGGTCCAGGATGGAGCAGAGATCCACCTGCAGCCCATGGAGGACCCCACAGTGGAGCAGGTGGATGTGCCTAAAGGAGATTGACCCTGTAAGAACTGGAGCAGCACCTGGGCTCCTCATTTCAAGGGGCCACATGCTGGAGCAGGTTTGCTGGCAGGACTTGTGACCCCACAAGGGAAGGGAGGGTGGGGGAAGCATTACAGCTCAATGCTGCAAGCAACATTCAACACCCATCTATGCTACAAATTTCATTCACCGGCCACACCAGACTTCTGTAATGCTTCCTACCACCCACTAGAAAAGAAACATGCACATGAACATGCACATGTCACCTGCTTTTAAGTAACAACTAGACCATGTTAAGTCCTCACTTACTGCATAGTTTTGTAGAGTTACTAAAAAAACCTTCAAAACTCAAACTATCACTGAGCAGATTTTCATTTAGCTTCTATAACAAACAAATAAGTTCAACAAGCCTCTTTGTTTAAAGTCTTGTTTGTGTAAAACTCTTTCCAGTTACTCAACAGCAACACTAAGATATTAATCTACTAAAGCAACTTCCCTTTATTCTAAAGAGCCAAATCTCAAAATTTAGTGAAAAGTTTAAGGTAGAACTAAAAGAAATGAAATTGTAAAGAGTTACATTATCCCACACAAAAAGGGAAAAAATGGACTGCAACTAATTTAGACAGTTTCAGTTCAACACCTAGTGGAGAACAGGCCACATGACAAAGTTCAAAACTTCATTCTCTGAGTAAGACAGGAATTCTGAAAACTGTATCATACAATTTTCAAACCTTTATCAAAAGCAATGGCTGTTACCTTTGTAGAATTCCAACTTTCCACCTTTGGAAGATTTGCTTTGAGAGAGAATGTTTATTTCAGAAAATTCTGCTGATTTCTTCTGTTTCACAAAGAGCCGTGGTAGTAAATACAGATGGGGAGAGGACTTTTAGTCTGTCAGTTCCAGTAGACAGAGTGGCTTTCAAATAAGAACTATCCAAAACCACACTGTGAAGACTGAAGCACCTTTCAGATAAGCACACCTGAGTGCCTCACAGGCTGCTGAAATACTGCTGCCAGCATCCTGTGTTAAACAGATCCTCAGTGCCTATGCTTTCCCACACCGCTGAAGCATGAGCTTGCTTGCTCTCCACTCTTCCCAGCTCTTTTAGCCACCTCTATTGGCAACAATTTGCTACAAATGCACCCAGATGAAGTAGCAGGGAAGGACAAAACGCCACTCAATTATTCTCTTCCCTCCAACAGGGCAGCGAACCTGCGGGGCCCGGTAACCAGAGCGCTTGGGAGCCCAGCCCACAGCAGGGCAGGGAAGCAGCCTGTGTGGGCGGCCCTGCAGGTTCCCTCCATCAGAGGTTGAGTTTCTGGAGTCCTTCCCATCAGCTTCTGGACAACTCCCCCTGCAGCTCAGTTTGGTTTTGCTCATTTGTGGTGAGAAGCAGTGAACTTGTATCTGCCCCCACAGTGCATCCAGCTCTTTCTGGTTCTCTGCCTACACAGTTCAGTCCTGTTCTCAGCCTGTCTCCTCCTGAAGAGCCAATACTCTACCAGGCTTCATTGAACAGAAACTTGCATAGAAGAGATGACAGCATCATAACTAATATTTCACATTATTCAACCACAATTATTTTCACAATTTTTCTTCCCTCCTGTGGTCAGTGAATTCCCATTTTTGGAGACATGAAAATGGGAAATCAACACTACAATGCTCCTTGTCATTCTATCTTCATTTTAACACCAAAATTAAAGACAGAAGAGATGACAGCATCATAACTAATATTTCACATTATTCAACCACAATTATTTTCACAATTTTTCTTCCCTTCTGTGGTCAGTGAATTCCCATTTTCGGAGACATGAAAATGGGAAATCAACATTACACAATGCTCCTTGTCATTCTATCTTAATTTTAACACCAAAATTAAAGAAGTACATTAAGCTGTCCTCTCATTAAAAGCAACAAACAGCATTATAAAAGGGTCCTATCCATTAACACAGATGAATCACTTTTGCTATCAATGGACCTAATTCCTAAATTCAGAACTCCAAATGATGTGTGACCAGTAATCTCAAAACATGTGTGTACATATCTGATATAAACATATTAAATTCACATGATTTCAGACTTCAAACAGTTACTGAAAGATGTAGCTACTATTTTGAAATTTAAGACCTTTTTCTTATCAGATTACAAGTAAGGTCACAGGTACATGCTTCTGCATATGGTATAATAGGATGCCAATCTTGCTCCAGAAGCTTTCTTCCAGAAATGCAGAGATTCTTTGCAAATAGTAAAATGTAATGTTCTTGTTAAAGCCCTTTATTACATGTGTAGTCCCTATGCTCCTTAGAGGTTTCCTGACATCCAAACACTTAGAACACTTGGATCAAAAACTTCTAGGAGTAGCCTGAAAAGAAAGAAGATCCAGATTCTTGGGAAAACAAACAATATCCATGGCAGTGGACTAAGTAAAGACTTAAACTGCATGGCTTATTATTTAACTGTATATAGTCCTAACCCCTTTATAGTCACTCTCCATGTAAGCACAAAAATCCTCAGTGTCCAAAATGATAACTGAAAATGATAAATGAAAAGAGCAACTTCTGCAGTAAGATCACTACAGTCCTGACTCAGCAAAGCTGTTTAAGATCCACACTTGAAAAAGTTTCTGCAGTACTGCACAGAAGTAAAGTCCAAATGTAAAACTCATTAACCCACACTACTCTGGGTCAATAAGGCAAAGGAGCAGACCAGCCACTGATTCTTTAGTCTCCCACCCCGTTATTTGCCCACACTAGTTTTCAAACCAAGTTCCTGCATAAATTCAAATGAAGGAAATTAATTCCATCTCAGGATTACGTGAAAGACTTCTGGGCTTTTAAAGCTGATACAAGTGACACTTGAAAACAATCAACATGTCAGTTTTTTTGTCAACAGTCAGCATTACAGCTGCTTTCAGAAGCAGTAATTCATTTTCATATGCCAACCTGGAGCCTAATGAGAGCACTGTGGTGCCTTAAGCTCTTCCAAGAGGAAAGCTGTGGTAAGCAAGAAAGCGGCCTCTTTCTCACTTTTGATCTTCCTGGCCACACCCAAAGATGCACCCAGCAGCCCGAGGAATCAACCAGACCTTATGGATACTCAAACTGCTGAAGACACAAACTGAGCCAGAGAAACAGTCCAGGAAACTTTCTTCAGCATAGTGCTCAAGGAGGCAGGGCAGGAGCACTCCATTCCCAAGTGATGTTGAAGGTTCTAGAACTGAAGGAAATAAGCCAACAGTGTTCCCTTTTTATTTGATCTCTTCTACAATTCTTTTTGTAAATGCAGTCTCAAACCAAAACTTCGTAACATACCACAGAACTGACATGGAATGTGCAGCCTTGTGCACAGAGCACATCCACACATGCATACAGTCTCAAAACCAAAAATGAATGCACAGTGCCAAAAAATAATTTTATATTCTAAAGCAACTACTTCTCTAAGCATTTTCTTGGTACTGAGAAAGACTTACCCCTAGCTGATTTGTAAGTAGCTTAAGCACATGTGACCAAGCACTGGAGGCATCTAATTATTGTCAGTATTATCTCTACAGGCAGCCACAAATCTTAACTGACATGTCAAGGGCAAGTTTACTCTGATAAGATCACAGAAATTAGCACATTCTCAGAGGCCAGTTGGGCTTCAATGCAAGCAGACATGCCATTTCAAGAAGCAAGGTTTCTCCCTTTTACCAAATATCAACAACTTGTGCAAAAAATTTAGCTGACTCATCTTTGCTCTCAATGGCTCAAACCTGTATCCTATTACCCAGAGAAGCCCCCAAAGAGCTAAACCTGCAGATTAAGGCAGTCTCTGCACTGCAGCCTTACCCAGTGAGCACCAGGCTGCTGGAAGGCTGTGTACAAAGCACTCAGGTCTCTATGATGTACACATGTGTGCCAGCCACTGGCCAAAGCCAAGATAATTTGGCTCTCTCTTACTACGGTTCACCTTGGTTTTCTAAAGCGAAGTTTATGCACTCAACCTGCGAGACTGAATCACAACTTTCAGCACAGAGTGCAGTACTAAGAACACACTTAGCATTGCACTCTGTGCTGAAAGGGACTTTGTTTACACCCACCACTGCAGCACTTGGAACAAACTGCTTTAGGAAGCTCCCTCTCAGCAAGCTGGTCTTGAACAATACTATTCAAAATGCCTCCTCTTCATCTCACACTGCACACAAACCCCAGTACAGAGCACAGGGTGAGCTGGGTAGGAAGGTCTCTAGAAAGCAGCTACTTTCAAACAAAACACTGGAAGACCCAGGTTCATTTACTTCAGTACTGGTATAAGTCCTGGGAATCCAAGGAGCCACAGGAACTCCAGGCAACAGGGAGTTTTCAAACGCATGGGTGGCAGATTACAAACACCAACAAAAACTAGCAACGGCATGTTTTGAACCTTCACAATGCTGACAGTATAAATATAAATAGCACTCCCTGTGGCACAGAACAACCTCCGAGGCTCCCTGCTTGTTCAATACCTGTGGAACTCACAACCAGGTCTTATGACATGAAACGGTGCATAAAACACGGGGGTGTGGTGTGCAAGTACAGACAAGAAGCAGGCAGCTCTTGTTTCCAAAACAGAGCAGGAAGTGGATGCCAAAGAGGAGGATATTCAAGGTCAGGTTACAGACTGAGCACCTGGAACTTCAAAGCCGATCATCTAGTTCGAACTTAATCCTCATATTCTTACAATGACATCACCCAGTGACCAAGATTATCTGTTCCCCATTTAAAAGGTAGTAATGACAGCCCTTTTTTCCTGGCATTCAATGCACCTGCAAAGATTCAGGTGAAAAAGCTCAGTCTAGTGAGTACTACAATTTCTGCAACACTGGTAAAACCACCAGAGACTACACTAGAACAGAATTTGGACACGTGGCTTTGCTTTGTTGGATAAGAGAAGTTGAGAAGCTGTTAAACATCCTGCTCTGAGTGGGGTCTAAATGTGCCTGTTCCACTGTGCTCCCTTCCAGGCTGAAGGACACCATTTGTTTGAGTTAGCAGTTGTGCTACCACAATGGTAACAAAAGTTTATGCTCTGAAGTGCTGAGAAGCCTCCTGCTCCAGAATTAAGTCTGGTTCCATGGCAACAAACAGACAAGGGTCCACAAAAGCATCAGCACCTCAAACATGACTGATGACTGGAATTCTGCTGCACAGTACTTTAACCTAAGAATAAAAATCAACAAAGGCTTCAGTCAGCCCAGTAGGTCTAAACAAATTGATTTTCTTAAGCTTTGCAAATAAGTCAGTATTTCAAAGAATGATTTTTACCAATTCTTGCTGTACTTTATTAGCCTATTTATCTCATAAAAAAAAAAATTGCATGAGGAAAGATACTAGCTTAAACTATGTGCAATACAGGTTATTTACAGCCAACTCTGCTTGATGTCTAAAATTTCTTTCTAGAACAATTTATTTAAAATACATCAAACTTCAGATGATATAATTTAAAAGTAAGGAACACTACAAAAGCCTTACATAACTTAAAAAAAAAGAACCCGCTAGCAAACAGCTCAACCCCCCAAAAGTAGATTAGTCCTTTTCCTTATTCCCCACTTCCCTGCGGTATCTGCATTTAGAACCTTATCATTGATACAAATGCCACATTTAGAAACTGCTTTGGGTAGCCAATGGCATTATTTCAACAAGTGGGTGACACAATGTCAGATGTTTTCATTCCACACAATAATTAAGGAAAAGGATATTAAAAAAGCAGTAACTGAGATTTGGAAAGATCAGAGTAGTCACACCAAGTGTTTGTAAAGTATTTGTATTTTAAGCTTCATACCCTTAGAATGATCAATAAATATTCCATCACTACTAAACTACTTATAAATCTTCAGATGTCAAAGTTCTTTAATACAGGTATGGATTCTACCTATATTTATCTATTTATGTGACAGAAGATTAAAGACCTTGGCGAAAATCTCAAAAGATATCACTGGAGAAGCCACTGTTCAGAAGAAAAAAGACCTTGTTCAGAAATCCTTTTACTGTAATATAGAAGGAATCTTCCAAGATTTAAGATGCTTCCATACACCACAAACATAATATAGAGTAGGATGCAGAGCCTTAGACCCAGCAATATTTGCCTATTTACTCATAACAGAAAAAATATGTTAATACCAATCTAAATTAAAACACCAAGGTACTATATTTTTCAAAGTGCAATATCAAACAGGACCTTTCTCCTAAGACCTTACATAATCCATTAAAATATATTTTATGGAAACATTACCTGGCAAAGAAGTTTGTGAAAGGTCCCAGTATTTTCCGTTTGCTGTCCGCGTCTGTCCCATGACAATACTGCTGCTGGCTCTGGTCGTTGCTGTCTCTAGAGGAATTCAGGGTAACATCCGAAAAGTGCGCCTCGTCAGTCTCGAGATTCACAATTGCACTTGAACTGCTTGTGACCACAAAGTCCAAAATGTCTTCGTTGCTAACTGATAAAGTTGTTGACAGTTCTGTGCTAAGGCTAGACACACTACAAACAGAGATATCGTCACTTCGGTTTAGAGTCTTTGAGGTTGGACTATAAAGTTTGACGGTGTCGTACCCGGTTCTCGGGAAAGTGGAGGATTTCCGCACGGCACGGTCGTGCTCGGCAGTCAGCGAATGCGGAGGCACATACGGCGGCAGCGTGCACGCGCTCTGAAAAGCCCTGTCAGGCACGAGCTCAGGCTCCGATTGCTTTCTCTTCACATTCAACACACTGCAGTGAACAGGCTCTGGATTTCCTATTTCTAGAGTTGGAATACCAGAATCCACTGATTTAAGGCTATGACAATCTTCTAAAGCACTGGACAGCAGGCCAGGTCCGTACTCGGGCAATGAGAGATCTCTCAGGGTCCCAGAGCTCAAGTTTGGAAGGCCCTGGATACTGCCGCCCACTCTTGCATCCAGAACTCCCACGAAGGTCAAGCCATTTAAAGAGTTGGATAAATTTGGATCAGTTGTCTTGGCCCAGCTGGTAACTGGTTAAAAAGAAAGAAAAGATTAGGAGTTTGCAGGAAGGTTGTGGTTTGTTCTTGACTGTTTGCTTTGTAGGGTTGGTTTTTTTTCATGATTGTTTCTTGGTTTTGTTTCTTGATTTGTTTTTTTAATGCACTCAGTCCTGTCCTAATTTAGGCTTTTAATTAAAAATTATTTGTCTTCTCTTGCACATGATTACTATCCCTTCCCCCAGCATGAACAACCAGGACAATGGCAACTTAAATTAGGCTTCTAGCAAATGTGATGCACGAAAAGCTTTTCATAAGCAGTTTGTGTGCCCATGTTTGCTCCTTACACATCTCCTGAGAGTGAAATTATGTACCTGCAGTATTTTAATGTTCCCTGTCAATACTGAGGCAAATATATGAGATTTATTTTTACACAGTCATAAATTCATATTTGCTGATGTCAGAGAGCTACAAAACTTGTTTCCATACACTTAGACCAGATTCATAGCTGCTAATTTAAACAGACTTTCTCAGCATTCTTCTGGAAACTATAAAACTGATAAAATTGTCACAGAAGAGAATGCATAATGTATCACTGTTGCATTAAGGAAGAGATGCAAAATCTGAACAGCTATAAAGCTATCCATACAGTCAATGTTTTGACAATACACCAATGCACTTCATCAGAGCACATCCAGTAGCAAAGACATTTGCAAATATGTTGTATTCACTGCACTCAGGGACTGTGACCCTTCATCCCTGCTGTCTCCCCAGGGGCTGCCAGCAGGTCAGTTAATCCAGTCAGTGCCCCACTTCCAGTCTGAATCTGAATGACCTGCAAAGCAAGGGCTGTCAAAAAGGAGCTACAGGCTGGGTGCACCGAACTCAATGGCAACTTTTATACATCTGGAACACCATCAGGAATACTGCCCTGGCTTCCAGAATTGCTACTGACCCTTTAAACACTATATGAGCTATATAAGACTATATATTACACAGATTTTCTTTTTCCATATCAGTAGTAAATTGTCTACAGCTCTTCTGAAGTTTGCAATGCAATTACTCTGCAGCAGTTGGCAGAACAAATATGTGCATATTGCTTCAATTTCTTCTCTCTGAAACACTCTGGGATAAGTGTGAATGAGTGAAGAACACTCATTCCATCTTGCAAACAGACTGTTTTCTAGACAGATTTTTCTTCAGCTCCTGAAGCCTGGTCTCCTATTCTCTCTCAAGTAGAGCACTCAATTAAAGGTGCCAGTTATTCCCTAGAAGGTCCTCCCCACATTCTGTTCTTTTAAAAAAAAGTACACACATACCCCAAAAGAAACCCCAAACTTCTCAATTTCAAACATCAGTGAAAACTGCTATCTCACAGCAGTTCTAAAGCCCTGGCCAATGTCACCTGAGCCCTACCAAACACCAGAGTTTGACACATAGTCCATTCTTAGATCTGAGGACATCAATACAGTTTGGCATTGTGATACCAACAGGCAGCGAGTGAGAGAAAACTCATTTCAAACATATCTCACTGGTCCAAACAGAACTTTTTTTTTTTTTCCCCCCAGAAGTTCAGTCATGTGGAAAGTTCAGGAATCCAACTGTCCTTTGTATGCTGCACTAAATCTTTAATTTACTACCCAAACAGTATTCACTAGCAGATAAGAAACTCCAGTTCAATCCACTCCAAAGCACAGGCAAACAGTCGAGGAGAAAGAACCCTGGATATTTAATCTTTTAGACTTCTTCAGAACTCTTTAACAGCCAACTATATGCTACCCATCCAAATCAATCAATGCATCAATTGCCTAATCGTCTGCCTAAGCAAGGTTTCAAGTGTATTGACTAAAAGGCTTGTGAAGATGTGTGAAGTCTTTTCCTAAAGAGTTGCTATAGCAACTTTTTGTTTCTTTTTTCATATTACCATGGTTTGAAAAGTTTACATCCCCTGCAATTAAAGTATGTGTTGAAATAGCTGGCACACCAACTGTGTACATTATGAATTCTCTATTCACTAAATTAAAATTGCAAGGGCCAGCAAAAAAAAACCAAACAACCCTAAACAGCAATCCTTGAATGCAGGCAACAAACTATACTCAAGAAGTCAACAGTGATAGTTCAAGTGTACAAATAAGACATAACATAGAGCATTACATATAATTACTGTTGCATTTACTGGAATCTCCTGTTCTCAGACCTTCTTACTTGAATTCACTCATTTTTCTAACAGAAGTCTGACTTTTTTTCTTCTCCCTGTGTTCACCTTTATTCCTTCATATACGTCACA
Source organism: Onychostruthus taczanowskii (assembly GCF_017590055.1). Lineage (NCBI taxonomy): Eukaryota > Metazoa > Chordata > Aves > Passeriformes > Passeridae > Onychostruthus > Onychostruthus taczanowskii. The sequence continues at coordinate 18,849,906 of NW_024499239.1, read as the reverse complement.
TTGCTCTTCAAATCCACAGCCCACCCCAGCCCCTTTTGTTACTCTAAAGCATATACACATATACACTTCAGAACAGGGTAACCAAGGGGTTTGACTTACAAGAATTGAAACTTATGAATGCATCTAAAAAGTGCAGTCCAGAAAACAAAACACAAATGCAACCTGTCAGGAACAGCTTTGATGATGTTTGGGTAAACAGTACAAGCATGTTCCCATAATGAATTCCTCCCATGACTGCCTTTACTTCTGCTCAATGATTTTCAGAAGCAGCAGCCAGTCCTTAGCTTAATTGCAGTGCTCTTCTCAACCAAGCTTACAAATGGTAAGCATTCAAGTGACCTTGGCAGAGGCAGTAACCACAGCAGCTCAAGAGGCCAAATACTGTAAACAAAAGAATTACCAAAAAAAAAAAAAAAAAAAGTGAAAATAGCTTCTGTACCTGGCATGGAATTTTCTTTTAACTTGACATTTTTTTCAAGCAATAAATTTAACAGGAAGAGATCCTTTAAACGGGCAAGCAAGAAATGCAGAAGCATACAACACTACAGCTTGCTGGAGCAAATTATGCAACAGCAAGTTACAAAGGTTTTACACAGTTCAGCAAAACTGTGGGAGGCTTTGAAGTGTACCCATCAAGGGCTTTAAATGAAAACTTGAGATGCAGTCAGCTCTCAAGAACACATAGGAGAATGCCTTGATTCATTTTAAGTTGTTATAGAATTGTTTTTAGGGATGGAGTGATATTGATACTCAGTTTTAGCTGCCTCACTGGTAAGTGCAAAATCTGACAACTGATGTCAAATATTCTGTCATGTACTCCGATGCTAACTTCCTTCCATAAAGCACTTATTAACATAATGATGTTGAAACACTATCATCTGAGTACCAAAAAGTACCTCTCTGCCTGAGAAATAGTATGCAATTTTGTCTGCACAAATTAATAATTTCCATTGCTTATTTAAATATATTACAATTGAAATAAAATCAATATTTGTAAAAGTCTTAATATCCTCTGTCTTATAGAGAACACAGTCTCACAGGAGGGAGCATCCCACAAGAAATAACAAGGAAAAGGGAGTTAGGAAAATACAGCCAAGGTCACAAGTGGCAATGAGAGCCCAGGTAGATGTTATTTACTCATTAACACTTCCAACTTAAGTGCTAGCGAGCACATGATAAAGACAGTTTTGTAGCCAGGTTCAAAATTAACATCAGGACACAACTATTCACACAAATGGCAGCTAACCTGCACAACTCTTCCTCACAGAACACTGTGCATGCAAGAAATTTATGTGTAAGCTTGGGAATACAAAATCACTGATGATTCCTAAACAAAGAGAAACTCAGAAAGGCTCTAAACCGCAAGTATCAGAACTTTATGAAAACATCAACATACATTAGTTCTGCTTTCAGACCCTCTCCTAGGTACCTTTTTTCCTGACAGGTGGAGTTTCCATCTGTCTCAGTAGGGCTGTCTATACGGCCTCACATTCTCCAGATTCTGATCACAGCATGCAAGAAGGCATGTTCTGACAATAACCAGAGGCTTTAAAACAGATTTTGGCTTTGCATATCACTCAACCATACAGAGGGAACAAGTCATATTTGATTATAATTTCTGAGATCTACAATAAAATGGCTTTTTAATCCACTTTGATATAAAAGTTAAAGATAACAGCAATGCCAAACCATTAGAGTAAAACAAAACCAGAAAGATGCAAACTCAAGGCCTGTTATTCCAAGTTCGCTGGGAGTTATGATGCAGTTTAGGCAAGCAACAAGGGTAAGACAATAATTTGCAAAAAAAGGCTTTATATTTTCTTGCCTCACAGGAATGAGAAGAGGAATGATTGCATACACAGCTCAGTTCTCAAAGAGCTAACATGACACATTATCTCTTCAACACTTCTGCCAGGAGTTTTTCTCAAATTTTTAAGAACAAGAAATTTCTTCAATTACAAAGTTGCAACTTTTTTTTCTTCTTAAAGGGATTTTTTAAAAATTAATGGCTTATATTCTCCATGCTTCAATATTATTTTTGTGGCATTATTTTTGTACCAAGAAACACATTGCTGTTATCAAGGGCAGCTTTGACTGACCTTGGTGCATAAGAGCATCAAACTCAGTTTTGTTTATTAAAGATTTCTCTGTTCCATTTGTGTGCATTCTAACAGCCACAGCATCGCCAACAGCGAAGAACTCCTGAAGCTCGAAAAAGTCTGCCTTTTAACTAAACATGGGATACAGCAATTAAGGTTACCTATGTAAGTACTGCCAAAGCTTTACTGGCAAAAAGAAAAGAAACTGGTGGGGATTTCTTTGTTTTGTTTTAATTAAGATGACTATTATCTAACTCTCAGCTGGTGACCTTTTAGAAGTGTGAGCTTTACAAAGCTGGCTTCTGAGCGGAGGGCTCGGACAGTAATCATAAGTAAGCCATTCACCGCTTTCCGACAGTTTTCGCTCCGGCAGGCAGGCAATACAACAAGTTACAGTGCTCTGCTAAAGCCTCTGCTCCAGAAGCGCTTTACAGGGCTTTTACCCTCCCCACACCATTATTGCTGGAAACTCTGTGAACCACATTAAATTAGCAGCAACGTCAGGAGAACTTCAGCTACTGTGAGATGCAGTTTTGTTTGGTCTTTGGGAATTGCCTGGGAGACTTGGACCAGAAGAGGGGCAGCGAGATGGAAGTTGCTTCCTTCTCACGGGCTGAACCCGACTCGCTCTGCGAAGGTTCCGAGCTAGCGGCCTTCGCTTACAAAACAGCCCAAAGAAACTGAAACAACCAAAAAAAAAAAAAAAAAAAAAAAAAAAAAAAACAAGCCACAACCAAAGCCTTGAGGAAGCAGCGCTCACTCTTCTCTGCGGTCTTCAACCCACTCGGTGAACTCCGAGGGCTCAGCCCACCTGCTCCTCTTAACTTTTTTACGTGGCCACGGCGGGGCAAGTCAGTAGCGCAGCCAGCGCGGCCCTCGGTGCTGAGGCTGCTCCCCTCCCGCCCGCCCCTCGCACCAACAGGTACCACCGACACCCCGAGCCCTGGCAGGGCAGCGCCGCCGCCCGAGCAGGAACAGCCCCGCGGAGCCCGGACACCTCACCGGGGTAGCGCTGCCCTCCGTCGCTCTCGTCACGCTGGGCCATGCCCGACGCGCCCCACAGCCGCTGCTGCGGGACTAAGAGGCGGCCGGCGGCTGCGGCGGGCAGTCCATGTCGCTGCTCTCCGGTCCCCGCGGAGCAGCGCCGGGCTCAGCGCGGCTGAGGCGGAGCAGCCGCCCCTCGCCGGGCACCCCCTCGGCGTGGCGCGGGGCCTCCCATGGCGCCGGCGGTGCACACCTGGCTGCGGGACAGGTGCCGGGCTCCTCAGGCGATGCTCCAACCCCCGCAGCTCGGACTCCTCCCGCCCCGCCTCCGCTCCCCCTGCCCGGCTCGCCGGGGCAAGCCCCGCCCGCCGGGAAAGGGAACGCCTGCGCGAAGGGGGGCGGGGGGCGGCCGTCGCCGGGCGCCATTTTGAATCGCCTCAGCGCCCGTGGCGGGCGCGTGGTGGTGCCCGCTTGGCTCTGCAGCAGAGGCGCCCCGGGAGCGGGGCTGTGGCTTGGGCGCTGGTTCTGAGGAGCCCTCGGAACAGAGGGAAACGCGGCCGTGGCTGAGGGCGTTCGTTCTGAGGAGCCCCGGGCTCGGCGGGAGCCACTTTTTGGCCGCCAGGTGCTGCAGCCCGCCCCGCGTTACAGCCGGTGCCGGCGGGAGGCCCTGGCCGTCCCCGGGGGAAGCAGGTGGGCGGGCGGGCTGCACTCGTGTTGCCGCCTGCGTTTAGGGGGAAAACAAAATTCCGTGTGTTTACAAGTGTGGGCTACGGTACGTGTGGAGGCATCACTGCAGGTGTGTCCCTAGCTCTGTGGAACTCTGGCGTTACGCTGTGCAATGCCAAAAGTGGAAGCTCTGGGGTGGTAATTGTGATTTTTGTATTTTTATCTTTCCATTCTCTTCACCTTCCGTCTCAAAGTGCACCCTTTGGCCGTTCGCTGTGCACACCCTGCTCTGCCCCCACACTGGTTTCCGAGCAGTCAGCACCTGACTGGAGCAGAGCTGTCGTGTTTCCTTGTCATCTGTGAAACTCGGCACTGCTGTTTTCTGCAAAGGTCATGTGTCTTGCACCTCGAGTCGGTGATCATGTCTCTAGAACAATGGCAAGATAAAGCTGTCCCCCATCTGAACCGAGGATTTAAGCACTCTTGTCAACTCACACCTCTCGTGTCCACACTGAAGCTGATGTGTGAGGGCAGCAGACGCAGAAATATCTGAACTTGTGTTGGTGTGACTGGTTCGTTATGAAGCTGTGCAAACCCGTGATTATTCAAGCTTTGATATGGGCAAGTTACACTTGAATGAATTGTGAGAGGCTGAGGTAAACTTGTACTGGAGTACTTGCCACCATGACCCCGTTGACACCAATTCCATACTATGAAGATAAGAACTAAATTGTTATGAGACTGCTCTGAAAATCTACCATCAATCAAAAATTATACCTCTGCAGATAGCTTGTTTCTGTGATTGGGTGAGTCCTTAGTCTGCTGTATTTCTTTTAAGACTGGCACTAATTTTTCCCTATCTTCTTTTGAAAATGACTATCTCTGTAAGAGAGCTTCCATATTAAATGTAAATAAATAAAAGTAAACAAAAGCAAATCAATTTTGAGGCACTATAAACTTCTTTATTTGCAAAAGATTTTGGAGCATATACTGTCACTAATTCCTTTTTCCATATTAATTTTTTTTCTTCTGTTTCTGAGAGTATGAATCAATTCTTCTGTTGGAGCAACCAGAAGAGAGTATTGTCATCATGATGTGTCACTGTAGCTAGGCCAGTTGTTTGGTTCCCAGGGTAAATAAAAGAATGGAAAGAGTCTGGAACTCTCTAATTCTGCAGAGTACCTGCACAGGAAATAATGATACTCCCAGCTTAATATAATTTAGGCTGAAGAAACAATTAGAAAAACCTGCTGCAGAAAATCTTTCAGCGGTAGCTGAGCATGTGGAAAGTCACAGAAATTGCAGCCTAGTCAATATAAAAAAACCACCCCTCTATTGCACATGAACGGCTGTGCAGCTCACAGGAAAGGGGAAGCAGCATTTCTGGTTGTCATGAGCTGTTACCAAAAGGTGTTTTGCATTAGAAGTTAGCATCAGTCTGTTCATGTCCCAGACAAGATAAATTTCTGTCTGCAAATGTTGTGCATTATTACTTCTTTGTTTGGGGAAAAGCTGAGGGGCTCACGTTGTGACTAAATGCTGCTAAACGTCACGCCACTAGCTGTGATGAAATGCGGCATGTGCTAATTACTGAAAGGAAACAGAACAGGTACTGCCAGGTACAGGAAGTCTAAAAGCATAACTCAGCATAAAGGGGACCTTTAGCACCTTTCTTTTGCAGCAGCTGTGCAAAATTTAAGGTCCACACAGAAATCAAGTCTTCTTGTTTAAACACGTGGGTTGTAAGTAAATCCTCGGAAGTGTGATAAGAAGTTAATTGTGGCACATAAAATCAGCATGGTTATTATCAGGCTTTTGCCACTGATTCAGGGTCAAGTAAACCTGCAGCACAATTTTATAAAAATTATTGGAATAAAATAATTTTTTGTTTAAGAGTGCATGCAGCTCTTGTGTAGAAACTAAATGTTACACAGAGCAGCCTCAAAGTGGCAATTGATGTTCACCTAGTGGACAAAAAAACTTCTGCATGTCTAATAATAGACTGGTGCTAGAGAATTTAATTTTTTAAAAAACATTCTGTTCAAAAGCGCTGTCATACAGACTCATATTCATGCCAGCAGAGTTTGATATCCCATTTTAATGGTTATTCTGCAAGAAAGCATGAAGAGTTTTTGCTCTCCTGTCTTGGTCATTTCTCCAAAATATACAACATATGATAAGAGTACACCAAATGCCAGTCCTTCCTCTTTTTCATTAGAGCCAAGGAACAGAAATGCAAGTTTCTGTCATACTTCTTATGCCTGTAGATGTGGAAAGCATTCTCTGCTTAGGCTTTCAGTTCTATTTTGAAGCTTCAGCAATTTTGTAATTGATACAACTCCAAATTTATTTTTTTAAGAGCTAGATGAGAACATCTAGATTGCATTTTCATTCATCACAAGCCAAGTGTGATGCAAGCAGCTTTCAGAGCCAGCCAAACTGAGCTTCATTTGAATCCACTGTGCAGCTCTTGAAAGTCAGTAATTCTCTTCATAAGCCAGAGGACATTTTCTTTAGTTTAAAGAAAAGATTAGCATGTTGTGAATGTACAGCAGTTGTGCATCACTGTGAGCTGACCAACAGCTCCTGCTTCCACTTGCCATCACTGTGATTTAAGGCACTTCCAGCTCACCCCAGCCTGAGTGCAAGGGTACCAAGTGTGGCAGTGCTGGATACTCCCAGTTGTTATCCATCATGCAACGAGACAGCAAGACAGGAGACATTGCTCCTTTTCCTGCTTGCTTTCCAGAATTACCTGTAGGCTCAGTGAAATAACCCATGCATGTTACATGGCACAAGAAAAGGGAACAATGAATATATTCAGGTTTCTACTGACTCATAGCAATGAAAAGGGTAATAATTCTCTGAAAAATTCAATACCTTGGAAGCAAATGGTGATGCTTTTGAGGAATGAATATTATGCTCTTCTACTTCAGATTCATCAGAAATTAATTTTGTTCACACAAAACTATTTTTGCCTGTCTGTATTTGATAGCAGTCCATTTTCAGCATGGCCACCATCTGCACGGGTATTCCTACTAGAGGTGGACTATCTGTACACCAGGCCATTTTAATAGGTTTGGGATGAATCAGGAACAGCTAGAGAACATGCTGCTTGATTATCCCAAAAGGGATAATCCTCTTCCTGTAGGATCTTAGACTGGTAAAGGATGAGGAAGCTTGATCTATAGCTACCATCACTTCTGTTTCCACTGGGTGAGAACAGACTGAGATGGTTTACCTCCATGAGACAGCAAGAAAATGAGGAGCTGGAAAGAGGGGGGAAAGTGTGTGAGACTTTCCAGCACGTTTGAACTGATATTACTGAAACATGATGTGTGACAGGATTGTTTCTATCGCTGTCTACAAGCTGCTTAGGAAAGACAACATGAGTAATAAGGTGTGAAGGAGCAAAACTATATCAACTAAAAACATTACTCCTTGCATAATATCTCAGAATTGCAGAATCCTGAGTGCCCATAAATAATCACTCGCGAAGCCTCCGTGGTACCTCTGTTACAGATCTTCGCTCATCACTAAATCATGCCAGACAAGGAAACATGGTTGTTATTATGCACAGCTGCATAATGAAAAGCTGGAGTTCTATAACAGATTTATTCTCTTAAGCAAGCACTATTTAAATTACATTTCCAAAAGAAAATAGATCGATTCTGGAGCAGTTGCCAACGTGGCAACATCTACTGGAACTCACTACGAAGGAAGAAAGAAGTACTGGACTAAAAATCAATTGTTGTCTAGACCTAGTAGGGATGAAGGAAACTAGGTAACATTCAGTCTGGGCAGGTAACAGAACCCATTATTATGTCTCCGTGGAACTGCAGTGATTCAAGGAATTTCATATTTTTGTACTGAATACAGTAACAGGAAAAATATTTAAAACCCATGAATGACAACTTGGACTTCCTGAAGAAGACTTTGTTGTCAAATAGATGAAGGTTCCAGAGGCAAATGATTGAGGGCTACAACTGCACTGCAAAGTGAGGACCATTAGAAGCCAAATAGCAATGAAAAAATTAGAAGTGTGAAATGTAAGAAAAAAAGTAAAAAGGCAATATCCTACTAAAAGGGTATTGGAAACATAAAGGATGTTCTTAATATTCATCATTGCACAAATAAAGTAACTGCAAAAATGAAAAATTCCACACCAGTTTCTGTCCTGTATCTGTAAGGGATTAGCCTGGCCCATCATAGCCGGTAGAGATTAATGAGGCAAATTACTCTTCAGACAGCAGGCCTAAACAACACACAAGCTGTACTTTTTTTCAAACATAAACTGGGGACGAGTAAAGGAAAAAACTACACAAGTTTGTGTGGGTCATTACATAATTTTTTGACACGTGTCTAATATGTCCCTAAAAATCTGTAGCGGTGGAAGTGGCATCCCTTTTTTTAGGCAGTCCTTATGTATTTGCTTTCAGTACTGCTACTGTACTGTACAGTTCTTTGCTTGAGCATTTCCATGGCTACCAACAGGAAAGCAGAGATGAATCTGAAAATGCACTCATCTATACTTTTTAACAGTATTTTTACTGCTTAGAAGTAAAAATAGTTTTAAAAGAAATTCAAGAATTTGAGAGTTCTCAGTTTTATGAGAGTTGCTGCTTCTCCTGTGTCTCTGTTTGCTTGCAGTGAGTAAAATAAGGCCTGTGCAGAAATGATTGGCAGTTAACCCTTCATCAGCAAATCCCAAAATCTTTATGTGACAAGCAGTTGTAGCACTATTAAATGGCTGTTACTGCTGTTAACAGAGGGATCCAGAGACTTTGTACTGCTTTTGAAGCCCCTCGTTCTTGGATTAGTGCAAATGCAGTAATGACAGCCACTGTCCTTCCAGAATCATCTGCCTTACAAGAAGGCTGTCAAGGCAGAAGGCAGCACTCATGGCAGCCTCTCAGCTCAGCCTCTGCCCTCACTGTTTACAGGTGAAGTTGTTAGACATGGATGAAGTAGGGCAGGGACACAGTGTTTTGTCTCTCAGTGGCTTTTTCTCAGCAGCATGTTGGCCCACTGTCAGCTCTGTCAGCTGGTTTTTCCCATTCATCCCATTATCATCCCATCGGAGCAGAGGTCGACTATAACATTTATAAGCATTTGCATGTAATACTACATTTGGAGAGGAACTTGAACAATGGAACAGAAGTCTTACAGTAGGAAGCTAAAATGTATCAGTAAAGACTCCTTTGTTCCAAACCTCTGGAGTCTTCTTGCTATTAGTTTTACAGGTAATAAAAGAAAATTATGTGAGATGCTGTATGTGGAAGGTAATGACTAATTCATTGGGAATAACACTTAACTATGCTGGTCCTGGCAGGGAAAGAATGAGTTAATGTGAAGGAATCCTGGCTTTCCAGAAGGTTCACTGCCTTCCCTTATTCTCACTTCAGACACTCCCACGAAGGCACAGTGTGACATGCATTTCCAGCCAGCCTGTCCTACCATTGACAGATGCACTTTTTGCATGACAGAAGCATTGTTTACACTGGAAACTAATTCTTTACAATATGTGTATTTAATATTAGTTCAAATACAGGAATTGAAAAGCCTGACTGACGAAATGTAGTTCTTTTATCAAGTATCTTCTATAAATGCAATGAAAATATACTACTGCTATATTTAAGAAATAATTGAAAATAATGTATGCCTTTTAAAGTTTCAACTACCAAGTTTGAATAAAAGTATTCACCCAAGGACTCTACAGAGGGACTTCCATTACTTTCAAGTGAGTGTTTCCGTGTTGTTTTCACTGAACTTCTAATTCAGCAGAATTCATTCTACAGAATCCCAGGTTACTTTGGCTGCAGACTTACAGCACTAAAATACACAAGGCTCTACCAAGTAAAGTATGAGCTGTTGGGGCTTTTTTTCCTTTTTCTGAAAGGAGGTGCAGCCATGGAATTAGTGAGATACTTGATGGCTGAACAAAGTTAAACGCAGAAATAGAAATCTGCTGGGTTAGATCCTGTATTAAATACAAGTCCTGTAACTGTTATGTGAGAGAGGGTCTGGGTTTGCTTGGGTTTGATTTATTTTTTAAATGGTCTCATGTTTTCTAAACATGACTTTGTCATTACAAATTAATTTCTACAGAAATAAAGTGTGGACAAAACTCATTTTGTCTTCTTTTTTCTTTAAAGAACCTATGCAATGTATTTCATTTTCCTACATCTGAAAAATAGTTTGAAAAATTACAGCAATGAAAAGGACTCCCAAATTAGGTATGTTATGCCATTTCTCCAGAATATTTAAGGCTTAGCTGCATGTTGTATCTATATTATACACATTAGCCGAAGAAAATGAAGACACACACACACCATCCAATTGTCCTTTTATATTTTTATTCGGTGTTAAGTAACTCCACAAGAAAACAAAATCAGTTACTCTGGTGTACGTGAAATCAGAACAATACAACCACTTGAAGCAAAAAGTAGAAACAAATTTCAGCCCAGGAATGGAAAACTGATACTTCAATGCTATGGATATGCAATGCGCTTCATCCCACAGTGCGGTTCAGCGTATGCCAACCTTTAATGCTCTTGTTGTTATTGTTGGTGTGTGTTTCTATCCATATAGAAAACTAAAAACCACACTTCAACTCTCACTGAAAGCCTTAGAGCTTTAGCCATTAAACTATGAAAACGAGTAAAGACAATTTGTTATTGCCCAAGCTCAATATAGGATTTTATTTTCCCCAAAGGTGCTGGAATCATTACATGCCACAGTGTAACTATGAGCAACACCTTTGTTACTTTTGAGCCCTTTCTCACCAACGAAGAAGCTCTAGCCAGAATTAACTGAGCTGAAGTTTGTGTTTGAAATATGTCCACTTGGTCACTTCCTGCTCTCAAATTAATTCTATTCCATTCTTCACTGTAGTGATTTGAAGAATTTGTGTGTAAAGTTCTTTTTTCCTTTCATGTTACAGTTAACTAGTTTCAGTGCAGGTGCTAAACAACCTCTCAAGGAAGCTCCAGAAGAAAGTAAAATATATAAAATCTATTCAAAGTCTGCAAATAAATTAAGAAAAGAAACTGTAAAGTGTCAAAAGATTTGCTGTATGAATACAAACCCTAAAACATAGTCTAAGAGGAGGACCAAAGAAAGTCCTTGGATAAGGGCAACCACGCCAGTTTTAGTAAGGATCTCACCAAAAGTGTTGCACGAAGACTGGCATGGTTTCCCAACCACGTATTTAAATTCTTACACTGTCAACTGAATAAAGGCAACAAAACCCAGTTACTCAGAAAGCATTTCTAGCGCAGAACATATTTCAAAGGCAGTTCAGCTCACATTTCAAACAGCTATGTTTCTTGTGAGGTTTATTGCCTGTCAAAAATAATGGTGAAGCTTTTCAAGTCAGTATTGGACTTTCTGCACTTCCTGGTGTTATAGACATGCTGCGATCGTGTAGACTAGTTAGTTGTTGTCATTTTTTAAACTAGGAGTTGTTAAAAACTCAGAATGTTTAGTTTTGCAAATATTGCTCCTCCTGGCTTATACATTTTGTATAATGTGTTAAAATCAGAAGGAGTTGATAGTCTTGTACAGATGCAACTTGACAATGTATTGACTTTCTAAATTAACAAAAGAAAATTTAAAAGCAAGTCACATAAAGCAACAATCACTACTGCAATCACACATGTATGTTGTAAGTCATCACCTTCCCTACCCCCACCCACCACACACATAACTTGCCCCACACATTCTCTCAGAAACACAAAATGAACTACGAGATTTACTAAATTACAGCCACAACAGCAGCTAACTGCAGCAGCCACAGGATTTCTTTCGAGTGAAGCACTGACCCTTTGCATTTAAAACATTGAACACTGAGCATTTTAGAGAGTTTCAGTCATTCAGGCTCAAGTTCAGTTACAGGATGCTTTTGCAGGTTACATGAATGCCTTCATCTGCAACAAGACAACATTCTCATTACTCATTAACAAAATTCACAACAATCCACACATCACCCCAGTGGTTTATTATTTTTGGTGTTACTTTTTGAACTTCTGCCCCACACTGGCAAATTGCTAAAAAGGACAAAAAAAAAAAAAAAAGAAAAAAAGGAAAAAAAACCACCCACATTGCCTCCATACCTACAAAAAATCCTTGGCTTCTCCAGTTAGCAAAAATACAAACCATGGTATCCTCAGTGTTGGTTTGTGGGAGGGGGGAATCATAGGATAGAAAACACAGTTTCTGTAAGTCTCTAAAGCACAACCCTGTTGTTCCTACTTCAAAGTTATGAGATTTACTGAATGAAGACTGGACAAGTCATTCATGCTTTTCTCCTGCATTCAGAAAGGCACTGATAGATTACAGTGTTAAGTATTTATCTCCCAGTTCTTAAAGAACAAAGCCTAATGTGCAGAAAGCTGAAGTCTCTGAATAGCAGAAGTAGTTGTAGACACTGCGATGCTAAGAAGATCGTAATCGTGGTAGGGCTACAGTTACGAAAGAAAATAACTGCAATTAAGATGCAAAAAAGCAGTGGTACTACTAAGACAAGCACATGCACATCCATTCTTGATTTGACAACACAATCTAGTCTAGTTCAAATAGCCAAGAATTTAACAGTATTTTTTGGGAAAAAAAATCTTCAACAGGACAGCTGTGTCCTCATCTATAAAATAAGCAAGAAGAGAAAGATAAATACACATCTGAATCCATTAACTGAAGAGGAAACTCAAGTTGTTGTTTTAGAGCTACAGACCCTCAAGAAAGATAGTTTTCCATCTCATGTTACTTTTCAATCATCTGCTCTACTCTGCAGTTTTTACAGTTGAGTTCGAGAAAAAAGCTCCTCCTCACATGGATCAGCCCATTCGCTTCCACCTTCTGAAGCTGTGTCTTCAGAGCTGGAGCTATCACTGGAGTAGATCTTCTTCCTGAAGCCATTTGGTTTTGCCTCAGCATTTATATCATCTGCACATCTTGCTTCATAAACAGAAGAAACCTAAGGATTTAAACTGACAGTGTTGATGGGGAACAATAAAGAACATGCTTGCTTTTCTCTGAGCTGGGAGGTTATATGGTTTTGTAGTTGTCCAAGAGAGATGCCAAGATTACAGGGCAAGTAAAGGGCTCCTCTTTCCTGACTTAGTCCACTATGTAGAAAGGACTGCAGAATAGCAGGGAAAAAAGGTGGTGCTTTTATTATTTTTTCCTATTCCTTAATTTTAGGATTTGCACAAAACAGCAAGAGAATGAAAAGTGAACTCAGGATGTATCTTTATCACAGATCATGTTAGAAAAATTACTGTAAAAGTTATCTCCAAAACTTGATAGTAAGTATTAAATAGTACGGAAACACAGCACAGATCTGACCAAGCTTCAAGCAAATGTATTTTAAATATATTTTCATCTGAATGAGTAAAGCCATAGCAAGCATGTCACAATGTTAAACTATGCACTATCATCACTCTGAAGTTTAAAGGTATATCAGTAAATACATGTGCACATGAATTTTTTCCCTAGAGAAACAAAAAACAGGGGTTTTTTGCTTGTAATGAGGACAGTATTCAGTAGATATTATCTCTATGCCTTTATTTGCTGGTCCTTTCTGCCCCCATAGTGCACTTCAGCTCACTCTACACTTACTGAAATTAGAAATTGAAGGAAAAGAAGACTCATGTTTAACACTCATGACAAGCAAATGGCAAGCGTTCCCAAAGGAAACTGGCTTTGCTTATGTATGGCAAGCATTCCCAAAGGAAACTGGCTTTGCCTATCTACTAGAAGTACAGTTGTTTTGTACAAAGGGTTGTACTCCCCAAAGTACAATACCCTGAGGAACTTTTAGAAGGATGCTCAAGATGCAGAGGAGGTTAAAAAACAAAGTAAGAGAAGAGAAGCTTTTGAAGGTTTTTGCAGGAATTTCATTTGAGGGTAGACCGAGAACGGTGATGAAAGGAAAGATGTAGCAGCCCACCCTTACAAAATAAGAAAAAACTTCCTCCCCAAAACCATTGACAAACTTACCATATTAAAATCTAAAAGATGTTCATCATCATTGGATACTTCCTTTACATCTGCAAGCTCTCCTACACCATTCTCTCCCTTGGCATTTGTATAGCACTCTTATATTGTTTTTGTGGGGGTGTTTCAGATGCAAAGGAAGAAAAAAAGAATTGAGGAACACTGTTATTTACATTTACCATAAATTAAAGCATCCAGAGACGTATTATTGGAATTCACACTTTATGCCATATAAACTCTGTGCTTGTGGGGGTTTTTATGGTCTGATACCCATAAAGAAATCACCTTAATGCCTCACAGAAGCTTCATCAAATCCTACCTGGATAACTAATAGTAAAAGAAGAAGCTATTTAGTTAATGAAAACACCTAAAATACCAAAGAACAAGAATTACTTTCTTAATGTTAAATGGTTCAGTACATTTTTCAATTCTGATCTTGCATTGTGTTCCACATCACTCCTATTTCTATACCCATACAGTACAGACTGAAACAGTAGCCTGCTCCTCACTGAAACTGAAGAACCCCAGCTGATGTGAATGGCTATGATTTCTACTTACCAGTAAACTTATATATATAATATCAACATCTATCATGTAGATAGATACATATGGATCACATGCATCAACACCCACATATAAAAAGTACCCATACTAAAAACTGGATACAGAAAAAGGTCTGTGGAAGAGTAACGTCAGCTGTGAGGATCAAGTCTCGGTCTTGTTTAAAAACTGAGTGGCACAGAGCAAACGTGGCTCTGCTGTCCCTGACAGACATCGCGCTGTCCCTGGCTCCGCAGCGGCAGCTCCGGGCTCGGCCGCGCTCCCGCCGCGCCAGGGAGGCGCTGCCGCAGTGACGCGCGCTCGCCGCCGGGGGGCAGCACCGGCCCCGNNNGGCCCCGCCCCCCGGGCACGGCCCCGCGGCTTCGCAGGGGAACCCAAATCCCCCGCTTTGGGAAGACTGACGGCTTTCGCCAACGTGGCAGGCTCTGAGCGCCCATCTGCTCCTGCACTGGGCACAGTTCTATAGCTGGGAGTGAAGTTAAAGTTAAGATGTTCTTGGAAGTCACCCAAACTAAACACCAAAGGCTGTTCTGGAACCAAGAACACAGTTTAGTTGGTGGCACTTAAAGGTGCGCTTCAAAAATAGTAACTGGCTAATCTACTTTCAGATTATTAATGAACCAGGTCTCAAATCAAGACTTTTTCACCCTGAGCCTGTACCAACAGAAAGCACCAGAGATCCTATCAATTCAAGACACACAATAGTCTTGTTAACTTCCTGCCTTCTAGACAGAAAAGGTGAATTGGTATGCAGGCAAAAAAAGCTGCCTGGATTCTTGCTGGTCCACTGAAAATCTGGGCTTGAGTCGGTTGTCAGATGGCACAGATTCCTGCAAGTGCTGGAAGCACACCTGCTTCTGGTCACGAGCAGCCTGCCTACTAAGACTGGACTTGCTCTCTGCAGGACAGAAAAATTCCCAGACTGTCAATGTGAAAGGAGCGGGCAAGTGGCAAATCCCTCTTCTTCCCAGCCTCAGAGAGATTCCACACATTCACTGCATAACTGGCATGTTATTTACGCACACCCACAAAAGGTAATCATCATGTTTTCACGTTCTTATAGACTTACCTACCTAGTAAGTATTTTTCAGGATGAAGCATTAAAAAATGTAATAAAATGTTTTCATAATCAGAGATTTCCTGTTTATTTAATTGCAGGCTTTGGAATTAAGTAAATATGTGTAAGTGTTAAGATTATTTTAAAACCACTTTCTTTTAAAACCAATTTAGAATCATGCTGGAGGCCTACTACAAGTGCAACTGAAGCATCCCAGTTCTCTCTCAGATTGGAGATTTTTTTGTGGAAGCTTACTGGTGTGGTTTTTTTAAATACAGACAGTAAATCGAATTCATCTGCAGCAATTCTAATCCATAACAAGGAGCATTTCACTCTAACATGGGTGCAACAGCAAGTTAGTTCTAACAGGCAGAGGTGCTTACCTTCACACTGTGATGCAGGAAAAAGGGGAGAATAGAGCGCCTTTTCCCACCAGCATTGCTTTTCCTGGCTGCCACTCATTCTCTGCAGATTAGTATTCAATATAGGAAAGTGTTTAGACAATAATCACACTTCATTTTGCCATAAATAATATACTTACATGTAAAGGAGGAAATTCTGGTATTACAATGAATTTTCCTAAGTCTTACAGGTCACACTGCTCAATTTGTAACATTAATGGGAAATGATTGTCAAACTACAGTGGAACATCCATTCTCTGAACTCTTACAGCCAATATGAACTCCATGTGGGGGTCAGACTTTGCCCATAGAGACTTATACAAATCCAGAAAAAATTACTTTAATTCCAGCCCTACACTTTATAATCTAGAGAGAGCTACTAAGAGATGGAAGTACAGTGAAATGTTAGCCAACATGACAAACAGTTCAGTGTAAAACAAAACAGACAAGACACCGAACAAAAAGTGGCAAAATTTCATGTTTAAAGTTTGGGAGGATGAATTGACAGTACCATTACTCAGTGGAAAAACACAAAATGAGAGAATTATGTGTCAACATGAGGAAAAAGAGGTTATGAGGATGATCAATGATTTGTCTTTATGATAGAGGTAATCCATTCACTAAGACTGCCAAAATTCTCTCCCTTTCCCCATATTTTAATGCTAGTTTAATTTTACCAGAAGCCTTTCCTTATGACATTGATGAACATGGCTAAAATAGCAAGGGCTTGTCACAACACACATGTCCCCAGTTTCACTGCTGCACCTCAGGTAACCCCATTAGCTTTCAAAAGACTATGCCACCTTGTAACATCCTCTATAGATACTAGCATGATTCAAAAAACAAACAACAGTGCAACTATCTACAATAGACATTAACAAATGAGCTTCAACACTGACTCTCTAGCCAGCCTTCTCCTCAGTAAACTTGAGAATGTTTAAACATGGAAGATTAACAAGCATCCTTTTGTTCCTCCTTACGCTGTAGAACTACACAACTTAAACTGACAAACACTCATTCCTTAATAAAGAGAAGCCCCTCTCAAACCAAAGGAGTGACTCAAGAGTGCTGGATTTAGAAACATGTCCTAGATTCAACTTATTTGAACTTATCCATGCTGGTTTCCTGTCATAAGACTCAGGAACAGTCTTTTTGGAACCACCCTCCAAAAATTCAAACCCGTAATTCCAGAAAAAGGGAGTTCTTAGGAACTTAAACCATCAGTTGGTGGGCTTAAAACAATAATAATAATAAAAAAAAAGAAGCAGCTCAAGGGTATAAGCAGGACACAGTAAGAAATACGTGCATTTACAAATATATTCAATCATGGAAGCCTCACTCTGTGCTGATTATAGATAGAGGCATCTAAACTCCAGAGGCACAATGTGTTATGCACTTCAAAGTCTCTCCCCTGCTGCTGCCACACCTGCACATGGGGGAAGCTGGATGAACCCCAGCAGGTGAGTGTGGCAGGGCACAAGAAGCTGCAGCAGCCTTTCTTCCCGGGCTGAGGCACCAGCAGAGCTCAGCACCTGCTCTGGGATGGCTCCGTGACTGAACCAGCACCGGCTGCCTCAGCCCCCCTGTGCTTCCATCACAGCCCTGACAGCTGGAGAGCTGGAGCAGGGCACAGACAGCTCCCAGCTCATTGCTGAATTTTTGTTTGGGAGGAGATACAGGACACTTTTAATGTCCATTTTATACATTTGCAGAAGAAAACTTTTTTTTCCTACAGTCGCTTAAGTGTTTCCTAGAAATGCAGTCTCACATTGTGAATTTTTTTTGTGAATTAAAGAGACACTCCCAATCAGGAAATACAAAATACCAACTCCCAAATAGCACCATGAGTCTACCTTCCTTTGTTGGCAATCTTTCCCTTTTAAAACAGGATTTTCAATTTAGGTCTCCTTCTCCTCCTTTCTCACATGTTCTCCTGTACACTTCCAGTGTTTTATGTAAAGTTTTATTAAGTTTTCCCACTAACCATCTAAACAGTTATTATTTAGAATGGTTCTGACCTTAAATATTGTGACTGGAAGTCTCTTCTCTCTGAAACTATTCATATTTATTTTACTTCATTCCTAAGTTAAACTCATAGACAGCAAGACAAAACCAGCTACAATGCTGTTTCACTCCCAGTTTTGCTGCAGGTTGGAGAGAAGACTGATGGGTTTCCTTTCTGGTGTTAAAGCCAAGCAACTGAGGCTTCTCCCAGACTATTATATACTAAATTTGGAAACACATCACTGACTAGCTGTACTGCTTCAGAACGCTTGCTGACAAGGATCACGGCTGACAAGGGTAACAAGAGGCTTGAAGGATGTGAACAGAATAAGCGCTAAAGCCTCAGTATGGTCTGAATGAGTATTATCAGAAGTGTTACAACTGACAGAAAAAATCATATTAAACTGTAATCAAATATTTCTTTGAACCTGCTCTGCAAGCCCTTACTATCAGGAGGAATACAACACATGAATAATTCAGAAGCCAAAGCAGCAATGAACCCAATGACTCCCATTCCAAAAGATCGGGTCCTAATTTTACTTCATCAGCCATCCAGTGAAGACACACTTGGCTCAAGAAGCCAGTCACAAATTAACAAATGTGGAAAGGACTCTATGAGATAATCTAGCCTCTACTCTTGCACAAAGCTGGAATCAACTACAATGCACTATTCCTACGTTCAGTCTCATCAAGGCAGTTTCCACTGCTTCCCTAAAAAATAATTGAGCCTTATAGTATGCTCGTTGTCTGGTTATAATTCTTACTCTTCAATTTCCCTTAGTGTGATTTAAGGTCATCACATCCAGTTCCTTTGTGTTTACCAGAGCCTACAGAGAACACAGCTTTTCCCTCATCTCCTCTAACTATGAACATGGCTTCTGCAAAACTGCTGCCTCTGCCCAGAGTTTCCCTTATTTGGGAAAAAACACCCCCAGTTCCTTCACTCTGCTTTCCTAAGTAGTGATCTTTGTGTTTTCTCCTCAAGACATCCTTCCTGGTACAAGGAGCCCAGTACTCCAGCAGAGCAACTCTGCTCTTACAGAAGGGTATTCCTGTTCATGGATCTCCATGTTCCTGTCTTTTGCAGTGTATCATTCCTGATTTACACTCAACTGCGATGTATTTGAAAATGCTTTTCTGTTTCACATCACTTCCTCACCTGTGACTCTTCCCATAGTGTTTGTAAAGACAGTTATTATTTTCTGTAGAAATTTTAGTTGTCCCTGCAGGATTGCATTTTATGTTTCAGATGCTGTTCAGATTTAAAAACTTTTTGATTCTAATCCTGTTTTCCAGTCTAACTGCAGACATTCCCAGTTTATTACTATCAGGGATATAAATATGCCACATACTAGAAAAAATAATCATCTCTGTTGTCCTCTAATAAGCCACTGACTATTATTTTGAGAGTGCAATCTTTCTCCTAAACTAATACTTGGAAATCTCCTGTTACTCACACATTTGGGCCATTTACAGTTTAAGTACAGTTTAGGCCATTTAAGACGGTCACTGGTTCTATTTTCCCTGAGTTCCATTTTCCTCTTTAAAAACAAGATTTGCTTTTAATATATTTTCTAGTATTCTAGTAGGCTTTTCTCAAATTAGTTGCTGCTCTTCATGATAACTCAGGTTAATACTGCTGTGACTAACTGAAACAGTGTAATATCTGTATTTTCATTAACAATGACAATAGATGCACTAATCAATACTTTGGATATTACATTTTCATAGCTGTCCAAGCTTGTTAGTTCTGTTTATCAAATATCTTTCTGTCATCTTTCAGTTTCTGATTTACTTCTAGAACTTTCAGGTGTACCAAATCTTTTTTATTTGCTTTGTTTAAACCTTGGGGTTTTTCCCTCATGATTTTTAAACTGTTATTGTGAACTCTTATTTTTAAAGTCCCTTCATACAAGCCCTTTAATATCTTTGCAAAATAATGTTCTCATAATTAGAAAGTTAGAGCTTAAGAGTCTTTGTAGGTGTTTTCATCACCTGCCATGATCAGCACTTACCAAGGGACTATCTGGCCCAGTCCTGTCTTAGGTAGCCCCCAAATTACTCTCTATTTACAGTCAGTCCTTTGCTTTGCATATGGATGACTCTTACATGCTCTTTTTCCACTTGATTTCTCTGATTTTAAGGCACACAGTAGACACCTCCAAATTTTGTCTCCCTCTTACCACTACCTGGATTTATGACAGCTTACCTTCTACCCTGTTGATGTCAGAACCGATGTTTTTAAAGCACCCCTCTTCCCCTCCCCTCTCGACAACTCTTTCTAAAGGGGCTATGCACTTCTACTGCATTACTCCAGTCCAGCACAGAACCTCACCAAATCTCAAGGCCAATTCAGTCCTGAGATACACACAGTTTTTGTCAGTAAAATTTCCTCATCCCCAAAACCAGTGTCTCAGGCATATTCAGACCTTAAAACTCCACAGGCCCTTTTATTTATCTCAAGGACCCAACAGTATGAGCATTTTTTGAGCACACCTGCTGGATTGGAGCCCATATAAAATTAGTTGACAGGAGATGCAGTGTTGGTGTATTCACAGGCCATTAACTGGTCCAGATTGTGTACTTACCCATGACTCCACAGCTAAACAGTAGGAACATTTACTCAGAAGAAAAAGGACTGTACTTTGGGGGGGCAAGGGAGCTGTGTTTCTGGGGTTTTATGTAGTTGTGTGGGTGGCATGTGCTGGTGGTTTTTTGTAGAACTTGTTTGCTTTGGACTTTTTTAAAAATTGCTTGCTTTGTTGGTTTCATTTTGTTGTTGGTTTAATTTTAGTTTGTTTTTTTTTTTTTTAATCTTATGGCTAGATATATAAATGTTATTTATGGTTGAAAAAATTCTGCAGGAGCTATTTGCAAAATTCCTGCTGCAAAATACACTGTAATTCTAAAACAAGTGCTCTAATATAGAAGGTAAGAGGGAGGAAACTGAACCAGACTCTCCTACAATCTTGTTCATAAATAGGAGGTATTCAGAGATGTGTGTTTCCACAGCACATATATAACTCAAGTTTAAGTGATGCAAAACAGAATGTGCTACTATTACACTGTGGTTTATATTAGTATTTTCACATCCACTATTTATGCAAAAATACTGGAGGTACCTCAGAACACAACTCAAACTTTACATTAGATGACTGAATTAAACAATTACTTTAATTTCTGTCCAAAGTCAAGCATAGAAACACAGGAAGTTTCATTAAAAAAAAAATATTTACAAATATTGATCTATACTAATAAGTCCAGACCACAGTGCCTGCTTTTCCCCCATGCATGTATGTGTGGGGTGTCCATGAAAAAAGTTTCTCCTAGACTGTTCTAATTCTAGATATTTTATATTGAGTTTGCTTAATGCTCATGAAAATAAATAATGTCACTCTTAAAAAGAAAAAAGCTCACACACATCTTTTACAGACATTGAAGCACAATAAGAAATTTAAATAAATGCTCTTGAACCCAAAATCCAATTACCTTCAGACTCCAACTACTGGTGCTTAGAAAAGCCTGGAGTGTGCACATACCTTCTTGAGACATGGTAGATAGAGGGGGACAAGTTAACCTGGGCTGTCTGAGTTTAGAGGGCAATCAAGCTCCCCAAGCCCTCAGGAAGAGCTTAATTGGAAACCAAACTGATGTCTAGACTGCTGAGAGGGCTGCTGGCCCTTGGTACTTCTCAGTGGTTTATCACTTTGAAGCTATGAAAATGCCTAGAAAATCATGTGACCTGAGCAAGGGAAGCCATAAGTTTTCCTCTTGCACTTAGGAACTTAAATAAAATGAAATACCAGCACTGTTCACTACCAAAAGACCTTTTACAAGCCTCAGAGCTACCATAAACTATGGTACCACTGTATATACCAGCCACTTACTAGTTTCTTGAATGGATAAGTGGTTGAAGTGAAGATGAGAATAAGCAACCTCACAGAGCACTAGACATCCAGAAAGAAGATCTGAAAAGGGCTGGAAGGAACTTCAGGCTCTTGCTGTCACAAATAACTGAATAATCACTTGTTCATTCATTATGCCCTTCTGCATGATGAAGTTAGATTTCACTTACTCCTGGTAAAAGGCAATTCCAGAATCTGTTCTGACTTACAGTCTAAGTTCATTAAGTTTTTTGATGACTCTTTCTGCAAGGCCTGGCACAAACAAAAACTTCCCAGACTCCAGTAAAGATTTTTGAAGCCACTTCTTCTCCGTTAACTTAACAGAGCTGCAGGAACCAAGATGTCAAGAAAGGGTCTGGAAAAGTCACAAACTTGATTCTCCTGTGCAAGCAGCAGTTATCAACTTACTGATGATGGGAAAAGAAGCAATTAATTTAAAGGAGGATGAGAGAAGAAATAAATAAGGAAGAAGGAAAATAAGAAAGTCTGATTTTGTTAAACAAAAAGGTGAGCTTTAGTTTTAGCAAGAGAAAGGTTAGCTTGCCTATGTATGAGTTAGTGTTTCAAACTTATAATTGAGAAATATGCACAACAAAAGCTGGGTGCAACTCTTCAGCTGAAAATGGAAAAACTTCCTCCAAATGTAAATACTACAACTGCTGAGTATGTGCAAGAGGAGGCTGAAGAGGAAAGGAAAATGTACAATGTAAGGAAAAGAAAATGTAAGATGTAACTTATAGCTATCCAGAAAATATCTCTGAGCTGGCCACACATCTAATTTATTTTGATAGTTAAATGTTTCTACTCAAGAACAGAGGGAGCTCACAGCAAGAAAAATTCAAGGTATTTTTGGCTAGAAAGGATTTTTTATCTTGATTAATGTCTACAATTATCAGAAAGAAACCTCTGAGCTTAACTCATAGTTATGCTGAGGCTTTCTTATGGTACTGTGGTAGTGACAGATATTTTGCATCCACATTTTATTTCTTTTTGACTATATGCTGACAAGAGGATGCTTTAATTTCCAGACAATTAAGCCTTTTTACAAGTCTTTCTTTGCTGAAGTTTACATCCAGTAGTTCAACTCCAAATACTTCTACTTGGAAGAAACTATATTGAAAAGACTGACTTCAGATCTTTTTCTTCAGAATTTTAAAATATGTTTGAATCAAAATCTGTAATATTTCATTACTCAAAATTTATGCACATTTTAACATTTTATATGTAAATCAGATAACCTAAAAACCTAAGGTAAACAGATTTTTAAAGTCACATGAGTGTACACATGCATATATTTCTAAAGGTATGCAAGATGACACCAAAATACCTGAAGATGGCTAATTTTTCACAGAATCACAGAACGACTGAGGTTCAAAAAGAACTCTGGAGGTCACTACATCCAACTCCCCCTGCTCAAGCTGGGCCCAGTAGAGCAGGCTGCCCAGGACCTTGTCCAGATGTCTTTTGAAATCTCCAAGGATGGAGACTCCACAGCCTTCCTGGGCAACCAGTGCCAGCACTCGGTCACCCTTATAATAAGCGAGTTTATTCTTATGTTCAGATGGAACCTCCAGTTTCTCTACAAAACTGTATTTTCTAGAGATCTATACAATCACAAACATTTAAACTGAACTGTCACATGACAAACTGCTGGTTATCAGCTGCCAGCTGCAAACTCTGTAATTTTATATATCCACATACCTCTTCATGCTCTCCTGAAGAAACAGGATTATCCTCGTACGTGGGGAAATGACACCCTGCTTTACAACTGCAAAACCTGCCAGTCTCCTCACGTGGCTCCACTATTCTGCAGTTTACTTTAGAGCTCTCCACCACTCTCCCTTCTAGAGATTCTTTCATACTGCATTCTAAACAGGGATCTTGGTTTCCTACTGGCAACATCCCGGCCGACTCTTCTTGGGAATCCAATGATGTCTGTGCACTCTTCTCCATTCCAGACTTTTTTAATCTGGGAAGAAATTTTCCAGATTCAAGCTCTGATTTTCCGTAATAATGCCCTTCTTTTTCTGCATCTTCTTCCAGAGGTTTGAGATCTGCTTGTGGATCCTCAAATACATCTACCTGGGGAGGGACAGCAATACCTCCCTCATCTTTTTCTGACTCAAATTCTGACTCGCTTCCACCACCTGGAGAAAGTTCAGATGCAGAAATTGGGCGAAAGTGAGTCCTCGGAGAAATCCGTATAGCCCTGTACTGCGTTCGATCAACACCGCATATCCTGGGGTGTAGAACCTCACTGTCTGAATCAGAACACAGAATAGACTTAGGTTTAAAACTAGGGCTGAAAGACGCAATTCCTTCTGGCTCAAACGAACACTCTACATGAAGAACTTGTGAAAATGGATTGTTCAGGTCAAAGGAAGAGAATGAGTATTCAAGCCCTGGTTCTTCGACTTGAAAGTTACCACAAGCTCCCAGTAAGTCTTCATGGAAGATAAAAGAAAAACCCTTATTTATTCCGTTATCTCCACTCTTGGATTGCTCGTTCTGTTCAAATGATACAAACGGCCTCCATAATTGCCTGTGGCCAGGGGCAAAGCTATTACCTGGAGTCATAAAAACATCTGTACCAGCTATTGTCACCACATCGGAAGCTGCACATTGCAGTAAGCTCCCCTTTGAGTGACCAGGTGGCACCACTGCCCATTCTCCATCACTGTTAAATGTTTTGAGCTCTCCATACACACCACCAAGTATAAATGAGTTTTCTTTATCCTGGTTAACATCCCAGGGTTTTGATGGCGTGGTATAGTCACCACCATCTACTTTTGATAAATCATTTGAGACAAAGGCTCTCTTCTCTACATTCTCCTTTTGACCTTCCCAAAGGTGATACTCTGATCTTTGCACTGCTTTATTGGGTTCCTGGAGGGTTTCAACTTTTGCTTCTGTATCCAAACAGCAGCAATAGTTATTTACATCAGTTGAAAACAATTCATCTTCTATTCCTTCTATTTCTACCACTGCTGCAGAATTTCTGTCTGTCATATTTGTCCAAATATCTTTAATAACCCCTGAGCTATAGCCATCTCCATGCGGACTGCTTTCCCTACACCCTTGTGTAGTTTCATAGTCTTTACTTTCTGCTTTTTGTTCTAGCTGAATACCACAGACAGATTCTAGCTTAGATTTCTTTTTGAAAATCAAAGTGGGCATTTCTCCTAAACTTCTAGCTTGTTGCTGGCAGGTTTCTTCTGGCAGAAAATCTAGAATTTCTTCATCTACATAATTCGAAGACACTCTAGGAACTACATAATTAATATCTTCTGCATTAAATTGCGTGGATTCTTCATATGGAATATTTATAGTCTCATTGTCTGAACGTGTTTCTTCCGAGTGTGACCATGGACTACAGGTTCTTGTTGAAAGATTAGAACAGTGTTCATTTTCATCAAAGGCACTATTTTTGGTCCATATTAGCAATCTAGACTGTGTTTTCCCAAGAATATTAGCAGTGCTACTAGAATCTGCATTTTCATTTCCCAAGTTGAGTGTTTCAAAAGAAAATGGTAAAACAGAGTTACTGCATTGCACTTCAAACACTGAAAAACAAGAGTTTATACCAGACCCTTCATTAATATCTGAAAAGAGCTCTTGATTGCCAGCAAGCATGTGTGAATTAAGCATTGTGCTGTCTAGGATGGGGGAGAATCTGATTGGAGAATCTCCTCCAAAACTTTCCCCATCTGCATCACCAGAACTAGAAGATGAACAGCACTCCCAAAATTGAGCTAAATTACTAAGATCTTGCAAGAACCACCCTTCAGCACCAACAGAGCTGGTCGAATCAGTCCATATTGCACTTTCCCCTTGCAACTCCATTCCATCTAACACTATGCAACATTCTGCCTCAAAATCAGTTTTTTCTTTACTCTTCTGTCGAATCATATTTAAAATCCGACTCTCCCCTTGCATCGTATCTGAGGCACCAGGATCCAACATGGATTGATCAATATCCACTTCATAGAAGTGTGTTAGTTCTGACAGATGAACATCATCTAAATACTTGTCGTCCTCTGGTTGAGAACATATTGAGGTCCCAGCGAGGTCAATATCCTCATTTAGAACTGCAGGCATTTCTACAAAGTGACCATCGATGAAAGTACCTGCTGCGAGGTATGTTTTATGAGTATTATTGTTGCTAATACAAAGACCATGCACTGATTCAGACAACTCTTCTACAGCCTCTGATGTTACTCCACATATATCTTCTCTGTTGCGGTACGTAGTCTCCAGCTTGCTTTTTCTGCTAAGAGGAACAAAGTACTCCGTAATCGGCTCAGTATACCACAAGGGCTCTTCTTTATATTCCTTTTCATTTCTACTGTCTAAATACAAATCTTTTCCATCACTACCGCCAGCTTCTTTTCTTCCAATTTCTTTTAATGGCCTTTTACCTCTTTTGCACAGTTGTTTGATGGACCCGCTGCTGCTGCTGCTGCTGCTTCCGCTGTGGACTTTTCTATCAACCTTTTCAGCAGATTTCACTGACAGCCTGCTCTGACCATTCCGCCCTTTTTTACTCCGAACCTCTCTTGTTTTGTGTCTCACTTTAATACATTTCATTGATGCCTTGTATTCACCTTGATTACCACTAGAACTTGAGCCAGCCTCACTGGATCCCGATGACCAGGAGCGGGGACGCATCTTTCCTTCAGACTTATGTCGGACTTGCTTTTTGTACAAAACAGGCTTCTCTTCAACGGTGCTGTTACTAAACTTGTTTTCTTTCTCGTTTTTACTCTTCTTCTGCTGGGTTCTTTCCTGTACAGTGGCAGATACTTTATTACTTCTATCTTTAGTTACTTCACTTTCACTATTGCAGTCCTTTGGAGAAGATGTATCCGTGCTAGTTGGTGGAACAGTGGATGAAGATGAGGAGCTAGAGTAAGAGCATACTTTGGATTTATTCCATACAGTCATAATTTCCTGCAGGCAAACTGGCTTTTCAGAAAGAGGAGGAAATGCTTCATAGTACCTGAAAGCAAAACAAAAGGGACATCTGGATTGTAGAGCTTCAGATAAGCACTAAAAAACACAGCAAAACACTACCAGTCTAATTGCTACAAATCTAGTTTGCGCTACATATGCACATGCCACTCACTGCACTATCTGAATGATATCAAAGGGAAAATTAAAATGAGCCTTAAAAGTTTTTATATTAATATATGTTTAGAAATATACTGCATACAAGCAGAACAATTTCCTTTTCAGAGACTACTAAATATCACTGTAGAGAGAAACAGTAGATGCTCACAAAAGTACCTCCAGGTTTATTAGATAATGTGGTAATTCACTAGTCTTAAATGTTTGATTTAGATTATAAATGAGGATGTCCTGAATTTCAGTTAATTCAGTCCTGAATTTCAGTTTTTAAAATTCTCATTTATGAAATGAGACACTATCTGTTAAGTTCTATGTAGTTTGATCATCCAGTTATTAAGAAAATGTATTAAAAAAGATTAGTTTTGAGTAGTTTAAGATGCTTAACAGCTTTATGCGAAAGATTAAAATATGGTTTTCTCCAACATTTATAGTAGTATGTATTTGGTGGTAGAGAGATTTTTACTGAATCACATATATTTCAATGAAAACTTATTTAAAATTTTTAGAAGTCAGATAAATTAAATGCACATTGACACAATCAGTTCCCTGAAGACAGATCATCCATTTAGTAACATTTCTACTAGGCTGTTGCTACTATTAAGAGATACGGAAGCATTGTATCTCCAAGAGAGGTCAATAACAAAACTCCTGGGTAGTTCAGTAACACTGGACTCAGGTACTTGCTAACTAGGAGATAACTTTGGTTATCGCGAGTTTAAAGGTTAGAAGAGAGTTTGTTTGCCATTTCTGCAATAGAAGACAGTGAGATCTGAATCCAGGAAACAGATTATTCCCTCCTTGTAACTCTATATGTCAATTAATGTTGTTTTAAAGGTTTTTGTCTGGTTGACTTAGTCTTGAGGAAACTAAAATAAAGTATGGTTTGAGTTCTGTATACAGTCAAATGAAAGCAGTCTGGACTTTGACAGAAATTAAACTAGCCCATGGTATCAAGTGCTTATATTTAAATATACAAGATTAACAAAAGGAGATGACTTGAAAATAAATGCATTTCTTAATATCCACAAAACTCCAGATTCCCCACTAAGTTAACTTCACTGTGTTAAAATATGTGAATAAAAAGAGAAAAGCATCTCAGATAATAAGGAAAAAAATGCATACATTTCTACTTGATCCTTTGCTGTGGGAGATAAATCAGTCTCAGGAGTCAAAGAGCCTTCTAACTTTTTGTGAATCTTCTCCTCTGTTTTGGAAAAAAATACCAAATGCTTAACAGAAAAATTTGAAAAAGCCAGTGTACTTTATAAGAGTATTTAACAAAAAGCACCAGAATGTATAACTGTAATAGCAGTATGATTTCCATACAACACTGTAAATAACATTAAGAAATTATGAATTACCACCCAAGATTCAAGTTTTTCACAGTTGTCCAGTCCTGCAAATCTGACCAAATACAACTGGCCAGCAGCTCCATGCAACCTCATGGCTAGCAATGCCCCACTGGGAGGATTCCTGCTGAATGTTTAATTGTTCCATATCCAATTCCTTATCTCATTCTTGCATCACTACAGACACAAAAAATATTTCTTAAAAATCAACTATTTAACTAGATGTTTTTATCATTGGCCACACACTTCCCATGTGTTTCACTAAAAGGAAATATCCTTGCAGTAATTTCTGAGCTTTTGGATGTAAAGGCATATTTCCTGTGTGAGAGGTGACCAAAGATTTTCTAATGCTTTATACTCAAACCTTTAAAATAAATTTTAAAAAAAGTGAGACATACTATTTTTTTATTTTACTTTTTTTTCAAAATAAATGCTCAACATCACCTTAGCTCAGGAAGAAATTCACAGCATTATGAAATACTAAGACCTGACTAAGGATTACTGTTCAAAAACAAAACCAGGGAATGGAAACAGCTAAAACCATGCTTTAAGGAGGTAAATGTTTCTCTTATTTACAGCTATTTATAATAAGTATATTAATTTTACTCTAACTGTCCAAGGCTGCTGCTGTGTGCCTGAGCAAACATTTATGTGTGATGAACTTTCACTGGAGACAATACAACTTTACATTATGCTCCCTCCCCCCTAAGTTTGACATCATAAAGTGCCCATTATCATTCCCCTACAGACCAGAAATTTTAAGTAGTGGTGGTTATTTGGATGCTTTTCAAACAAATAGTTTCCACATAATTATTCTGAGGCAAACCTGCTATTTGCAAGCATCAATACACAAAAGGAATAGAATCAAGCCTACTTTATTTTAATTTCTTTTGGTAGGGAGGGGGGATGCTGAATTTGGAATATTGACTAAAAAAGCAGGCACAGCTGGATATGAATAGTTATAGCTTTTCATGAAGAAAGCTCCATTTGTGACTGGCTATTTCTTAGTAAATAAAGCATATCAATACAAAATTGCTTAAATTATTTGAACGAAATTATTCAAATGTATTTTAAAATTGCATGACCTGTACTAAAAGCTACTGAAAAACAACGTACTCCCCCACACCCACCCCCGTCTCAGAATGTTGCAGAGTTGATAAATACAATACATGGTCTCAGAAGTTTAAACATTTTTTTCCTCACCTTGCTTACTCTGAAGGTCTTTCAGTTTGGAGCAAAGCTCCTCCACTAACGTTTCAATCCCAGAACTCTGCATGACAACAAAACCACGTGGGAAAAAAAGAAAAGAAAAACAAAAAACATAACTTACCAAAAAGAATTTTAATGTCATTTAATGTCATAGAAATATACCAATACAGTAAATATGTATCAGCAGACATACCTTCTTTTTGCACAGTAACTACATATGAAAAAATCAACAAAAATTAATACGAGTATAAATCCAATCCTATAAATACATTAGTTAGAGGTCAAAATGATTCCATGTAACACGAAGATACATTCACACAGAGGTTTCAAACTACAGGTCACATTGTTGCATCATTAGATTTCCCAGGCTTTGCAAACACAGCATGTCACATTTACTGCATGGTTTTGCTGCAGATTTAGCCAGGAGTCTCAGGATAGAAGTTCAATCACCCACTGATCACTAAGGTGCATTTCAAAAAGCTAAGCCTGATCCTTTTGGTTGCACAATTTATACCTGTGGGAATGGAACTGTTAAAAGGATACAGAAATCAGGCATGAAGGTGGAAAGGAGAACAGAAGGAAGGTGTACCCACATATGTGGCAGAGAGGGAAAGGAAATGCTTCCACAGCATTTGTATGCAAAACCCATCCTGCAGTCTTGCCAATTTAAAATGACCGGTTTTTTTTTTTTTTTTTCTTTTTAAATATTGTGTTATTAACAACACAGGACAGGAGAGGGAAAAATAAACACCTTCTTCATATTCCTATAAGCCTCTACTTTTCCTCCTTTATTCCTCTACATAATAAACATACACACAAAAAATTCCAATGTATTACCTACAGAGGAAAACCCCATGTCACTCCAATGGAATAAAATTTGAATTCTAGTCAGTGAAATACTAAACACCAACTTAGAGCCTGAAATGACCATTCCTGTTGGAGAAAAGTAGGTGAGGTGGGTACTGTGTGGGTATTTGTATTGTCATTATTCGATGCTCAGGAACTGTGCTTGGAGATTGCACTTCACACTTTCCATAACAGCAAACAGAGCTGGAATCACAGCTAAACACAGCAATCTGGAATTAGTGAGGAAGTTACCAGAGGTCCCCTGCATGTCATCCTACAGCTGGGAGTGGTAATGAGGGAGGACCATGCAGCGCCTTGTATCCTGCGCACAGTTTCCTCAATATCAACTCCATTGTTGGAAGTCTAGTTCCAATTTTACTTGGAGAAACTTACACAAACCCCCAAGAAAATTATCTCATGTTCTGAATTTAACATGGTCTTATAGTGCATATAGTTATGGGACATGTTTTCTCTCCAAAGGCAACGCTGATCAAATATCAAGTTACAGAAATGCACAGAAAAGAGTTTGATTTGCTGTGTCACCTGGGTGGTATAAAGATTTCATTTTTCCAAGATCTAAGAGTTTCTTGTCTCTCCTGATTGCTGTTCAGAAATTGCTGAGAAATGTGAATATATGTTGCTAAAGCACAAGCAAATATTATGAAAAAGAGAATACTAATTTATTCAGTCAGACTAGCTTGTTTAATTCACTGTCAAAAAAACACACTAGAAAAATCATACACTGAAGCCATGATTTATATGCTAACTCTAAACTTTAATTATTTGCAGCCAAGTGAGAAAGAAAGCAATGTTCCATTCCTAATTGTATTGCTGCACTGAAGTGCTAAATATAAACCTTTATACCGCATACTTAACTGAGGATGACTTAGCAATATCAAACTCCAGAAGGCATCTTCTATATCAGTAAATTTACCAGTATAAATTTAATCATTTAGCAAGAACCAAGCAGGACAGCAATATGGACAAAGCTATCTAGTTGTAATAATTTGTCGCTTTATGCCCATACCACTTTTGACTCCCACCTCCTCCCTCAAAAAGGTCAACAGAGGAGGAGCTGGCCTTAGTTTTCCTGAGCTCCCCAAACTGTCTAATCGAACAGACACCTGTAGCAAACACTCCAAGGAATACAGACTCACTTCCTTAACTTAATATAACATCATGCTAAAAAAATGCCCCAAACCAGCAACGATATGCTTACCATTACACCGAAGAAGTGAAAACTTTTGGAATCTAACGCTTCATTTCCTCCTGGACCATGAAACTAATACTTGAGTCAGCTGACGCGCCGCCCGCTGTCCTGCACGGCGCTGGAGGAGACAGCGCTCGCTTTAAAAGAACGGGGGTGGGACCCACTGTGTGCCAGGGCTCCAGAGACCCCCGACCAACTGCTCACCGCAGCACGGGAAAACGAGCTGCGGGCTTACTGCAACAAATGCCACGGCAGTTATTTCATATATAACACTGAGAACACGGGTGTTCTCAGAATGTGAGATTTAGTTACTTTTTTTCTTGTTTACCTTAACGCCTTGTAGCTGTAACAGCCCCATGGCCTGAAAGTAACACTTTCCAGGCCCTGGCTCGGTTCAACAGGACACAGCTAGCTAACAAAACCAGGTGATCTGCTTGAATAACTTTGCTCATGTTCAAATTTAAAGACAGTCCCCGTACAGTACAAATACTGGAGCACCTTATAAACATTTTGAAATATGGAAGTTGTAGTGCCCAATTATGATTGCTTTTGTAATTCCATCACGAAAGGCTTAAATCTCAAAATTGTCTGGCCTAGATTTCTACCAACCTATATCTCTCTTTTGAATTACAAAGGACAGCGCATAATTTTTTAATTTGTATTTTTCATTTTGCATTATTTCCTGCACACCAAACACATTTTATTCTCTTCTACTGTTTTTAACATATTTCTCTTTCCTTCCCCTACTTTAACGTATATCCAGTTTCACCAAAAGTTGTTCTTTTTGGCTTTTTATCAGCTGGCTGCAGCAAGGGAAGGATTACATAAAGGATAGGTGTTATGTTACTGGCATAGGAGTGATGGTGCTAACAGATAAATTAAGCTTCTGAACTCACCCAGCATGAACAAGAACAGCCAATCTGACTGCTGGAGTTACAGGACTCCAATAACCACTGTCTTCCTTACTGACCACCATAACCCTATTCAGAGACTAATTAATGCAGTTCTGAATAATGAAGAATAACACCAATTAAAAAAAAAGAAAACAGAACAGCAAAGGTCACACACATTTTTATACATATTTGTAAATATGTTTGGTACTTTTGACTTCTTTTTGAGGCTGGATTTTTTTTTTCCTAAACACACAAGCACATACATACAAACATATATATATATTTTATATATATATATATATATAAATATATATATACACAATATACATATAATGTCAAATATTAAATCAAAGACCTTTTGAACACACTCTACTTTGGAAGCAGAGCAGTCAGAGATGACAAGTGGTAACTCATTAGCCTAAAGCAGTCCAATTGCTTTCATAAGTACATTCACACCTCTGTATAGCTGCAGAAAATGTCCCCAGAAGATATTAAATCTGTAAGTGTAGTTAGTTACTTCTGAATGTAGTTGTTATAAATTTAAAATATTCAGTTATATTGTGAACCATGGAGAAATCCTTCATTAAGTGCACCAAACTGAAATTCACTAAAAACTGTTGCCTATGTTAATAGTGAGCACTGGCTTCAGTGTGTTCACAGTTTTGAGTAAGAAGCTGTGAAACATTAAGTCCTCTCATATGCTTGACAAATCACTTGAATTCTTAACTGATATTCACCTCTGCTAGCAGGTTACTTTTGGATGTTTCAAACAAGCACAGCACAGTCACCAACCAGAAAATTTAAGAAATTTTTCCTGAATTTGATCACAAAGAGCACCACTATTATTTCACATAGCTATACTATGTAACTGAGAAGGGGATAGTTCAACAAAATTTTTCATTTGCACTGAGCTTTCACCTCTTCCCATCACCCAGTAATATCAACTGGTTATGGGTCTCATATTTCCAACAAAAAATGCCCTGCAAATGTATACTTTGTCCTGCAGGTCTGCACATATGCAATAGCCAAGCCTTCTGGACAAAACAAAGGAAAATAAACTTTTGATAGCCAGTACTTAGAAGGAGATTTTCCACATCTGACAGACATGAATATAGACACAGAAACTGAAAAATTCCACCAGATTGTACAACCTAAATGGAAGTGCTGTTTTAGGGAGATGCTGTTTGGCTTTAGGTTTTTTGGCAGGTTCAGTTTTTTTGCCTCTAGTCTAACATAAGTTAAAAGCTTCCTCCAGAAGCTTTGAACTGTGCAGTGCAAATATTTACTAAATATGGCTTGTTACTTCAGGCCTGTAAGGTACAGGGAAAGGTCCTTACCCTCTTCAATCTTGTTGAAAAGCAAAAGCATTACAATTCCTTTTACTTGAACAATTAAAATAATCACTCATTTGCTATTAGGCTTTTGAGAGCTTTCTAGCTTACACTTTCACAACGAATTCTCATTTCCTTTTCCCAAACATACAGAATTTGTTTAGGTTGGGAAGTACCTCTGGAGATCATCTAGTCCAAACCCCTGCTGAAAGAGGCTAACCTAGAGAACACTGACACTCCTTTCACAAAATACAAGTTTAAGCAATCTAGAAGTTAAAGTAAATCAATATATTAATAGTTTCAAATCACAGATTTAACAGGCCATAGGGCTCTCCAGAGAAGATGGCATTGTGACTGTACCAGGGCCGTTTTCTTGGCACATCTCCTGTCACCAAGTGCAGAATTAGACAGCTTTCCTATATGAATCAGCTGTTAAGCCACGTGAACTAAGGCAGAAAATGTGATTCACTGCAACCACACATCTATTTCTATATTTTGTAGGATGATGAGAGAAAGTTAGAAGACCAGGTTTTCATTTTTTAACATTCTGCCACAGTATAATTCATCTGATTACAAGTACTCTCAAAAGAGGTGCTCAAGACAGACTGAAAAAAAGACTAAAAAAATCTTGGCCCAAGATCAGCACTATATGAATGAATAAATGAATAAATAAATCAATCCATTAAAACAGTAGCTTCTCTGGGGTGTTCAACCCAGGTGGAGTTCATCAAAGGAAGAAAATAAGGTTCTAGGTTGCATAATGGAATTTTTTTCCATCATAATAACGTGGATGGCACTAAGAAACATTTAAGAGTACATACAACATTTTTGACCCTTTAGAAGTAAGAATGTAATTAAATCTTTATCTCACTGGAATACATAATGATTTTCAACAAAGATATTGGACCAATCAGAAAAACAGATTCTATTTATTAACTTCGCTTTTTGGGGCTCATGAATACTTGATCCAAAGTAATCTTCAAGCAATGTGTGACCTCAGAATATCAATTTCCAAGCAAACTGACAAAAATCCAAGCTATTTTAAGAAATACAAGAGCAATAGCTCTCCAAAAAGGAAATAAAAATTCTTCCCTGAAGCTCTCTTAATTCTGTCTTTGGTATTAAAACAACATTTGGAAAGGTAAATTACATATCTAGCACATAGCTAGGATCAGGCTCAGATTCCAGAGCTACGATTCACCACTTCACACAACACCTTCCAAGAGAGAGAGAGAGAGAGATAATAAATAACACATGTTATTTACTAATTCTAGATAAAAGAGATCATCTGCCAGCTCAAATTAACTTCAAATGAACATGTAGGTTACTAGAGCAGCTAATCTGATTTCTGTTATTTAAAACTTAATTCTCTTAGATCCCTCCCATAGCAGGCTACACTGAAATAGAAGTTATCCCCCCAAGAAAGGATAATTCCTCACTAGAAACTATTCTTCCTGATTATTATTCATCATATACAAACAAACATGCTGACTTCAAAGCCACAACAGACTTGCTATCCTTGCAAGCAGTGCTGCTGAGATTTCACGTAATCACAGTACTTCAGCTTGCCCATGCTAAAATGTTCTTATCTGTATTATCAATGAAATGGGAGAAGCACGTAAAGTGTGTTCCCACCAATTATGCAAAGGCTCTTTTCTGCATCAAGTGAATTGAAGAAAGGACACTTGAATTTTCCCCAGCAGGTGCTCTGCCAAATTTGTTCAAGTTTGCCTGTGTATATGATAAGAATTCATAATGGACCCCCAAGTCAAATTTTTGGTGAAAATTATTGTTCTGCATTAAGGAAAATTATAATCTAATAACACTGCTCAGTGAGGGAACACAGGGCATTATTCAGGAGAGCCCTGTAACCAACTCCTCTGGCATTTTCCTTGCCACTCCTTTGTGTCTGAAAGACTGTGCTGCTCCTCCCTCCAAGAAATGCATATGCCAACTTTGCATCTGTCCCAGGCTTAGCAGAGAAGCTGTGTGAGGACAGATCTGCCATGCCCCACTGGTTCCCATTTTCATTGGAAGCACATACAAGGTGATACAACTTTCAATCACACTGAACACCTACTTTCAGCCTCCAAGACAGTCATCTGTACTATCAGAAATAATGCTTATGACGCCATTTTTGTGTAGAATAAGCTTCCACAAGGAATTTCTCCAGTTCAATATGTATCTTTTCTATATTGAGAAAACGCATACAAAAATTGGCATAATTAAAAGTTTTGTCAACTTCAATTAATGTCACTATTACAGACAGCAAAGAGGCTTCAGTAACAAGACAAATCAGATATGTGGCGCTATGAATATCTGTTTAATGCCATAGTCATAAAGAAAAATAAATTGATTTATTGTAATTAATCTATTCTGTGATGGTTACATTGGCAAGACAAATGACTTTCATTTCCTATATAGTATCTGAAGTTATTTTTAAAATTCTTTCCTAAATAATGCTGCGTGTTCTGGAAACTGCTAGTATATCCCTGGATACAACTCAAAAGAAAGATAATATTCACTGACTTTCTGAAGTGTTTTGGCATTGTCCAGCAAAGACTCTGAACAATCAGACACATGGAAATGCTAACTACTGAGCTAGTCAGCATATATGCTTCAAGAACCATTAAGGCTCTTTTGGAATCTTAACTTCATTTTTTTGCTTTAATAAATTCAATTTTTCAACATTCACTTTTCTGATTCGTTAAGATGGCTTTTACACAACTTGATTCATTCTTGTGATGTCCCATATCTTTACCTTAACACTCTCATTCATGTCACTTCTAGTTATACAAAAATGTGTCATTTAAATCACTCAAGAAACCACCTGATGTTTACAACCTGATTCGCTGGTATCCCAGTGTAGTTGTCTGTGTGTATTACCTAATTAACACTGGCTTACATTAGAGAAGCAGGGAACAGCAGGAATAAATCAGTGATTAAAATTAATTTTAAATTGTCTAGTTAAGGTGCCATTCTACCTAAGAGGAAAAGAAAGACTGTTCCCTTGCTACAAACTCCAGAAGTCTTTTCTTCAGTTCTCTACCACTATTGCAAAGTGTAAAGCAGATTATGCAACAGTGCCTTAGGCCAAATGTCACACAGATACCATAATCTCTGAAGGCAGCAATAGCTGGCTAAAGTAACCCATCAATAAAAATATGCCCAGATGTGCAATCATAACCAATTTATTCATTTGGCCTGGATTAGCAGATTATGTCTTCAAAGAAGGTTTATGTGCAGAACTATAGCATTGATGCCCCACCCCTACAAATACTGAAGGCCAGGCTGGATGGGGCTCCAAGCAAACTGGTCTAGTGGGAGGTGTCCATGCCCATGGCAGGAGGTTGGAATGAGATGATCTTTAAGGCTCCTTCCAAATCAAACCATTCTAGGATTCTATCACGCTATGAAAGTTTGACAGTTCTGCACTTTGAGTAACGAAGATGACAAACACTAAGAAAATTTCAATAAAATCTTATTTTAGACACATCTCAAGTTTGTGCTGAAAGCAAGGCACATTTGAGAATAAAATTATCATTTCAAATTTTTAACAAAGCTGTTCACTAGAGCCACACTTGCTCCTCTATGTGGTCCCATATGGTAACACAAGTATCAGAAGAGTTATAGTCCCCCCTCATGACTCAAAGTAACAAAGCCAATGCTCTATGCTGTTAGCATGCCCACACCTGAGTAATTTAAAAGAAATTACTGTTACAAAGTTTCACCAATTATGTTTCTATGTTATCCCCAAGCAGTAATTTCTTAGAACAGTGGGATGGAAGCACTGTGTGTTCT
The DNA here is from genome assembly GCF_017590055.1 of Onychostruthus taczanowskii. Lineage (NCBI taxonomy): Eukaryota > Metazoa > Chordata > Aves > Passeriformes > Passeridae > Onychostruthus > Onychostruthus taczanowskii. The sequence goes on along the minus strand of NW_024499239.1, from coordinate 18,812,467 downwards.
TGTCAAATATATCAGAGTAGTTCTCTTTCAAAATTCATTATGGAATCTATCAACCAAGACTAGCTCTTGCTTTAACATGTTGCACACTATTTCATGTTAGCAGATTCTGAGAGCTTGGTTAGTTCAGAATAGGCCACACTGCCTGAACCCCATTATGACAGGCCCTGGGAGATCAGCAGCACTGGACACTAGGATTGTCTCAGGATGTGCTGTGGACCAGCTTAGGTAAAGTGGCCCCCCACGCTGGGAGAAGGAAAGACTCTCGGAGCGCTGGTTTCATCCCTGCAGAAAGTCAGATCACAGGAAGTTGTCTCCTTTGCTCATTCTTAAAAAGCCCTCACACATTTCAGTAGAAGGACACAGCAACTGGTCCAACTGAAACTCTGGCACCATCTTGGGGTGCAGCCTCACGTGTCACACTGCAAGCGTTTGGTGACTGAACTGCCCTCCACTGGAACTGCAACAACACAGAGGAGACCCGCTCGCTCTACCAAACAATGTAAATTTTAGCAGAAAAATAGTCAGGAACAAGGTAATTAAGCTTGGATTTGTGACCAATGGACAGGCACACAAGTAATTTCAATATTATTACTAGGAAATACACCTATTGAAAAGTCTTACATGTATCAGTCTCCATAAGTAACCTCTAATTCCAACCTTGCTCACAGTATCTACCTTGTAATAGGTGACACACATGAATTTCTAAACTTTTATCTATTTAATAAATTTCTGAGTCTCAAAGACACTTCTTTCTGTCTTTTTACCATAACAAGACAAGCATTGACAAGTTTCATTATTCAAATACAAAATAATGTACTTTCAGGAGGTTTTAAAAAAAGAAAAAAAAAAGAACCTCCACTTGCACCGGAACAAACTGATCCATGTTTCCACAAACAACAACAACAAAACTAACCACCAAGCTATTTAATGTTGACAGATCAGCCATTTTTACTTAAAATTTAAGGCAGTAATTTCAGGATAATATTTTTTATTTTCATCAAAGGACTTTTAATATTCCCCAGTCCTAAACATTAGGACTTTTTATCCAATGTTTCATTAGAATGGATATCTTACTTGAGCAGCTAATTGCAAAACAACATTTTAAAATTTCTTCCATATTTTAGGACAAAAATTAAGACAAAATCTCTACTCAAGGTCAATATTAACAAGCTTTTTAAAATTTGAGCAATTCTTCAGCATGTCTTTAAACTGCTATTTATTGAAGTGTTTCAGAAAAAATAAACTTTAGAACTACAGTAAGAATATCAATTGATTGCTACATTAACGTACTTGTCTTAAAAACCTTTCTCACCATCATTCTGTCTCCATTTTCTGGCAAGTTGCAATGTACTTACATTTCCTTTGCTCCTGACTGCATCAAGAGCATCTGCAGCCAAAGACTCATTCATACAAATATAGCAAATCTGAGACACCAAAATGCTTGTCACACAAAAAAATACTGTCCTCAGAATGTACATCCATTAACAATTTGCATTCTTACATATACCAGATGGTGCCTGTCAGAATCAGGCCTCCTCACAAACACACTTAGTCCACAACAGGCTCTGCCATGGCAAAGACACAGTGAGGCAGAGCAGCTTCTCTGACTTTTCATTCTCCACAATGCAGGAAATGTTTTAGAAATAAACACCAAACTAAGGCTTCTTCAAGTCAGATCTTTGTTTTCAGCACTGTGAAATTAAAACCAGAACCTTGGATTTCTGTCCAGATTAGTGTTTTACAGCATTACTCTTTTTAACACAAGAGGCAGAACAGAAGTCAACCAAAACTATGCTACCAAATGAAGCACCTAAGTATGAATGTAAAATATAAATGAAGTATAAATGTATAAATGAAGTACCCTAAGAATGAATACTATGGAAATGAAAATCCACAAAAGGTTATTTCAAAATACATGTTTCAACCACTAAATAGTCTGACAAAAAAGGTACTTACTGCTATCAAGCCAATTTTCATATAATCTATTTTATGACTTCCTCTCTCCATCAAGCACATTTTTGAAGTGATCACCAGTTTCATGGCTTTTGGTTACTGGTAGGGGAGGAGGCAGGCTGTCTGCCATTTCTTAACATGTTATTGATTTGCATTAAATGCAAAAATCAAAATTACATTAACCACATCTCTGTAATTTTCTATGAGAGTCAGAAAAGTTACTACTGACCCTCATTACCTTTTCATCTTCTGCATACTTTTCTCTCTAAAATGATCAGGCTGCAAAATCCTAAAGTCTTCATTGAATTATCATCCTGTTTTGGCTCTTTCGTGTGTGTTTGTGTGTGCCTATACACACATGTGTATATATACTCTGTCTACTGACACACACAGGGTAAACACTGTAATGACTTCAATTAAATACAATTTTATTTAAATATATTCAAGTTGAAATCCACTAGGACTTTTTTTCAATTACTCCCAATAAAGGGAGTCAAACTTGCTTGTTTTACTCCAATACTAATGTTGACAGAAGAGATTAGGCTGGAAGAGCAAGTGTTCCATATCCATGTGAGCAGATTGGCCTTTCTGCATACACCTACTTTGAAAAAAGAAGGTAAGCAAAACTATAAACAAGCTCCATAACTGCCCATGTGGACTATTTATCAGGCTACATACAAAAAGAGAACATCCTAATGAACACATCTACCTCATCTGACAAGAAAAAAAAATCACAGGTTCTCAGATGTCTCAGACAATTCAGAAAACTATTTTAAAAAAATTGAAGTGGTACTAGAAAAAAAGTATTTATTTGTATCTCAACAATTTTTATAAATATTCCTTACACACAAGCAATCTACAACTTCAGCTACAGTTCACAGAGTATTTTTATCTTTTTGTAGAGACGAAATCATGAACATTGTATGGAGCAGCTTGAATGCCTCAGCACAAATATTATTTTAACATTATCTTTCACGGTCCAAAATCTATTCATTATTCCCTCAGACCAGCACACAAACTTAAATACAAAAACCCAACATGAGAAATGTGTTTCAAAAATCAGAAATAAAAGATATCTTACAAGTTACTTTAAAGTATTACTTCCCTTTAATTTTGGGGGAAAAAATAAAAAGTCTGTATTTCTTTCATGCAATGCAAGTGTTAAACTATCTACAAAGCAGCTTTAAGTAAAAACATTTTTTAAAAGGTTTAAAGGTTCAATTCTCTGTTTGAATATACATTATTAAAATTATGACCTGCAATTTCATTAATGACAAAAAATGTACAAGTTTAATTGTATGAGCAGGCAACAGAAGTCAAAACAGCTCTGAAATAAGTCTACAGGTTGCAGATTATAGGTTAATGATGAACACTAAAGATTTGACAAGGTGACAGAGGTCAAAGGTGAAGTTATTTTTCAACCTTTCAGATCTCATGTAGTTTTATTCTTTCAGAACTGTAGTTGAATAGTTTCTTCCCTTCTCTGTCAAAGATTATTAATAAATTCACCTCCCTTCTTTAGCTCTGCAACTAAATTTCTCTATATAACATAAATTTAGTTCTAAGTAATGTTTGTTATTTTCAGCTATGTGGACATGTATCAAGAGTGTAATTTCTGAAGTTAAGAATCAATCATCAGTATTCCTGTAGTCTATGTATCAGACCTATATTTTATTGTTCATAAAACGAGCATACAAAAACAAACATATCCTCAAGAAAGACATTACTTCTTGCAATTATTTCTCTGTATTTGTTTCATATTCAAATTAACTTCTATGGTAGTTAGAGTGCTGACCTCAATATTCTGCAACTTTGAGAGCAGAGCAAATTACCAACAAAATTGTACTTTGCATCACTTTGTTAGGATAATAAGTAATGGGAAAATGGGAGGTCAGAAATCTCCCAGTTAGTCAATTAGCAATTTGGTAACTGAACAAATATTCAAGCAGCTTCACAGTGAGCAAGAATGTGATGGTAGAGCTGTGGAAGGTGGTGGGAATAATCACCAAATCTTCCCCACTTCCTTGATTACTTTTCCACAGCCTTGCTGGCACAAGTGCCTGTGCCACCAATCTGACCAGGAAACCTCTCTGGGTTAACATTTCCTCTGCCCCAACCAGGTTGATCTCAGGAAACTGATTCATTTTCCCAAACCAGTTGTCCACATAATCACCCAAATGCTTGTGCAAGCACAAGCTATGACTAGGAAGGTGTGGCAAGCAGGAACGCAACCAGGCTACAGAGGTGGGGTAGTTTTCTTACAGCAGATCAGAGTATTTATAGTTCTGTAAACTAAAAACAGTTTCCCATTTTTGCTGTCTGAAAAATCTCCCTGAGAGCTTCCTTTAACTTGTGCTACACATCATTCTTTCTTTTTAAACATTGCCTTCAACTGCCTCTCCCTTTGTCCATTTTCTGCTCAACTACACAATATCTGCTGCCTCTGTTATCTTCATTCAACCTGCTGCCTTCACCTCTCCTCACCTGCTCTAGTCAGTGCACTTCAACTCCACTTCCACTCAGTCATGTAACCTGGAAAGTGAACAGTTGCTACTACACATGGCTTTTTATTTAGGAATTCTGGATTGTACATGTTGCATGCACAGAGCAAGATGGCTTCTGTCCACATATTCCAGTCCTTCCTATCCACACACAACACAAAGTCAACTTACAATTTTTAGGATTACCTTTATGCAAAGCTTTGTGGTAATTTCAACTCAAACTGGTGCCCCTGACAAGAATACGGAAGGGTTTACAGAAAGGAAAGCATGACACTACATAGTACAGAATCCCTTGTGAAATCATTCTAACATACACCAATTTCATAATTCACTAAATAAAACTAAAGAATTCTTAGAGAACTCTTGGCAAACTAGCACTTTAAGAAGCCATAAATTAAAATACAACCATCACAAGCAAAATATATCTAGCACAAACAAGGACAGAATCTATTAAATAGTCCAAACTTACTTCATCAGAAGCAGAGCGAAGACACTGGACAGCAGCCTGTTTTTTCATTTCCTCTAGTGTTAGATCAGAGCACTTTTTCTTACTCTTTCCCCATTTCTTGTAAGCTCCCTTTTCCCAGCCCAGGAAGATGTCATTCTCCTAAAAGCAAATAAGAAATTACATTATTTAAATACATTAATATCTCAGAGCAGGACTACAAATAGCAGAGCAGGACTACAAATAACATACTGAGCAAAATGAAACCAACCCCTTTCTATCTGCTAAAAACTACTTTTTGCCAAATTAAAGATTAGTTTGATTACATAAAACTTGCACTTACTATTCAGAAAAGCACATGTATCTTTCACAGGACACAGAGGCAACTCACACTTCACTGTAATATTTTCCAATTTTTGCAAAGTATATCCACAAAGGCAATTTTATGGCCAACTTATGGTTGAAGTATTACTGTAATTTACACAAAATATGTTCGTTTCACTGATCTCTGAAATAATGAGAAGCAAGTAGTTCAGAGAAGTAAGATCAAACTTAAGAGAAAGTTAAACAAGCCGGAAGAAAATGCAGTGTTAGATCCTGAAGCCTTCAACTCAGTGTTAAAACGAACATGACTACAGCTAGAGATAGCAGTACCTATCATAAAATAAACCTGAACTATTTCAGAAGAAAATTCAAGTATTTGAGAAGTGAGGGTGAGTAGGTGGGGTTGGCTTCTAACACATGTAAGAATTATGAAGAACAGTAACATCTAAGCAGAACGCTATTGTACTATATGCAATCATCTGAAGATACATAGCATCCCTATCATAGGGCTTTTCAGAATTTACAAAATTTATTACCAGACTTGCTTGTTCCTCACTGTCTGTTTCACATACATGATTTCCCATATTCAACTCATGAAAGAAATATTTTGGCTATCAGCAAGATGGTCTTAAACATCTTCTCCAGACAGATGCACAAACATCTGATGCTTTTCAGCCTACCTGTTTCAACCTTTTCCATGTATGTTACTGCTTCCAAAGAAAACCAAGCTAAGGCCTACCATCATTTAAAAGAATTCCTAGTTCCCTATGGTTTTAAAACAAAGTAAAACAAGTTGTCAGAGCAAATAATTGTCCCTGTGTAATCAAAGAACAAGATGGGAAAAAAATGGGGACCAAGAGAGACCAATCATCCTCAGAAGCAGCCACTGAAGGGCTGCTATTTGTGACTTCATGAGAAGGAGCAGAGCAATTTGATGGATTTACTGCTCTTTACAAGTCTTACTTGAGCACCAAAACTGGAGAATTGCAATTAGTGCTGAAAGAGCAAAAAGCTACCAGTCACTCTGATTTTCCTAGCACTTGTGCAAGGTGCCAGTGATTCACTTAAAACCAAAAATTTGAACAGGCTACTATGCTGTTATTAGAAGGAATAACAAAAGAAATAATAGAAAAGAATTTAAAAAATCAGAGAATAGGTTTAAATGACTGTGCATATCTACAATTCATTTTTACAAAATAAATTTTTAAGTAATTTCCAAAATTGCAGTTTATATATTTCTTTATACAATGAGGCTGTAGAGCACTCTAACTCTTCCCAATATTAATGGGAAAGAAAACAAACTGATGAGAACCAACTACCCCCCACCAGCTCCCAAAATCCCTCCAGCTCATTCACAAGGGCACAGCTGCAAATAAGTAAATACAGACCCATTCATTTATGTGCGTGAAGATCCAGGTACACCAGCAAATTTGCACTGGGTTAACTTCATTTATTCTGACTTTACGTGGAAAGTTCACAAAGGCAACAACTGCAGTAGGAAAACATTCCCAAAATGCTATGTATTACTGTTTTTCTCTATGCTAACAAAGGTTTGCTTTGTACTGATAGATCACAGCTTCACCAACTATCTGTCAGCAGAGCAGCAAGAACCTTTATGCTCACAGAAATTTATAAAGCATTTCATTCAGTCCTTCACACATGTAATTTGAAAAATATTTGACACTTGTCTACAAACTTTTCAACTTTTAAAAACTGAAAAGTCTCTTTTAAGAGATATGCAGTTTTTTTAATGGGGGAAGGGAAGCTAAATGGAATTCTCTCTCAGGCCCCCACCCCAGAGCTGTGGTATCATGGTCTCATCCCTCCTTCCAGAGTGAGTGAATTGTTTGTGCACTCTGGGAACATCATGGCTTGTCCTTCAGGATACAGCAATTGAGGACATAGCTCTGACAAGATTCTCATTTTCTTTCTACCTCTTTATACAATGCACACTGAAAAAATTTTTGGACACATGGTTTTCAGTCACACCTGGATGCAAAGTTTAAAACTTGGGTTTGGATTATTTTCCCAGGTCAAACTCAAAAGTTTTATAGCCTCAAATTTTACAAATCTAGCAAACACCATGAATTACAGCTATTCCATGAAAAATTTTGCAGTTTAAAAACTTCATCTAAACTATAGTATTTATCAGCATTATATATGTATTGGATACTGAGGATCTTACACCTTCTGTACACAAATTAAACACCATACCCATAAAACCCTACAGAACAGTGAAGAAAAAAAATAACTTTAGGCATAATTCTTGTGTATCAGAACCATTCTGGATCAAAGACAAAAAGGTTTTACAAAGCCCAACATTACAGTAAAATGCCTGAGAAACAAGGAAATGTAACACACCCTAGAGAGTGAGTTTGTAGAACGGTGAGACACAAACGGAGTGACCTTCTTCTTTTATGAGGACTAAGTTGTCAAAAAAAAAAAAAAAAAAAAAAAAAACACAAAAACCCAACAAAGACAGACAACCCAGTAGTTTCCAATGGTTTAAATTAGTTAAATAAGTCTCTTAATTTTTTCCCCCCTCTCTTTTACTCTCTGTCTTCAGCAGTCAGGTGTCCATCAGTAGGTTTACTGCTTAGAAGGAAAAGTATTAAGTTCATAACAAACAGGAAAGAAAATAGCTCAGCAAAACATTCTCTATGCATGAAGACAGGTAAACTACTTCTTTCACATAGAAAGAATAACCAAGAACTTCTGATCTCTTCACCTCCTAGGTGCCTTCATTACCATGTTTCCTAACAGAACTAGAGATTATAATATAATGCTCATTTTAATGCAAGAGCTCTACATTGGTTGCTGAACTTTTCACAAAAACAATGCCACTCTGAACTTACAGATTTTAAAAGTGTGCATGCACACAGAAGAAAAACTAAAATTTTGCTTACAGAGTTCAAATACTTAAACCAGACTACCATTACCTTCATTTTCAAGAGATGATCATCCAGTATTAAAGAGGTATCCACAGAAAGCCAATGCCCTCTGGATACTGAAAAAACCCCTAAGGTCCTATATCTAAACTACTATTTAAAACTCTGCTCTTCAGAGTCCTACTATCCCCTATCTACTATGTAACTAGATAATTTCATTAGAGATTTTCAATCATGAAGACACTGAAAGTGCAGTTTCCTGACAAAATAACTTCATAATTATAATTATGGCTAAAAAAAATTGATGAAGTACCTGTATTCTTCTCACTGGTGGTGCCTCAAGAAATCCAGTATTTTGAATGCTTAATTCAATTTTAAATTAAGATACAGGCACAAATATTAGAAAGATTTTGAAATAGTTTCTTTTATTCAACTATGCAAAAGCAATTCCACCACTTCCCTCTAAACTAGAAAAAGCAAGTTTCGTAGTGATTCTCCTTTCATTTGCTGTAAAGAGAAATATCTACTATCCATAAGAAAACTAATGTAACACCTTGCTATATGACTGAAATAAAAACATTATGAAGCTCATGATTCACAAAAATGGCAATATAGGAAGGGAAACTTAACCTGTTTTTAAAAAGAAAAAAAAAATTGAAGACTTGACAGGCCAGTCAGTGTCACTCCTGTGCCTAGCAAGATCATGGCACAGATCCTCCTGGAAACTGTACTAAAGCACATGGAAAATAAGGAGATGACTGGTGGCAGCCAACATGGCTTTACTGGGACAGATCATGCCTGACAAATTTCATGGCCTTCTAAGACAGGATAACAGCTTTGGTGGGTAAGGGAAGAGTAAATGATGTCAACTACTAGACCAGTGCAAAGCTTGTGACACTGTCCTTGCCTCTGGAAAGACATGGATTTGACAGGTGGACCACTCAGTGGATAAGGAATGGGCTGGATTGTCACACTCAGAGTTGTGGTCAATGGCTTGATGTTCAAGTGAAGGCCAGTGACAAGTGTTTCTCTGAGTCTGTATTGGTACTGATGCTGTTTAACACCTCTGTCAGTGACACGGACAGTGCGATCAAGTGCTCCCTCAGCAAGTTTGTCAGTGACACCAAACTGAGTGGTGTGGCTGGCACACTGGAAGGAAGGGATGCCATCCAGAGGGACCCTGACAGGCTTGAGAGGTGGGCCTGGGTGAACTTCATGAAGTTCAACAAGGCCAAGAGCAGGGTACTCCACCCAAGCTGAGGCAATTCCAAACACAAATCCAGGCTGGGCAGAGAAAGGATCACAAGGAGCCCCAAAAAAAAGGACTTAGGGCTGTTGGCTGACGAGAAGTTGAACGTGAGCTGGCAATGTGCAGTCACAGCCCAGAAGGAAAACTCTGCCCTGGGCTGCATCCAAAGCAGGGTGGCCAGCAGGCAAAGGAAGGTGATTCTGGCTGTCTCATTCTCATGAGACCCCACCAACAGTACTGCACCCCAGGTCAGTTCCCAACATGAGGGACATGGACCTGTAGAACTGAGTCTACAGAAGGGCCACAAGAGGGCTGGAACACCTCTGCTATGAACACAGGCTGACAGAGTTCTTTAGGTTGTTCAGCCTAGAGAAGAGAAGGCTCCAGGGAGACTTACAGCACCCTCCAGTACATGAAAAGCCTACAGGAGAGCTCAGGAGGGACTTCTGACAAGAGCATGGAGAGACAGCACAAGGGGAAATCTCTTTCAAATGAAGATCGACAGGTTTAGATTAGATATTAGAAAGAAATTCTTCACTCTGAGGGTTATAAGGCACATGAAAGGTTGCCCAGAGAAGCTGTGGCTGCCCCTTCCTGGAGGTATTGAAGGCCAGGCTGAGAAACCCATTCTTGTGGAAGGAATCCCTGCCCGTGGCTGGGGACAAGGAACTGGATGGTCTTTGAGGCCCCTTCCAAACAAAACTATTCAATAATTCCATGACAAATTATATAGAAAATGGAACACCACTGCCTCTTTGAGGATTTCACAATTGAGATTTGGGGAAAATTGCAACAGATCACAAATTATTCAACAATGTTATTATAAAGACCTTCAGTGATCTTGCCTGAAAAAATGCTTCCACTTAACTGAGATTCAGGAAAAACTCTCACAGATTTCTTAAAGCCACAATGGTGGATACCTTTTCATAATGAAATTTATTATAAATACTGAGAAAGATCTGGTGGACCAGGATCAGCTTAGACATTCCTTACAGGCTGCCTCAGACTGAGGTAAAGATGAAGAGATAATACATAGGTGAGACAGTTCAGAAAAAAACACAAGAACATGGGCTCAAACTCAGCTAGTATGCCCCAATGCAAATGCAGACAAAGACTACATTTCAGAGAGCAGCATAAGTTTTCTCCGTGGCAAAAAAACATTGCTAAACACAGAAATAGAGAGGACTGGGAAACTTTCTTTAATGTTAGATAATAACTCCAAATCCAGGTATTATCAGGGAAATAATTCATCTTAGACTCATAGTGGTAAACCAGGGAACCATCTATCCACTAGATGGTTCACTATAAAGTCACCTTTTTCCCAGATGTCCCAACCAGAGAATTATAACCCTGCAGAGCCCGACTGTAACAGAACAGCTGATACTGTAGCAGATCACAACATGCACTGCTATGACCTCAGGGTATTCAGGATGGCAGGCAGGGAAGAATTTTACTTATCAAAACTAATCAATCCAAGTATAAAATCCTGTAATCTGAGTTTCTGTCAATTATAAACTTTTGCTTATAATCCTACCAGTTTGAAAGATCGGTCTATATGATGTTCACTAATTAGAAGTTACTTCTAGGCTAAAACTAAGGAAAAGAAATTTGTCACACCCACTCCAAAGAATGAGAGAACATGCAAATGCTGCATCTGTTAAAATCTTATGTTTGTTGAGCAGACTGCCTTTAGACTTTTCCCATTAAAGTAAAAACAGAAAAGAAGAAAATTTAGCAAGGCTATAGCTAGAGCTATAAAGGCATCATTTTACTTACACATCTGACTTACACTGCAGAAAAGAAAGCCAGAAACTCAACAGAAATGGTCACTACAGAGTCAAGGTGTCTGAAAGGGGCATGTCATGACTGGAGAAGTTATTTCATAACATTTATTGCTTTCTTGACTTTAGAGATAAGGTTGTGTGGCAAGCATCACAGACCACTGTAATCATCTGATTTCAGAGAATACAGGCAGCCCATGTCTATGCCTGGCAAGTGTACTGTCATGCAATGACATATACCCAAAGAGCACAAAGGAAGTATCTCAATTATGCCCAGAAATCCAAATAGTACAATTGCATCAGCACAGAGAGAGCTGCAAAGAAATCCTGACTGTTAGGAGGACTCACCAACCTGGCACTTGAGCTTCCATCTCTGCTTTGTATTACGTAAGCCTTTGTGAGAATACATTAGCAGTCATAACTTGATAAAAAAGCAATGAGCAGCTCAACATGATCACTCACACCAATACAAACGCAGCAGAGAGTGTGGAAATAAAGTTTCTCACATAAGCACAGTCCTTGAGAATGAATGCTTTTCTTCTGCATTAACACATGAGGTGAAGCTGACTGCCCTGGAACCCCTACAGTCTGCACAAATACAAAGCCTCTGTGAGCCTACTTCTGAGCTAAAATCCCTACCACCACAATTCCCACCCCGAAAACAGAATAGAGAATACAAACTCATAGTCCTTGATACTCCAAACCTGTCCTGTATCTAACAGTCAATGGACAGAGAAATACAGAACAGGTCAGTTACTGCACAATTAACAAGACAAACGCCAATTAAAAATCAATAAATAAGTTTCCTGAGCTACATGCTTTTACAGTAAAGACATTTCAGCCATCTTCCATTGCTTAAGTGAAGAAGAATCCATATCCACCTAATTTTTCTGAAAAAATGAATACTGTACAAAAAAATTATTTCCCAGAAGTTGAATTATATGGCTGTCAGCTATAGTACCCCCTTCCTAGAAAGGGATGGAGGGCAGGACCACAGCTAAGTTTTCCTCTATGAAATTTTAAACTTAGTTATATAAGCCTTTAGAAAGTGGTTTAACTTTTGTATGAATAAGCTTAATGGGCATATTAATTTCAAGATACAGTACCATCTTCTAAATATGATTAATTGGTCCTTTCTTCAGTTTACATGTTTATGTATGGGAAGAAGAAGGGGGTTATTCCCATTGCTGCAAACATATACATTTGAGTAATCTAAGGATTTCAAATTAGACATATAAAAAAGTACAGCTAAAAGTCTTGGTCCCCCTCCTACCTACTCTTTTCTTCATACACTGATTCCCACAATTTGAAATTTACATACTTAGTTGGGGTACTGACTAAAACACTATGGTCAGAAGATTTAAAAAATTGTTCCTACACAACTGCTTAATAACCAGTATAAGATTATAAGTACAAGCTTAAGATTATACAACTCAGTAAGCAGTAACACAAACTAAACAGAAAATGCTTTACATTCAAGAAATTTATTTCTACATGCTGCTGGTGAACTTTAAAATTTACTGACACATGTGTACAGCAGTCACACAGCATTTCCTTACTGTAGCTGAACTCACTCTGCATATTTAATGCCTTATCAAAAAATGTGTTTGAGTGACCCAAAAGCATTTCTTAGGGATGATAAAAGAATAGGTGTAATTATACTAGAAGCAGCATTGTTATTTTTGTCAAATAGGCGTACCAGGCAGATTAACATTCAACACATGGTTAGTGGAGTGCACAGGACCAAATCTTCATTTCTCCTCCTCTCTTTAGGTTATGAATGAGACATACAAAAACACAAAACACATACAAAACCCCACATCCTCTTCCACCCAAAATATACATGGGAAAAACTAGTATCTATTACTAGAATATAAATCCAGACATCAGGTCCCTCTACTGGGTTAATATGGGATGGCAGGAGAACTAACAGCACATTCCACTGGATCTGGGAACCTAGCAAGTGCACCCAAGTTCAGTCACCAAAGTGTCCTGTGTCCTTAGCACATGCAAGCCAAACATAGACTAAAGCTGGCAAAGATATCCCCATCCCATGGCACAGGGAGAGGCCAAAATCATTTATGGACTTAAAACCACAAGGTAAAGCCCTCAAATATGTCACATATGGGCTGAGGTGTCCCTTCCGCTGCTCTCTTTTTCTCTCAATATAAAAAAGAAAACTACATTTTGGACTTTAAATATGTACGAAAAAGCAAGAATAAAAACTATGATCAGAGTCCACAGAAGTGTAACTATCATTCTGGAGACTTTTTATGACACCTTATAAAAGATTACCTGAATGGAACTACTTCAAATCAGTCCACAAATAATTAGTCTTCCCCAAAAAAAGCCTCCCTGTTAAAAATTGAAAAATCAAAAGGAAAAATCTCAACCCGGTCACAAATTACATAGTTTGCAGTGCAATAGCCAATTAATTCAGAGAGTTAGGAAAACATAATCTTTTTTTTTTTTTTTTTAAAAAAAAGGAGTTTTACTTTTGAGGTTCAGAAAAAAAGTGTTAACTTCCAAAAATGAGCTGAAAAAAGTAGATCAAAAGCAACAGAAAACACTTGATATGGAAAGTATGCATAACAAATGCCTTTCGATCTTCCTGCTGCATGACCAAAGGCTTACAAACAAAGCCTTTATCTCACAGAGTGTCTAGCTGTTGGGGCTAGGTTTCGGGGGTTTTTAAATAAAGGCTCTATCCCTTCATAAGGGATAACAGTCTACAGGATCAAATCTATAGCTCTAAACCATAAATTTGCTATATTCAAAATCAGTTAACCTTACAGTTAGTATGTGAAAGATACAACATAGAATGTTGATTTTAATACTGTATAAAGAATGATCAATGAAATGATGTTTCACACTAAGTATATTTTAAGGCAATGCCTTCTGCTTCACACAGATTATATTATCTTAATGTGGTATTTACTGTATCATAAACTGGTTTGAGAACACATGCATCTACAAATATATTTTTAATCAGCATTTAAACAACAATCAAATCTTAAAACCACCTAGTTGGTTTGCTACTAGGAAACTAAGAGCAAGGTATTCTAATCAAAAATTCGTCTAGCATGAAGTCAAAAGGCTGTCTCACAATGTTCAGATCTCCACCAACACCAATTCTGTGGGTCCCCAAAAGTTAAAAACTTGACAGCAATTTCATTATTGTCTGCTTAACTTATCCAAAGTAAGTAAATTCATTAATAAAATGCAAATGGCGAAAACATGTATACTTGGCAGAAACATTCTGCACTTCACTTACATTAAAGAGTCTGTAAATCCACATAGATTTTATGAGGTTTTCCTTAATGGACCAGAAGTGACTAAAAAGACATCTATCTCGGCACAAAATACAAGTAATTTCCAAACATTTTGAAGAGACCATTGACAGGCCTCAAAAAAACCCAAACTAAACTGAACCAAGTAAACTCCCTAACACACCTAAATAATGAATGTCTTATCTGAATATCTTATATAGCATGATTCAAGAGATTTCTTTAGTAATATTTAGGCCATGCAGACATCTAATAAATGTGTAAATCAACTTGAGAATTGTTCTCTAGAAAGATGGTACACAAGCAACATCTTTGGTTGTAGGAAAAAAAAGGGCAAGTCTACCACTGGAATACTTACTTGTCTTCTGATATGACAAACCTCAACTAGCCACAAAACTCTCAAAACTATTTCTATGGATTGTATCACAGGAATCAAGGAAAATGTGCAAACCCAATTCATACTATCTTTGTATTTTCTATTCCATCAGTCAATACTGGGGGGAAAAAATCCCAAAGAGCCTCCTACTTCCGCCCACTTAAGCCCTCGCATCAGCAATATCATTGGTGCCAAAAAAACCTGAGGGGAGAGGGAAATTAAAAAAAGAAAAAAAGAGTACACAGTCAGAATGAAGTACTTCTTAAGAACTTTTACATCTTGAGCTCTTAGACTCACTTCCAAAAGTAGCAAGTATGGCTTGGATAAGAATTGTGCTCTAGGTGCCAACAATAACTAAGTTACCTTCAGTACTTGAGTATTTAACAACAAACCAACATGCATTCAAAGTGTGTATATTTAGAGAATTTTACAACAATTCTTGATAGGTATGAATAACACATGTATAACCATAGCAGTCCTGAAGACCCTGGTACCACAGTACAATTTACCATAAACAAGACTCCTTTCTTGGAAATTCTCTATTCCTTTGAAATACAGATGGGCAAAACATACTGGCTTATAAATTTTCCCAATATTTTAATAGCTATTTCAGTTTAAGCCAGAATAGAAACTGCAAACATTCCAGTAAAATTTGGTTGCAGTGTATTAGGGTTGTACTTCCACCTATGTTTTTTGTACTTGCAAAAATCTTCTATGAACTCTCTGGAAATTCATTACTCACCAATCCAACATTTTGTGATACTGAGCCTGAATCCATATAACAATACCCAACAAAGACCATTCTAATTGGGCAAGGCATAGATGTAGCACCAGTAATAAACCCAAACAAAACACAAACAAAAAAAATCATACCCTCACGTACATACAAATAAAGAGGAATGAAAACCAACACAACACCCTCCCCCCACACATCTTTAGTCTTATCTTCTATCCAGACATCAAATTAGCTCACTGTATACAAAAAAAAAATTATATATATATATATATATATATTTATATATTGGAGAAAGCCACACAAATCTGTACCAGAGTAACACTGGAGAAACCCACAGAAGACTGTATCAGAATCAAGACCAAAACCCACATATTAAATATTAGTAACACAGCAGAATGGAATATTCTGCTTATTTGCAAAAAAGAACCCTGAAGATCTAATCAATCAAGACTCCCATAGTCAATCAAGTTTCCCATATTCCTTTGAAATTCTTATTTTAACTGCAAACAGAAGTGACTGATAACATGACAACAGCAATATCTTAAATAGCTGTGTATGCCTAGTAAGGTTGGGAATGGGTTTTCTTACTTTGATACTAAATTTTTTTGTACTTACCTGACAGAACCTGAGTCCAGACTTCAGAGTTCCATTTCCCTGCTACACTTGATGACACTAGAACACTATAAAGCAAGCACTGAAGGAGGCTCCCTGAAGCAACTAAAACAGTGCTAATGATACCATCAACACTCTGAGGAGAAAAGATCTTAATGACCATCTTAACTTCAGTCTGTAACATTTCTAATGAAGATTACAGTATCCATAAGATTAAGACTTCCTAAATTAGTCCTCTTCACTCCCACCCCCCAAAAAAAGTAAACTGCAATGGATTGTTCCTATGCATAATCCCATTGTGAGAACTACACATTCCTTGTAACCTGCTCTGAACAGAAGCCACTGCTGTATTTGGAGGAAAAAGGGGGGGCTACTCACTATCCCCAAAAACAGAGTTCTAAAAGCAATGAATTGCAGAATCACATTACAGCTCAGGATGGAATGGACCTCAAAGAATCATGTGGTCTACCCTTCCAAGGGAAAAGGAGATTAGACAAGACTATCTAGCCCCCTACTGCATCTCAAAAACCTCCAGCAACAGGGATTCTATCACACTCCTGAGGAGGCTGTTCCAGTGAATGACTGTTCTCACTACAAGAAAACAGAAAAAGAAAAAAAAATCTTATATCAAGATGAAACTGCCCCCAGCGCAACATGTACCCACTGTCCCTCGTCTTCTCCATGTGAATAGACTGCTTCAGTCCTTTTTGCAGCTGTCCTCTACGCTGGAGAGAAATCATTGCAATAAGCACACTATTGAGAATAGCTCTTTCTGTGGAAATTCTCTTATCTTTCTTAAAAATTAAAGGAATCACATGGGAGAAAAAAATTCCTGAGATGCCAAGGACCAAATCTTCTGGGAATTAATCTGGGTTAAAGAAACTCAGCAACTCTAAGTATTTTACCCCTAAATTACTTCTCATTTAGGTATTTAATTCCTGTTCTTTTCCTTGACTTCTACCTGAAAACAACACTAGTATATGTTTTTCCCCTTTGTCTTAATATTGTACCCATCACCAAAATTGGATTGAAATTGCTTATACATAAATACATGTTTTAGAATAAAGATTTTCTTGTTTCTGAATAACTTCACCAAACCCAAACTAATATAAAATGTCAGGCGATACAAAGAACCAGTAAGTAACAAACAAAAAAAAATCAGAAATAAATAACAAAACACATGTATTTAAATATTTCCTCAATTCTATGTTAGAAATTTGTACTTGCAGGCTTTACAGACTAAGCTATTTGAAAAAGGAATTAGGGAGCAGTATGTTTCGTAACAGGTGCATCTAATCATTACTACAGAATATAATCCCAAAACTAAATTGGTATTAGGTCTCAAAACTTAGGAAATAGTTATTTGAAGTAGGGTGAACAAACACAGTAGAAGTACGTTATAAAGAGCATTAAACTGAAGGAGGTGGAAAAAAATCTTCCAGCTTCAAAGCCCAATGTTGTTCAGAAGACATCCTGTACATTGGTACCACAGCACCCGCTCAGCAACACAGGTTTTGGCTACCCTGTCAGCATGTGGTATTCTTCTCCCTTTGGCTCATTAGGTTCAGATAATCAACTTGGAAAGTGAACAGACACATTCCTAAAAGCTCTGTTATCAAACCCACAAAGGATCCAGTTAAAGTATCAAAATGAGAAATAAACTGAATGAGATTTTCATAATATAGTTACCCTGCTTCTTGCAAAGCCTGATAAAAAAGAAAACTAATTTTGGCACTTCAGTAATTTGAAATATCGCAGTAGCAACTTCAAAGTTGTGACAGTGGTCTGAAATGGACCGAAAAGAAACACATCTTCATTTCCCCCAAGGCCACTGGCCTATCTCTAAAGCTCCTCAAGTTCTCATGCGGTTTCAATTGGATTTCGTTTTTAATGTCCCCATCCCACATGCTCCTTTCAAACAGGTTTTGGAACCTTTTTCTGACCCTTCTAAAATACAGATATTCATGTCTGACCAAGACCTACATGTTAAGGTACATTCCAGAAGTGCTTACACTGGGATTCCAGAAAGTGCTTACACTGGGTTTTTAAAATTAATACTATTATTATTATTATTATTATTATTATTATTATTATTATTATTATTATTATTATTATTATTATTATTATTATTATTACTATTCGTGGGGTTGTTGCTGACGTCACCTACTGCTGCCAGATACACTTTTGAAAAAATAAAAAAAAAAACTTTTATAGATACGTGTTTCCTGGTTTGCACAAGGGAAGTATGAAGACTTTTATGGATGGTAATGGTTGCTAAGAATTCAAACACTGACAGCATTCTGACATGAATTTTTTTGTTCTTCAGTTACATCTATCTCACAATAACCTGCTCTGCTCTTGCTGGATTTTTAAAAAGATGAACTAGGTGACAATGGAATTTCTGAAGCAATTAGGCAGCAATACTTGAATTATAACCAAAACAACAGTAATGAAAAAGGACTAATAACTAAGCTATCAAATAATAGGTATTTGCTTTTCTTCCTTCCCACTGTCACCACAGCCACCTTCTAAGCAAAGTCTATTTTTAATGGTATCATCAGCCTTTTCTGAAAACACTGTAATTTCTCTGAGTCCTGAATCCATAAAACTCCACTATTAAAAGGGTTCATGATGCAGACAAATTAAAAAAAAAAAAAAAAAAGGTATCAAGACTGAACAGTATGTTCTAGGGTCACAAATCTCTTGCACACTTTTTATCAGCATTCAGCATTTTAAAAGAAATGAATAATGTATGTATAACAATGTAGTTCAAATACCTGAAGACTAAAAGATATCTGGGGGGTGTTTATTCTTTACTGAAAATAGCACAACATGAAATCCATGGGAAGTGATGGGGAGGTCTACAAACTGTGAAGCTGGGCAATTTGACACGGTTTACAAGAATTACATTCATTTACTAATGTTCCAATATTAAATTAAGCTTCTAATCACAAGTAGTGATGGTCTCCATTTAGAACACAGATATTCCAGTGTTAACAATTCTGACATCAATTGTAGCCATGTGAAAACACTGTTTAATGTAATTGCCCATACAGCAACCTAACTATTTCAATCTCAGTTCACCCATCAAATCTGACTCCTGAGTGGTTTATACCCTCCTTCCACCCACACACTTAAAGACAACCAACCCCCCAACTGAAGCATACCCAGGTATAATACACAAAACAAAACTGGTACAAAAACTCACTTTCACTGGACAACATCTAAAATATGTAAATACCTGTTCCTGCAGGTCGTAGTCATAGCTATCATGCAGCAGAAGACTGAGGACATACCGAGTATAAATCATGGCATCAATGCCACACTTCTCTAGCTCTTGTCCCAGCCAGGTCTGCACTGGACCCAAAGCATGTAGCAGAGACATTTCAGAAACAGATACAGGGCCTGGATAAGAGCTTGAGGAGCTTTCAGATGGCAAACCATCCACAACAACTGTACAGATAGGGCGCATGAATCTAGGTGGCTGGCATCCTTATAACGTGAAGCATTTTCTGTAGTTGATTTTCCGTCGATATCTGGAGGTGATTTTCACTCCAGTAAATAGGAGAGAGGCTTGACTTCTAGGACAATCATTTATATTTCCTGGCTGTTAGCCGACTAGAGACGAACATCACTCTTCAGGCATGACCAGTGAATAAACTAAATCCTAATAGCAAACACATATGTAGATGTGTTTTTCTACCTTAATTTCACATTGAGGCCAGATGCAAGTCCCCAGCAGGACCTATAAAGAGGAAAAAATGATAAGTTGTGACAATATGTATCCATACATGAATAATATTAAACAGTGAAAAAAACCATCCAAAGTAGAAAGCAGTCATTTACATACTGCTTACTCCAAACATCTACAGATATTGTAAAACTACTCAGTGTCATTTTGAAGAGTGACAGGAATTAGTACAAGTTTAAAGGTGACTTTTAGAAAAGGTACTTTCTACTGTAGGAAGAGAGACTCTTTCATCAAAGACTTCACAATTAATCTGTCAATTGAAACATGTCTGACCTAGCTTTATGGGAAAGTTGAGATTTTATTACTTTCACTATCAGCTGAAAAAAACCCACTCTCATAAAAGAAATCTATGCTAGTTTGAATAAAGACTGCTTATTTTGCATCACTAGAAGACAATATAATCCTACTGTTTCACAGTGATACCCATTTCTGGAATAGAAGTGTTTTGTTTATAAAAAACTGAATTAATGAAATTCATATGATCAGGAGTTTCATAAATCCTACTACTAAATAGGTACTACTACCTTCAGGTTCAGGTTTTTTGGTGGTGGTGGTTTTTGGGTTGTTTTTTCTTAGTTTCAATTATTTGCCTTGTTCCAGGACAGCAAAACATTTTATCATCTCAAATCTGTCCTTATAAAAATGTAAATCCCTGGAATAACTACAAAAATTTGAGCAGAACATAATTTATCTGTGCCAAAAATTAACATTTAACCCTCTTTACACAAAGCATGCACCTGTCCTACCTGAGAGCTTAAACTCTAAACCATGTCCTAAAATAGACAAACTATCCTGAGACTTATACCACCCACAATCACAAATCAATCTTGATAAGCCAGGGGCAGAAGGTGCAAGCACCACACACATCAGCATTCTGCTCTCGAACGCAGAAAATGTCAGCCCAAAAAAGGCATTTTTGGATTGGTCTACTTATCAACCACATGCCAATCTGGCATTTCTGTAGGCCTTCTTTCTCCTCTCCAGCTTCTTAGCATGAGAAAACAAAGCTCAACTCCAAGCAGGAAATATCCCTTCACTGAAAGGAAACAAAATAGACTCAAGTGACTAAGCAAAATCTGCTGTTTTGTTTCAACCCCAGTGCAAGATAACCAGCACACAACAGACATCACCTAATACAACTATCTGAACTAGATACTGGGGGCAGCATTTCATGTGGGCAGCATGTGTTCTGTGGCCAAACAAAACTGAAAGTCGATACACGTCAACACAACAAAAGATGATACCTTTTAGGAGCTTTCTTTACACCACCATCATGGAATGTATATTCCAGATTTTTCTGAGTCAATTGCAACATCACCAAATAGAAACCCATTACGATCAGTTGCTACTGAGTTTACAAAACCCTTACCCTCTCCTAAAGTGACCTTACTGCTCTGGTTGCAGTGTTCATTTTGAGAAAGGGGATAACACAACATTATTCAATATTGCTCAGCAGCATGTTTCAATTAGTCAAAATCTTTTAAGTAAGCACAAATAACAGTAGGTAGAAACATGCTGCAAGGCACTGGAGGTTACTGCTTCATCACATAATTAGAGAACAGAAAGCACTAGTACTCTAGTATTCTGACCCAAGGTAGTCAAATCCAAGAGCCACAGGTTCAAACTCTTAAGAAGTCCATACTATCTGAATTGTTGAAGAACAACATTCCAGAAATCTGTTCAGTCCTGCTAGCTCTCCACAGCACAACATGTGATGAATGTTCTCCACAAGTCAATGCCACAGTCCTTGTTGGCCCCTCAATCCTATATTTCATAGATATGGGAAAACTTACACTGTTCTTTTATCTTTTTTGAGACATGGTGCAGAACTACCTAAAGGTTCAAGGGAATGGGAGCCTCAGTCCATCCCACTGCTACCAGTTTGATGCTAGAGCCACCAAAAGATGCTCAGAGCCTGGGAAGGGATTGTAGGTGAGCAGGAGAGCATCTGAAGAGCAGCACAAAGGAAATTCTGCCACTCCAGCCACTAAATTGTCTCCATTGGGAGCCCAGCTACAATGCTTCTATGGAAACACTCAAAGCAAACGCAATAAAAAAAAAAGAAGTTAGAAACATGCACATGCCTGCATGTCTATCATCTTACTGGCATCACTAAGACATGGTGGGATGACTCCTATGACTGGAGCGTTGGAAGGGAAGGATATAGGATGTTTAGGAAGGACAGGTACAGGAGACAAGGAGGGAATGTTATCCTCTATGTCAGCAACTGCCTGGAGTGCACAGAGCTCTGCCTCAGAACAAAAGAGGAGCCGACTGAAAGGTTATGGGTCAGGATGAAAGCGAGGGCAGGGACAGGCCATGTTATACTGGGGGTCTGCTACAGGCTCCCCAGCCAGGAAGACTGAACTATGAAGTCATCTATAGACAGAGCAGCCTCATGTTCACAACCTGGATGTTTAGGAAGGACAGGTACAGGAGACAAGGAGGGAATGTTATCCTCTATGTCAGCAACTGCCTGGAGTGCACAGAGCTCTGCCTCAGAACAAAAGAGGAGCCGACTGAAAGGTTATGGGTCAGGATGAAAGCGAGGGCAGGGACAGGCCATGTTATACTGGGGGTCTGCTACAGGCTCCCCAGCCAGGAAGACTGAACTATGGAGTCATCTATAGACAGACAGAGCAGCCTCATGTTCACAACCCTGGTCCTCATGGGGGACTTCAACCACCCCCATTTCTGTTAGAGGGACAAAGCAGAGCATAAGCAATCCAGGACCAGGAGGTACCTAGAATGTGATAATGGTGATACCTTCCTTCTCCCCAAGTTAGAGAAGCCAACAAGGAGAGGTGCTATGCTGGGTCTCCTTCTCACCAAAATGTTGGGGCTGCTGGGGAACGTGAAGGTCAAGGGCATCCTGGGCTGCATGAAACATGAAACAGTGGAGTTCAAGATCCTTAAGGCAGCAAGGGTGCACAGCAAGCTCATTGTCCTGGACTTCAGGAGAGCACAGTTTGGCTTTCTGAGGGATCTGCTTGGCAGAGGGGCCCAAGAAAACTGGTTAATATTAAAGGATCACCTCCTCCAGGCTCAGGAGCGATGCATGCCTACCAAAGAAAGTTGGGCAAAACACCAGCCACCTGCATGGTTGAACAAGGAACTCCTGGACAAACACAAGCAAAAAATGAAGTATACAGAGGGTGGAAGCAAGGACAGGTAGCTTGGGATGAATACAGAGAAATTGTCCAAGCAGCCAGGAATCAGGATAGTAAAGCTAAAGCTGTGATAGAGTTAAATCTGGCCTGAGACATCAAGCTTGATTAAGCTTCTATACAAGAAAAAGCTTCTGTAGGTACATCAGTGATAAAAGGGCCCCTATCTCAAAGGAGACACAGGACACAGACAAGGCTGAGGTACTTAATGTCTTCTTTATCCTGGTCTTCACCAGCAAGTGCTCCAGGCACACTGCCCCACTCACTGGAGGCAAACATGGGGACTGAGAGAACGAAGAACTGCCCGCTGCAGCACAAGGTCAGATTTGAGACCATCTAAGGAACCTGAAGCTACACGAGCCCATGGAACCTGATGAAATGCATCCCCAGCCACTGAGGGAACTTAAAAGGTGCTTGGAAGAAAAATGGGGACAGACTTTTTATAAGGGTCTGTAGTAACAGAGTTTTAAAGTAAAAACTGGTAGATTTAGATTGGACATTAGGAACGCATTTTTGACATTGAAGGGGTGAGACGTGGAATAACTTTTCAGAGAAGTTGTCCATGATCTGTTCCAAGTATTCAAGGTCAGGCTGGGCAGGGCTTTGAGCAACCTTATCTAATGAAAGAAGTCCCCACCCACAGAAGTGAGTGTTGATGATCTTGAAAGATTCCTTTCAAATCAAACCATTCTGATTCTATATGGCAAAGCTTCTGGATACTGAGTTACTTCAATCAAAACTTTGACACATTGTTTTTAGCTCCTTAGCTAAACCTAGTAAGGACTGAGTTTATGCTTCTGCTTTTCCCGGTACAAGATGATAATGGTGCCTCTCTTTTCTATCTTAATACTTAAATAAGTGAGACATTTGAGAAATTCAATTCTTGAGACTTAAGCTAACAACATCTGATTGATTTCTGCTGACCAGTCTTGCTTTTATTAGATGTGGAGGAGAGGGAAAAGACAGCAAGAGAGAGACAGATTACAAGAGGAATTATGAAATCAGACAACAAAATTTTTGTAATTTGTTTTGCACTCCAGCTTTTTTGAATATCATATTCTATTACCTCTTTTACCATTCAGTTACATGATATAAAACCTGGAAATCTAAACAAATTTACTAAATATTATTTAAGAGTTCTCATTTTACAACTCTCAAGTACTTTGTTTCACAGATGGTCTTAAACATTTTCATTATGTTTTAGAGTTAACAGAATTTCATAAAGAGTATTTTTCTATTCCAGTACTAGAGAGACTTTCCATATCAAATTAATATAAGCCACTCAAAGAGTAAACATTTCTGCTGAGAGATGTGCAGCTTGATTTTAGAGATAACACTTTCTGACAAATAAGTTGTTATCCCTCTTAAATCTATTTCACACTGTCTCACTAAAAATAATTTTTCCATCCTCACAAGGCTAGGGCTAATCTGAACAGAGGGAGCACATTACAGCTTAAATAATTAGTGGAAGCCTAGTTATTTTAACTAAGTCAGAAGGAATTCTCCATTTCCAGCTATAAAATATGACAGATGGACATGCCTTATAACAAGAATTACCAAATACAAATTTAAACATCTGCATCAATACTTTCTGAAAACTACTTTTTACTTACAAAGTAAAAAATACATGTTGAAACTATTTCAAAATAATTTCTCCTTACTCCACTTCTTAGTATATTTTTTCCTTTTAAGTAACCTTCAGTTTTTGCAATACTAATCAATGACCTTAACAAGGTCACACTAGTTAAACTGTCAGCAGCTTAACCAGTAGAGGCACAAGGGCCAATTTATGAGGCATCTTCTAAAGGACTGAGAACACAATATTGCATAAACACTCTAATTTTTCAACTCAGACTGTCTTAGAATACATGTATTTCTCAAAATTCTATTCAGTGTGATAGACACTAAATACTCTTTTGATCCACCATAGACAGCAGAAGAATATAACTAAGCCTTAGTCTCCTTAGATCCAGCTATGGCAAAGCAACAACTTTAAATTACCTATAGCAAGCAATAGAAAGGAGGATCAATCATATGGAAAGTGATGCTGGAGCTCTCTGTTGTAGGTTTGTTCCCTACAACACAGCTGCTCTTTCATGGTAAATAACCTTTTTTGAAGACTAAGTAATCTAGTCTTCTCCATAAAATAACTGGAATATGGGTACTGTCATACCAAATACATAGAATTTTTTTAAGTGCCTTGGTATTAAAATAATGAAAGTAACACAAACAACTTCTTGCGACAGTTGTGTCTGCAGGACACAGGATGACAGCATAAAATCAGAGACAACCAAAGAATGCAGTAAAAGAAAGGTATAATTAAATCACTCTTCAATGAAGCTTGATACAAGCACACCAAGAAAGTGCTAATGTATGGACTATCAACAGAAAGATTAACTAAAAGTTCATGCGAGCAAGAAAATTCCATGTCTTCAACAGTTTTTTTTCTCCGATGTATGGACTATCAACAGAAAGATTAACTAAAAGTTCATGCTAAGCAAGAAAATTCCATGTCTTTAACAGCTTTTTTTCTCCATATTCTCTTGTATACTGTTAGAAAACAGCAACCAAAGCCAAACCACAAAACCCACTGAATTAATCTAAGGTAACCTAATCTCTATTATATCAGCACCAAGAGGCCTCTGAAAATTATGCATCCATGCAGCAAGGTCCCAAACCAACATTTTTTGTAAATTATAAAACCCCAAAACAATACAATGATTTAACACTGTTTCAAGTTTTATTAAACTTTTAAAGCAGTAGAAGACATTGAAATAAGAAAGTAAAAACTATACCCCCTTACAATTGCCCTATCAGGTAAACTAAAGGTCCACAGACAATGTCTTGGGGATCATAAAAGGTAACTTGAAAAGGAAGCAAATTGTCTGCAGGCTTAAATTCACTACACTGGGGTCTATACTAGGAAAAAATAAATGTTACTGGATTATATATTGAAAGAGGTTGAAAACTAATATGCCGTTTACCTGTACAACCTGAAAGTCTCTAAAAACTCAAATTTACTCTTCACACATTTGGATACATTTCTACAGAGAAGCCAATCTCTTGGATAATCCATAGATACTACTTTTCCTTCCTTCAGTTCTCAAAAGGGAAAACATCTATGTTTCCACTGTTTCATGCTGCCTACTGCTACATGTTAACAATTAGACTAAACATATTCTCACACAATAGTTAAGTCAAAACTGCTGTTTTATACAAAGTTTCTTCTATTATTCTTTGAAATACACCAGTGCATTTCACAGTTGAAATTAACAGCTCTCATTTCAAACATTTTTTTCACCACTTTGACACTGTTTATTTATTTACTCAATGAACAGAGGAAAAATTATATATATATATATATATATATATATATATATATATATATATCTCACATTTTTTATAATTTTTTTTTTAATGTGAAGAGAACACATTTTTTGTGGATAGTCCACATTTGTTAATCAGGACAATGTTTTTCAAACTCATGTTTTTTCCCAGAATGGTTTTATTAAAAAGTAAACAATATGTCCTCTCTCTGGCAACTACAGGTAGGGAAAAAACATGAAAACACTAATTAATACTAAAAAAAAATAAAAACTTTATCAAGGTTTGGTCAACAACATACTAAAATCACACACACAGTGCAGAAAATTTCAGTCCCCTTTAGAAAACTCATAGTCAAAAGCATGACCACATTACATGATGGCAACAGAATACTAAATTGATCTTTATATATTGTGGAAGAATCTGCAATTTTACCCTAATTTCTTTTGTTTCTTTCCACAAAAACACTGAACAAATCCTTAATAGACAAACCAAGGAGCAACACACTGGCAAAGGCACTGTCAAAACCCAAAACCAAAACCAAGTCCAGCAAACAGTGGAATTTCTGTGCTTAATTTCATACAGTATTTAAAAGACATGTGAATTCAGAAGTAAGAGAAGTTGTTATTTTTTAACCACATTCCTTAACAATCGAAGAAATTTGGCTGTGTAGTCTTCAGAGCAAGGACAGCTTTTTTATGCTCTGGTGATGTTTGATGGTCTTGCACAACAAACAGCAAGAGCAGCAGCTTGGTTCATGACAAAGATACTGTAACACTACAGAAATATTGTCCTGCCATGAGAAACAGAGATTAAACACCTGGCTGCAATCAAAGCACTAAAAGTGGTCAGAAGCATAAATGCAGCTCTGTGAATCAACTTTAAATATATTTAAAACCATCTTTCTTAAGATGCATTACCAAGAGGTACAAGAGTGATACAGTATTGTTTGTAATGGGTTTATGCTTTTTAGAGAACTGATGTCTAACGAGGCTGGGCTTACGGTTCTAGGGTAACTCAAGTCAAAGAACCCACAGGGGAGACAGAAACCAGTGTGTGGGTGTTACTGCAAAGGTTTTTCTTTCCTTGCAAATCTGCAATCTTATTTTCATAACACTTATCCAAATGAAAATCTGAAGCTGCTAATCCTGTATAAAAGCTTAATGGAATTACTCCAAGGATTCAAGAGCTACCATGTAAGCCCTAGTTACTCAGGTTAGCAAAGAAAAGGAATAGATATAATCAAGATGACACCAGGGGAAGTCACCAGTACCGTTCTGAAAGATTCTGCCCTGGGACCTGTATTACCTGATAAATTCCTAAGTGGCCTGAAGATGATATGGGTGACACAGTTTAGAAGCTACGAAAGAACAGCAAGTGATCAGGAATAGTGACTTCAGAGCAACTGAAAAAATACAGAAGGCCATTATGAAACTGGACTGAGCGATAAAAAAGTAAACAAAATACAGCACAGGCAAACTTGAAATGAGGCAGAGGGGCAATAACCACCTGATACTATTCAGGGATAAATCAATGAGTTGTGAGCTATTAATCCATGTCTCTCCATGGATAGACACTGATTGTTCAACCTCTATTTTTTGTTACTAGAAAGTACTAATGAGTTAGTAAGATCTACATACAAAACTTCACACAACAGCTAAAAGAATTTCTTGCAAGAGATACCAAAGACTCAAAAAAAAAAAAAAAAAAAAAAAATTAGATGGCCTTCAATGGGAATCGAGTAACACAGATCCCTTGAGAGTTTTCAACTAGACAAACCGTATCAGGGTCAGGAAATCCCCCTAGGCTGAAAATAGTGTATGGCTGAGGAAGAATTTAGGGGAGGTATCATTCTCCCTGTTCTGTTTTTGTCCCTAACTGCTCCTTTAGAGATGCTGTTGCAGACAAGTGCAGGGTTTGTCAAAGCCTTTGTCTGAACCAGTACAACTGTTCTTATAAAACATTTATGTTTACCATCATACAAGAACAACACTTCAAAAAAATAGTTGCTGGAGGAGTGCAACAAGCTGATCCACTCACAGGGCTGCACATTATTAACACACAGGAACTTTGTTTAAAGGAGTCAAAACATCAATCCTGTCAGGGAGCAAAAACTGAGCTATAGGAAACAACTGTTAAGGGATGGCAGAATTAGCAGGTGAGACACTTGCACTAGGGGGTCAGTTGCATATAAAAGACCCCAAATTCTTGTCATCTGTGTATTCTTTACTTCTGCAAAACCAATATGTATATAAACTTGAAAATGTAAAACGTTTAAGCTAAGGAAAAAAGGCAAGACAGAAAGGGGAAAAGCATGACCTAACAACAAAACCTGCAGACACTCTGTACACCCCAAAACTTCATCATTTCATAGAATTGCAAGGTTTGAATGTGCCTTCATAAACAAGACTCCTTTGAAATGCAGGCTTGTAAAGAATCATCTCTGCAGAATGGAGACTTATGACGTGGTCCTTCAGTATATATAATACAACTTAAAAAAATCATTAATAAGCCTAATAGTTGGCAAGTTTTGCAGATCATGGTTCAGTGGGAGTCTTGATAATTTGGGAAGCTAATTTTATCTTCAAGATGGAAGTATTTTTATTTCATAGCATCACTCAAGAAACTGCTTCAGGAGGTCAACGCAATATTAAAGCTGCATTAAAAAATCCCAAAAGCAAGCATGTCATTATGCAGGACATAGAAACCACTTCAATAAACAGAATGGAGCTCAGAGCATTTCTGACAAAATAAAACATGACAAAACAATCTCTGGGTACCACAGATTATGCACCAGTTAAGTTTAAGTACAGCATATCTGTAACTGGCAACCACCTCAACCCAAAGAATTGTATCTCCAAAAATTTTGCTATTTAAGAAGGACTTGAAACTGTTAAAAATACTTCCATTGATCAAATTTAAGAAATGGGAAGATATCTATAAACTGCCTGAATCTAGAGAAGTGAAATGCTGCCTCACTATTATCAAATGCCTGTCTGCCATTAACAATGGCAACAATTACATTATTTAAGAATTTGTCCAATAGTTTATCCAGCTACCAATAGAGTACTAATAATTGCATTCCAAACTTAAAAAAAAAAAAAAAAAACCAAAACATAAACTGACATGAGAATTTTTTCCCAACAATGGCAACAATTACATTATTTAAGAATTTGTCCAATAGTTCATCCAGCTACCAATAAAGTATTAATAATTGCATTCTAAACTTTAAAAAAAAAACCAAAAACATAAACTGACATGAGAATTTTTCCCTCATTTAGTTTGTTACTGTCTACACTGGTGTTTGAACCAAATTTTACTTTGTTTAAACATGACTACTTTTTTTTTTTTTTTAAACTTAGCAGGAACAGAAAAAATGTACACATATAGCATAACTTAGGTGTATGATAACTTTTTAGAACTTTAAAAATACAAGTCAGCATCTAATGACAAATTAGAATTTTGGTAACTATTTTTCACATTAAAAATTCATTAAAACTATGTCACACGAAGACTTAAAGGAATTACTACTTCTGCCATCACAAGTACCAGTTTGCAAAAACCAGAAGTGATCATTTTAATAGCAGTAATAACTAACTTCCAAGAGAACAACAGCAGCAGCATTTTGACAGAGAAACCTCTGTGGATGACTTGAAGGTGAGTTAGTGTAACAGGAACTACACTGTCACTGTACATTGCCACCAAGAGGGGACAAGACATTCCACTGCTTCTCTCATCCTCCCCTCCATGTTCCCACCCTCTTGTCCTTGCACTTAACACATCCACTGCGTGGTGGCAGAGATGAACTGTACCAATTTTTTGTTCCAAATAGAAAGATTTCATTTCTGGTAACCCAGTCTTCAAAAAATACAAATCAATGATCAACTCGCTCTCTCGCCACGGAATTTCTACATGTGGCATAAGAGAGGAAGTGGGGTTGCCCCTTTCAGCAGCAACCCACCATTAGATCCACTTAAGAATAACAAGAAAACAATAGGAAGGCAGAATGCAGAAGCAACATTTTAGTTAATTCAAATCCAAGTCAAATCCAAATCCAGACAACGATTATTCTTAGGAATGTGAAGTGTGGAAGCCAATTCAGGTACTTCAATAGGTATGATATTTACTTCCAATATTTTTACAGAAATTCACTAGGCACCCATGCAACCACACCCTGTACTTGTAACATCCAGCAGACTCAGTCTCAAATGGTAGCCTGGTGATAAAGAAATTACTGGCTCCTTCAGATTTGCTGGGAGAGAGGCAGGTGCTGCTCTGTAACTGAGAATAGGATGGATTACCCAAGTGTGGAGAATCCAAGAGAATGTGTGGTAGTGCAGAAGGCAGCATGTGCAGACAGACCTCAAACACTGAGACATTGCCTCACCTCACATTTCACCCTCCAACCATCAGTATAATTTCAGCACCACAAACATCAGCTTTCAGACCTTTCTGCAACATTTCTTTTACCACTGAAGACTGTTGTATGATTTAAGTATTTCAGTTTAAACTTGCAGACCTTAACAGTGCAGCAGGGCAATGCCAGAGACACGCATCTTGTTCTCCCTTGTTTACCTCAGTTTATTACACAGGGATTGCCTGGATGGGCTGCTACTGGACCTGAGAGATCCTGGGGAGAAATACTTTTCTAGATGCAACTTCAAGGAGGAGATAGCTACAGTCTTTTCTGTTCAGTCCCATGAGAATCTTCACATGGACACTATCAGAAGCAGTACCTTCTACTATGTACACAGATAGCAACAGACTACACATCATTAATTACCATCATCATACTTCAATACCATTTCCTCACATTTAGGGCAACATTAATGGAGTTAACAGACAAAACCAAATAGAACTGCAATCACACAGATGCACATATTTTGAGTTCACCAAGGCATTTATCTTCAGGATTTTTAGCAGGTAAACTCTGTAAGCTTTCTACTACTTGTTTCTCACTATATTTACTAGCCTTAGTATCACCTAGACTATATGCAGGACTTAAAAACTCAATACAGGATGCAGTCAAGTAATGGAAAGACTAGACATATGCTCTTGACTATTCGATAATTTTCTTTCCTGCCCTCCTGATGTCCTTTATTTACTTAACTTTTAGAGCAGTTCAAACTTTCTACTACCAACAGGTACTTGCCTGTATTTGAACTCCATTCCCCAGTGGGATGCTCATGCTTGGAGGCCCATGCACCAAGTTACACGCGTGTGCATCAAAACAGACGTGGCCCCAGTTCTGAGCACCTCAGTGAGTAGACACAGGCACCCACCCATGTACCCCAACATGTGCTGCAGACTCCTCCCAGGCACAGGCAGCCACCAGGTGGAATCATCCTCCAGGCCACCAGTGGGACAACCCTGATAAAATATTCAGTGCTCTTCATATCAGCCAGAATTCAGTGGCCACTCTTGTAGTGCAACCATACAGGATTTATTTCAATTAATATACAATTTACTCTCGGGCACACACTGCATCTTTCAGTCGGGCAAGGAAAAGGAGAATGAATTATGAATGCCAAAGATCCAACCATCAGTGTTCATTTAAAAGCTACGATATTTGTCCTGCTATTTATACTTGCAAGGTTAATAATCCATCTGTATATAAACAGCTAACTCATTAAAGACCACCCTGTATACTTTACTCTGGTTTATTAATTTCTGTAATTTGTATGAAGGTCTTTTCTGAATACTTACTATTGATGTTTTCTTACTTGGTCTGCAGCACAGGGAGTTAATTGCTATTTTGCTGAAAAGCTTTAAATAGCCTCAAAAAGAGTTTAAGAACAAATATAACTTCACCTAACTATCCAGCCTTTCAACAGTTATTTTAATATAAAAAAGCTTCTCTAAATTCAGTTCAAAGTCATATATAGACAATGTTTTTATTAATAAGAGTGTAAAAACTTACAGGATGTGTCAGCCACAGGAGGCTCAGTAAACACAAAGGGTTCTGACAAGTTGAATTTGCAAGCTCTACAACTTAACCAGCAGAGAAGATACTGAATTTACAGTACATAAAATATGGTAGGCCTACAAAGGAAATTGTTTCAAATACTTTTCCCCTGCCTCTCTACCACCTCTAATTTTTATTCCAAAATATTAGTAAATTAACTTCTAATTAAGAAATTGAGATCCAAAGTAGGATCCTTTGCAATTTTGAAGAGAACAGCAAGTCAACATTAAATAATTTATATTTTAGCATTTAAATGAATTTGCATAGGCATTTATTGTTCAGTTTATTTTGTAAGGTTGCCAGGCTGTCTTTTTCCATAAAAACAGTGATGATATTTGTTACCATATCTCCACTTTTATGATTAAGTATGTTGTTTAAAAACACTACTTATTTAAAAAAATTACTAACTGAATAAGTAGGACAATTTAATATTGCTCTTAAAATAACACATTTGCTGGTTAATACTTCAAATGACAGATGAAAAGGTAATTTTACTAAATTGCAACCAAAAAACCTCTTACAAAAACAGCAGGTCAGCATTACATTAATTCTCTTCAAGGAAGTTACTGTACTGTTAACCAAGGCATTTCTTTCACAATTCAAGAACAAAGTTACTAAAAAGTGGAACTTGGAGGTTTCTCAGAAGTCAGTAAGATATTCAGTTCAGAGTGGCTGGTGAAAAAATCATCTACATATGATACTAATATCTGAACTTACAGAGGCATTTTAAAACTTTTGTGTCACCTCACACAATTTAACAAGACTTCCATCAAAACTGCTAAAAAAACTTCAATAAAACAAAAATTACTAAAGGTAATTCAGTTTCACTGTCAAATGCAAGGCTTGAATTGAACTTCTACCTCAGAAAACAGAACTAGAAGAGGAATTCACTGAACAGTAGTCTTAGATAATTAGTAGCAGTAATTAGCTCAAAGTCTTCAGAGAGCAGAATCCAATATCATGAAAGCTTTTCCTGTACCCTAAAAAGTAAAGATATGAACCCAAAAAATAACTGGAAGCTGGCTCCATTTCTTTCAGGACATTCTAGTGTCCTGAATACAATGCAATGTTTTAAAGTTGCACATCCACTCAGCCAGTCTTCAATTTTGGTTCAAGTTCATAATAACACATTACAGTGTCACAAGGATCTAGTGAGAATTAATTACTCATCCAGTGGCAGCAATAGGCATTATTGATTTCTTCATTAGTGATTCTTCAAGCAGACCCTTTCCTTTAGGCTAATAAAACACACTGTTTTCTTAAAAAGTACATATGACACATGCTAAATTAACAAAATAACTTCTTTAATCAATCTGTGTATGTTTTAGCATGTTTTCCCACTTTACTGTTGATGATTATCATCTCAATCCAAGCCCTGACTATGCTAACACTACCTGGAATAACCCTGCAGAGGATACAGATCTTGCAACTCTGCTCTGCAGCTCTGATGTTAAAGCTGAACCATCTTATGTCAGGTTGCTTTATTTTTTCTGGCCTTCAGCTACCCCCAGTCTCTTACTCCCTTATCTCTCTCTCTGTACTATCTTCCACAGCCTATTTATGCAAAATCTCATCAGCAAGGCCATCATGTCTCCTTTCAGAATTCTTCTACAACCATGCTAGTCCATCTAACCATAAAAAAAAACCTCACAAAATTTAGCAACCTACAAAAGGGATAACAGCTACTCCTTTACATACAGCACCTTAAACACAAGCACATGAAAATGAAATTTTCGCTTGAATTCACTCAGAGGTACAGCTGATAGAAAACTTCATGCAGGTCTCTTTTCTCAATCCCAGCCAAGCACTCTATCCAGCAGACCTTGCTCCTTTGGTAAATTTAATAGTAACTAGAGGAAGATTTTTAAAAGCCACAAAAACTCCATGAAATTATTCAAATTTCATCCCTGTTACAATTTATTTTTATTTATTAACAAATAAAATATACTCTTTATATATAAAATTTATACTCTTTTTGCACAGAGTATAAATTTTCACACGCAATCCTTTCTAGAATAAGGCCTAGAAAGTTACAGACACAATTAACATTAGCATGGACTGCATATTTGAAATTTCTTCCTCAATACAGCAAAATCCAGAAATTTAAACATTCCCCAAATTATAGTAAAATGAAAATCACTACAGCAAGCCTGAGCACAGACTTAGTAAGATATAATTAAACTTACATGTAATATCAGAACTGAAAAAATGAATTTAAATATATAATTTATATCTCCACACGAATATAATTAAAATATTACATGTAATATCACAAGATTGAAAAATGAATTTAAATACTTCATTATTTAACTTCTACACTACTGCCTCAGAAATAAATCTCTTGGAAAGACACTTTCCATATGTCCTCTTTGGTATCAAAGTTATGGACAGAATTTAGATGCAGAAACAAAACAAACAATGTATAGTATTACGCAGGTAGTCCAAACATCCTGCATATGAAGTTATAAAGGAAGTAGATAATTAAAAATTTAAAATACTCAGTAGCTTCCAATAAAGCTACAGAAATAGCTCGTAGTAAGATGTCTGTGAAAGAATAATCTTTGTACTGAATGTTTAAGCTACTCAACTCTTCCCCCCAACCCCAACCACCTCTGTGGGCCATTAAAATACACTTTCAATCTCTGAACATCCATTAAAACGTACCCAACCAACTTTCATAAAAGTAAAGCAAGATGTTTTTTAATAAAAATATTATCACTAGCCCATCTAGACCTTTTTCTACTAACACATTTTGACAGTCCCGCAGTTATATGGTACTTCTGTCTAGAAAAATCTGTTATTTTCAAATTAACAAAAAAAACGTAATTTTTCTTCCAGTCAGACAATTTTCCTTTTGTCTGTGTACCGAAACGTAACTAAGCACACCAATACTCATTTGAAATTTTTTCTTTTGTATCATGTGATTGACTTTAGTTGGAAAAAATTCTTAGGGCTGGACTATGGGGATGGACGACACAACTAATTTCTGCAATTCCCTTTACAAATTATCCAACCAGTCTGTCACTTTTCGTGGACAAAAATGAAGGATTCCAATCTCTGTTCCACGAGACAGAAGAATATCCTAAAACCAGACTATCCCAACAAACAAAACATATTAAATAGCTTCTACAAGATCATCTGTATTCCAAGCTCTATTAGCAGTGCAGACAATGGGAATATTTCCTGCTACCTCTCCAACTCTACTGAAATTCTAAGTCTTACTGCCTTCACCACATTCTGCTTTACCAGACATTGTTGCCTATCCTATTATAGTACTAAATTGTTACTTTCAGTTATTAGCTATTGCTTAAAGAAGCAGCAAACTGAGACATGATTTTGCTAGGATCCCAGCTAAGTATACAAAGTGTCTATTCTGACTCTACAACACTAGGGCTAAAACCTAGTAAAATCCTTCAAGAAAATTCACCTGTGCAACCTCTTGGCTGCTTTATTCCCCCTATTTGCCTAGAAACAAGATGCTCAAGATGGACAAATAATGAAGTTTTGAACAGTATCTAGATCCTCCTCTGACCCTATTCCGGCTAGAATGCACAGCAAATGAGCAGAGGAAAATGCTGACGTCATTTTACCCCTATGGAATTTCTCTTACTTGGAAGAATAACAAATAGCAACAACAAAAAAAGCAGTGGGGAATGCTGAAATATGCCTGTGAAACAGGCATAATACGGTAAAAGAAGTTCAGGGTCTCCATTTTTTCTTCCTGGGACACATATTGATCTCTTTGACCCTTCCTTTCCTTCCAATTCCACTGCTAATGAGCAGAAAATGTGGAGGGTCATATACCCAGCCCAAATTTAGAGAATCTGAGGACTCAAAGGGTCTTAATCCCAATGGTGCCCTAAACAGACGGATACAATTCTGTTATTGTACACATGTTAATATCAATGTCAAGCAGAACACGGTGGGGATATACGCTGCTGAGGCTTTTAATGGCCTGTCTAAGGATTTCCCCCATAATTGTCAAGTCTTTGAAAATAAATAACATTACAAATATATAACATACTACTAATTTCATTCAAGTCACTTACATCCCCTCACATCTCAGTGATGAAAAGAGAAGATTTGGATACCTAATGATATGCATTATTGACTAGAAGAGAATGATTGTACACTACCATTTTAGCATATCCATACTAACAAGCAACAGCAGATGGAGGATTAGTACAAAATAAAATCTGTACAGTTACATGTCAAGTAACAATCAAGTTCCATGTCATTTACTTTTGTAAGGCATATTTTTGTCTTAAATAATACAGAAAAACGTCAATTACCGACTAACATGGATTGTGAGGAGTTTGCAATACCTAGGGTTTAAGCACTTGGTGAAGTACTTTGTTTTACACAATTATCTACTGAATCATCACGAGTTCACTTTTGATAGCTAAAAAACCAAAGTCAATTGGCAATTCCCACTTCATTCCAAGAATACAGAAGAAATATACTGTGTACAAGAGAAACTGTAAACATTTTAAAGGGTGTGAATGAAGAAAAGCAACTACACATTTCACAGAGGCCTCTGATCCCAAGCTTATAAATTACAGACTGAATCACTTATACACAGAAAACATCAGAATACAGGAATGCATTTTATTTCAAAGGAAAGACAAGCAAATCATACTATTTTCACCCTTCAGATCAGTATCAGGTACTGCAATGAGTAATTAAAACAAAGACAAGACAGAAAAAAAAGCACCGCACTTTCGCTTTTCTCAAAGTTTCATAACACGATTCAATGCGTGTATACTTTTAATCGAGACGACACGAGGAGAAGATGGAAACGAGTTTGCCGGAGCGAAGTGTCAGTTTGTGTCACTTCTGCATTCAGCTGTAACCTTCGCCAAACCTTGTCCCCCACCCCGCCCATCGCCCGCGAGAGGCCGCGGCCGGCGGTCCCGCCCCAGCGCGCCCGGCTCCCAGCGCCCATAGGATGCGGCTCCCGTCAGTCTCCCATCAGCCCAGCTCCGCCTCCTCAAACAGCAGCAGCCCTAGCCCTCCTATCCGCCTTTTGCCTTCAATAGGCCCTAAAGGACAATGCTGCTGGAAAGGGAAAAAAAAAAAAAAAAAAAAAAGAAGAGGGGAGCGAGCCCCGCCAGATCGGCCCCCGGGGCAGCGCTGTAACGCCGCGGCTCAGCCGGGGCGGTTTCCATCGGCCCCAGCCCGTCCCCAGCTCCCCCTCCCCGGCCGCTGCCCTCTGAACGCCCGCACAGGATGAAAGGTCACGGCGTGAGCACCAGCCGGGGCCGGCAGCGGTACAACGCCGTCACCTCAGCCTCGGGGTCAGGCAGGGCAGGCGAGGCGCTGCCCGGATCGGGATCTCCCTACTCCGATCCGAACCGCCGCATCCTCCGCTTTGCCGTCTGCTGGCGCCAGATGACACCGGCGCGGGCCGGCACCCGCGGCGGGTGGGTTCTGGGTGCCGCCTTTCCCTCCCTCCTTCTCCTCCTCTGCTCCCGGGCGTGAACCAGCCCGAGGGCACCGAGCCGCTTCTCCCGCTCCAGGCTGGCGCCTTCCTCCCGGCCGCGGCACAAGCCGCTCACCTGGCGCCGGGTCCCGCCGGGATGGAAGAGCATGGAGTCGGCGGCAGCCACGGAGGGCTCAGCTCCCCTCCCGGGCAGCGCTCTGACCGGGGCACCCCGGCCGGGCCCCCGGCCCCGCCCCCGAGCCCTGCCCGCCGCCGGCCGGCAGCCGCCCCCCGCCCGGGCCCCGGCGCCCCTGTCACCCCCTCCCCGGCCCCTTCCTCCCGCGCCCCCCGGCACGCTCCCGCCGCGTTGCGCCAGGCGCAACCCGAGAGCGGGACGCGCCGTCCCGGGAAACCGTCCTCCCGGCGGGAGCAGGCCCGGCCCCGCAACTCCTCCTCTTCCCGGGCTGTTAGCGGAGCGGGCAGGGATGCGCGGGCCTTCCCGGCCGGGCCCCGAGCCGCCGGCCCGGCGCTCCCGGGGGTCCAGCCCGCCTGTCCCAACGCAGCGGTGGGAAGGAAGCGGGGGAGGGGAAGGGCGCCCGCCGCCGCCTCCCGGCTCCGTCCTCCCGTTCCACGGGCAGGGCGGCTGCCACTCTCCCTCCCTCCCTCCCTTCAGCCCTGCCCCTCCCTCTGCTCCCCGGGCCCGCGGCGGGCATTTACCTGCCGTGGTGGCGCAGAGCGGGGCCCTGGGGCCTCTGGCAGCCGGAGGAGGCAGCGGACTCCGTCCCGCTGCTGCCGTCCCCGAGTGAGGCGGGCGGGACGGAGCCGGGACCTGCCCCGGGAGGCGTTACGTAAACCGGCGGCGGCGGCGGTTCCAGCGCCACGGGGAGGGAAGGAGGGAGGGAGGGGGCCGGGCCGGCCGCTCCGTCACCCGGCAACGGGACTCAGCGCCCCGGCGGACCGCGCCGCCGGCTCCGCCCCGTATCCCTCCGCCCAGAGGGCGGCCCGGATCCCTGATCGCAGATCCGTGGGGCTGCGCAGCGCGGGTGGAAAGGGGCTAGCGACCATCGCGCCGGTGGGCGGGAGGCCCGGGATGACGGGACCGGTCCGCTCTGCTCTGCTCTGCTGTGCTCCGCACTCATCCCTGTCCCTATCTCTGTCGTCTGTAGGGCCCGGGCGCCGGCGAGCCGCCTTCATGTCGGGGCCGCGGCGCAGGAAGGGCGGGGGGAGGAGGGGAAGTGTCCTTTGCCCTGGTTGTACAGCCTCCCGCCCGCCGGGAGAGCGCCGCGCTGTCCGCCTGAGGAGGGGAGCGGCGGGCGAGGCGCTCGCAAGTCACCGGGCGGGCCCGCGGGGCCGCCGCTGAGGCGGGAGAGCCGGCGGCCGGAAGCACCCGCGCCCTCCGGAGCGCCGTGCCGCCGGGGAGGGGAACACCCAGGCAGGGCCGGCGCAGGAATGCGAGGGAGGGAGCGGGGGATAATGATGGAGCGTAGCGGTGTTTGTCATGTGAGGTCCTTTTGAATTACTCCGAGAGCAAGGTTAGCAAATAAAAGTTTATTTTAGTGCGCAATGAAAGCCCGTCTGGAAGGGAAGTAGTCTGTTAGGAGATTGTTGCCATTGAAAGTCGGGTTTAGTAGGTGAGCTCCTCGGGAGCCGCGGGGATTTTGTTCCAATTGATTAAATGCCAGTTTAATCACAA
The DNA here is from genome assembly GCF_017590055.1 of Onychostruthus taczanowskii. Lineage (NCBI taxonomy): Eukaryota > Metazoa > Chordata > Aves > Passeriformes > Passeridae > Onychostruthus > Onychostruthus taczanowskii. The sequence continues at coordinate 18,772,993 of NW_024499239.1, read as the reverse complement.
CTGTTTACACAACCGTGGAGTAATGAAAGGGCAACATTTTTAGCATAGTAGATGGGTGAAAATGGGCCACTGTAAGGCTGAAAATATGACAAGACACACCAAAGTACTCGTTAAGCTTCTTAATTAGGAAAATAATGATGCCCTTTTCAGGTGTACACTACCACCCCACATTTCTCAAATACACGAACACACACGGGCCTAAGGAAAGTCAATATTATGTAAGATGTCAGAGTAAGTCTTCTGTCTGTGTAATCCTGAGGTTTTCTTCCTTTTGTTCACTGCTCAACGTGTGGCTCCTAGAGTTCCAAAATGCAGTATGTCATCCATGTTGGCTCACACTGCTTCTTTTGTGCACAACATCTTCAGTCAATGGAACTAAGATCGCCTTTGAAAACATGATCCCCCAGTACCGGATGTGGTCCCATTTAGGCCTTTCAACAAGTTAAGTCTGTATTTAAAAAATACATCTCATAAGAAGCATGAATGCAAACATTGCCTCCCAGCCTATATATTCATTTCCTGATACAGAGCAACATTATTCTTATTTTTGTTTTAGCTAGGGTTTGCCAATTTTGAACATCCTTAGCGCCTAATTTAGTCATAAATCTGATTTAGGCTAGCCAAAAGTTAAGTGTGCAAGATTGTGTAGCTACATGATCGACCAGCATTCTCTTAAATGTCGCTGAGGCAGTCATTGATGTCATATGAATGTACAGTTAATCAGTTACTTTCTCCAAACCTTGCAGGAGTATTTTGGGAGAAATCTAAAGAGAAAGTAGTGCTTTAAACTGTGTGATAAAAGGACAGAATTGTTCTCTGAACTATTTAATTACTGTTCAAGTTATTTTCTTGTTATGAAAAGCTGAAACTGAAAAGCTTTGGGGGAAAAATCCTGCTGACTGTTTTCTGCTGAGTCATTCCCTGGGTTTATCAGAAGCCTTTCACCACCACTAACAAAACTCGCACCAATCACTATCAAGTTTTGTTCAGGAGCTCAGAATTTGAATTCCCCTTTTCAAGGCAGAATAAGATGTACTAAAATATGAGGAACCTAAGATTTGTCTGCACATGTCCTCAATGTATTAGTATATGTATATCGTCAATACAAACCCACTCTATTTCACCCTTTCTAAACATTTTTTTTCTCTGAAAGTTTGTAGAAGGAACAGATGCTCAGAACATTGGTGTTCTCCTAATGGAGCAAGCCAGAACATGGAGGCCAATTATTCTGAATATTCACGTAGTTGCTGTGTGGCATTTCAAATTGACCATTCTGGTTTTGTGGTCATATCTCAGGAACCAGGACAGTGGAACTTTTTTGTTTGTTGGTTTTTGTTGGGTTTTATTTTCCTAACAACCAACCCAGTTCTGATCTCCATTTGGCAAGCATTTCAGAAACAGCTGGTACATGACCATATGCTGTGCTGGCACTGCTGTGGGCTTATTTCCCACTTGTCCTCCTGGTCAATCAGAGTAGCTCCATGTGCTGAAGGACAGCTGGTCCCTTGGCATGCAAAGCAGCTAATGAACTTTTCCTCCAAAAAGCCGTAGGGATAGAGCATGTGAGCTGCAATCAGTAGTTTTTCCTTTCTGAAGTGCTATCAAAGATGGAAGTTTTCTATGGGAACCCTGTTTATTGCCTCTGTGTGACAACCTGCACCCTGAGAACAACTATGTGGGTGTGCATTGTAGGTGACAGCACTTGTTTGGAAAATGAAGGCTAAATGATCTGTGTTGAAAAGAATGCTAAACCACAGCTGAGTGACTGATGGATTTGTGCCTTTAGCTGTCAGCCTCAGCAAGTAGACCATTTCCCTTTTTCATTGTGATCCCTGCTGAAAGGGTCTCCAATAAATTTCTAAAAATGTGTCCATTTCATAATATATTATTTTTTCCTTTAAGTAACCTACTGAAGGAGAAATTGCACAGCAGTTTAGTATTACATAGCCACAGCTTGTAAGCATTTTATTGTCAGCCATTCCTTTTACTTCCTTAAAATCAGTCAGTTTATAATATTCCCTAAAATTTCCTTGTAGGTGCAATAAAAATCCCCTGATTTTCCCTGAGCAGGGATTAAGTATCAGTTAGCTTTGAAAGTCATGATAACCAATCAGTAGACAATTCTCTTGTTCACAGTTCATAAACCGTTCATATGAAATGCTTGATGAAAACAATCTGCCCATTCAGCATTTTAGAAACAGAGCTACAGTACCATTCGTGAGGGAATATATGTATTCCAATATGTATTCCAAGAACTTAAATGATCACCTAAATGTGCAGGATCTAAATATATACATAAAGTCAAAATGTGTTTTTAAAATGTAGAAAATGGATGGATGTTAATGTAAACTGAAACAAGGGATATCCAACAGACTCATGATGAGTTTTATTTGAAATCTTGATGCACAGAATCAAAATTATAATTATTTCTTTGAAACTACTTTTCTTAATTCCACAAAGGCTTGCCTAACTTTTTTACTTCTTTTCAGGATCCATTTCAGGTTTTTAGCAAAGACGTTCACACCTCCCAGAAGTAATAACTCGGTTCAAATGACACATTCAAAAGGCATTCCTCAGCACTAGATCAGGTTTCAGATTCCTTTTTACTGATCCCTCTTTCCTAATAATATCCCTGTGCTGTACCAAAAACCAAGCTGTACATACCCACAGAATCAGAGGACGACTCTGTTGTCAGCATCAAGGACCTCATCTACTGCAGTGAATGGAATGTGTCATTAAATTTTAGTGGGGTTTTCATTATGCCACAGTTCAACCCTTTTCCTTTCAGACTCCTCTCAAAGGGGTTTCAGTGTCTTTGATAGGAACACACTAGCGTTGGAAGATCTGAGTCACTTGAAAAATCAATTACATAATTCAAAGTAAATTTATTTTCTGTTTAATCCAACTTGATCACTATAACCTCAAAATGTATTTTTGTTTTCTTTGAACAGAAACTGCATGTAGGAAACTGTCACAGAAACTGCAGGTCAGGCAGTGCCGTTCTGTAACAAGTGTCTGGGCTTGGTGTTGGTATTTCTTTAGGACTCTACTTTTAAAAGAATTATTTGGCTTCAGTGTTACTCTTACCCTTTTTAATTCTGCAGCACTAACAATTGAGAAACCCTAATAATACCTTGAGAAACTCTTGGACAGCGCAAAGTAATACATGAACAGGACTCTGTCTCAACATGGTGCTGTGTGCCTAAAACTGACCACCTGAAGTCTATTATAAAAAGTACTCAGAGAAAAATTATAAAGAACCATGGTAATTGTCTGCAGCGGTTTGGACAAACAGCCAAGCAATACGAAAAAAAATGAAAACATTACATAATGAATGTAGAGGTCCGAGTACCTAGATACAGCATCCGAAACCATACACCAAGGAATAGCTTTCACTTGTGGTGTAATAAAAGGACTACAGGAAGTACAGTGTTACAAAAATAAAACCATTTTCACAAGTGATGAAATATGAAGCAAGTATTACATGCAATTGCATTTTAAGGACAATTAGACACCATTAAATATACCAGTGTCTCAAAATCTGATCATTTTTTGTAATGCATATGTAGAAGAATTTTATGTCATAATGAGGTATGAATTTAATTGCATTGTATTTGTTGCTACATCAGCTATTGTCAAGCTATTAAATTAATTACATGTTAAGTTTTAAACTAGATGAAACACATTATGACATCTGTTTTTTCCTATATACTACAGCCATTCCAGAATTACCATGTTGGAAATGTCTGAGGTTTTGGCAGCTCACCGTCTTACAAATAGTTCATGAATACAATTAAACATCCTTGAGTAGCCTGCAGCATCAGCATCCAATCCTTGTCTTGCTCATCAGAGAAACAATATTTTTCTACATGAATTCCACCACCGTTTTCTCCAGATATTGACCCTATTCTCAGTCAGTGAAAATGCTGAAAACAGAGTTGAATGCATTCTCATAGCTAACGATCTGGCCACAGATTTTGGAATGAATGTTCTACCATCTTTATTAATGATCTATAAAAAATGAAAGGTGAAAGAAACACTTGAAATTTTATTGAGTTCTTAAAGCAATTGCAATGAAGGTATTATTCTTTTCCTTAGCATTTTCTTAGCAATATATTCTATTGTAGACTCTGGTAATAGAAAAGTATTCATTTGTGTATTAATGGCTTATTTTCCTGGCACTTTGACATTATGTTTTGACTGATCAAAAAGTTTTCTTATCTTTCTTATCTGTAGTAAAAAACTGCAAAGCAAAAAGGTTGTATGTTTTCAGATGCTTAAAAAAACCCAAAAACATAAAACCCCCCTTAAACTTGATTTGAAAGCTGAGACTTGAAAGTGACAGAATCTGTATACATGGCTTACAGACTGTAATAAGATAATTATTGTTGTTCTTAATAATAAAAATGCTGATATTTTTATTTGTGTGAACTTTTTATCTGTGTGGGAGCAAAAGGCAGAATGGCCATTGCAGCTTTCTGATAGAACTGATGGGCTGGGAAGTGCTGCCATTAGAAATAATTCATCCTGTAGATATCAAAGGACTGTTAAGAGTGGCTGATTAACACAAGTTGCCATTACAATGACTTCATCTACAATAGGAGAAAAAGTCAAGTTTGAAAAAAGCAGCACTTAAAAATGGGTATTGAATCCCTACCAAATATACTACTATTTTGATATTAAGGGGAAAAAAAATTGGCAGTACATGCAGAGCTCTAGTATCTGCATTTCCAAAGCTGCTCTAGGAAGAGATTTCTAGCTGGTGTGATTGACAACAGGGCTGTCAGCCTGAAATAGAAACCATTTGAGCACCACGAGAGAAGGAGAGGGTATTTTTCTGTGAAGAAGTAGCTAATATTTCAATATTTTCTAACTAGACTGATATGCTCTCAAAAGTATATTTTGTGATATTTTGGCTTGTAATTCTAACTGAATTAGATTAGATGTTCATTTAAAGAGTTACTCATTGGAACTTGTTAATGGGAAGAAAACTACCTGCTTTCCAGGGCTGGCTTATGTGTTTATGCTAAAAAGGTATTTTCTCTCAACAGAGTTATCTCAGTAGAGTTTGAGATGAAAACTACTTGTTTTCTGGTTCCATTAGGATTTTTTTTTTTTTTTTGTTAAAATAGGGTTGCCTTTTGAGTTTGATACTATTTCAATAACAACTGTGAAGAAACAAAAAAAAAAAAAAAAAAAAAAAGCAGGCATAGCTTTAACTGGCTGAACAAAAATTGCTGTCTTGGTGTTAAAACACCCCCACATATTTTGGCAGTTGAAGAGGTCATGAAATAAATGAACATTTAAATGCCTAAACCCAGCCAGCTTTTCCAGGTGTAGAGCATTCATTTGTAGGTGTCATTTCCCCTAAGAAAGTTGGGGGGTTTTTTTGGTTTTTTTTTTTTTTTTTTTTGGTTTTTTTTGGTTTTTTTTTTGTTTTTTTGGTTTTTTGTTGTTTTTTTTTTTTTCTCTGAGGCTGACTGCAGGTCATACCGTGTTCACTTTATATAGGGAGGAGGCACTAAAGACCAAGCTAATCAAGCTATGCAGGGTGGTATAGCAGAGGAGAATATTAGGGGGCAGGAGTGGGCCACAAGTACAGATCACAAATGGGAGTATAATCCTACAAGAGGGATCATTTGAACATTATTTGTTAAAGGGATAAAATGAATGCAGTAACATTAAATAAGATAATAGTTTATTTCTCAGAATAAATATTTTCCTCCTAAATGTAAATGTCAATATTCAAGGCGTTGAATAAGAATTGATAGCCAAAGGCATCGCTTTCTGGCTTATTGCAATGTTTTGATTTTATAGATTTTTATTCCTGGGAGCATCCTTTCACAGATGCATGTTCTTCTGTAGAATGAACAGTATTTGACTCTGAACTTTTCCAGGTAGGAAAACATATCCTTAAGAAACCAGATGAAAATTCCATGCTTCGCTGTTGTGCATAAAAGTGATTTCTGTATTTGGAATTGAAGTATTGCTGTGGCAAAAAATATTATGACAACATTTCTTCCATAGTCAATGAAAAACTATAAGGCCCTGTGAAAAGGAATTCAGGGCACCTGTGTGAGGCACCACCAGCTCCTCTGCTCTGACTGCCTACGTCTGCCAGCTGATCCAGCACTCCCACATGCTGAAACAGAGCACTGCTTAGAGCTCGTCAGTGCAAAACATTTCTGAAAATCATCTGAAGAGTCAGCAGGTTTGGCTTTGCCAGAACAAACTTTTGACACCAAGACATTTTTACAAGTAGGAGCCATGAGAGGCTCCCACTCTCACATCCACATGACTGCTCTTTCTTCCCACTCCTTGAAGCCAGTGTGGCTCCATCCAGGTTTCCTATCAGGGATGGTTCTTGGCTTATGCTACCTCCTGATGATGCTAGGCAGCTGTTGTTGGCCAGCTGTGCTAACAGTTATGTACTATGTAGTCCTGTGCAAAGGTACCTGTTGGTTTGGGAAGTTATCCCGGAAGACAGAATTGTGTTTTCTAGGTCTAGGTCTAGGACCCTTTCAGTCTTGAGTGAGCTCACTCACCAATTCTGATTTTCCCAAGGAATGAGCAAATGGTAGCATGCCCAAGGATACAGGCTACTCTCCATCCCTCTTGTTGCAGCTAGGTTACTGTTCAGAAAGGAAAGACAGAACCAGAAAAAATATAAAACCAGACCCAAACTCCCTTTATCTTGTTACTGGATCTTCTTGTTGGAAGATCCTCCTTTGAAATTACAAGTCTAAAAGTCCTGGGATTCAAACTCTGTTTCCATTTGTGTGTATGCAGTTTACCCAGTTTTGCAGTGCCAATTGTGAATGCTGTCTCTATCTCATGAGTGACTTACTGAGAGTTGAACGGAGGGAGATGTGAACCTCATCCCAAGGTATTGTCTACACTACTGGTTAGAGCAGTCTTCTGGAAGAGCTCACTCCACACGCAGGCTAAGAGTGCTAATGTCAACTGGGAGTACTAAATGGCATTTGGGCTAAATTCAGAACTACTCATGGATGTTAGGTGTGGGAATGGCCTCTCTGGGGATGAATTTAGGCATTTCTTTCTCAGTTACTACTTAAAGAGTTCAGTTTGGGATACTTTTAAGCATCTGGGGGTGTGGGGTCTATATAAAAATTTTGAAGTCCAATATGGAGACTCTAGTAAATTTTAAGCTCTTCCATGATATTAGGTGACCTGAATAGCTCTCTTGGATTTTAGACACCATGCAGAATGGAGCTATTACAAAACTGGCAGGAAGACCAATGAGCAGAAATAGGCTCTTATAACTGAAACATGTTTTTTGTCCTCTCATCTTCAAGACAAGCACATTTGGAAAAGTAAAGATGGCAGTTTCCCTGCTTACAGTCACCCAATTTTAAATGAGGGAGTAAATTTGTGTAGGTTGGATTCAACTCCTTAAGATATTTTTTACATTTTCTGTATGTTTGTGCAGTTTTCCTTCTGTGAATGAAATTATCCATATATATGATACTATAGTCCATGTTCCTTGTTTCATAGATCCACCACCAACTGCCTATGTATCAGTAAAAGTGAGGCATTCAGCTGCAATTTCTTTTCTAATATAGCAGTGAAAGTGAGATATTCAGCTGCAATTTCTTTTCAGCAAACTCGTTAACTGACTTTTCTAGACAGTTACTGCTTGTCATTATTTGTGACAAGGGAGTTTTGAAAACTGTTCCGTGAGCTAGTGGTAGAAAGTACTTCAAATGTACATTAAAAGTACCTCCTCATTTGTTTCACAAAGAAAATCCTGGCAATAGTTCAGCTGAAATGTAGTAACTGCCTGGTTTCCCTGCTGTTGCTGGTTTCATCCAAAGTCAATGGTAAGTGCTTACATTTTTTCTGTGATTGGTCTCGAATTTGGTGTGTGATTGTTTGCATTAACTATTCTGCTTAGTACAGAATTATGTACAGTTATGATACAGATGTACAGATGATAACAAGCTCCCATGATTTGGTAATTTTTTTTTTAAACTATAGGTACAGAGAACATTTTAGTCGCTTACCACCCCATTTCAGGTGTTCACCTGAGTCATGTCTCACTGGGAGCAGGCAAGTTTTCAGTTTATGCAGCTATCAAATGATAGCTGCATAAACTCAAATATCAGAATGTTAAATCAACATTCTTCTTTGCTTGTGATGTGGATTTAGGGAGATTTTTCTTTTAATTCCATAATGATTAGATTCTCCAGTGCACTGCTCTTGTTTTTCTCTGTGGTAGAGTTTGTAATGCCAGCTGAGATTATACTCCTTTGGCACACCTATCATTTGCATACACATAAGGCACTGATGGTGCCCGTTATTTTCATCTAGCAAGTAATCTTGTTCCCACTTAACTTGAAATACATTGTTCTCTGTATCCTAATTTTGACTTTTACAGTTACTTGCTTAATTGCATTTGGATTACTCTGCACTGTGTTTTAACACGTTATATTTAAAATCTGCAAGATAAAACATCACCATAAATAGATGCATAGATATAGTCACAATGGGAACATTATGGCAGCTGTAGAGGTTGACATGGTTTGCCACCTGTCAGTAGTATGTCATCATTGGCACAGTGGACAGTGTGGTAAAAGCTCTGTCTTGCCACTGGTCCTACCAGGCTCTCCGACTGCCCAGGGCTGAGTAGAGAGGTTGTACCAAAACATTTCTGCACTCACTGGAACGGTGGCAGAACTCTCCACAGACAGGGTTTTGTGATATTACTGCAGCACCAACCCATTCTTAGAAGGTGTAAAGATTTATGAAGGTTCATGCTCCTGCATCCTCCACTTTTTTAACCCTTGAGCTGCTGGACAAATATGCCAGTGTCTCCTTGCAAAGCGATGGCAAATCCCTCTTTCATGTGGGAGCAGCAACTTTTGCTGAGATTCCTGCATCTCCTGAGCTAGTAATTTCCTTTTATCTCCAGCCCAAGATTGCACAAGATGGTAATGGTGGTATGACAGGAATTGTCTTGTGGGCTGTATTTGGCTGGAACACCCATGGCAGTATATGATAGTTGCAGACAGTATCAGTTGCTGTTTGCAGTGGCTGAATGTCTTGGTGAGAAGTTAATGTAATGCCAATGAAAAAAAATAAGTTTCATAATTTATGAAAGTTTTATCACATACAACTGTGAATGCTCCTTTCGTCTTGCATTAGGGTTGTTTCTTTCACTTTCAGTCCTCCATGTCATAAAATAATCAAAAAGAATATGTATACCTACAATATAAGGCACTTCACACCAAGAAGCCACCACAGAATATTCCCATTTATATGACATTGGAAAACCCACTTCTGAAAATTAAGCATTGTTAAAATATTTTGGTTGCATTAAACAATGTGGTGTACATTTGGTTCTGTCAGATAAGAATGCACCCTGTAAATCCCTATGCCTGACAGGTCTCTGTGGAAGGACCACATGAGCTCTGTGATATTTTGACAGGATATAGCATATGTAGAATGTTCTAATAGTCTCCCACCTTCATCATGCTGAAAACTTAGTTAAGGACTTCTAGAAAACACAGAATAACATTGATGCAGCCAATTTGCAGTTCAGAAAGTTGTCAGGTAAGGTGCTACACAGAGATGAATCTAAGTTTACTTGGTTAATATATACAAAGTCCTTATTTCCCTAGAAAGAAGAAAATACTGGTGTTGCAAAGTTTCTTGCAGAGGTGCAAAAAAGTGAAAGCAGAAATCCATAAATACACGTGCATCTGCTACTATATATTCTTGTCTATAAATTACATGGGTTTTTCAGCAAGGACTGGTGAATGGTACATCTCTGCATTTCTCAGTATAAGTGTACATCGTTTCCATGCATGTTTCAAGAGATAAACTGAATTCTTGAAGGTGAATGATAAGGGAGTGGGGGTTGTGGAGAACTGAGATAACGCCAGGAGTCACCTGCAGGGTGTGGGAAGGGTGGAGCTACCAAACTTATTACGTCGGACCTCACAAAATTGAATATTTAAGTGGTCTCAGTGTTATTTAATATATTTTCAAGCGTCTCATGATCTCATAGATTTCTTATGGTGGATTGCCTGTGTTTTCCAGTCACAGGGAAATAATGGCTTGCCATGATAAATATTCTTTCAGGAATGCATGTTATTAATCTGGCCCTTTAAGCACTGAAGTGTAGGCTGAGCCTTAACTGTGTGCTGAAGTCTTGATTTCACTGGGATTTAATCACAGGTTAAAGTGGTTTCCTGATTTAGAGTCAGAAAAATAGACAGTTTACAGCTAAAGGACGGGAAGAAAACCTGTTTAGCTCCTAGACTGCTCTTGTCATCCATATATGCATGTTTACAAATCCATCTTCATACAAATCTGGGCAGAATTAGAGCTTGGTAAAAGAAGTGAGTACATCAGAGCCTGCCTCTGAATTTAATTAAACTGAGAAGTCATCGAATTTGGAGAATTGCTTCAAACCCATCTCTTGCAAACATGATTTGGAATGACCAGAAGATGCTGGGATGATACCCAAAAGACTGTTAGCAAATATAATGATGTGCATCCTGGCAAATAGCTCAACAAAAATTCATATTGATAAAGCCAGTGGGGTGTGGGTCACCAGTGTTCAGGATTGTACCTTTAAATATTGGAAAGATTTACCAGGAATTGTGTAATGAACAATTTTCATACCAACAAAGTTTCTATATTGCAGAAAATAATGTCTTATTATAATGCATAGATTTGATGGCATATAAAGAGAATTTCTTGCACTTACCAAAACCACAAAAAATAAAAAAAGTAAAGGAGTGGTCCATTATGAAATAGATTCAATAATTTGACAAAGAATGTATTAAAATGTATGCCTTAGATTCTTTTCTGTGCTGTGTCAACAAAAAAAACCCAAACCAAATATTTCAAATGTAAAATGTGTGATCAATGTGCATAAATTTAGCTAGTATATACAAAGTAGAGACAACAGTAAAAAAAAAAAAAAATAAATATAGAGACAATTTCAATTAAGCAAGTGGGATCTGGACAAGCTCAGGCAGTGGGCACATGGCAATCTCATGAGGTTCAACATGGTCAAGTGCAAGGTCCTGCATCTGCTTTGCCTGGTGTCATTACAGGCTGGGGGATGAATGGATTGAGAGAAACCCCATGGAGAAGAACTTGGGGGTGCTGGTGGATGAAAATTTGGACATGAGTTGGCAGTGTGTGCTTGGAGATTAGGAAGTACCCTGGGCTGCATCCAGAGCAGTGTGGGTGACAGAAGTCAAGGGAGCTGATTCTGCCCCTGTGCTCTCCACTCCGGTGAGACTCCACCCTGAGTACTGCATCCTGCTTGGGATCCTCAGCAGAAGAAAGCCATGGACCTGTTGGTTTGAAATGAAAGGAAGGGAAAATCAGACTAATTGTAAGTGAGAAATTTGTTATGATTAAGGTGGAACATGTTGCTCAGCGAGGCAGTGGATGCTGGATGGGGTTCTGGGCAGCCTGGTCTAATGTAAGATGTTCCTGCTCATTGCAGGAGGACTGGACTAGACAAGCTTTAAGGGTCCCTTCCAACCCAAACTAACACTGTATAAGACTGTATATAATTTCTCATCCTGAAAATATGTTGACATGTGAATAGTTTTATTTCCATATTCTAGAGTTTATGTAAAAGATGTGCCACATTACAGGTAATTATGCAAATCAAAACATTTTTGTTGTTGTCAATGTAATTGTTGTGAGTTTACTAGTAAGATACAGCAAGGAACAAAGGGCTCCAAATTCTTGTTTAGTTTGTTAGATCCCATATTTGTGTGCTATTTTCTCTTTCCTAACTTCCTCAGCAGCCACTTGGTGCATGATGCATTCATTTCACTACTTTCATGTGATATATTTGCTTATAGTGTCAGAAACAAGGTTACTCAGTGATTCAACCTAATGGAATTACTGGTAGTGTTTGGATCAATTCTCTATAAATACATAGTGAGGGGAATCTTCAAAAAGAGGTAGCATTGCTAAACATATTTATTGTCTCCATTTTGTTATTCATAATCATAGGTAGAAACAAAATGTGTTTTATTGAAATATTCTGTATGAAAATTTGCATAACATTTAACATGAAACTGAAAAAAAACCACATTCAATAATTTGAAACTTTGATCTTTACTTGAAATCTAAATTCAGATTTAGATCCAAAATTAGTCAATTATCTAATAAGCAAAACTGAAGCTTCTGTCTGCAATGGTGGCTCTTGCACAAGAAAAGAAGGTGTAGAAGTGAGTAGGAATTCCACCAACTAATATAGAGAAGTAGCTTGCCGTTGTTACTTCTCAAATTGCTTTGCAAATTGACTTTCTCTCATTTTGTAGAAGAGAAGACTGAGGCACAGAGAGAGAAGGTGGTTTACCAAAGGTTTTACAGCAGATCAGAGACAGGGGCCCAGGCAGAAGCCCATTCTCAGCTGCCTGGTTCTGCCATCTGTCCACCAGCTCCATGGTGCTCAGCAATGATCACTGGGAAACAGAAATCTTCAGGGAGTATTAGCCAGCTTTTGCAACAGCACAGGCCTTTTCTTATTCATATATAGGCATTACTTTATCTGACTGGAAGACTGAAAATGGAAGAAAAAATGGAAGGAAAATCCATTATATTTTCAAGATGAGAAACCAGAACATTATAGTAAAATATATGCTGCCAGAAACTTTTATTCCTCTGTGATCTTTTACTGTTTTCTTAAATGAGCAGCTTCACTCCATCCAGCCATAGTGATTCCCTCTTCATTCCTATGCAAAGAATCAGTTTAGACTGATTCAAGTACTTTTACAGGCAGCCACCAAATTAATACACTGCATTTCCCTGAGTTTGCAAATGCTGGTTAGGTCACAAGTTGCTCAGACAAAAAGGTTACATCGTAAACACTGGTTCTTTTCACTTCTCCTCCTTCTCATATGCAAGAGGAGTGAGATTCATCCATTGACATTTATTTATGAAATAGTGAGTCTTCTCTCTTCATACATCATGTACCAAATTAATTATGTTATCTCAGCTATGTGAATTTTTTCATCCCTTTCAATTATACTGTTTAAAATGATGTGTGCTTATACTGATATGAAGGTGTTTTACACTGACACTGGTTCTACTTCTGCTAGGGAAAAATAAGCTATTCTTACACAGTTCCTAAACTGGAGATGTACAGCTTTAACTGTACTAATGTAGTTAGGTCAGCACAACTCTCTATTGTAAACAAGCTCTGTATTGCACAGCTAAGGCTAGATTACTCGGGTTTGCACAAGGTCTGCCTACAGAATATGCACAACCAGTGTAACTAGTTGTGTTTTAATAAATACTAATAACACGTGTCTAATTACGACAGTTCATCTCGACATTTCCTGCCTGCCTCTCGCAGGATGACTAAGCGCTTCTCTCTCACCACCCAGCCAGTTGCTGCCTGCACACTGTTATTAGGGGCAGTCCTGTATAATTTTCACAATTATAGTATATGTCATTTCATACTTGTGGACTGCCAAAAAGAGAACACTGTCCATCCAGAAGAAAAATACTGGCTGCAATTGCTTTCAAGGGCTGTGAGAGGCAAGTGTTTACTCACAGGCACAGCTTTTCTGACCATGAACAGTCCCTGTGCTTTCAAAAGGGATTAAGCCTGGTAGTAAGTATTTGCAGAATCAGTGCCTTGATTAGCATGCTCAAATGGCTGATTTTGGTATTTGCAAACAAGTTTGAAGGATGCTAAAGTAGTCTTATGATGGTACACATGCAGGTTAGGTCCTGGTTTGGAATTGCCTTTCAATTTTTAAAAAGCTTTGGCAAGCAAACCCCCACTGTCACATTTACTACAAAGTGTGTTTTGTGATGCATGTAGTCGTCAGAATGTCACACAGACAAGTACTTTAGCAGAAACGTGGAAATAATCAGACATGCAAGTAATCAAATTGCAAAGTTACAAAATCTTATTAAATAATGGTATCTAGAAACTATGGGTTGGATTTATTACTGGAATGAATACATACCATTAATGGAAATTGTAGGATAATTGAAAGAATTTGTAAAATAAGTGGATTTTATGGAAAGAAATTTACATTAATATAGTTTCTGCCTTCTTTTCCATCTCCTCTTAACATGCAGCCAGCTTCTACTTTCTGTTTTTGCTCTGTGGTCTTGCTGTCATCTTTCCTGTCTACACCCTTTCCATAACTCAGTATAGCACTAGATCCAAGAAATCAGTTTTGCCAGCTACTACAACATCTGTACTGTTTTTGAGTGCTTCTCTCAGCCAAAAATCAATTCCTCAACTTTGGCTCTTCTTGTTTCACTCTAAGATTAATCCTTCGTAGGTCACTAGGGAATTTAGCCACAGAGGAGCTCACTTTCTCTCTTGCAAGATGAAATGCCCTTGAAGGTGCCTTGAGCCCTTTCCAAGGAGCTTTGGGAAGATAAATAGCATATCTGTGCTGTCCACATCGATCAGCTGCAAACTTTGCACCTACTTCTTATCTTCACTTGTCCACAGAGCCTGCCTGTCACTGTGCACATGCAAATGCAGCCTCAATAGCTGGCTCTGTAATTAAGAAATTCAGATGTATGTGATAGCTGCACCCATACCTCAGCTTCACATCTTTCCGAGTATGGTTGATGCCCCTCCACTCCAAAAAGTTGTTGAGACCCCTACACTGAAGATGTACTTGGTGTTCAGCACCTGAATTATTAACACAGTTCTGTATTTTGTCAGTATGATTAAAACCAGTCACATCATAGGGAACTGGATTTGTAGAATTTGCAAAGGAGGTAAGTTATCCTACAGCAGTTGTGCATTGCATGAACTTAATGATGTCGTTATTCTATGAACTGTAATAATTAAAATCTAATCCACAGTAGAATCAATAGATGTTGCCATTATTTTCACTAATGTATGCACATAAATAAGAGTACAGGGAGAAGGTGTAAGTATATGCGATGAGGTTAATGAAGCCTTTGATAGTACTTCACCTGGGTATTTTCATAGTTGAGGTTCATTTAGGTACTGATAAACATCATTTAGTGTTACTAAATTAAAATCAATAATGTGAAAATGAAAACTGCTTACCAACAGCAGTTCAGTATAAAAGTATTTTAAGAAGGGAAAAAGAGCACATACAGGTAAGCAGTGTCATACTGCTGCACAAAAGTAAACATCCTCTGAGGATGTCATAGAAGAAATATTGTATGTAAATAAAACCAAATAATCCTTCCACACTACTTAGCTTTCTGAACGTTTAAACTTCAAAATTGATCATGTTTTTTCACAGATCAATGAGAGCAGGAGCCCAAGGACAAGCAACTAGATTGATTGATTCCCTTCCTTGACAGTTCAGGACGAGAACCACTAACAGATGCTGCAGAGAAGCTCACTGTGCACATTTTTGATCTACATCATGTACATAAGTGTAGCATGTTCATAAACTAAGGGAGTAGGATATTGTTGACCTGAATGCCACTGAAAGCATTTGCACTCACAAAAAAATGATCACTGTTTAATAAAGCAACACATGACTTGCATAAACTAGGGCTGAAAATTTAGGATTGCAAAATGCTAGCATATTCTGAATTGAAAGGATCCCACACAAGGATCATCCAGTCCAGCTCCTGGCCCTTCATAGCACTATCCCCAAGAGTTACACCATGTGCCTGAGAGTGCTGTCCAGAAGCTTCTTGAGCTCTGTCAGGTTTGATGTTGTGACCATTTCCCTGGGGAGCTGTTCCAGTGCCCAACCACCCTCTGGGTGAAGAACTGTTTCCTAATATCCAACCTAAACCTTCTCTGACACAACTTCAGGCCATTCCCTGGGGTCCTGTCACTGTCACCATGGAGCAGAGATCAGTGTCTGCCCCTGCTGTTCCCCTCACGAGGAAGTGCAGACTGCAGTGAGCTCTCCCCACAGTCTCCTCTTCTCCAGGCTGACCAGACCAAGTGCCCTCAGCCACCCCTCACATGGCTTCCCCTGAAGGCCCTTCACCATCTTTCTTGCCCTCCTTTGGACATTCTCTAATAGTTTAATGTCTTCCTTTTATTGTGGCACCCAACACTGTCCCCAGAACTTTAACTGAGACCACTCCAGTGCAGAGCAGAGCTGGAGAATTCCCTCCCTTGCCTGGCTGGCAATGCTGTGCCTGATGCCCTCAGGACAGGGATGTCCTTCCTGGCTGCCAGGGCACTGCTGAATCTTGTTCAACTTCCTGTTGACCAGGACCCCCAGGTCCCTTTCTGTGGTGCTGCTTTCCAGCATCTCATTCCCCAGGCTGTCTATATATCCAGAGTTGCCCCATCCCAGGTGAAGAATCTAGAACTTTCCCTTGTTCCATTCATATGTTTGGTGATTTCCCAGTCCTCTCATTTCTCGAGGTCTCTCTGCAGGGCCTCTCTGCCTTCAAGGGAGTCAACAGCTCTTCCCAATTTAGAGTCATCTGAAAACTTACTTAGTGTACTAGGGGTATGTAAGGGTCTGCATAGCAAAAATAACTTGAAAAGATTATTTGGGGCAATATTGAAAGAATAAGGCATATCCCTCCTGACCAAGACTGTCACAAGCAGCAGCATACAATAGAAGACTAGGCTAGGAACCTGCAGCCTGAGTTCAAATCCTTCTGTTCTTGATCTGCTCAGCAGAGTGAAGAGGTCAGTGTTTCTCTTTGTTTCCCTTCCCACTGAAGTTCTTGGTTTCTCCTTTCTGTGTTTTGACCTTTTTGCCACCTTTGACTTTTATCTCTTTGGAGCCAGACCATCTTTCCCATAAAGTTTAGTAGAATGTGTCTCTGGGTCTTTGTGCGAGACTTTAGACACTGCTGCAATTATAATTCTGCAGGAAGGAAATGAATTTCTTTCTTAGGCAGGGAAATGATCCCAAGTATACATTAACATATGAAACTTGAATTTCAGCAAATGGCTGTTTGCTTCTGTGGCATCTACTCCAGCATGCCATTGACTTCACAGGACGTGTGCTGGGGACTGGAGCTGTGCGTATGCTGCAGACAGCTTTCCTTTGGCTGAAGACTACAGAAAGCTAGACTGGCATTAACAGCTGCCTGAAGCACAGGTTACAGTAAAGTATATCATGTTCCTATCATCATTACATACCTTGGATTCCACTGTAAGCCTGAAGTCTGGGAGTGAGGAGAGCTCTGGACCATAAATACATTAGCTCGGCATGATGAACTATGTGAATTTGTCCTTCAGTTAAGGGTAAAGAAGAAAGCACTTTGATTCCACAGTCATATTCTTGAGACTGCTATAGTGCAAATCAAGACATGGTTTTTTCCTCTTGTCCCAGAATACTTGGAGACATTTCTGTCTGTAACAGATGCTACTGATATCCTCAATACATGTATATATCTGAAGCAAAGTTAAGTCTTCACAATCAAACTTAAATAATAATTCATGAGTGTGCTTACAGCTATGCCTGTTATAATAGTTCTTTATTATTCAATATGCATTTTGTAGAATACTGGCAATCTTTTTTAAGAGGGAATAGAAGAAAAATTGTAGAAACAAGTCAGAGATAATTATTAGAAACCCAGGGAAAAAAGAATTTTGGCTTTTATGATGCTTGGACACTGTGGAGAGGAAATGGAACAAGACACAGAGGATCAAAGATGAGGAAAAAAATGGTGTGATGCTTTTATGAGTGAAGGACTTGGCAGCAAAAGAAATGTTTCACCTTCCCTAATACTGAATTTTTCATATGGCCAAAATGAGCATAAGGAGAAAAATAAAGCCAGAGGTAGAAATCCATCTGATTAAGAAAGGATCCAAGAGATTCTTCTGTTGTTGTTATTGAAGTTCAATAAATAGTTGGAAGATACAGATTTTTAAAAATAACGCATATTTTAAAGTAATTGTATCCACAACTACCAGAAGCAAGTCCAGCATAAGCAGAAATGCTTCACTGCTTTCCCTAATAAGGAAAAAAGGGCATAATATGATGTGTCTGATTGAAAATGTCCTCTTTTCTCTCTCATTTGCTGTCAAAGTCTAACAAACTTATTTGCATTCACTTGTCCCAAAATTTCTGATAATTTTGTCACTTGCAGCCAAACCTCTGTGCCTTGAAACACAACATTGTCAGATCATCCAATCAAAGTCTTAGCTGCACCATTTACGGTACAAAAATTGAGATTAAATAAACAAATTCTGAAAATAGGGCATTAGGGTGTTTATTTGCACTTGGAAATCATAGTTGTTTTTTACCTTACCAGAAAAATTGCCCCGCAAAGCGATTTCCGACCCTTGATTCAGCACACTGCTTCAGCTTCGTTCCCAATCCCTTTAATCCTGGGCATAAAAACCACCCGAGGCTACTGCGTGCTGCTGCAGAGCACTGCACTATGGGTCAAAGGGACAGCTTTCTCACCTTTCTTTACTGCCCTCTATCAAACAAACAATTTTGAGATGTTGAAAGCATTTGGAGTTAATAGAAAGACCCTACCCCCACAAGCAGAGTGTTTCCAGCGAGCGGCACGGGGCTGTGCAGGTTTCACCTGTGCCTTAGCTCATCCGTGGGCAGTTCCAGCAAGGCTCAGAACACGAGGCCCCTCTAGCAGGGTTTGCAAAAGCTAATCCACAAAATGTTTCTGCTAATTGAGTCATGTGCTCGAACATGTGGAAATCAGAAACTAGCTGAACCTTTTTATCTAATTGCTAAATTGAGCTTTGTGTACTTCAACTGAAAGTAGTGGAGGGGACCTTCCCACTGCACAGTGTAGTTGTTGGACTGTGTGTGGGCTGAATGGGCAATTTAAAACAGGTATTTCTTCAGTGCATTTCTCTGACAGACTATATTGAGTGTATTTCTTTTCTTTAATTCCCATACTGTATTTCTCTTGTAAATTTATATATGTTTTTGTGCATGTTTCAGTGATGCTTGGGCATGAGTGTCTTGAGGATATTTTTATACAAATGCAGGAGCACACATATTGACAGAATGGAAAGTTGGGAAAAAAAGGAAATATTAATGGATTTTTTTTTCTGTAAGTACAAGTAATTTACAGAAAGATCTTCTGTAAATGTTATCAGTTTGTGCTACTGTAACTATTACTATCAAATTAAGTAGGAACACTGCAGTAGCTCCTGAGGGCACCAGTCATAAATCTGTAAAACTGTAAAGTCTGTGATACTTGCTGCAAGAGTATCAGTGGCCCTGGAAAAATGTGTTCTGCTGGGGAATGGGGGAGGCCGCCAGAGATAGCTGCTTGCTCTTTCTGCTTGATTAGACGCCCAGACCCTGACGAGTACAGCTGGCCTTGTCAAATGCAACATGCCAAGGCCAAACATGGCTGAGCATGGAGAGCTGTTCTTAACTCATGAAGTATGGCCCCAGCCCTGCAAGGACTGCGAGCACAAGCTCTCTGAGCTGTACAAGAGTATATGAGTAATGCCCAAGTCATCTAGCAATAGACACAGAGCTGGATCAAACATCTAGGTGCCCACATGAAACTTTTTTATCTGTTGACAAATCTCTAAATTTGAGCAGGAATTAAGGATTAAATGAGGAAACCCTTTTATAACTAAAAAAAAAAAAAAAAGGACATTGACATAGTCTGAAACAGAGCTACCCAGAGTCCTACCATGGCACTTGGTAGGGCTCAAGCTGAAAGATCAGCCCAAGCACAGAGGAAACCATACAGTGAAGCCCCACGCAGTTTCCCAGTGAGTTATCACTGTGCTGCAGCATTATAACTGTGACAAAAATACCACCCTGCAGCAAGCATGCGATGAGTGAAGCAACACAGTTATTGATGCAATCTTGGAAGTGCCAGCAGTGCCTGAGGTTTTCCTTTTGGTTTCTCTGTGCAGAATCCAGGTCTGAGAGATCCTGACATTTAATTCTGGAACTCCCCCTGTGATATTCACACACTTCCCTAAACTGGATATTGCACATACTGAAACAAGTGTCTGTGCTTCACTGA
This sequence comes from Onychostruthus taczanowskii, assembly GCF_017590055.1. Lineage (NCBI taxonomy): Eukaryota > Metazoa > Chordata > Aves > Passeriformes > Passeridae > Onychostruthus > Onychostruthus taczanowskii. The sequence continues at coordinate 18,753,085 of NW_024499239.1, read as the reverse complement.
TCGTCCTGTGGGAAAATGTGTCTGATAAAAAAGTTTAGTTCCTTTTTGCCCCTTCAATTCCTTCTGTTTGTACCAGATTTTGCATAAACAAAATCCCAAACACCATATTCCCTTGCAAATATTTTCACCCCAATCAGACCTTAAATTTCTACTCATGGCCCCTGATTCCTGTTCAAATGCTCTATGAAGAATTCAGTATCTAAAATGTTGAAGCTGATAAAATCAGACTACAAAACACCGCCAGTTTTCACAGCTGTTTTTGCAGCGCTGGGCTGCGTCCTTTCCGTGCTGACGAAAACACGCTTTATCCTGGTTTATTATGGCTAAACTCCTGCAGCTTGTGCTCTGCGGGGAAATGCTGCCCCGTGACCTGGCAGGAGTCCCCGCGGTGATAACCCCGTCCCTGCCGGGCCCCGCTAATCGCGCCTCCCCACGCTGCCAGCCCCCCCAGACACACATCTGTACTGGCTACTGCTGAGTTCTTCTGCACAGCAGCACGTTCCAGTATCTCCTCTCAGTGCTGCTGGACTGTGAACCCTGTCACAGCTCTCCGTGGTTACTTCGCATCAGGGCAGAGCTGTTTCTGTAAATATGCAGCCTGAAAATACTCGGTTACAAACTCCCATCCGTGCAGAGCTACGGCCGGATTTGCAAAAATGTGTGGAAAAAAGAGATGAACATTTTCAAGATTCCTTCACTGCTGCTGAAAATGAATCATCTATACATGAAAATTATGAAAACTCAAAAAATGGCACATTAACATACATCTGAAGAAGAACTGGATAACAATTATATAAATACCAAGTCTCTACCAAGATCTAAAATGTAATTACAGGCTCAGTTTTCTGACAGATGAAAGAGACAATTTTACAGAAATTTGGTTCTGTCTATGCCTCAAAGATACTGAACAAAACCTTTCTTTCTTTTTTTCTTTTGTTTTTGGTCCTGCTACACTGCTTCTACTAAGCAGTAAAAGTCCATATTTTTTTCATAATGTCTTTAGTAATACAGTTGCTACTTGGAGAAGTATGGCAATAACATGATACTTCAACCTTGATGACTAGGTAAAATTAAAATATGGGTATGGTACAATAATTCAGGTTATTGCAAGTATAATGAGACATTTTCTTATGATTTTTTTAAATTTTAACTCTTTTTTTGTTTAAGTTATGTCTTTATTTTAAAGGCCTACTAAATTTTTTTGCTACCACTGCCTTAAGCCTTGTGACTTTGAGCCCAGTGTAAAGGAATTTATTTTGAAAGTAAAACTGAAGACAGTCACCTCATTTAAAATGTTTTTTTGAAGGCTTTATATACAACTTTTAAGTGTTAGTTTCCTCCCTCATGAGCAAGTGAGGGAGACTGAACAGGATTTCAATCTTCAAATAAATGTAATCAGTTTTCAGGGCTTATCACTAAACAGATGTTCCTGTGGATTTTCAGCCTTCTAGGTGCCCATTCTAGCTGTCCCCTCTTCACAAGAACTAGTAGGGTGGTGATCACTAGAATTTTGATTATTGTATTCTATGCTGCATTTTGGTTTCTTTTGTGATAGATACAGAAAAAAATGTGTCAGTCCATGTTTTGCATGAAGCAGCAATTAGGCATTCCCAGGTTGGCATTAAATGGCTGTGTGGGCTGGATTCCTGAAACACCTGAGAAGTGTGCTGGTGCCTGATGTTTAAAATGTATTTATGTGTAGCTTTGCTGAGCGTGACGAAGCTCATATGAACTAGAGGACTAAGTGGCATTTCTGAAGCAGTACGGATGTTGCCAGGTCTGAGGATGTAGTGTGACAACAAGGTACCCAAATTAGAGGCAAACAAGGTCACAACTAGAAGATGAGCCAGTGCTGCCACCGAATTAACCCACCATCCTCCCCAGACTGACTGGCCCTGCTGAGAGCTCATTAGCCCGGGAGCAGCAGCAGCCCCGTACCCTCTGCAAAGCAAAGGTGCAGTTTGGGACAGGCAGATCCCAGCCAGGCAGAGATGCAGCCATTTGCACAGAGCCTCCTGCTGCAGCCTGGTGTGGCTGAAGGGGACAGTGCTGCGGGTCCTGCTGGCCCTGGGGACACCGAGGCTCCTCAGTGCCTGCACTGCTCCAGGCACAGAGACACACCCTGGTGGCAGGGAACGCGAGCCCTAGAGGGATTCAAGACCTGCTGCTGGCAGATCCTGATAAACTCCAGCAAGGCTGCCTGGCTTGGCTCCAGCTCTGACTGCAGGAGAGGTGTGGGACAAGGCAATGTGGCAGATGTCAGCAAGGAGGCAGCAGGAAGGTGCAGAGGAGGGTGTGGAGACAGACAGGTGACAGTGATGGAGCCTGATTTTAAAATGTAAAATCTTGGAGGCTTTTCAGAGAAATGAAACCCGCTGGTGAATCTCCGGGAGTACCTGGTGGACTCTGCATGGACTATCAGGCTTCATCTTCTCTGTTCATCAAAACCAAGACTGGGTTATTTTGAAAATATGTCCATGCTGTTCCCATACTGGGATGGGGTTTTCTGCTCAGCAAAAATATGCTTTGATGATTCATCTGATCAGGTGGAGAAAGGCAGAAGGTAGTGAAATCTGAGAGGTAAAAGGAAAAGGCAAATCTGCTCAGGGTTGGGGCTAATCTTACAGTCCACCTGGACAGTAGACTTTAACCTGGGAGGAAAGGCTGTAATCTTAAAATTGTCTTGGTAGAGCACCCAAACAAAGTGTCATACAGCTGGGGCTGGTCATCACCTTGACTAGCAGCTCTGTTTCTTCATTAGATGCTTTTAAAAATAAATAATTCCTTTTAAACCCCATCGTGATATATTAGGAAACACTGTTGGAAATTTTTCAACATCATTTTAATCTGTTGTGGAAGCATATAGTAACCATCCAGCTACTAATAAGACATTAGTTTGGGCCTCCTGTGACTAAAGCATCTTTGTACTTCTCAATAGGGAACTTTTGAACACCTTAATATCCTTTTTTTTCATGGTATCAGGCTAGAATTTGCATTTTTGAAAATCAACAAAGCTCTTCATTCCTTTGAAGTACCTATTTGTTTTAATTTCACTCTGATGTGTCTTAGGTCTTTTATAGATTGTCCTTTAAGTCTGGATTGCATCTGTGGCCAGAATGATCCTCTGAAGGCTGAATTCCACAGTTCCCTATTTGTGCCATACAACCTTCACCATTATAGGGGTTTGCTGGTATTCCTTAGAAGCTCTGTGATTTCTCTAAAGTCATGCTAAGCTATTCCAACCCAGTGAATATGCCACTGCTAGAGGTGCACCCTTGAGACACTGAGCAGGATCTTAGTGTAAATGAGATGCTTGTGCCTGAAAATGTCTAGGACAACATGCTGCCCTGAATGTCATGTTTACAGCAGATGTGATAAAAGGATTTTCTTTTGCACTTTAAGGGAAATATATTTTGGGCCTTATACTTTTAGACTGGTCTTGGTGCAGAAGAGACTGTGGAAAGGATTTAAGAAATATAAAAATCTGTTCAATAGTATTTAATTTGTTTTTAATACCTCCCTTTTATGACATGTAAAAATCCTAAATTTTTGTTTTATAAGTCACACTCCCTGTGTAAGAGGTAAAAAACATATGTAGCACATTGCAAGACCATTCTGTCGGTACATTTGGCTGTTTCAAAGGAGAAAAATCACCACAGCACATCTTGAGCTTCTTTTACCCCTACACACTATGGAACTCTAAGCCTTGTTAAATTCAGTGGGGTGAGAATAGGACTTTTGTGCAAAAGATACTGCTTTGGCCAAGCATCTGTCCCACACAGGAACAGGAACACAGCTGGAAGGTGCATTTTGGAAAAGATTTGTGCATGAAATAAGACATGCACATAGGGCAGTATGTCAGCATGACTTTCTACCTGCCAAAGAAGCTTTTCCTGCCCTTTTGTGAATTTGCATGTGAGTGGTGTATATTTTCTAAGCTAAGGCCTAACAAGACAAAGCAGGGTGATTTTTTTTCCTGGTTTTGTAGGGACCTTCTGTCTGCTTGTTCATCTCTTTCTCAGTTCTCATTGACTTCTGGAGCTGTGTATCAGATTTGACTGGAATTAGCCAGAACTGGGTTTGTTAAATGTAAATTAGATTAGTCCAGTCTCACCATATTACTACAGTACCTGGAATTTATGCCATTTAAGTTAGCTTGAGACTTCCTCAGTTCCTTTCTTTGTCTTGCACAGATGTGAACATTGAACGCAGGACCAGCAGTGGTAGTGACTGTTCTGCAGAAAAATGCTGGTATGTGCTGGGGAGACAAATGGGGAGATCTTTGTTAGAAGAAATGGACTTGGTATGTGCCCACACCTAAACCTGCTTAGAGCTGAAGTGCTCTTCTGCACTATAAAGGCAGCATTTGGACTCTGGCCTCTGTAGCTCAGGACTTATCTGGACAGCAGACACACAAGAGTCAAATCAGAGTGGAAACCTTGATGCTGATCAGCCATTTATTCTTGTTAGCTTCTTAGAGCACAAGTGTCTTTTTTTCAGCTTAAAATTATGAGATTAATATAGATTCTTTGGCTTCATTTTTCAACCAGCAAAAGAGCAATATATTTACCTTGAAGGAAGAAAATATATTGGTTGTGAAAAATACTCACTGGAGAGTCTTGGAAAAAGAAAATGCTATTGCTTCTTTTTTTTAATTTTTATTAAAGCTAGTAAAGCACAGGCTTCCTTGCTGCTCTGTCACCAAAAACAATGGGTTTAGCTCTAATTTGAAGAACTAATGCAGAATGTTCTCAGCTAATCCATCCAGCTACCAGCAAAGGAATTTCATGAGGCTTGGATGCTGTTGGAGTTAAACAGGTAATTTATTTGCATCTGCATAATATATGTGCACTTTTGTTTAACTCTGACATATGAAATAAACTGTCTTGAAAAGTGTGATTAATTGAAAGAGAAATCAGGAATCAGGCTTTTAAAACAGACTCCTGCAATGGAGCTACACCACAAATGCTTTCCCAAAATGGAACCCCAAAATTTTCAACCTAAAGGAATCAAGTCTTAGATGTCTCAAAGCTGGTCTGCTTTCACAGCCTTGCAAAACTCCATCAGGGAGGCAGATGAAAATAAGCACTCCCCATGGTAAGGTAGATTATACTGTGAAAGCAAATGTGTTAGTGAGTACCAGGGAACTCACACGCGGGAGGAGAGAGCTGCAGGAAATGTTTCAATCACTGCCTGCACCTTATTACACACATTATAACCCAGTCAAGCACACAAAGCCCTCTGAAATCAGCCTTCATATGATCTGTCATTTTGAAATTCTTCATTTGTCAGACATACCTCCATCCCTGCTCGTAGGCCAGGGAAGCTGAGGCATCCTCTGGAGCACAGATGTGTTATTGTGCTGTATTCTGCGGGCACATGGAGCACCTGCTCTGTGAGCAGCAGGGAGTGATGACAGGCTGCCTGGGGACCAGCAGCCTGCTGTGCAAACACAGCATGCCTCCTGCATTTTCAGCCCTGTGTCCCCCTTCCTCATCATTTCTTTCCATGGGGTTCCAGCACTACCACAGTCAGTTAAGTCCAAATATTTTCAAGCTAGCTAAGAATTATTTTAGATCTCCAGGTGACACTGGAAGCAATTTGTTGAGTTTCCTTTCCCAGCATCTGGACAGCAGTTTGCTGTTGAGAGAGAAAATGCCAGGCAATGACTCCTCTTTTCAATCTGCTGCGCAGCTTTGAGAATTGGAGCTTTCTGTCCTCCACTGAAGACATTCCCCCCAGGTCCCAGTCTCCCTCTTTCCTCCAGCAGCAGGACCCATCACTGTACTCACTGGGAGCTTTGCCCCTTCCCCACTGCCCTCTGCCCCATGGAGTTTTGTGTCTGGCCCCAAAAATGGGCATGCAGAGGACATGCACATTTCTCTCTTCTCAGACAATGTTAAATAATGGTGACTGGGATCATTGGGAATTAACTTCAGCCTGTGAACAGTCCACAGTTTGGGTGCAGTTAGCTGGGCAAAGACCACTGGCACCTTGAGTTCCAGGTCATAATATTGTGCAAGTTCATCTGTTCACCTCTGCTCCTCACTCCCCTGTGTGTTTGTGTGTGTGTTTGTGTTTCAGGGTACAGGCATGTCAATGTGAAAAACCCCACAACCCACAGAAGGGAGAAGGGTTGGTCAAATGCATCACTGGGATGGAGGGGGAAGCCAGAAGAGCACCAGCTGATTCACACACAAATCAGCAGAGTCCACTATCACCCAGCCAGATTACTGAATTATCCATCCTTAACCTGGATAGTTTCCCAATTCTACACTGCAGATTCAGCCTATCTAATTAAATGTGTTTCAGAGGCTTGCCTCACTGCATGCCTTTATTTTGCAAAAAATGTAGGAAAAGAGGCAGCTGTCATGCACACCAGAAATCCTGATTCTGCTATACTTGGGAAGGCTCTATAACACTGGCTGATAATTAGTTAATAGATACCTCTATTAAATAGAAAAGCCAATAATATATTCAAGGCAAGGTGTTTGAGATTTGGCTGCAGATGTAAGATTGCACCCCTTTCAGGGAGCAGCTCCATGTCCCCCAAAGCTAGGCAGCGACCCCCTAAGGCAGAATGTTCCTGGAAATTGCTTTAGCTCCTTTCTCATACACCCACCCCTCAACAGAAGCAATTATCTGAATACCTGGAGTCAAAAGGCTTTGAGAGCAGGTCACAGCTGCTGTACATGTTCTGTAGGGGTCTTACAGCACACTTAAGTGCTCTCACCTGCCATGGGCTATTCTCAGGATGGTTTTAGAGTGGGAGACTTTGGCAGTCCTTTTCCCAGGGCTGGGAAGGCTTGGGCAGACCTCTGTCCTGCATTAGCCAGCTGAGCCTGCAAGCTGTGTAATGGCTTGCTCCTTGCAGAATCTTGAGCAAAGCCCATGGCTGTCCCTTGAACATATCCTGTGCCTCCACCAGCAGCAGCCTGCACAGAACCCCTCTTTTGCACGTCTGCATCACCCCTTTACACAGAAATTGGGCTGCCACAATGTATTCCGAATAGAGAAATACTCCATAGTTGTGGCCTCCCAGGAGAAAAAGCATGTTCTTTAAATATAAAAAGCAGATTTATTACATGAGAAAAAATGCAGGGTGCATTTTGTCACTATGTTTTTATTGCTTTCTGATCCAGAGGGAAAATATTTTATTACAGCAGCAGTTGCCAAGTCAACTGTTGTGTCCCAGCCATCCCCACAGAGGAGGCAGCATGTCACCTGGTTGTGGGCACATAGTCCAAGGGGAACAAGAGCTTTTCTTAATCACATATCACCAGTTTTAGTACAGCTCAGCTTTTCAGTGGTTATTTACAGGCTGGTTTATGACCTGTTGTGACACTGCTCTGGATTTACTCCAGCTTTTAATAGGCAGGAACTCACATGTTTCACTTTTTTTTATTTATTGTCAACCACAAGGTCTGAGAAAGCACTGAAGGTGGACTCACAAATTATCACAGCATGGCCTTTGCCTATAAGTGATGGGAAAAGACTTGTCCTTCCTTGGAAAGAAATCCTGGTCATTCAGTTATTGTATCCTCTCAGATTTCAGGATGTATTCACCAGGATTTCTGGCACAACCTCAATGTTCCTGCTTAGCAATGTAGCAGTAGGTACAGGCAGTTGCTGGAGCTTTATTGTGTGCCTTCTTATTTATGACCTTGTCCTCATGCTCAGCACTGGAAACTCTGACTCTTCCATACATCAGCCTGAAACAAGTACTTTAAAAATGTCTGTTCTACTTCTGTTAGCACAGCCTGGCACTGCAAGAATAACCTCTTCCACTCCCAGATGACTACAGAGTGTAGGTCCTGAGCCCTCCTGGGAGGTCCCCAAGCATCCAGGTTTAGGATTTGTTGCCTTAGTATCCTTGCTTTGTTGTTTCTTAGCACAAGCGTTGTCCATTGCTTCAGCACTGTTTCTGCACCCACATCTGTTGGCAGCAGGTGAACTTGGCCCAGGGAATGAGGCACTTCAGTGCCTTTCCTCTGAGCTGGGGGCATGGAGGGACAAGGACAGCTATGTCCTGCTAAGCATTCTGCAGCCTCCATAAGCCATGCTACTCCTGTTCCTGTGTTTCATGGGGCACCAGCAGCAGCAGCAATGATATTGTGTTTTTAAGGGGTCCAGAGCTTGTCTGGATGAACTGAGGACAGAAATGCAGGGTGATCAGTGCCACTTATGGCTCTGTCTAGGATACTGCTGTGATGCTGCCAGTGAGCCATTCCCCCACCATCCTGAGTCTTCAGTTTACTAAGCCCAGTATTTATAAGCATGACTTTGTAATTCTTTCCCCATTTATATTGAAAAAATCCCAGACTGTTTTCTTAAACTTAATAATGAATGAAAGCACTAAGTTGGGTCTCCTCAATTTCTCTGGAAATCTCCTCTGCACAAACCAGGAGAATAACTGAGAATTTGTATTTATCCAACTTCTTTCAGCACTAGAGTTTGCTCAGTATATATTGCTCTGTAGTGAATATGCCTGCTTATTACCAGATATTTCCTTTCCCCTTCCACTTCTTTCTATAAAAGCAGAGTCTAATCCTATCTGCTACTAGAGAAAAAAGTTATCCTTGCGCCTGAAGTACAGGCTTTATTCTGGGGCTGAGATAAGTGGGCTGAAGAGAGCCCTGTGTGAGGAGAAGAAAGGTACAGACAACAGCTTTTGGGCAATATCAGTAGCAGAAACTGCTAGTATCCAAGAGTGTTCAATTCTCTAGTCTTTTCTTTTGGTTTTAAAATCACACAGACCACACAGGGGAATTCTAGATGAAGGGCTCCATTTGGGAAAATAATCAGCTATTGCTCACAGTAGGCATGGTTACACACTATTCCAGCAGGTACCTGTTTGGAAAAAAAGTGCAAGTGCATGTACCAAAACCACTTGTAGAATGTGGAAATTAGGGCAGGAAGGGAAGGAGCTCACGGATGGTTGGACTTTCTTGCTGTAACAGTCACTTCAAGTCCCATTTGCTCATTAACTGACAAAAGGGAGAAGAGCTTGAGGAAAAGGTTGAAGTATCCCATCAAGGCACTGGGAGCCACAACAATCAAAGAAGTCCTGTGGTCCATAGTGTTGGGAGCAGCTTCTGGTTTGGGTTGGGAAAGAAGCAGTGGGATGGTTGAGCAGAGAGCACGGCTGCTGACCAGGGAAGAGACTCCTGCCCTTTCTGATTAATTTTAACATTCTGTTCCAAATATTAGAAAGTACATTTGCAACAGATGTTTCATGGGGAGAAACCTATTTAATCCCTTCCTTCAGGCTAAATAGCTTTACAAAATCCTCCCCATGGCTTTGAAAACCCAGTAAAAATAACAGCTGAGCTACAGATGATAACTAACCTTGCTGTTTGTGTTCGATCACAAAATGGATGGCCAGTAATATGTCACATGTAAGGGCTTTTTTGCTGAGATATGTTATGAGTTGCACTTCTAAAATCTCCTGACACAAATTAAGAAATTATACAATTGACTGTGTGCTTGGGTCATCAAACATCAAACACTTTCAACAAGAGAGAGATGAACATAGGATCTACCCCAATAAACTATATGAGGGTTGGCAGAAGATTGACTTTATGTGATTTAATCATCAAATATTACTCCATAAGAATAGAAATAAATTTGCTTCCACATCGCAAATTATATATCCATATTGGGACCTATTTTGAATGAATCCTTTAATCAACATTGGAAGAAACAACATTGGAGTTAGACCAACACTGAGGAGTTTGGAAGATCCCAGCTCTAAAAACTATTATAACACTTGTAAGCAACTACAGACATAATGAGAGATATTATTAACACTTTTTACTTCTCTTGCCATACTGCCAAGGGACCTAGATCAGGAATTTGAATTTTCTTTGAGCATCATGCATAAATTAGAGCAGATCTCTTTAAATTAATATAAAATACTATGTTTAGAAACTGTTATGTATTAAGAAATACGGTTGCTTTGTGCCTCCATCTATGTCTGTGCCACTCAGAACTAGTAACTCCTTAAATAGAGATATTTAGCTGGAAAATCAGCAACAGAACAGGATCTGCTAAGAGCCAGGTACGGATTAAACCACCGGCTTTAGGCTCTGCAGCTTCTGGAGCTACATCAGCACCTAAATTGTTTCTAAACTTGGATTATTTTTAAAAAGGAAGTCTGGCTTTTCCTTTTATTTCATTGTGCTTTGCTGCTCTGTGTAGGTCAGTGGCCAGCCTGTTGGAGCAAATAGTCCTTGATCTTGCAGAAGCCAGTCTGGGAAGAAAATGAAGGCTCAAGCCTTGGTTGGGGGGGGATCATGTTAAATGGAGCCAAAACCTGTTGGCACAGTTTTTAATTATAATTTTAATTCCTGGGTTTTTAGAAGGTCAAAACATTCTTGTGATGTGTCTGCTAACATTGCCTGTCTTTTGCAGAATCTTCACTTATCCCCAGGCCTCAAATTTCCCCATATGCCCCAAAATGTTTGATTTCAAGATTTCCCAGGCTGGACTGGGAAGACAGAATCTGTTCCTGTTTGGAGCAAGAGGCTAGAACTGATTGCAGAACCACACAGACATCACTGTTAGTCCTTTGGCTGCTGGCTGTTCACTGCATTTCTTCACCCATGGCCAATGGAAATTAATACATCTGGTTTTATTGGGACAACAGTGAAGGGTTTGGATCCTTCCTGCACTGAAAGAGTCACTGCAGGCTTGGTTTAATGCCCTGAGAGGTACTTTCTCCACATCCCCCTCCCTGCCCCCTGCCATCTCCACCCTTTCCCCACGCTCTCTATAAGAGTATTTTCAGTGCTCCCACATCATCTTCTGCTGTCTTCCTGGGGGCTGCTGTGATTCCCAGCCCAGCTGACACTGTCCCAACCCAGCAGAGGCAGATAAGCACTGGATGGCACATGGAGAGCATGGAGGGGAGAATAGTGTTTCCAGCTTTCCTAGTGGAGGGTGGATAATGACAGGGGTGAGGCAGAATCTCTTTGTGGAAGAGGAGGGCAAAGGACATGAGCAATTTGATTGTTTGAGGGACAAAAACAAAGCTGAAATGATTTTGCTAAGTACATCAATGCTTCTCAGAAGGTCAGATAAATCAGTGCAAGGTAGGGAGACTCTAAATAATCCAAAACTTGTGGCAGCTGTTCCAATGGGGTATTGCAGACTTAGGCACCATTGTGAGCAAAGCAGAACACTAGAAGAGGTCTAAAAGCAAGGTAGACCTGGTCTCTGCTTCTTCCCTCAAGGAGATGCAGCAAAAAATGTATTTCCTTATCATTCACAATTTCAGTTCTAAATACAGTTCATAGGAATCTATTTTCTTCATTTTATGCTGCTTCTCCCATAGTCTTTGTCTTTTCTTTTCCTCTGTAAGCCCAATCTATTGTTTTTACTTGAGGTCCAGAGCTGATGTCTTGTTTGCTTTCATTGTCAAGTATTGCTTTCTGTTTCACTACTGTTATCCTTCACTTGTACTTTGAAACAAAGGCACTATGCAAACAGAGAACAAACCATGTTCTATAGCAAAGCATTTAAGGCTCTTTTGTGTGTTATCATGAATTGTCTTCTATCACCCCATATTGTTGACAAACTGTACTCTTTGCTATCCACTGGATTTGGGGACCCAGCACTTTTTTTCAAATCACATTAAGGACTTTTCCAACCACAAATATTAATCCCCACATCTTTATGCCAAGGTCCAAAGTTTGATGACCAGATATCAGCATTCCTGTAGCCAGACAGGAGGAGAGTCACCACTTCTGGTCCAAGTACAGCTGACTTTTGATGCTGTTTGGAAAGACCATGTGGCTATAAATTGTGACACATTTACCAGCTCTGTATTTCTGTTTTTCTTTTCATGTTCTTTTCTAGATGTACTTCAGTATCATGTACATTTTCAGAGATTTAAAAAAAATATTTTTTTTTTTTATTTTTAACTTATTTTACAACACTATATGAAGCCAAAGTCTTTAAAGAAATAATAATTTTCTAATTTTTAAAAATTTGAAATTTAAGAAAACTTTAAAAAACCAAAATAGGCTTCACAGGATGGTAAAATATACTAATAATTGGTTTATTTTAATTTGAAGATTATTCTTTCCAAGAATAGGGAGATTTAGAAGAAAGGGTGAGGTCATTCCAGCATATACAGAGAACAGCAGCTAGTGACCACCATTAAAACCTCTGGATTACAGATGACCTCCTGGAGTTACAGGTGAAACAGCTGCTGAGTCTCAGTTCAGGCATGGGGCCAGTTTACAGCAGGCTCTGGGCATCATCTCTCAGGACAGCAGCCTTGCAGAGTGTCTGTGATTCAACAGCTCTGTGTCTTCTACTGCTCCCTATGGGATAGTTCTGCCTGCTCTGATTCTACAGGAAACATTTCCAAGCCCAGTTAACGTGAAAGCCCAGAGATGCTCTCATCTCTGAGAGGCAAAGTATTAATGTAGCCAAAATTAGGCTTTGCAACAGTAGAAACCTATGTAAACCTAGCTCCTGTTACTGTCATCCTGTTTGGACTCAGACCTCGTATGTGAGGTGGGTGGTGGGGGTGGTTCCTTTATCCCCTTCCTGTCCAGGGTTGGCAGCCTCAGCTTTTTCTGAGGCACGTGGTTATCACTACCTGCATGTTGCTGTCAGCAGCTCTGTTCCTAATCCTCAGAGCTTGGTCCAGATCTTCCCTGGATCTCTCTAAAAAGCCTTTCCCCAGCTTTCCTGATTACCTAAAACATTCCTGTGGAGGAGAATTTAATCCAAAAGCATAATTGCAGGAGGACACAGAGCCAAATGGACCCTGGACTTGCTTGGCGCTGCACTTTCCGAAATAAAGATTAAACAGCTATTTAGTACTGTTGAACTGTCTCTTGAAGAACCATAATTTCTTATTAAAGGTATCAGTAAAATAAAATTATTTGTCCTTCTGCTGTCATTAGCACTGAGCTCTGCACAGGACAGGCTGCCCACGGAGAGATCTTTAGCTCATGCTTCTGTAGACAATATCCTCCAGAAAGAAGGTTAACATTGCTTCACTTTTACTGCTCTAAAACCGAGAGGGCTGCAAAACCCAGCCTAAAGCACAGCTTTGTTTTATCTGAACCCTGCTGCAAACCAGCCCATTAATAAAGTAATTGGGCATAGCCTGAGCAAATTGGAATCACACATTGCTTATATTCAGCTCCCAATGTGCTCATTCTCTGAGGGCTGAAAGACTGAGCTGCCATGCAGCAGGGTGGGACTCAGCAGAAAGGACTGTGTTGTGCACGCTGGACTGTGAGCCAAAATAGCAGCCGCCTCTGTGGAGAAGAGGACAGCTCATTTGCTTGTCTTTGGGGGACTTTGCAGGACAGAAATGCTTTGGTTTGTAATTTACAGAATAAACCACACAGTGGCTTTCTGCTGAAAAGCTCCTTCATATTAGGGCTGGAAGAAAATAGGAAGGAAAAGAAGAAAGAAAGCATGAAAAGCAGAGAAAAACAAGGATATAGGGGTAGTGTCCTGCCCTGCAGGTCTGCCTCACCCCACTCCACTGCCTTTGGCCCTTTGCTGTGTTCCCTGCCTCTCCAGCTCACAGAGCTGAGGTGATGTGCCTGCAGCCTGTGTGCAGGGTCAGGCTGTCAGTGAGGATCTGCTGCTGCCTCAGCACAAGGGAGAGCCGGCAGAATCTCCCCATCAAAAGATCCAGTACCTGGACCTGCAGGAGTTGCACTTATCCCTGCCAAAACCAGACTAAAACTACCCCTGAAATGATGGCTGGTGACACTACCAGCCTTGGGAGCGTGTGTCTTTCAGCATGCCTGTGAATTTGGAAGGTAAGGTGGCACAAGACTGGGCACCCAGCTACATGTTCAGGCCATGACGTTTGTTCATTCAAACATCAGCCCCAAGCTGGCTCTGGAAGGTGCTTTCCAACACCCTAAAACTGCAGCCTGGGCTTTCCCTTTCTCCTGGCCCCAGACCCAGGCTGAGCCCCAGGCTGAGCCTTAGGCAAGGCACACATGTTCACCACCAACTAGAGAGCCCTCCAAGACAAGCCTAGCATCATCCCTGCCTTACTTGGGATTTTTATTTACTTTAGATCCTTTCCAGTTCTCCTACAGCTGCAACTCTGGAATTTCTCTTTCTCTCATTCATTTCATTTGGGAAGTCAGTGATAGGAAGGAAGAAGTTGGTTTTCTCATGGAAAATTAAATATTCATTTCAGACAGCCCTCTTAGTACCTGCAGAAAGAACAACAGAGGGCACTGGATCTTTGACCTTTTGCCTGTTCTGCAGATTTTACTGCTCAGTATTTTAGACATATTAACTTGGCATTGATAGATAGGAAATCTCACAGAGAGTATGGGGAGACTGAGGTCAGCACAGGTGGGGAAGTTAATTCAGAAACACAAAATTGACCTTTGTGATGTATTGGTGGCTTCCAGAGCATCTCCATCTGAAACCACTTGGTCAAAGCATCACAGACTTAAATTACAGAGTAGGGTTTGGCAATGAGGAGAAAGAAAGCAGTTATGATCACTACAACAAGGATTCTGCAGTCTAAGGGAAAGAAATACTTGGACATTAAAATGCTTCCAAAATAAACCCACAATCCTGGGTCTTCAAGCCTTCATCAGGTTTAAACCCTTTGAAGTAGCATGGCTAAAACTGTAGCAGGGACCTGCAGGTTGCTTCAGTCTCTGTGTTCACATACTTTCCTCCTGAAAAGGAAGTTTCTCGCTCTCACAGCAGATCTCTGCCTAGCTTTCTTATCCATTTCTTTCCAGGAACCTTTTGTTCTTTGTGAAGGCAACAGTCAATAGTTACCTAATACTACAGAGACCTACTTCTGCTTGTCATGAAACAAAAGAAAATACTATTGGCAATTGCATCAAATTGAAAGTTATAAAATCAGGAGGAAAATAAGACAAATACATTTATTTGGATACAATGGAAAAGTTTAAAAGACAAACTCAAACCCATTTATAAAATATTCTGGTGCCTAGTCCTGCAGTATAATATAGTGTGTGCATCTATTGATCACCTGCTGGAGAGTAGCAGAGTTGTATCCTTTAAAAAAATGGAATTTTCTCTCCTTTCAGATAATGAACAGCTTCCAGAATGGAGCTGTGACCCAGAGGTTTAGAGGTTGGTACAGGATTAAGAAAAAATTATTGACTAGGAAGGAAAAGGAAGGAATTTTTCTGGGGAAGAAAATGGCCTGTAAAAGCTGTACAAAAGCATAGTCAATTAGCTGCTGGAATGACTAATTTCTAGGTGGGTGGATCTGAGCAGACTGCAGAAACCTGTGTTAAGCCCCAAGGCTCTGCTCCCAACACGTGGGAGAAGTACCTCAGCAAGGGACCCAAAAGCATGAGCACATCTGCTGGGGAGCTTTATGACACAGGCAATAGGGCATGGCCCAGAGGAGGCCAGGCAGGCTCTGAACCTCCCCTGGGCTGCAGTCACTAACCTTTTCAGCAAAATAGAGACCTCAATCCTTCCCTCCAGGTACCTGAGCAGGAGTCAGCTTTTAATTTTTATTCAAAAGATTCTCTGAGCGCTGCTGAGTGGTTAAGGCAGGGGAGATGTGCCAGCAGGACTTTCATTCTGCTGCTGGTGAACATCACCTGCTGTTTCACAGGGCAGGAGGAGGAGACACTCCCTCAGGGGAGAGGATGAGGGTAAGAAGGAGGAGAAGGAGGAGAAGGAGAAAATGATGGAGGAGGTTTTCCCTGTCATCCTCTGCTGTCACCTTTTCAGCCTGTTGCAGAGAATGTTGTCCAAGAGAGAGGACCAGAGCAGTGACCAAACTTCTACTGTTCAGTGGTTTGGGAACTCACCTGGCAAGATACATCTTTTCAACTGTGCCAGCTGTATGTTTTGTATTAAACAGTCTGTATTAAATGACTAAAATACAGAATGTGCCCTTACCTTGTCTATGGGACACAGACACTTGCAGGACTGGCCATGTACTCCATCTACCAAGCCAGGGAGATGTGCTGATTCTCATGCACCCTTTTCCAGTCCTCCTCAGCCCCACCAGCATCTACCACGGTGGAGGGAGTCACTGTCAGGTGCCCTGGGCTTCCTGCTATTTGGTACACACAGCTGGCGTGGGTGGGTTTCACTCAAGGGAAGGTTTGAACACAATTTCCCAGCTCTTACAGGAGCATTTCACAGCGAGGCTGTTACATAAAAGACAGGTAACATCTCCTCCTCCTCCACTGCCCACCTTCTGTAAGGAAACCAGCAGTGAAAGTGCATTTTGTGAAAAGCTTGATCTTGACACTCCAGGTCAAGTGTTGAAAGTGCACGTTGCTAGTGCAGGATGCTCAGAGAGTTTGGGGAAAGAAATCTTCCCGTTTTCAGCCCCAAACTGGCGTTACTGGGGTGATTAACAGCATACTTGATTGGATTAAATTTTTTTTCAATTTTTTTTCTTGAACTTTAAGGTAAAATAATGAGGAATATTCCCAGCCAAAACTGCAGCATAAGTGGCCATGAGTGACTTAAGGGTTAGGTAACATTATGCCTGTTTTCTCCTGTATGCACACTCAGAAATCAGATTTCAAGATGTTATTTTAAAAATTGAAGAGTTTTGACAGTAGCCCACTAGATTTCAAAATGGCAACTACAGATACTGGAGTATTTTAATCTTTAGAATTTATCTGATGTTAATATAAATTTATATTTTTTCTGCATTACAAAAATACCTATTGTTTGATTTGCTGCTTAGCTAACTTTCTCACCTCTGCCTTTAAGACTTGCTTAATTTGTATCTCATCACAAATGATGATTTCCCATATTGTCATTTGCTGGTAACATATTTTCCCATATATTGTTTTCCTTTCAGATAATTAGGTTAAATGTGCACAAGCCACAAGTGTTATATAAAAGATAGCTTATATATTCCAAGCTATCTTTTATGTTATTTTCTTTTCCCATACAGTGCCTATACAGTTTCTTAAAACAGTTTCTTAAATTATCTCATCATGCATAAGATGTTGAGGCCTAAAAGCTGAAATTAAATGACAGGTTTAAAACCAGGTCTACTGTCTCTGTATCTTGAACTTTGAGTTACAAAAGTTTACTGAGAGAAGGAAATACACAATATATTCTGGGTAAACTGTAGGTTCATAGTGAAAATTAATAATGCTGGGAAAGAAAATTAATGGATTGAAAGGTACTAAAGTGACTCTGTTCAGATGCTTTTAAGTTAAATAATATATTCTGAAAAGTCACTTTTGTTCTATGGTAAGGTGGGAGCTATATGTTAATTTCTTTTATTCCTGGATCATTTTCTCTCTGAGGTGTCATCAAGTTGAGTTTTCAGTACTACATTGAAATGAATATTCATCGCAGAGTTACAGCTTTTGAAAAATCTGTAGGGAAAAAGAGAAAAAGCCCTGAACACCTTTTCTTCCCCCTCTTCATGCAGCTGTGAACAGGCACAGCTCCCTTGGGTTAGCAAAGCTGCACACAGCATCCGTGTTCTTCTGGGCATGGCCTTTGAGCTCTGCAGGTGTCCCCTCATGTGGGACCAAGAGGTCAAGACAAATGTAAGAGTTTCGAGGGTTGGGGCTGCAGGAACAATGAGAACAATGAGAACAGGGGCAGCCCTGGTACTCCCTCAAGGAGACAAAGGGACTTGAGCTCATTGTGGTCAGGCAGAACACCTTTGGGGAGGTTACAAAGCAGCTTTGGGCTGCTGGGACCAGGACTGCTGTGAGCAGTCCTCCAGCACTGAAAAGTCTACAGATTTTCAGGAAAATGGACAAAATGGCATTAATGGGTGAGTGAAATGGTATGGATATTGGAATGGGGGCATGGAGTTTATGAAATAAGAGAGAATTAGGGGGTATGTCATAGCTCTCACTGCTCAATAATGTGGTTTTAAAGATCTGATTGATAAAATGGAGTAACAAGGTGAATCCCTTGGCTCACAAGACAGGTAGAACTTTTCCCCAACATTCTCTTTAAGAGCTATGTTTTAAAAGCAATTTCAATGATGTGGAGAACAATGCTGCGGAGAACAATGCTGCCATAAATTGCACAGTAGGTTTGCAATTTACAAGTAAGGAAAAAACTTTCAAAAGGGTGAAATTGGGATGGTGCAGCTAAACCCTTCCAAAAACGCCGGAGATGGAGCCTCTGCATGGCCCTCAGCTCCTGCTGTTTCCACTGCAACCACTAAAATGCCCCCAATGGGACATTTGGTATTTGTCCAGAATAAAATTGCCATTTTATTGACATAAAGTGATGTCATGAGCACTTCTGGTTTTCTTTTTTCTAATCTTAACAAAGATTGTTTCCATTCTATGATACATGGACTTTTGGGCTCAGTGAGCAATAAAAAGGGTGCATTTAGTGCCACATAGTGGTAAAAACCCAAAACATTCAGTGAGGCTGAATATTCTGAAACAATGCAGGACATTAGGTGTTAATGCTGAACTTGTAAAAGTAAAAATAAATGGCAAATAAAATTAGGATGTACCAATCAATTTGTGATGTGTATCACCAAGATTTCATTGTTGGAGGATGGTTTATACCACTAGCTAGATAAATGTGCAATATAGGAATTTTTTTGACTCTGTATTTAGAATTAGCTTGCTTTGCAGCAAGCAGAACATTTTGCTCATTTATAGCCTTGACAAAATGGTGAGGGATGTGATAGTGGAATTGGCCCTTGCAAGTGGCACAGCAGCCACAGGACAGAGCCATCCTGGATTAGAGCTGTAAAGGAGTCTCAAAAATGGCAGTAATATGGAGCAGTCTCTGAAGAAAAGGCTAATTTGGGATCTCTGGATTGGGAAGACATTTGCACATTTTGGGGATGAGTAGTTTTCTTGCTCAAGTGATGCAGAAAGTATTACTGTTGTCAATAAGACAGGTAATGGTACTTCTGCAAGGGTAATGGATGTGTTGCAATTCATCTCCAGCCATCCAGCACCAGAGCAAGCTAGATGAAGCAAAACCTGCAAAGGTTAAAATAAACTGAAATAAACTAGGCTGAAATGAACTAATAAGACCAAAATTTTCCATCAAGCTCCCCAAAAGATGAATACACCTAAACAAAGTATGTTTGTATAGGGTTATGAATGGGTCAAACGTGGTGTAACTTCAGATTCAGGAAATACAGTGAAAATGAGCTCTTGTTCCTGCTTCTGCTGTGCTACATGATCTTTCAGGGGCTCCAGAGGGAATTGTGGCACCTCTACCTACACAGTAGGACAGTGAAATATTTGGCTGCTGGCATAGCATAGGAATAGCACGGAACAGTACTGTTTTGTAGATAAAGGAACTAAATTTAATGTTTTTGCATTTTGTATTGGGATGCTCACTGGCAAAGTGCTTCAAAATATAGATTTGATTCTGTATACAGTCTTCCTTCAGTTGCAGAGTTCAGCTGATGTCTGTTGCCTGCTCCTCTGAAAGCAAATTCTTCCACTTCACCACACAGACATTTTTCAGGTAAGGAAGCAACAACTGCTGTAATTTTTGCTTCAGGCACACTATTTGGGAGGGTATTTAAATTCATTTTAAAGTAATATCAATGTATTGGTACAAAAGTCTTATGGTGCCATAGAAAATAAATCTATGTGATCTGGGTGAGATGGCTCACCAGCACACAAAACTGCACAGAATCCTCCATGCTGAAAAAAATCAGAAAAGGTGTTTGGGGTTGTTTTGTTGTTTTAACCACGGAAGAACCTACAAGGCAGCCAGCCCTGCAACAACCGCACAGCTGAGGGTGCCAAACAGGCTCAAAGGTAGTGCCAGTGAGGCCTGTCCTGTACAGCTGTGGACTTGGGATGCATCCCAGAGATGCTAGTGTATAAAAACAGCCTCCAGCTGATTCATGGCTCCAGCAGCCCTTATTCTTGTGCAGCTTCTGCACTGGTATGAATATTGAACCTTTTGGCTAAGAAAAGAATTTTAAAACCAGAGAAAAGGAGAAGCTACTCAGTGTGAGTTAGTGGGAGTCATTAAACCCAGGCTGTTCCACAAATGAGAAGAAATTAGCATTCAAGATTCAGGGAATAAGCTCAGTAGAGTTTATTTTTACAGTCCAGCGTGCTTGCAAACTTCCTGGCAGCACATGGAAGGAGTGAAGTGATCCATATCACTGGCATATGGAGCACACGCAAAGACAGCTTTTGTGAGTAGTTTGACAACTATTTGGCTGCATTCTGCTGAAAATATTTGTGACAGCAGCAAGTCAGAGATGCCACAAAGATGACAAATTCTTTGAAGTCCACTTGGGAATCTCCATTTTCATCCAGGTTCTTGAAGACTTTATCAATAGCATTCTTGTCCTCCCCAGACTGCAAAAGAAAAAGAGCAGGTTGTGGTGAGAGGCTGCACAACTTCAGCGCAGCAACTTCTCCAAACAAGGTCCTTGGTTGGGCTCTGGGCCAACCAAAGGCCCTCTGGTAAGGTGCCGTGTGCTCCCACTGTCTGCACAGCAGCAGCAAGTATCTAAAGCATGTGCTTCTCAGTTTGTTACACCTGAGAGCTGCAGTCATGCACTGTCACAGAGAGGCATGGTTGATACATTTAAAACAGCATTTATCACCATTAAAGCTGTGTAGCACAACGCCCTGAGGACAGCACCCAGATGAATCAAATGCTATGAGTTCCCCATCCATTCCCCTGGGAAGGCTCAGCTGAAGCACAGGCAGTTTGCAGTTTTGCAAAAACATGCTTTCCTGTGGCAAATGTAAAATTTAAACTTCATTGAATACTTCCACCCAGAAAATATGCAAACAGCCTCAAAAGTGCTTTGGGTGCTGCCACTGGCCTTATGGCCCGCAGAAGCTGTTCATGGGAGCTGGTGGCTGGGAAGGTGCCTCCTGAAGCCTGTGGGATGCTGAGCTTGAATTAACACAGCAAATATTCTTCTAAGTTGTAATTATTCTTCTAAGTTGCCATTTTTCTGATGGAATGACTGAGCACCGTCATCAGCCACAGCCAGCAGGGTTTCATGAGAGGAATTCCTGCTTAGCAAACCTGACTCCCTTTTATGATAAAGTAACCCCCTTAATTGATCAATGGAAGCCAGTTGATGTCTTCTTTATGGATTTCAGCAAAGCTTTCAATACTGTCTCTCACAGAATCCTTTTGGACAAAATGTCCAGCACACAGCTGGATCAACACATGATGGGATGGCTGAGCAACTGGCTCATAGGTGGGGCAAAATGGTGGGACACCAGACTGGGAACCTGTCACTAGGGGGGTTCCACAGGGCTTCATCCTTGTCCCTTGCTCTTCAACATCTTCATAAGTGATGTGGATGCAGGACTGAAGCACTACTGAGCAAGTTTGCAGATGATACAAAACTGGGAGGAGCTGCTGACTCTGTTGATGGCAGGGAGGCCTTGTGGAGACACCTCAGCAAATGAGAGGGCTGGGCGATCTCCAAACATATGAAGGCAACAAGGAAAAGTTCTGGATTCTGTACCTGGGATTGGACAATCCTGGATGTACGGACACACTGGGGAATGAGATGCTGGAGAGCAGTGCCAGGGAAAGGGACCTGGGGGTCCTGGTCAGTGGCAAGTTGAATGTGAATCAGCAGTGTCCTGGCAGCCAGGAGGGCCAGCCCTGTGCTGAGGGGCATCAGGCCCAGCATTGTCAGCCGGGCCAGGGAGGGGATTGTCCTGCTCTGCTCTGCACTGGGGCAGCCTCACCTTGAGTGCTGGGGGCAGTTTGGGACACCACAATATAAGAAACAGGGATTACTATTAGAGAGTGTCCAAAGGAGTGCAGTGGAGTGGGTGAAGGGCCTTCAGGGGAAGCCACTCTCAGGCACACAGTGTGACCCTTGGGGTGTCCTGTGTAGGGCCAGGAGTTGGACTCAGTGATCCTTGTGGGTCCCTTCCTTCCAGCTCAGCGCATTCTGTGCTTCTGTGACTCTCTGAACCACTACATTTCAAGACTGAAGTCAAGAAACACATAATCAAATTTGAAAGTGTTTTTTTTTTGTTTGTGGTTTTGTTTTTTTTTTTTTGGGTTTTTTTTTTTTTTTTTTTGTGTTTTTTTTTGTTTTGTTTTGTTTTTTGTTTTTTTTTTTTTTTTCCCAAAATATATTGAAAAGAAAAGAAGCTTACAGGAGGGCTTTTTAGCGCGGATAATCTACAGGAATTTTCGAAGCTGCAATTTTAATACAAACAGGAGATGGCAGTACAGACCTGTTAAATCTAGGAAACAATCATGCGGCTTTTGTAGAGGGAAAAAAAAATCTCATATAATACTAGAAAGAAATTATATAAACTTCTGAAAAATTTCCACCGATTTAAAACTATTAGTAGCTAAATTTAAATGTGAAGACAATTTTTGATCATGTTCCAATTAGCAAAATTTTTCATCCTGCAATTTAATGTTTCACTTTAAATGCAGATGTTTTAAAATCACGAAAAATTGAACCATTTCCTTAGATTTGACAGATGAATGTGTCTGGAAGGTTTAATTATTTTCAATTCATAAATTACATTGTTTTAATTTTATAAGTGGATATTTCAAATTATTTAGTGAACTATATGAACAAGTTGTAGCATCTGAATTATTTCTGAGATGCAAAAATGGGAATTGTTTTTTGGAAATTCTTTATAACTGAGTCCAGTCCTTCAGTCCTGTCATATTTATGCCTGATTGATTCAAGACCTTTCCAGGAAGTTGTGATCTGAAGTTGATTAACCAATTCTAAACCCAAAAGTATACACGAGTGTAGAAAACACTGTTCCCTAGATTTTCTAGCAAATGAAAAAATACAGATATAAATGGCAGGAAAATGCAGGTAGAACTTTTTTTCTGAAGTCAGACTTGTGTTCTCAGTTTTTTTTCTTGCAGGTATCAGTCTGGCAAGACAGGAACATGGAATATTATTGGTTTAAATTTATAAAATACTGGCATAAAAATGTGGGTGGGGGTTTGGAGTTGTTTTTGCTTTTGTTTTTCCTAGAAGAGGTAAAGCAGGAAAGGGAGATGGAGACTGGAATATAAGAGGACAATTAGCTAATTATCTTCCTGGAAAATTCCAGTTTTTCCACCACTTGCAGGAAATAGGTCGAGCCAGTAAAAGCAGCTGTGGGGAACTGGAAGAAGTGGTGCCAGTCCTCCAAACAGTCAGGACTGACCTGTGAGCATCATCCCATTTGGTAGCTGCTTACTGCAGTGGCTCCCCAGCCTTATTTAGACCAAATGCCAGATGTCTGGGGGATTTCCATGCCATCATAGGATTGTGGTTTTGTTGTTGGTTTAGTTTTTCTTGACATGGAAGTGTTGTGGGTACCACAAAGCTCCATGCTCAGGAGCAGGACCCTTCTGTGATGCTGCTGGGTCACGAGCACTCATCTGTCTTACACAGATTTCTCACAAACTCTGGCATATATCCCCCCTGAGGCACCCAGGTCCTCATTCTGAATATTGCATCTCTTTAATTTGTGAGACATAACTCCAGCAGGCATGGATTTCATATGGTGAATTTGCATAGCTTGCATGGAAAGATACTGAATTGTATTAAGTGCCCTGGCTACAGTGCCCTGAAATAGTTGTTATAAACTGAACAATGCTGGATGCAAAAACAGACCCACACAATGAGCATTTGGTTCTAGACTTTTGCCATTTAGAACAGTAACAAAACAGTAACATTTAGAACAGTAACAAAACAGTACAAATATTACCTCAATGTGGAAAGAACAATGTATTTAAAGATGTTTTCTGGATTTTTAGTGAAGGGAAACAAATTTTAAAAAACAATTGAAATTGCCTCCCTGGAGGCTAAAGCTTGTACTGGAATATATTAAGCACTTTGAATACCTACTGAAAAGCACTTTATGATTACATGCAAATCTGTGTTGTACAATATATATCCATGTCTTTCTTTTGCTGTTAAAGACAAATTCCAAACAGTTTCATTTGAATTCATCTGTTGTTCTGTTTTATGCATCATTTTGATGAGCATACTGAGTATGCAGTATAAATACCTAGAGAAGGTAAATGTGTAAATATTTAGAGAGATTCTCCATCTGCAATCAAGATCCTCAATTGCTGACAGCACAACCACCTTCACAGAAGTTGTGACATGAAGTGAGATGATAAATCCAGGGATAAACAGAAGTATGTGAATTCTGAAGTTGAAACTAAATCAATTTCAAATCCATTGTCCTGATATCTCAAGTGATGAATTTAGAAAACTGGGAATGGCCCTGCATATTGACCCAGTTTTACACAGTTTGTGCAAAACATTTTTTAAATTTCATATTTTCCTACAAACCATTGCATATTTTTGGATATAATTTTCCTAAAAATGTACTAAAAACTGTTTCTGCAGGCTGCTCTTGCACCTGCTGCACAGAAATGGTGCCGCGCTGTTCTCTTACCGCAAGGAAATTTGGGAGCTCCTTTTCCAGCAGAGTCTTTAGTTCTGCTTTGCTGAGGGTTTGCCTATTGCCATCAGTCCTTGCATACTGGTCAAAGACAGCAATGGTCATTCCCATTGCAGTTTCCAGCTGAGACATGTTGCTTCTGGAGCCTGGCTTTCTCCTGAGCAGTCACAGCCTCAGGGCTCTCTTGGAGGATGGAGCCTGCTCTGCTTCTGGGGTTTTTTATGCATCTGTCCCCTCCAATCAGTGGCTGCACACCCAGGGGACAGTTATGCATTAGCAAACACCTGTATCTGGAGCACACCTCCGTGCCAACACCTTTTCAAAACTAAAGGTTTATTGTCCTGGTGTGACTGGTACAACCAGTTAGTTGCTCACTGGTAGAAACCAGCCTCTCCTTCAATGTACACAACGTGACTAACAAACAAAAATCAGATTTTATTATTGGCTGTTTGCTCGAGATTTGTTCTTTCAGATATCCTTTGGGAGCAGAGGGTTGGCAGACCAGTTTTGATGCAGTATCAGCCTCCTCTTCAGGAGCAAGATGAGCATCTCACCTCTCCCTCACCAGCGCAGTTAGGGACTGTGAGGGGCTGAAGATTTGGACTGCCCTCCCTGCCACACTGAGCACCTTGTTACAAACCACATCAATCACTAGCACACACTTGGGCTGGGATTCTCTGGATGAAAAGCAGAGATCTGCCATGCAGACATATAGCACAGTCCTCCTGGGCTTGTGCTCAGTCCATAGCAGTTGTCTCAAACACATCTTGTGAGCCAGCATCTCTCCACAGCCCTGTCCAGGGCCAACAAAGGGAGCCTTGCAGAGCTGCTCCACAAAAAACTTGCTCAGGCAGAAATATCTGAAGCAGTAAATCTGATACTTAGCAAACCAGTATCAAAATCCATCTTCATCTGCAGTAAAATAACTTGCTATTTACTTTATTCAGTACAAATTTTGCAATAAAATGACTTTTACTGAAAACAAAAGGTCACTCTCAAGTCCTGTGTCCCTCTCTGGCCTTTGATGATCTTTGTGGTTTGCCTGTAAACCGAGGTCCTCCATCATCAGACACCAAACTGCTGGGCTCACACCTACCCAGAGCAGAGCTGTTTGAGGGTCTGTGCTGGGAGCTGGTGGCACCTGGACAGTGGGAGCACAGCTGGTGGAAGCTCATCAGCTGCAGCCATGCTGAGTTTTGAACAAGTTCTGCTTTCTGGCCAAGCACAGGGTAACTTGGTCTCTGTTGACTCCAGGTGCCTACACCAGACATGGAGGAGCTCATTTGAGGTGAGTGACATGTGGAGTATACAGAATGGACACACTCTGAGCAAATTATTTGGGGGAATCCATCAAAACAAGGCCATTGTGCATGAATAATGCTGATGGACCCCAGGGTGCAGTGTCTTCTATACAAGACCCTGATTGTGGATTCCCAAAATTAAACCTGAGTTTGGATGTCTTTGGACATCCTTGAAGATGCTTGCAGATAACTTTCTACTCACAATATGCTAGAGATGAGTTAGGAAAAATTGGTTTTTAATTAAGCAAAACTTTAAAAATTAAACTCCTTTCTCTGAAATGCCTATAGCCACCTGTTCCCCAGGCAAAATCTGTCCTCTAACATCAACAATATCTCAGAGAAAGACTACACATCCCATGCATGTAGAAATCTAGAACCATTCTGAAAAAAAAACCCCTATGATTTTCCATCTTACAATTTCCAACAAGTGATTTTGCATTTCCCAAAAATCACAGCAGCACCTCAGGCTGCTGAAGTTTATTCAAACAGTTAATGAGAATTATTTGTTCCTGATTTCAACCTTATGACATAGTTGCAACTGATTTGCATTTCAGGTATGAGGGTTTTAAGTGAAGTTTTAAATTTTTACATTAAAGTGCATGTTGAAATCTGTGGGGTTTTTCTTCCGAAGAAACTAGGATAAAGCAAACAGCTGGCCCTTGTCAGCTATGAACATGATCTGGTCTTTGCACACGCCCACACAAAGGCACTCTCTGGTGTGTCAATTGCCAGGAACTTTTCTTTGTCCTTTTCTGACATGTCTGTAACATGAATATTAAACATGGCCAGTAAAGAAAAATAAGTTCTTGCATCTAAAGGAAAAAAGAAATTAAAATGTGTATTTCATGCATTTTTATGACTTTGAATCATGAATATGAGTGTTAGCTATACAGAAGGAAGAAAGAGTTCCCAAAAGGGCAGAGAGGGAGATCAGCTTCAGTCAACAGGATGTGTCAGTATGTCCACAACTCTCCCACGTAACGTGGCAAGAAGGTGTTCTCAAACATTTTCCTCTGCAAACATAGGTGACTCACAGTTTTCGATGATATGACTGCAAAAGTGCTAAAACACAGAACAAACCACAGAGCTTGAATTTCTACTAACGGAAAGGTCACCACGGTAGTGCTGACTGGTTGGGTTTGTTTGTTTTTGATGTGTATTTTATCTGAATTCATGCATGTGCACACACATCAGTACTGCTCAGATCTTCAATTCACTCTTTCTGTATTGTTTAAATATTTTCTTATGATTTGTTTGTCATTAAAAATAGCAGCTTTGTGCACACAGCACAGATTATTACAGTTGTTTGCAAAACCAAAACAGAGTACAAATAGAAGGCCCACATAGGAGAGCTGGCAGTATTTTGATGCCAATCCATCTGTCCAGCTCCCCAGTGAGAGAATCCATTTCTGTGGGCTTGTTTAAGTTTTATATTGTAATTATAATATAAATAATACTCATTATTTGCTTCTTTCAAGTTTCTTTCTTTGAAGAATGATATAGGCAACAGTTTGGATGAGCATTTGTATAAGCTGAGTGTTTGTACAGAATTGTGCCTTGGTGCTCCTAACTTGGACCAAAAGTTTAAATTATACATGTGATAAAATGGGGACTGTCACATGCATAATTTTCAAAACCCATTCAGGTGTACCCCAATTTTATGGCATTTGGTCAGATATTCAAGCTTACATGAGATTTGTGTGACTGTGCTGATATTCTCTTAGAGAATAAATTTTATTCCATGTTCTTTGCAGCAGTGTCTGTTTTGGAAAAGTCTGAAGAAATAGATTTTTTCAGTTCTACTGTAAAGGCCCATTTGTGTCACAGCCAGATGAATAGTTGAAATTGTAAACTTCTACTAGAGCTTTTCATCCCTTATACCTTATCTTATTCCTAAAGGTGCAGGAAGCTACACAAGAAGGACTTTTTGACAATTTCCACAAATTTGTTATGTATCTGGATGGAAGAAGCAGAAGAGGAAGAAAACAACCTGAAATTATGAATTTGTTATTTTTCTGGTTTCTTGGCAGCAATATGAAAAGCAATTTATTTTCCTCTTAGCAAGAGAGTAACATTTCAACAATAAACAAACATTTCTCTTTCCACATTGAGATAAAATTATCAAACTCCCTGAATTTTCCAGTGTCCTGGACAGTCTGTTGAACTTCAAGCATAAACAACTTCATTTACTTTGCAGTGCTTCTCAAAATTTTCAGTGTCTGGTTAACAGTTTTTAAAGATCATTTCAATTCCGCAACACACAGTGAATTTATTTACATCTAGTGAGCAGATGATGCAATTACTACATTGCTTAGAAGAAAAAGTAAAAAAAGAGCAGACTAAAGAGACACTGGTGGGTCACAGGCAGAAGAGGAGTTCATACAAGCACAGTGTGCTGCTCAGTGACACACTGGATAGGTCCTGTAAATTATAGACAGACCAGTTTTCATTGTTTTATTATCATTTACTTCTCAGAATATCCTTAAAATTGTATTTTAAAAATGCAATTAATAAGCTCACGTACCATTTCAGTGAAGTTTAAAGGCAGGTGAAATGGATAAGATTGAGGTCAGTTAACTGGCTGTGTGATTTCCTGAGTTAGAGTTGGAGTAATAACACTGTCATCTGGCAAAGCTGTGCCATGGGAAACTCACTCTCAGCACTGCATATTGACTCTAATCAAACACATTTATTAGTGCATGAGACATAGCCACATTAGACTGTAAAATCAATGAATATATTTACAGCCAATAAATTAATATTTGCAGGGTAAATACTTCTGTCTAGTTTTCACTCCTTGTTTGAATAATTTTCTGGATGCCATTCTTTGCAGGGTTCTTTTATACTTCAGGTTTAAGGTTCTTGATGTTAAGCCTTCCAAAAATACTTTTTATTTTTGGTTGTAATGACAGAAAAGGAGGTCACACCCTAAAGTAACCAAATGTTGTCCACACAAGTGCTGTAGTTTCTAAATCTGATTCCTCAGCCAGTCTCTCACCAGCAGCCCAAGTGTCATTTGCTTTACTTTAACACTTGTGTAAAATCCCACTCAGCTATCAGCCAATCCTGCTGAGCTGTGGTGAGCATAGCAAAAAGTTGGTCTATGGCATGGTCAGAAAAAATAGGGGAAAAAGAAGAGAAGAGGAAGGAAAAGAAAAACAAAGAGGAAAAGAAAATGAAAAAGGAAAAGAAAAAGAGAGGAAAAATCAGAAAGGCTCAAAAACAGCTATGAGGGAGGATAGCTGTTTTGTAACAAAGCAACTGTGTATACCTTTTAAAGGAAGTTCTATTTGATATAGAGAGGTAAAACATGCAAAAATGAATAAGCCAATTCCAACAAAGCTCTCAAGGGACTTCGTATGCAGGGAGGAATATTTTGGCTCTGTTAGCTGTCATGCTTAAGTATGAATTAAGCAATACACTATTTCCTTCGTTGTACAAAAAAATTTCGAGAGGAAGGAATACCTAAGAGAAAGTTATTTAGTGTTGAGTGTCCATGCAGGAAACACATCAAAGAAATGCCTATGCATTTTCCTTTTTAAAAAACTTTTTTTTTTTTTGCTTTTGAAATATGAATTTATGTGTACACTGAGGATCTGGGTAGGACTGACCTACTATCCCAGAACTGTGTGTAAAGTGAGGTGATACCCATAGATGCTGCCAGGAAGATTTACAAGGCAAATTGCCCGAGTGGAAGTTCCCCAGGCACATACATTTTACAGAGCTGGATGCTTTCAGTTTCCTGAAAGCAATGACAGAGTGTGGTGCAACTGATAAGGAGTGGGGCTTTTTTAGCAGTTCTGTCACTGCTAATGGCAGAAAATGCTGGGCTCAGAAAAACTGGAAGCAGGGGTGGGAACCAGAACTAGAGCCTGCTTTTGTAACAGATCATTTAACTTCAGATTTCACTCATCAGAAAAAGAGAAAGCTTTCAACAAATAAGAAAATAAAAAATGATCTGCACAGAAGTGAGAGAATCCTTGCTTTGGAGAGGGGAATCCAACCATGAATAGTCTCACCTAGAAGAGAGCATGCTTGACTCTGTTGAGGAAATGCGGTCACAAATACAAATACAGGAGCTGCATTATTTTGGCCAAAATTTATCCTTTGAATATGCTTATACCTATCTGGATGTCCTACCTGGTATGTGTCTTAACTAGGGCAGCCATTGCTGTGCCAGGACACTGGTTATGGTGTCCCAGGAACAACCTGTACCTGTGTGACGTCCCCGTGCTCAGCACCCAGAATCAGCACTCACACAACTGTGACCACACTGCTCATCTGAAGGTGAGGTGAGAAAGCTGTTGCAACTCTTCCTACCCAGGGACAACCGGTTTGAACGAAGTGGTAACTACTCTTGCAATTTCCTTTCTTGCTTGATAGCAGCCCCTCTTTGAGATTAGATCCGCAGTTTAGATTAAGCTTACTCTGTATTTAAAAAGAAACTTGAAATGACAACTTTAAATATTGTACAGCTGCTAAACTGAAAAAGCAAAGCTTTTCTATCTGAGAAAATAAAAAAATTGGGTATTTTTGAAGTGTCTTTCACCCTACTACCCAACCATTTTGTGCTTTGTTAGAGAAGTTTATGGCTTTTTTCCTCTTTCCAGAGTTAAAAGCTGAAAAGAGGGAGCAACACCTACTAGTTCCTTTAATGACTTATTTCCACAGCAGTATCAGAAACCCTAACCATGGACTGCAATTGTGTTAGGCCTGGCAATTTACAGAAATAACATTCCTGGCTTGTGGAGCAGAGCATTCAAGTTTAGGACAAGACAAGGACATCAGCAGATGAAAAAATAGACAACTTTTCAGAGCAAATGTACGTGACAGGCCCAGTTCCTTGCTATGATTTCAAACCCTTAAGTTGTTCAGTCATACCTCTGATCTCTGGCTGTCTTAAGCCCATGAATAGTATCTAACACAGATGCTGCACTTGTTGCCTCTCTGCCTTACCCTTTTTATACTCCTCCACCTCTGTGGAGTTGAATACTTCCTGAAACAAGGTTAGGAAAGGCAGCTTTGGCTGCATAAGATATTGCCAAGCCCTGCCAACAGATTCTGCTCTGGAAAAAAGACAAGGAACTAATTTTTGTCACATTCTCTCAGCCAGCAAAATTCACCAGCACACAGCACCAGACCACAGCAACTTAGCCAAAGCTGTTTTATTTGAATGTTCATAAAAAGCCTTCCTTCCACCTCAGCATTTCACATTATGTAGAAAACAAGAAACATTGACAGATAATCACCTGCCCTTTCTCTTCATTAGAGAAATTACTTCACATTCTTTTGATCTGAGTATTTGTCAGTTGTATTTGCAGTTTCCTGTTTACAAAGAGCTGACAGAAGAGTACTTAGTAGAAACAATGATAATAAAAAGCCCTTTACAGCTGCCCTCTCTGTAACCACCCAGGGGAGGCAGGAGTGAGAGAGTGGCTGTGCAGAGCTCAGTTGCCAGACAGGGTTAATCCACAAACATCGTTGCTGTTCTGACAACCCCGTTACCAGGCACAGGAACATCAGCCACAGCACCACACACAACAGGGCTGTTCTGCAAATGCATTCATTGGGACACCCCATCATCCTGCCTGCCACTGAGGGTCCTTGCTGTAATGGGGCCAGAAATGCCTGCTCCATAATCTCCTTCCATGGACACAACGAGAGGAAGGAACCCCAGTCCAGGGCTTGGAAGAAAATGTGCAGGTCAAGCTGGATCATACTCAGTCACTAAGAGCAGCTACCCAAGTGCTAGGTAGAATAAATAAAATGCGACTCCTTGCATGGTTTTGCAATGGATTGGGAAGAGAGAGTTCAGGCTCAAGTAGACTGTACTAGCTCTGCAGACCAGGGTCAGGAGCATGACAGAAGAGAGAGGGAGCCTCATTTGTAGGACTCTGACTAAGCCAAGTGCATTGGTGAGACATTAAAAGCATAGAGCACACACAAGGCTTTTGAATTCATTGTGCCAGACTTGCTCCTAAACCAGCGTGTTTCAACCTGTGCTCAACACAGGACTTTGGGCATCAAATTAAATGGAATGGAACCATCATTTTTCAGCAGCTTGTTCAAAAGAGAATAACCAATAAAATGGCTAAAAGCAAGGGCCCAGGACTGTCTTCAAGTTCTATTATTAAACAGATGCCTTCATTATATGCTCATCAGCTAAACAGTCAGTTAAAACTGAGATCATACTGCATGCTAGAACGTGACCTGAGGTTAATTACAGAGTGCTGTTTTTGTTTCAAAGCTAACAAAACAGCCAAGAAGAACTAAAACACAGAAGGATTTATTGCTTCCCAAGTGGCACAGAAGCAGAGAAGTTAATATATTTGAGGCAGAGGTGTCAAAAGCTGGAGCTCCAAAAATACTCTGCTGGCTCATAGCCACCACTGTCAGCCACAGATAAAAATAGGTCATGATAAATTGGGTGTAGTCTTCTACAGATGTTGGAAATGACCATGTTAACATACAAAACACAAGTAGCTGTTAAGAAGGTAGCATGCTTTGCTGTTAGGAGACACCTTTAATCAAAATTTAATGAAAATAGGATTTGGAGACTATTAAGCTGTGCTTTTCTGTAACATTTTTTCCTGAACACTGTACATCTCATTGTGATTAAACAGAGAAGTAAGCAGTAGTATATAGAAAGACCAAAATTTACTGCACCCACTTACAGCTCTGGTGCATAATTGAGAGCTTCCTTGAACAGGGACTTGGGCTGAAGGTCACCATTTTACAGATTATGACTTTCTTGTGTAGCAAACAAAGTTACAGGGTTTGGGGGAATCCAGAGCGGCCCCATCCCTGATCCTTAAAGGAATATGGCACATGACAGAGTTTCACCATGTAGTAAAGGAAATGGATCTGTAATAGTGATTTTCAGGACAAATCCCACCAGGATTTTAAAATACCCAAACTACAAGAAAAAAATAATATTCTTTTGCTTTATTCAATTTGCACATAAATACCATGAGATGTAACAGTTTCTCTCAAACCAGACATAATCACAGAGCACTGATTACAGTCTAGTTCAGACAGCAGCATATTTACTGCAGTAGGGAATTCAGGGCAGGTTACAGAGCAACCCAGGAAAGAGGATCCAAGCACAGAGTGCGACACAGCTGAGTTACAGTGATTTGAGAGGTAGCTTTGTGAACTGCAGTCTGTACAGCACAGACTGAGCTGCACCACAAGCTGTGCTGGGTGGCCACAAAGATTTCATTAACAGCATTTAGGAAGCCAGTCACTCATTTAGACTACACAAGCAGTTTTTCAGGTCTCTGGGAAAGCTGGATTGTGTCTATTGCACTGCCCAGGTACGAGCTGGACAAAAATCTCGAGCAGTGAAACTATTTCTACCTGTACTGATGGCAAGATGTTCTAACCTCCAGCCAAGCCCTGAAAAAAACATTAACAGAAGATGGCATAACCCTGATACATAAACACATTCACATTTCAGATATCCACTCTTAGCATTCAGCCCTTGGACAAATGCCATTAGCTTTGCTGTCAAAATTTTCCCCTGTGTTCTGGCCTTGGAAGCCAGATTCTCCTGAATTTTTTCAGCTTTGTTTTTTCTTCAGTGATTTTTTGAAAAGTTTTAAAGCTGGCAAAAGTGGAACAAGCATTACCACCCCATCTCCTCCAAGCAGCCTTCCTCAAACAGTTAGACAATAATTATACATTTATATATATATATATATATATAGATATAGATATAGCTTCATTTAAATATAGTATTTCATTGTATGTAGGAGACTTCTTTCTCTGGAAGACTTTTCCTAGTTTGTGAATGAATTAACTCTAACAGTCCCTTTCCACAGGAATCTAATCCTTTCTGGCATACCTCTCTGCCTATAATGTGGTCAGAACTGATGACAGTTTCAGGGCTCAGACTCCATGCATTTTTATCTCTACCATCTCCTATTCACACCTGGATTTCCTGAAGAAATGCTTGTGTTGGAGAATGTTGTTCAGTCCAGAAGTTTTTTTCAAAGTATGGTAAACAGAGTATTTCTGGACACCAGAGGAAGAGCTGAAGACAGTCTGCTAAATGACATATCCTCCAAATTCAGAGACTCCTTAGAATGTTTTGTTAATGATAAAACATACAAAACCTGCTTACAGCCAACTGTTTTTCTTGTATATTGTCCCACTGACAAGCTTTTGACAGGAAACACGTAATCCGTCTTGAAGCAGCAAATTATCATATTTTTCAGTTTCATAGTTATTTAGCCATATTTTGTTTAGTTCTGAATGTCACAGTAGATAGAAGATTCTTGTCTCATTCTAGGCTTTTCAGCTGCCCTAGTTTGTGGGATTTGCTCATCTTCTCCATTAGATACAGTAGTTGCAGTGGATTTGTCATCTTTTCCTCCTGATTCATTGCAAATTTCAAGTGATTCATAAAGCATAGACACAGCCTTAAAAAGCAAAGAAAATGTCAGTCAATACTTTTACCTATAAAGTAGATGTAAAATGAACTTTTACCCATGACACAGCACAGCCCCAGGAAAACAAAGAAAGAAAGGCCATGAAGTTACAATTACAGAGGAAATGAATGTTTCTGTGTTAGTGTTGAAAGGCAAAGCCTTCCTATGTTCAGATTCAATTCTCTTACTTAATTTGGCAGCAGGCACAAAATACTTTTTTAGAATACTAAAGATGTCAAGTTCCAGGGAAGATCAGATTCTATGAAATCTGAAATGGAAAACATTTTTACCCCCTTAATCTTTTAACTCTGATATTTCCAAAAAAATTGATCATACTCTTCCCTCTGGATGAATGCTCTTTTGATGCAGAAACTAGCACACTGCTGTGGTATTCAGATGCCCTTCTGGACAGTGCAAAAGTCATCCTATTCCTAAACATACATAGGTAAGTCCTTTAGCAAAATATGAGAATTAAAGATCTGCCTGAAATGTACACAAAGACCTATTCCCACAGACATATAAAATCAAATTCTCAAACTGAGATGGCATAAACAAATAAATGGGTGGAAGTCATGAAGTGGCCTTTTGTCTTCACACTCACATGCTGCTGTGGGGGTTTGCTGTCTGTGTTCTGATGAACCATACTCAGCACAGAGAGGTACCTGCCAGACAAATGTCAAACAGGAGGCCTGGTAGGGATGGCCAACTAAACTGGATCACAGTTCTGTGCCTTTTGAATAACCAGAGCCCCCCGGTCAAGAGTGAGCATTATGCATGCTACCATGAGCTGGAGGTTTGTATTAATGCTACAAAAGTGTTTAGATTTTGGCTGGAACCTGCAGAACTAGATGAAAAAATCATCAACTGCAATGGGAATTCCCTCAAAGGCCAAATTCCCCTGCAGCTGGAAGAACTGTACGGGAAGCACTCCCTGAGCATCTCAGCTGAGGAAACGTGGGATGATTCTCTAGAGACAGAGACAAGTGCTACAGGATCCAGCTTTGCCATGAGGATGTTCATTCCCAGGTTAAGTTACCTTGGTGTGTTGTTATCTGACCTAATTGCTCAGTGTTGCTGTGACATATAATACAGGTGAGAATAAACTCCATGCCTTGATTCAATTTCTGTGTTACAGGATTGCCTTTCCAACACCAAGAATTGTAAAAAAAGCATGAGACTAAATAGTCTTGCAGAGGCAGATACAAACTTTCATGTTCGTTGCTCTAGAAATGATGCCCAAATCTACTCAGAATATTCAACAAATTTCCAAACTTAAAAAGAAAAGTGTAAGTTAAGTTAAAAACCAGTGTGAGACTTGTTTTCCCCAAGTAAGTAGAGACTTCCTCACAATCAGAAAAAAAAAAAAATTAAGGTGATAATATTCTGCAATACAATTGAAAGGTAGTAAGTGCAATTCCAGAGATACCACAATATTTGCTCATCTCTACTGGCTTAATTTGTTTGAAATGTGGTGTCCATACACATGGTATGCACTGGCTTCACTAATCTACTGTATATCTTGAATTATTTACAACATCCAATTATGCTTGAACATTTAAAAAGATGGCACTATGAATCCACTCTTTCTGCTTTCACTAAAATAGCAAAAAGGCCTGTTACATGAAGGAAAATACTGAACCTAGGCCATGACATATCACTGTGGCTGGTAGCTGCTAAATTGTAAAGCAGCTGCAAAAGATTTTTATTGCAATCACACATTCTCTGGAGTAGTCTTATCCAGAGAAATCCTAAGCAGTAACTGGCTACTAATGAACTTTTCACTCAGCACCCCCTAGGATGCTTGTTTTCTCATTCTCAACCTTGTTTTCCTACATCTTCATTAAATATTAACAAGCAGAAGAGTAATCCCTTCGTAACTAGCAATTAGAATAATCTATTACTATGACCAGACCATATTATGACTTGTATTTTTGTAATTTTTAACTATGATATCTCCAGTAAAAGCAAGTCTCTTAGCTTCAGTGGCAATCTACTTACAGATAATGAATTTTCCCAGGTATTTTCTTTTTCTTAGAGCAATGACTATTGCTCAATGAAAGATGGATATTACTGTTTCACTATCTTCATGCTGATATTTTCTTTTGCCATGATCACAGTACCAATGTGACCAAATCAAGGCTGCAGCCAGGTTTCCTTACAGGAGAACCTGGGAATCTGTAAGCTCAGTAACTGCGATTGTGACCATGGGTTTGAACATTTTTCGTCTCTTCTGTGTGACTTGCCCTGTCCAGCTGATTGCAATGAAGACTCTGCCTGTCTATGCGAGGGTTAAATTAGGGCTTCTTTCCCTTGCCTAATTTATGTTTCAATGTAATTAAAAGATGAATAATTGCATGGGAAAAGGAGCTTGCTGGAAATCTGTACTTGCTCTCAGCAAGCGTTGCCTGCTCTAATGACCCTATGAGCTGAAGCTGGTCCAAGCCACTTGAGCTTGGTACAAAATTACACATAAAGGGACTTTCTTGCCCCTTTTTACTTCACCTACATTTCTTTCTTTCACTCAGTTTCTGTATTGATATTCTCCACTTTTTGCTGCCCTCTTCTCCAACAATATTAGAGTGTTATTAACTATAATAACAGATTTCAATACTTTCCTACTACATAAATATCCCTCTTTTTATTTCTGAGGGTTTTTTTGTTGTTGTTGTTTGGGTTTTTTTGGTTTTTTTTTTTTTTGGGTTTTTTTTTTTTTTTCGCTTTAAACCTTTTTCTATTAACTATAATAACAGATTTCAATACTTTCCTACTACATAAATATCCCTCTTCTTATTTCTGAGTGGGTTTGGTTTTTTTGTTGTTTGTTGTTTGGTTTTTTTTGTTTCTTTTTTTTTTTTTTTCACTTTAAACCTTTTTAATGTGTAGGAAGATGCTGTCCTAGGAACAGCAGGTACTTGTGTGCTTTCTGCTCTGTCCACTCCCCAGTGCCTCATTTTGAAAACCCTCTCACAGAATGAGTCTTTTTATAAACCTCTTACCCATTCAGCAGAATCAGATGATGAGTTTTCCTCAGCTGCTTGCCTGGTGGATTCATTTCTCCCATGAAGCTCTCCCACCTCGAGTCTCTGCTCCTGCTCTTGCCTTGCTGTCAGCACAGGAAGCAGAGCAGCACCTTATAAAACCCAAGCTGCAGTCAGTGCTTGCTTACTGTCCATGTCCAGAGTCTCATTGACACTCTCCCAGAGCTCGATAAGCACCGAGATGGAGAGTGCAGAGCTCTTGTACAACTAGTCTTGATGACAGGCACTAAAGTGGGATCCAGGCTGTAAATGAAATAAGCTGAAAACAACCCAAACAGTTACATGGCTGCCTTAGATTATCTCACTGATCTGAGACCTCTGCTCACAGCTGCCCAACATTTATAATTGCCTGCACCCTTGTCATTCACCATTATCTTCCCATGACTTCTTCCACCCTTAAAGTTCCAGATTTTGAAAAAGACCTCCAAACCCAACAACAACAAAAAACCCAAATGAACAAACACAACTTCCCTCCAAAACACCCTACCAACCAAAATTAATAGTTAACTAAAAAGAAATCACAGCTTGAAAGAAACAGAACTCAGTGTTCAAGGCTGGGTCTTTCACATGTCACTGCCATTTGTCACTACCATGAGTAAGAAACTATGATGCAGAGCTAAGTTCTGGCTCCTCACTTTTTCAGTCAGAAATCAGCAAGAAATTATCAGAACTGATATCCTTTAATACCCTAGCCAGGTCAAGGATCTTCAGTTTAAGTGATGACTCTCCTTGAAAGGTAAATAATGAAAGCAAGTGGCTGCAAAACACTCACCTGAACTACAAGCTGTGTCTCTGATCCCTCCTGTCAGCTCGAGATGCCACAGCAGACCAGGACCAGGAGAGCAATAAAAACTGAAATACCTCTTCAGTGCACCTCTCCAGCCAGCTCAAACCCACCACGTAACTTATATGTGCAAATGGAAATATTGTAACTCACCAGATAGGGTGGAGTGCTGTTTCTTTTTGTAGCAAAGATACAAGCTTCCCACTGCCACTAAAAAAGGAAGGACGGCCCATGCTTCCAAATACCTGCTTTCCAGTGAGTGAGCTTCTGCAATTATAAATTTTAAATAAAGTGATGTAGTGGTACAAGATAAAATAAAAGATCAACATCACAGCAAAATGAAAGGCAGGTAAAATTAAAAATTATTTCAAGAGTGAATCAGGTGTGAGGTCACTTTTCCGTTCCTAAGGGATGCATGCCTGATGAACAATAATGTCAGTACCTCCTACAGCTCCTGCAGATTCACATTCCCCCTCCCCACAGTATTTAGCACAAGTCTTTTCTGCTTGTACTTGACCAAGCAAGAGATCAGATTCCCTAGCTCATTTTAGGACATTAAAACACTGTTAAAGAGTTAAAATAATCTACATTCATTTCCCACCATTTTGAACACTACTTCCTTGATTCTCTGGCACTGATATTTTCTAAATCTTTGATAATTTTTGTCTTTCCCTTTGAGCCAGCTGATCCATGGTATAAAATACTGTACAAAACTGGAGTGTACTGCAGGATTGGAAAGGCTTCATGTGACTTGACTGGTCAGCAAGTGAGTGATGTTTGGTAATGCTAAAGGTCTAACCATAGCTAGTCCCCTAGTCTTTCTCTGCTTTTGAGAGGTATAAAGAGAGGTGAAGATCAGCATCTTCCAGAACTGGTGAATAATGCCTTCACTCAGCTGTATAACAGAAGTGAGGCAAATTGTCTTCTGGGTGTCTCACATTGCATTAATAGTTTAAGGATAAACAGATCTCACTCCCATAGCTGAAAATTGTAGTCGTGTGTGAATACTAATTGCATTCATGCTTCTCATTGCTTAACTCAGAATTGGGATCTCAGGTTGCTCACCTGTAAAAGTGAGCATATGACTTTGGTAGAAGAGGGAGACACAGCACATATAAAACAATTAGCCACAACAATTTTATGGACACAAATCCATATAGGGCCCATACTGCTCTACCATTCATATTGATTGTTTTATCACTTTTCATTAAGAACTTGAATAAAAAAATAAAGTGGTTAATAAAGGTTCCAGGTTACTGAGCAGAGTAACCACGTGATCACTGCAGCCCCCTGTAAGCACAAGCAGATTCACTCAGTGTCTCACACCTATCCCCCTCTGAGGAGAAGGAACTGTGGCTGGGTCTTGCGTGAAACACGCAGCTCATGAACAGCATTTTTGTAAACCTTAGGTAATAATTCCTATTAGCAAATCCTTATGGAGGAAAACAAACACTACACAGGAGATATTAAGGCAGAGAGTTTAAGTCAATTGTGATTAAAAGTTGTGTCTGTCTCTTTTACCCAGAAGTCCAAGTGGGGAGGAAGGAAGGTGGGAGGTGCAGGAAATGCATAACATAGTTCAAACTGAAGAATCTTTCTGACGACAAGTGATATGGCACTAACATGTTCTTGCCAGCCTACCTTTCTCTTCAACAATCACTGTTGTCCCATTTCCACGTAGTTTCTTAAAGAAAGGTATTTCAATAATTATCTCACAGTAGTAAAATCCAGTGTCATTTACATTGGCAGATTTGATGACTAGCACATCCTTGTTTTCACGGGTGATGTTGGACGAATAGAGAAGTTTTGCTGATATACTTTTAGTGATGTTCACTTTATTAACAAAATTCCAGTATGCTCTATACCTCTGAACAGCTTTTTCCCAAATACACGTGATTTCAGTGTAGTCTCCAACTGATAGATTTATATTTGTTGGTGTTTGGATGACTCTTAAATTATTGGGATCTATAGCTATGGAGAAATACATATAGATTTAAAAGGTAAAACAACAAAGAGATGTCATTAAAGCTGTATTTAAAATAAATAATTTAAATATTAAAGAAGTGTTTCAATATTAAAATAAACATTTAAAATAACAAGTAATACTGTAAATCACGATGACATTAATTTTCAAGCTTTCTACTCACTTCTCCCTTGAGTGACAGCAATTTTTTTCTGGCTAAAGTAAACTTTTAATCTGATGTGTTAAAGTCCTCCATCATTGTTTGTGTGCAATAAATTAATATTTTCTGCATGCTTGTTGATAAACATATTTTTATCTTCAAGAAAACGCTTTATAAAAAGAGAATGAGTCTGAAACATATTAAACACTCTCTGCCAGATAAAGAAGAAACAAAAGGAGTAATTCAGAAAGATTAATTGATCAATAGTGAAAAACTCATCAAGGTTAAAGAAAAAAGACGCTGCAATTTTTGTCCCTATGTAGGACTTCTTGTCCAGCAGTGCTTCTAGTGAATGACAAGTGTACAGAATTTTAGAGGTGGGTTTTTTCATTGGTTTCAACTTCTTCCATTAATTACTTGCTGACAAGTAGTGTATAATATCCCAACCACCTCCTTCATTTAATAGGAGAAGCCACACAGATCATTGGGTCTCTTGTCTGGCTTCTAAGAAAAGTCTGACTTGGACAGTATCAGTAGAAATCAAACTTTTTGTTCCTTCCTGCTTTCAATACGTTTTTCTCTCACTGTCAGCATGCAAAGTAAGTGACACATGAGACATTGTGCAATATATGTACAAAACATTTTCTTCTAAAGTGAAGCCACTGTGTGGGTATCAGATAACTCTTTTTACATTCTAATGGCGTTGATGCTCATTACAAAAGTGCTAATCCTATAAAATCTATTCCCATGACTGCTGAGACAATTATTTTCATATGCTGTATGAAGAATTATAATTCCTTTTTTCTATCCTATACAACATTCAAGTGAAGAACTAATAGGAGTAAATGGCATGATTTTCTTCTAAATTTTATCCTGTTTATCACTCAGGCACATTTCACAGTACGACATAATGAATTAGACAATTTTTTTTCATATCTCACCCTAAAATGGCATCTGATTAGTTTTATCAAAAATATGCAAATAAATGTTTCTATTTTTTTCAATTGAAAAAGCCATATATTCATCACAAGTAAAGGAGTCAGGAACCTCCATCTTTACAATGCAACACTTAAAAACTTGTAGAGAACAATATGGACAGTATAGGGGTAATATAAGCAGCAGAAAAAAAAGGGAAATAATTGATGTGTGTAAATGACAACTTAGAAGCTGTTCAAGTTACAGAAATAATCACTGATTTCAGTTTTTCTGTTAATTTCATTTGTTGT
This sequence comes from Onychostruthus taczanowskii, assembly GCF_017590055.1. NCBI lineage: Eukaryota > Metazoa > Chordata > Aves > Passeriformes > Passeridae > Onychostruthus > Onychostruthus taczanowskii. The sequence continues at coordinate 18,711,828 of NW_024499239.1, read as the reverse complement.
TTAAAACAAAATTCTGCTATTGACGGCACTATATTTCCATCTTTACTATTTTTCTGAAAAATATCACTGAAAAAAATATTTAGCTAATTTTTTAACTCATATGGAATACCTTCAGCATTATCCACTGTGATTTGTATTGAACAAGAAAGAATTATGAATCCTAATCTTCTTTGTATTTCAGTACCTATGTGATCTAGAAAAATCCTTCTCAACAGTTCAAAATTCTACATTCAGCATTTGTCATAACAAATATTCAAGTCAGAAGTCCTAAAAAGATGGTGCATACATTAACCTAACATCATTTTGGGTGTTGAAGTGTTCAATTTGTTCCTCTATGCTTTCCCTGCAACAATTTCTTTGTGAAAATGCTTTTTGATTTCTCATGCTTTTTAATCTTGCTTTCAGCATTATGAAAAAAAAGTTAATATTCTCCTTGTCTCACATGTGTATTTGAGGTGGTTATACTATAAGTTTTTTATTTTTTTAAATCCAGCTCAAGAATTACAGGCAACTAACTAAAAACAAAACAACTACAACAACAAAAAAAAACCAAAAACCAACCCAACAACAACAACAAAAAAAACCCAAAACAAAACAAAAAACCCCCCAACACTTACCTAAGCAGCCAAAACACACTGTTAAAAGAAGTTTCATTGAAATTATTATCATCATGCAGAATTATTAGCATTTGCATCACGCTGCCTTGCTTGAAAATCAGCAAAACACCAAATGAAAGCACATTAAACTTGCGGCTTAACTTCCTCTCCCCTCATGTGGCGATGATGATGCAACCTAAATGCAACCCAATTTTTCACTACACTCTGTAAAACTGCTGTTTCAGAACTCAGCCATCCTATTTGAAATTAAATAATTTATTATTTAACATTTAAACTGTGTTGTAGCTGGCTGCTGTTCAACCTAGATCAGTCTCTCTTCTGGGATGGCATAAAGAGCTGGTTTTCCATGTGTGGTTTCATGGCAGCGTTTGCCATTGTCCTAAAATCCTTCATTTAACAGCATTTTAAAAGGTGAGGTTTCTTCATCTGCTGTGCATGGGCTTGTCAGCAGCCTCTTCCAGCCAAGCAGCTGAATCTCATCCAAAGCCAGAGACAATGACTGCATGTGGGTTACACTGATGTTGCTCCTATCTCTCTTTATCATACATTTCATTGCCTCCTTGCTGAAATGTTGCCTGAATTCTTCCCTCCTGCGAGAAGTACTTTTGCCTTAACGGCAGCAGAGCCCTGCTGGCAGGAGCAGCAGAGGAAGGCTGAGTGCCATGATCCCACTTGAAGTGGCCCCAGCATCTTACAACACCAGTGGGGATCTTATGCTGTGCGTGCAATACATCAACCATCACCTCTGTGGGTGCAGCTGCCTTAATGCAATACCAGTGCCATGTGCATTAACTAAAGCTCATTTCAGGAAGATTATAAGCATAGGTTAAAAGAAAATTATCTACATTTACCTCATCAAGGCAAGGGTAAAACTTATTCGCCACCAATTATGAAAAAAATTTCTGCAAATGCAGGTAACTCTAAGCTGCTTAATATTCTCCAGCACTGATTTTTGGCTCCAACCCAGAAACACTTATATGGCCTGGCCAGAGGCATTCCCTGGAAGACAAAACATTGCATTTGTTTCTTAACTTATCCATCTTATTCAATGTTTCAAATGCAGTTACCAGGCCAGAAAAATTTGTCCTGCAAAAATGTTCAGTTGGATAATGTCAAAATTACAATGACAGGGAAACAAAAAGATAAAAAAGTAAATCAAATAGAACATGCTGAGAATATAAATCAGTTACATAAAAAACTTGATTAAGAATCTGTCAGCTACTAATTTCCTAGAACTTATATCAGGTTTTAGTAGCACTGGGCAGGTGCCCAGAAACCGCTGAACAACGTTTTGTAATGATGACACAGTCACATTTAGAGCCTAAGGCACTGTTCTTTCCAGTAATCAGCAACAAAAGCACAGTGCACCAGCTCATCTACTTCTCTGTATCTACCTTACAGATATAATTTCAGTGATATTTAGACTGCCATGCAAAATTAAGAGGAAGAAGATAGCAAAGATAAATGTCACAAAGTGCTACAGGCTAGCCCCATTTCTGATGGTATCAGCTGACCTGTTTATCATCTTTTAGAACTAGTGAGGACATAAATACCTTCAAATTCAAATGAATAAAGGGATTTATTAAAGGAAATTATTTATATTTAAGGATATTATTTTATTATATAAATAATTCTGCTTGTATCCATGCTTTGGTAGTACTGATCAAAGATGTAGATTGCACTAAAAATTTACATACACAAAGATGCATGTGTAAATCCAAAGGAAAAAGTATTTTATTTTGTATTTAAATTATTGCATTTGTGAATTTAGTGTTGACTTGTGCAGCTGGCAGCTCCAACATGCAGAATAATTTGTCTAGAAACTAGGTGAAGCTTTTTCCATAGTGCTGATAGCAGCTTGTATTTACTCTAAAAGACACTTTGGTTCTAGTCCAAAGCATCTCCTTTCAGACATGAAATGAACTAGCACACAAAAAAAGGGGTTGGCTGAAAGGTTTATTTTTAGCCCTGGTAACTTCTCTGTACCATTTTACAACACAACCTCACAAACTCTCATGACAGCACTACCGAGTGGGTGGAAAAATATGGTGTCAAAATTTCTTAAGTGACCTTTGCTGCCAGGAGAAGTGTAGCACACAAAATAACTCTGTGGGTCAGGAAAACATCTACAACAAAAAGAAATACTAAGGGGATCTTTCTGTGACTCAATCATATTTAACCTTGGAAACTGTATTGATGAATTTGGATTCTCTAAATGTGTAAACTCACCTGTATGCTGGAGATGACTGAAGAGCAGCTGCTCAGTACAGTCAGTCTGTCTCCTCCAAACACTTCCCACAAATCTCTCTTCCCAAAACTTTTCTCTGTCATTTTCAAAAAGCATCACTTGAGACACACTGAAAATTACCTGAAACTTTTGAACAAAGAGGATCTAAACCCTCTTCCTTCTTACTTATATATCAGACTTGTTTAGAGCTTGTAATACAAGTATTAATGAGACAGCAGCTTTTTTGAGGTGTAACTGCCAGCTGGGAAAATTTATTAATAGATAGCAAGAGTGAGGAGAATGTGTGTGTGGAGTGTGTGTGGAACTGAAACTAACACCATTGCTTCCCACAGCACAAACATGCACACGTGGGACTTTGTCCTCTGGTTAGAACATTACATCAACCCTCTTTCTTTTGCAGGTCCTGTCTCATCCATGGTTTGAAGTAGTATTTGAGTGGCTTGATTTCTATCAATTTTTTATGTATCACTGCAGTATTCCTCCTCACTAGATTCATATATGTGAGGGAAGAAAAAGGATCATCAGTAAACAGGTCACTCTACTGAGATTTGAATGCCTGCAGGCTTCCATTTCCTTAGGCTGAGACTTCTCAGGAAAAAGAACACACAAAATATGGAATGACATCTTCTTCTAGCAGGAATGCCAGGCTTTTTACAGACCACAGTCTGGGATGCCTCTGGTGCAATACAAGATTTGACTCTGGCAAATTATTCCCTGATGGCCAATTGCACTGAAATAACTCCAGATAAAATATTCCTTTTTATGTCATCTTTCTTCCTTTAAATCAGAAAGCTTCCACTAATCAAAACAGAAATTCCCTCAAAGAGATAAATCAGCTGGTAATGAGGTATTCCTGCTTGTATTATCCGGTATAAGAAGGTTTTTGTAGGCCTAGCTCAATCTGCCACCTGGCAAAGCAGCACCCAGAGGTAGCAGCTGTAGGATCCTCTGCTGCTTGGCCAGGACTTGTCTCCGTCTCTCTGCGTGCCTCCCAGTGAACCCCGGCCAGCCCCGGGTCGGCAAACAGCGGGGGGGCAGCCCCGAAGTGACCGACAGCGGGGGGAACACTCTCTGGTGCCCCGAGGGTACTGAGGGCAGCTAGGCTAGTCGCCTTTGCAGCAGAAGAGACGCTGGAGACATGGGTGGAGGGTAAAGGCCGTCTCTGAACAGGGGGCCAGTCCAAGGTTTATTCGGAGCTCCCCAGAGAGCCCCACACCTCAGGGTGCGCCGTGCTCAGAGTGAGACAAAGGAATCTCAAGGTTACATTTAAAGGGGGGGAGGAAACCGAGGGTAGATACATTTGCTGACCAATAAAGACCCTCCAGGGATACAGCCTTAGGGGATGGACATTTGGGATAGCGTATAACATCATCCTTGGAGGGCTGACCCCTGGCTTCGGGCTAATCACTCGACGGCTTTGACCGAAAGATCTAGATAGAAGGGATGGGATGCTGAGTGACTGACAGAGAGCCAGGGCGGGGATTTGGGGGATGATCTCAACACAGGAGAATGGTTACACAGGTAGAGGAAGGGGGTACAAAAAGGGGTACATCATCTGGGGAGAATAAGGGGATACAAAATCAGAACTATTACAAAGTATAAAAGCACACTGCAACAAGGACTGACCATGCAATTGCTCACTAAAGGAACAGCTCAATTTTTAAAAATCTATCAACATGACTTGCTGTTACCATCACTTGTTACCATCACCATTTCAGTCACAAAAATATGAATTGCACTCATATCTCTGTGTAGTCCATGCATTATATTCCACAGCAGAACCAAGCAAGGAATGAAGGAAGGTGTAGAATCAAGGAAAACGAACACATTCCATTTCCCAAATACATACACAAAACAAAATGAAAACCAGCTGCCATCATGCTTTACTGCATCACAGTAACTGGTTTTTTGTGCTTCCCGATGTTGCAGGAAAATGGCTTCCACTGCAATAGGACAGGTTTGATTGGCACATCACTAAATATTTACAGCCATGGATGAAAAATGACCATCAGAAAATAAGAAACAACCTTTCTTCATCCAGTAACTGAATGTGACAGCTTCTGAAGTGAGTTCAATGAGATGCAAAACTGGCTGTCTACACAGAAAAGCTGACCACCAGTGGAGGTCTTTGGCAAAACTATTTCCCAATAGGTATTCTGGAAGGGCCTTTTTCACTCTTTTTCCTTTGTTCTTGAACAGTGTCTCCACATGGAGAAAATTATTGTTGAACAGCCAAAGTAAATTAGAACAATTACCACAGTAAAATGTCATTTTTACATTATTCTAGATCTGGGACTATTAAGTGGCTGAAAATGCACCTATTCTCTTTTAAGCCTCTCTATTTCCTCTTTTAGTTTTATGTTTCACTCATCAGAAATACAGCTTTGTACAGTGTTGCACCAAGCATAATTCATCATTACTACTGCAGTGAAGTGACTGACTTGATTCTCATCTCAGCTGTGGGCATTTTCCTGGTGAATAAGCAAAAGAAGTAGAGATGCCCAATGGCATGAGAACAGAGTAAGATTCTACACATCCACGTTTTCTAGAGCTAAGAACCAAAATAGAAAAAATGCAGATTTTTGACAAAAATCCATACCAGCTCTTGGGAAAGTTAGTCACCATCCAGGTTTCCTTCTGCTGCTCAATCAGATCTGCTTAGTTTGCCCTCACTGCCAGTTTAACCTCTCCACACAGTACTCCATAGTCAACTTTGACTTGCTGCTATTGGAACATTTCCTGCTACCACTGTGCACATTGTCTGAGCCTGAGAAGAAAGTTCACAGCATCACAAGAACAGTGTTCCTCCTTTGGGTTACATGATGAGTCAGCTCCTGGCCACAGGACAAGACACACCTTCTGGTGTTAAACTGGCTTCAGTTTACCCTGACCACAAGACACACATCCAGGACCAGGATTCTGTCAGGCAAAGTTCATCAGTTCTGAACCTCAAGGAGACACAATTTAAATGAACTTGGGGCTAAGAAACACAAACAGTACATTCCATTTCAGCTTACAGCAAAGCAGAAACCTTGCAGTTTTTGCCCAGAAGACAAAGTAGCTGAAACACAGCAGGCACTTCTCCTTGCATGTAGGAACAGACCACCCCTTGACCAATGGCTATTCTGTGATTTGAAACTCATCTTCTCTAACAATGAAAACCTTAAGTGAAGACTCTTGGCAGCACTAATAATTAGAAAGACAATTCAAGACTCTAGGACTAATATGATTTTGCTAGAGCTACACAGTGAAGCATCATAGAAGCAATCACTTCAAAACCATCAACAGCAAGCAAAATAATGTTCAATATGCTCACTCTGCAACACAGGTCTTTTTTGCATTGAACAAGTTTCAGAAAAGAAAAGTTGTAAATAATTAACCAATAAAAACACCCACAGCTCAGGCCAACAACTCAATGAAATTCAAAGTTTATTAAAGAAAAATTAATTTTTCTTTCATTAACAGCAGTAGGAAGTTTTTCAAGATCATAATTTGTATCCTGAAACAAAACTTCAAAGATGTTACATTTTCATCTGAAATACATCATCAAACATTATTGAACCTGAAAGTATACAAAGAAAGTCCTTATTTCCTTTGGGTGAACAGTTACTACAAAGTCTTCTGAGATGTCTGTGCTGTTGAAGAACCCTGTAAAACACAAAAGCATTGGCAATTTATTACAGCAGCTCTACTCAAATGGACATATTATTCTATCACATCAGTTTTAACTCATCCCTTCCCTAGAAGCTAGTGTTTGAGCAGATTCTCCTCCCTAAAACTCCAGTAGTATAGCGCATAAGAGGTACCCATTCATAATATTAAAATATACAACAATTTCTCTTCTTCTCACACACTAACTCACACAGAAAACGTGAAATGACTCTTCCAGTCATGCACCTTTTCTTCATCATGAATAAAGAGCAAGCAAGCTCTGAGCTGCAGGTCAAACAGAGCTCTGAACGCTCACCTAGCCCATTCCAAAACCTCTGCAAGCTTTTTACAAGGCACAATATGTATGTAAGTGACAGTAAGGACATTGTCCAAGCAACTAACTGAGGTCACCCACAGTACTGGATCTGAGTGTCAGCCCCAACTTGAATCATATCCACAGAGTCCTTTAAGCTGATTACAGCAGAGATTTTTAACTGCAGCTGTGTGTTTTTCTGCAGCACAGGCTTCAACTTAGAGAAACACAACTCATCAGCATCTGACAAATCAATCTGTGTCACAAGTGTGAATTCATAAAGTAGACACTTCTATCAGGACAAAGAAAACTCCAGAAAGATTCCAAGCTTTTTATCACTTCTAGGCAAAACAAGCTATCAGATAAATACAATAGCCTGGTACTTGCAGGGAATCTTAGCTAAATGTTCCTACCTGCAGTCTGTGGCCGGTACCAGGTCTCTCATACAAGACAATAATGCATTTCTAATCTTGCAATTTTAAAAAATATTTTTAACTAGACTGATCATCAAGCTTCAACAGTCAATGGACACCAACCACCTTATTCCACCTACTTTTGCCTGGATATTGTGCAGTCTTCCATTTCCACCGCTCCAAAGTGCTCACATCCCAGGTGCCTGTGAGGGATCGCTCCTCCACTGCCATCACTGATCCCAATCCCTTTAGCAAAGACTGAGTAAAGAGAACACCAGGAATCAAAGGAGGGTTCATAGACAAGAGTTTCAACTCACCAGCCTAGTACACAGTAAGACCAGACAGAATTTTCAACTCTAGCATTGGCCTGTAAACTGGAGCAGAGACACTTTGAAAATCCACAAGGTCATGAAGCACAAGGGCAAATACAGATTCACCAGACTTCAAACCAAGCAGCTGAGGTGCTGAAAGCTTCCTCTGCATTGTAGTACAGAGTCTATTAAAAGGGCTGAAACTCACGCTCCCCTTTTAACTAAAACAGAGAATCCTACACATTGCTCCCCACGTTTCTGTCATGAAAATCAAAAAAAATAACTGCTGCCATGGAGTATAAAGTAATCTATTTCCACAGGAAAGATCAAATAAACATGAAACTGAAAAAACTGAGTACATGATGGAAGTGACAAAGTTTGAACAATTCACAGAAATAAACTGTAGAGAAAAAAAAGTTTTCCTTTAACCTTGTCCAAGATTCATTACTTATAGGTACAATTTTCAATAACTAGAGAAGCAACGTAACCAAATCCTACTCTGCACTGGTAAAGGTACTGCAGGAAGTGTCACACTACCAACAGCTCAGCAGAACCAGTTCCACCTGTATTTAGCAGATCTTCATGCTGTGCCTATGGCAACTTCATCTGAAGTGATGGCTTCTGTGTTGCAAAGCCAAGTCAGAAAAAAAAGGCTCACTTCCCTCTGAGGTAAAGTTCTACTAATACATTTATATCCATCTTTTGTGTACTTTATAGTACACAGGATGTGTCATTCCAGAACCATTTCTCTCTGAAATAAAAACACCTCATTTGGTGTTCCATCTCAAAGGGTTAGATTTACCTTTAGATCTACCATCACAGGCTGAGACAGCAAAGGATCCTCTCCAACTTCATACAAGTGTCTAATTCTCAGCAGGACACGACTGAAATCTGCATCACCTTGCTTCTGTTCACCTTCAAAAGAAATCAAAATGCATATATTTTCTTAAAATATTTCTTTAAAATTAAACCCAAGCTTTAAACTTTTTTTTTAAACTTTAAACTCCCATCATTTGAACTCAGTTCCTATTTTTTAAAGTTAGCAAGAGGACTAATATCAGGAAATGCTCAGCTCCCACTTTGACAGGAATGTTACTAACAGGCATGACACACTCATGCAGGAGAAATATTTTACTACTTGAGCAGAGAAATAATACAGCAAAATTAACTTTGTTGACTGAGGAATTTAATGATTTGAATAAATAAAAATACTAGCCACAGAAGAGAGAAAAAAAGAAAACCACCTTATTTAAGTGTAACATCCAGCCACCTTTTAGAAGGCACCTACCCATGTGGATGCTGCGGACCTGCTCTGTATGATTAGAGCTGTACCTCCACCCTGGAATGCTCAGAGTCTGGAGATGAAGATTAGGTGGCACAGTTACAGGCAAATCATGGACTGAATTCTGCTGAGGTTGTCTGGGTAGCTTTGGCTTATCTCCTCCTTTATGCAAAATAAAACAAAACAAACATTAAACATCCATCACAAACACAAGCCTGGCTAGGGCACTGTGGAAGGGTAAAGGGCTTTTTGCTTATTCAGCCAAGGCAGAGGCAAAGCAGATGATATGCTTTCTCATCCAAGGCCTTCCAAGATACTAAGCAGAAAGCAATGTGATTTTAACTGCTAGAAAAATGTGTCAGAGCTTTCCATAAAACAAATTTCACTTCAGTTTGAAATTGCTATTTCAATATCAGGCTTCAGTTTTAGTTGATAAGGTAAACAAATATTTTTAAAAGAATAACGTAAAAATGGTCATTAAGGACTCAGCATCCAGGAAGCTGATATATGGTGCACTACCTACTTTGCACTAATTCCCTGTGTGAACATTTTGTTCTCATTAGATCCTTTAAAATTTATTTTCCTCTCAAAGTAGAGATAATTATATAACAAGAGAAACATTACATATACTTGGACAACATCCACGTTTGAAATTAATGCAAAGTAATTAGCAGACTCTAAATCTGTCTCCTAACTCACTACATGCTAACTTTGCCTCACAGGAAGCTTGAAGTCTGCATTTAAAAACTCAACAGCATAAATCAAAGCCACATAAACAAGCCATTCAGATGCTAAAAGTAGCATAGTAAACTGAATGATTACCTGATAGTGCTCCAAACATCACTACTGGCCTATGCTCTAATGCCAGTCCACTTGTCCGATACAAAGTGTTGGTGACAGCCTTGGTTCCTAAAATAAGCCAAAGTACAGGGCGCACCACTGAAGAGTCATTCAAAGTGAGATTGTTATTCAGGTCCCACTGAAGGTTGTTCCATAGTCTCCTGTGTAGCATCACCTGTGTTGGGAAGGTAAATGTCACAACAGGAATCAGCCATCAGGCTTTACTTACATTATCAGCAGCCATGAAATTATGCCCACCTAGAAAAAGAAATAACAATTTATACTTTACCTCGACTTGTCCATTCCCTTGACTTGACACACCATGAGCTCTTTCTGCAAGCAGCATCAGCCTTGTGGTACCATCTTCAATGTAGGCAGTCTGGACCATAGGGTAATAGTTCTGTAATAACCACACAGCAAACCATGCAGAGATAATATTAACAGAGGAAACAGTAACGGAGAGCAAAGATAAGACACAACTGACTTTGGATTACACCTTAGTGCCTACCCGAGCCACTGTGTTATTCACATATGCCTTGAATGGTCTTTTCTGCATCTGATACCCATTGTTGTCAGTGTAGAGAAGTTGTTTGGTGTTCAGATTTGTGCTTGTTCTCAGAACTGCTTCACGATTTAATTCCAGAGGTCCAGCACTGTATTCTTGCTCTATCCTACGGCAAAGCAGCTTCCCATCATAACCTTCTGGCACTGAATACAGCCTGGTGTACACTGCATAAATGTACTCCTGAGAAGTAACATTGCTACAAAAATGAGAGGAAGGATGCAGAGTTTATAAGGTGAAACACTTGACTGGTTATGACAAAGCTTGCAAGGCACTCATGATGCCATCCTGCACAGACAACTTCTTGCCCACTTTCTATTGATTTCATGCACAATTATTTTTAATTTCAATTTAACTTTCAAATATACACATTTTCAACCACAGTAAGTGATATCCTATAAGTTTCCTTCACATTACAAGTGTAAGGAGGATTCCTCATTTGATTACAAAGGCTCTGTTTTTCTCAAAATTAGCAACAAATTTTAAAAATTGTTATGACTCCCTAAGCAACATATTTACATGGTATTGAATACATGCATTTTTTCAATCTGCGTGACATCAACTTTGATGGAACTACTTTCCAAAGGTCCTTCTCAACTACAATCCTTGAGCAATGCCATGTAAAGCAAAAGACTTCAATCAAACAAGCAGATTTAAAAGAGGGTGAAGGGTTTACAGACTGATACAATTTTACCACAGAGAATAGTTAGTTCATCAGGGGTCAGAGTGACTCCTGAAGATTACTTTCTCCTTTCTCTAATTTGCTTTCAAGACAGATATTCACAGTTGTGAAAATGTATCATTATGTCCAATTTCCATCCATGTAAGATATTAGCTGCAACATTAATTTAGTTGTACAGAACCAGTTTCTCAACAGAAGTTGAAAGTAAAAAATGTAGCACAAAGGATCCCCCTAAACAATCTCCACACCCATCCCTCCCTCCCTCCTGCAGCAGTACGTGCTTCAGAAGGGGGCCCATGTGAACCTCATGAAGTTCAAAAAGACCAAGAGAAAGGTCCTGCACTGTGTCAGGGCAATCCCAAACACAAACACAGGCTGAGCAGAGAAGGGCTGGAGAGCAGCCCTGAGGAGAAGGAACTGGGGGTGTTGGCTAAGAAGAAACTCAACATGAGCTGGCAAATGTGTGCTCATAGCCCAGAAACTCAAACTAGTCCTGGGCTGCCTCCAAAGCAGCACAGCCAGCAGGTCAAGGGGGCATCCTGCCTCTCAGCTTCCCCTTCATGTGACCCCACCCAGAGTACTGCATCCAGCTCTGGGGCCCTCAACGTGGGAAACACAAGGACCTCCTGGAATGAGTCCAGAGGAGGGCTACAAAGATGATCAGAGGGCTGGAGCATCTCTCCTAGGACCTCCTGGAATGAGTCCAGAGGAGGGCTACAAAGATGATCAGAGGGCTGGAGCATCTCTCCTATGAAGACAGTTTAACTCTGTTCAGCCTGGAGAAGAGAAGGCTGTGGAGAGACCTTAAGGCAGCCTTCCAGTACCTGAAGGGTATCACTGCAGTATTTTCTGAAAAATCCCTTTGCCAGGATTTCTTCTCCTGGGAAGATGAGAAGCTTCAGAGAAAAATGTAAATAGTAATTATCTGATTCTCTTCTCCTGTGTTTGCTGCTTTGGAATGTGGTCTGGACATTGTTTACCAACAGGTGCATGTTTGATTGGTTCCATGTGAATTGTGTTTTCTTAATGACCAATCATGTCCAGCTGTGTCGAAGCTCTGAGAAGTTACAGGTTTTTATTATTCATTCCTGTAAAGCCTTCTGATGTATCCTTTTCTCTACAGTTTAGTATAGTTTTAGTATATAATTCCCTTTAATATAATATCATAATATAATAAATCAGCCTTTTAAGAACATGGAGTCAGATTCATCTCCTCCCTGATCCTGGGACCCTCGCAAACACCACGGAAGGGGACCTACAGGGGAGCTGGAGAGGTACTTTTGACAAGGGCATGTAGTGATAGGACAAGGGGAAATGGCTTTAAACTTAAAAAGAGTAGGTTTAGATAAGATGGTAGGAGGAAATTCCTTGCTCTGAGGGTAGCAAGACACTGTTGCAGAGAAACTGGATGCTCCATCCCTGGAGGCGCTGAAGACTCTGGCTCTGAAGGTTGGATGAGGCTTTGAGCAACTTGGTCTAGTGGAAGGTGTTCCTGCAGGGGGTTTGGAACTGGATCTTTACAGTCCTTCTAACACCAACAATTCTATGATTCCATGATTTACAGGAGGAGTTTCCTCAGCAGTACATCCAGCAGATGTATGATAGTTCTTTTGTCTAAATCCTAAACAGTACAAATACTCAGAGCTCACTGTTTAGCAGTAACTGTACAGAATTAACTTAATACATATCTAAACATTCCAGTGCAGCTGTAATGGTGCTGTACCTGTAGAAATACTGCCTTATCTCTGTCATCAAGTTTCCAGACATCACTTCCAACCCCACTGCTTTTGATACTGGAACAGCTGAAGCATTTGGAGCAAATAAGTAGTTATCTGAAATGGGTCCTTTCTTTGTGTCTCCATTTACGTGGTACTCAAGGAACTCCTGGGTGAACTGGACAGTCTGGTTAGTCTCCCTGAGAATCCACAGAAGAGTAAAAATTATATAAGTTACAAACACATTTTGTACATGATAAATGCAAAGCTGAACAGCAACAGGAACGAGGCTGGAAATGCAAGGACAAAAAAATGTTTCTTCACAGTGGATTGATTTTGTGAGACTGAGTAAATGAGGACAGCACAGAATTGAAGTGCTTCCCATTAAGATATATGTCAGTTTGTCAGCAAATGGAGTTTCCATGTCATTTTTGTAGAAGAGAAACACCTTAAGATTAAACATCATCTATACTACCTCACTGTTTTGATGCCAGAGTTGTTACAGGATTAAAGATACCCATTTCACAAGAATGAGGTACACTGCACTGCTCCAATGAATAATGAGGTTCACTGAACTTTGTAGCTAGGTAAAATCAGCATGATGCAAGTTCCCATGTCTAACACTGGTGAGAGTAAACTCAACAGGATAGCAACATCAACAATCACTCACTACCTACTGTATCTCCTCCTCTCTCCACTGAAGCTTACAGATTAGCTTATTCATGACTTAGTATCACAATTTTTAGAAAGTCATATGAAGGCAATTTAAGATGCTGCTCTCAGCTACCTGCTCTGCCTTTGGCAACTTGCTGTGAAAACAGGAAAAATCACTTCATCTAGCATATAAATTTATACTGCTAAACATTTTATCTCATGTTAATACAGCTACTCACAATTTGTACTAACTGATGATAATATCCAAGTGTTTTCTACTACTTCTCTTATGAGGCACTTTCAGTGCAGGGGCAGGATCTAGAAGTTCTAACTCTTGCAGTTGAATGTAAAGGACTTCCCAATTGAAGATCCCCATTTTTTTCAACCTTTCCTCCCATTCTGTCCTGTGAGGCCTCGTTCTTTCCCATTATCCCAGTGCAAACTTTCTGAAACTCAAGTATTTTGAGCTTTTCTAAATTGCCTTTAGAAAAGCTCAAAAGGATTGAGTATCTCATTTCCCCTACATGCTGAATTCCACCTTTTGCTGCCTGTCAGAACAGGATGGATAAAACTGGAATGTGAATTTAGATTTTTGTTCTTCCACACTATATTTCTCATAGAATCTGGAGGTAGTCATGATCTGGAGGCACTCTGAGTAAATACTCCAGGGCTCTTAGTTAAGGTCCAGCTATACTTCTAAAGCTGATTTTAATGATACTGGACAGCAAGTTCTTGGTCTAGGAGGCAGAATTATGAACAAAACCACAAAGGTGAAAGAGATCTAGCCATCACCATGCCAGTGTCAAAGGAGTGAAATATTCCATCAGTATATAATGGGTGACAATCTGAATCCTGAGCAGGCAAAATGCAGCACAACTGCAGTAAAGCTGAAAAAAGAAGTAAAGAAGAAATTGGGCCAATTTGCATCAGCTGAGAGAGACCACCTGAAAACCTCAAATTTCACCTAAATCTTGATAATTCTTCCATTTTCCCTCCCTGATTAAATGGAAATTCCTTAGTTAAAAGTTTCCTTTCAAATAGTTTTGTAGCTTTCTACCACAGAAAGAGTGATACAAGACTTGCAAAACACTACTTAATGTAAGTAAACTCTTTATCACTTAAGGCTCATTGTGCAGCCATAGTGTATGTGCTTCTTAGTAATTTTTAATAAAAATGCACATTCATAATCCTCTTTTGTTCTAAAGCACACAAACTCTGCTGATATACTAGTTATTACTGTGATGTCATCTCAGACCAACTGCAAAGTTAAATAGGGCAACATCACAGAACTAGTATGGAATCAAGACTGTGCTAGTGTTGAAGTGTCCTGTAAAAAGAGGGCATGTGAAGTGGGGATAAAAAACAATTTTAAACACCATAAAGAACATTTTGTTGACTCTTGGAATTAAGACACATAATACAGTCCTTGGACTTATTTTTATGAAGCATTTTAAAAAATCTGGAACGCTATTGAAACAAGCAGGCAGTCTCACCTGTCTGTAATGCTGTGCATCAGGTTTGTGTTTTGGTCAAACAAGATCTGGTAGCAGCTGTTAACCACAGGAAACAACTGTTGGCTTTGCTGCCCTGCACGAGTCAAGTCTCTCCGCTTGTACTTGACTGAGCTCCCAACAAAGGCAGCCTGCTGCCCATCCAAGGGTTTAATACTGTATTTTCTGTAGCTCAGACCACTTATTGCAACTAGAATATACAGATCATAGGTAGACTGGGATTCCACGGAGCTTTGAACCTGTACATTAGCATACACAAAAATGTTTCATTATGGAAAATTAATTAGCAAGGCAATTACCTTCATGTGTTGTAAGCCCTAAATTATAAAAATTAGCTTCTATTTTAATAATTTTTTAAACATGTCATTCTTATAATTCTAAATAATAATGTAGATCCATGCTGCTTTTAATTGGGAGCCTGGTGAGCTTGGATTAAGCTGAGCCTTTCTAGTGAAGCATGACCACGGGCCAACCCAAAGAGACTGATGGTTTCCAGACAAGGGCAGTGTGGTCTTATGCCATCACATGCACAGGAACAAGGGACAGCTGCTGTGCCTCACTACCTGACTACAATGTGCCTTCAGGCATGGTCACAGTCGTAAGCCACAGGTCACACAAACTGCAGCTGGCAGAATTTGCTGAGCTATCTGGCATCTCAGGGACAGAGGGAAGCATCTGGAATTGTGTCAGGCCTCTTCAGGCCTTTATGTGCAGGAAGCATTCCTGGAGATTTATCAAGCCACTGACGATTATGCATTCTGTACAGCAGATGCTCCTGAGAAAGGCTCGTGCTAGCTCTCACTTGAGGCCACTCTCTTCCCTCCCCTGGAACAGCTGGCTGTGTCTTGGAGCTTGGCTGTGACAGAATGAGCCATCAAATGGCAGCTGACTGACACCAGTTTCTAAGACCTACATTTCTTAATTCTCTTCTTCTCCCTCCCCAAGGCAATCTGTCAATTGTACAAACAGGGCTGTCAATTGTAAGGCAGTGCTTCAACATATTATTTATTTGAAATAGTGCTTTTTACAGAAAGAAAAATAAGGTAAGAAACACCAGGTCACACACAGCAGACAAGCAAAGGACAAACCAAACACACTACAAGAGCAGCAAGTCCTTTTGGAGAGTAAAAAAAGTCTCTCTGTTGAAACAACAGACAAGCAAAAACAACCCTTGAAGGACAAGTAGGAAAATCCAACTTCAACAGGAAGCAGAATCCAGTTAATGAAAACTGACAAGTAAGAAAAAAGTAACAGAAAGAAACAAAGTTGATGTACCTGTGCCGGCACAGAATGTCCCAGTTCATCATATACACTCATTGCCTCACTGCTGACAGAAACTGTGACAAAGGTAGTGATGTTCCATGCCAGTGGGTTGTAGACAACCACATACAGGTCAACATCTGCACCTGTGTGCAAACAAACAAAACATGCAGTTGCTACATTATGTATTTTTAAAACGTGGTATTAAAATGTATTTAAGAAATTTGTCTAGGTACAACTATCTTACAAAATTTTAACATAAAACCCCGCAGTAAAACTTCATGATTGAAAAAAGGAAAACATTTTACAGTCCTTCATTAAAACCTCTTCTGCTTTATTCTTCTATTCTCTGCCCAGTCAAAAAAGACCATGTATTCAAAAAATGATACCTGAGTTGAATGTAAATGCATTAGTGAAGATAAGCTGCTTACAACTCATTGTCATGCAGTATTAACTTTATCAGAGTTATACAGAAGATCAAATGAGAAGCTGAATTTAAAAACAGCCCTGTAAAAATCCAAATCGGTCTGTTGCACAGCCCATGGCACTGCTTATATCTGACAGTTTAAAAAGTTTTCCAAAGTCAAGATAAAAGGGAGTGTACAGTCTTTAGAACAGACTTCTTAAAAATCCTTTTACAATTTTTACACAAGCTGGCTGTACATTATAGCAAGAACATTTCTTGACTCTGACTGTGTTCCTTATCATGTAATGCTCTGTTGCAGAGTAAAGTTAGCTTAGTGACTATTCTGATCAGCATCTCTTCCTCTCCTTGTTTTACATTTGAAGTCTGAATCTGAGAGCCAGGTCTAATATTTGCACTGAGGTAGAGTTCTGTCTAACAGCTGAGAAATCCTGGGTCTCAGAAGGCAAACAATTTTCTAGCCATGGTTCACAGAACTTAGATGCACGTAATATGTTGATTGTTTTGAAGGAAAATATGATAGCTTTCATAAGGTAGCTAGAAAATTGGAAAAGCTGTGCAAAAAGTACCTGGTTTTCCTGAGTCTTTAGTGTAAACAGAAGAATAGACCTCTCCATTCTTCTTTGCATTGTTGATATCAAAGATTATGGAAGCCATTAGCTTCTTCACGTTGAACATTCCATACATCAGGTTATTCATGTACATGTCCTTCACCTTGGGAGACTCTGTGCCTGTTATACCATCATGGTGCTGGACCTTGTATTTAAAAGTAATTTGAAAGGTGCAACAGGATGACAACTTCAGGTTTGCATTTGTGTTAACATAATAGTGAAATAAACTTCTGACACACAACTTAAAACAATATGGCAGCTATATTCAGAGGGAAAAACCAAACAAGTTACCAAAACCAAGAATGCAGCAAATGTACTGTAACAAGAAAGGTTTTTCATTTCATACTCAGATCTGGTCATTACCTTAGCAAACAAAATAATTATTGACAGCAAAAGCACTGAGGACTGCAAATGGTTAATGATACAAGGCTAATCACTTAGCTGCTGAACTTTGAAGAAACAAATCTGTCCTTCCTGTTCTAATTAGCAAAGTAGAGATTATCAGTAGTTTTCAATTAGTTCCATTTTTCTTTGTTTTTTATTTACTTTTAAAAACAATTTTGTAAATAACAAAACTAACACTAAGAAAAGGAATTTCATATGCAAAGTTTCAAACCACATACTCTTTCACCAGTTGAAGAAAACATTTGCCAGTAACCAGGATACATGGTTAAGGGGCTGAAGTCATGTTTCAAGACAGTTTTTTGAAAAATTGCTTTATTTTTACTTATGACTAGCAAAGGGGGGTGGAAAAGTTATTTCCAAAAATATAAAAACAACTTTGAGATACTCCAAGTGAAACGCTTATGCGAGCTTTTCATTTGGAAAATAAACATTTTCATTCAAAGCAGAAAATAAATCAATCTTTACCTCTGAAACTGCCCATCTAAGACTCTGAAGTTGCTTTAAGGCTTTATATTTGCAAATAGAACCTTCTGGGTGTTTCAGGACATACTGTGTGAAAAAAGATTCTCCAGCATGAAGTAGTGAACTTGCTCTCCTTGCAACTCCTTTTAATGTGCTCCGAGAAGTATAAAACCCAGTCCATGCCTGGAATGGCTCTGTTTAGAGTGGAACAGATCCAATACACATCAAAATACCACTTCATTTATTCTTCTACTATGACTATTACTATTCAGCTTGTTACATGAATCCTACTGGGGATTAACACAGCAGCCATCAGGTAGAAAGGTCATAAAGCCTACAAAGAAACTCAGCCAGGAACATTTTGAAAAACTATCACCTCTCCTACAGGCTTAGTAACATGCAAGTTTGACACAAAGCCAGTACCAACCAAGTTAACCTGTGTTTATGGAAATTTCTTCCTTGTGGATCTGCACAAAAGAATTTTTGAAGCTTCAATGAAGCATATATTATTACTAGTTGTTAATAAAATACATTATAATCTTTGGTAATTCCTTGATACACACACTCTAAATTTCAACCTTTCAATCAAAGGGATTTAGCTTAAATTTTATTTCTTCAAACTGGAGTAGAAATAGTGATGTCATGACTCCAAACCACTGCAGCACCTCAAACTACATCAGAAGATGCCCTCAAGTGGTTACTGGAAAGTATTTCAACATTCTGTTTGTGTTAATGTTTCAGTAGCCCACAGAGTGAACAAGGAAAACAATTATTTGTTTTTAAAACCTTCAAAAAGGGATCTCCTTAGGGGTGGGAGTGTGTGTTTGGTTGGAGGCAATTTCTTTTAAAATATACTAGTGATATATAGGTTTTCCAAAAAGAAGTTGCAGAAAGTGTTTTCCAAAGAGCATACATGCAAATGTAATAATCTGCTATCAGCCCAAGATCAAAGGCAATGATTAGAAAATAGGATCTTTTGCTCAAAAAACTTATTTTTTGACTGAAAGGTGCTAGAAGTTTCAACAGAATTAATTCAATTTTAGCTTTAAACATTACAAGCAGAAGAAGCACACATATGTATCAGCACAGTACAATGAATGCAGAGCAGAAGGAAATACTTATCTGGGACTTAAAACTTGAGTTTCCATATATCATAAGTGACACTGAGCCCAATAAGTGACTCACAAAAAAAGGGCATAGCAAGAATAAGAGAGGATTAATCATCAAGAAGCAAAACAGCATGTGGGAGAAAGTGCACTCAAATCTATGCTGCAATTGCCAGGCACAGAAAGTCATTTGGGGAAAAAACTACATCTCTGTGTGGGCACCCACCTGGAACACTGAAGGTGCTGCTATTATGCAAGCTAACAGCAATTGAATCCTGCAGGCAAATTATGCCAAAAGATAAAGGAAAGAGCCTAGATGTAAAAGGGTATTAGCAGTTAGAACTGGCAATGCTTTTATCAGTAAGTTGTTAGGTATGATCCCTAGAGGGAGGTGAGGGTGTCAGGGATCAGTCCATGCCATGATTCACAGGAAGCAATGGTTATTTTTACTCATTGAAAAGTTAACAGACACATTACAGCACAGTCTGAAATATACGTACACAGCCAAAAAATGTGATGAAGCATTTATACAATTATACAGAAAGGAGTATTAATGAAATCAATGGGATTTTAATAATAAACCAGGCAATAAAATACAATAAATTAATGAGTTTAGAAATTGAGAAATTGGCTGTGTCTTCTCTCTGCATACTTTGATATGAGTAAAGGGTAAATTTATAGGGGAAAAGAATTAAAGGGATGTTGGGTATGGCATGAATTTTTTTTGTATTTTTCTAGTACTTTTCACCTCTGCTTGAAAAGCTGTAAGTGCAGAATGTGAGCAACAAGGAGCAGCAAAGAAATTTTGTAACACTGTATTACAAAATTTCAGAAATACTGACTGTATTTTTACATGTTTAGACTTCAGTTGTAAGAGAATTCTTTCCCGCCCCAAAATTTCAAAGTGTTTTCTTTAATGAAAAAGGCAAGACTTTCTCCTACAGGAGAATTTAGGGGTTCATCTCCATTAATATTTTGTTTGGATCATCCTTACCTAGTATGCTTTGCTTTATAGAAAAGATTGGATTTGGAGCTCACAAAGTGAATTCCTGATGGATGTAACAAGCATTAATGGGTATTCAAGTCTATATGACCAGATCATATATTTCCTTCAATTCCCAAATCCTCAACATTGACTGTTTCACTCTGGGAACCCCCATCCCACTGTAGGAACACAGAACTACCCCAAGAGCTTTCAGATTGCCTTGGTCCCTTGGTTACCTGTAGCTTCTCCAGACATTCACAGATCACATCACATTTTCCACCTCTGGTCTAAGCTATGCATAATCCAGTTCTTTTAAACAGTATAAATGGGACACTGTTCTATTTGGCCACACACGCATCCTTTTTACACAACTAAGATGGGATCAACCAGTCTGTTGATGACACCTCATAGAGTGAAAAAATCTTATCAGAAGGCATTTTTCCTCTTTATTGCTCATTTTCCCTTATTAAAATTTTATATAGGTACATTTGAGGCAGACATTAGGCAGCTGTGAACTTCATTACCTGTTGAATATGGAAGAAAGTCTTGAGAATCCCGAATTTCCCATGTAAGATTCCTGCTATAGACTGCTTGGAAGTAATCACTGACAGTGGCATACTGGACAGTCACTCCAAACTCAGCAGAATGCTTGTTAATATAATCCACCAACAGGTCCATGTTAGAGTACTGAACAGATGCATTAAAGAACTGTTTGTCACAGCCCTGCAGTTGCAAACGCAGAACAGCCAAATCACTTTGGGTCAGATAATTAGGGAGGATCATTTTTAACACTAGTCTATGTTCCAGGGGTATTTATTTTGATTTTGACTGCCCATATAACTGATATTAGTTACAAAACTACCAAGACTGGGCAGGGTTACTCACACAGCTTGTCTGTAATCATGAAAAAATAATTAAAAAACATAGTTTTAGAACCATACATTCTCTCTACTTCTTTACATACCATTATCACAAGCATAGAAATCTGCACGTTTTCTAAAACTACTGCAAAACTGTGGTTTGCAACTAGATGTTAGGGGTTTATCTTTACTATCAAAAACTTCTCTTCATTCCAGCACAATTTTCACTATAGCACAACTACAGAGTGTTATTATTCTACTTCTCACTCTCTACAAAAATAATAAATTCAGCATTAGCAACAGTGTCATAAACACAGGGGAAAAACAAATCAGTGACTCATCAGTCAGAAAAAGTTTTTCTTTGTAAGAACAGATATTGTGGTGAAATAGCCCATAATCCTTTAATATTGCAATTATGAGACCTATAGCATCCATCAAAATTAGAAATCAGACTGTACATTCAGTTTAGGCAAAGTTATTCTTTCCTAAGGTCTTGAAAACAGCAAGAGCACATCAGTGCTATATGTCCGTGTAGGATGTAATTAACACAGCATAATGCTGAAGAAAGTGTTTGGATGACCAAACTGGGATATGCTTGCTTATGGTTCTAGCTAAAATACAAAGACTCTAGAAGAAAATGATTGGACATCTGCTAGGAAAGACCATGTCTACCTAAGTGTCATACACTTTCCTAGAATGCTATAATTTTGTTAACACTAAGTTATGTTGGGCTAAGCAATTAAAAAGGGAGATCATTTAAAAGGGGTGAAAAAAGGAAGCAATACTGTAATATATAGTTATGCAAGAGGTTATCTTCACACTTTTATAAATATATTGAGTAGGGTATAAATATATTGAGTAGGTTTTGTAAATATATTGAGTTTTTTTTCTATCTTGAGTAGGGTGGAAGACTTGATAGACAACTGGCAGGACATACAAGGAAATTTTATATATCATTACTACTCAGTCATTTGGACCACAATTATTAGAAAAACACTTCATGTCATGTGGTCTGTACCAGCATTTCTGCAATACCTACTGCAGCAAGAACCATCCACTTACACTCTGGTGTGTCCCTGTCTCTTCCAAAGCAACACTGAGCAGGCACTTACCCATGGCCACAAGACATCCCCTGTCCGGAACCAGGCTGCTCTCTCCTTGATGTTTGCCACCATGGTTTGTGCATACTGGTGGAGGTTAGCATCTGTAACAGGGAGACTCATGTTTGGATAAACACCATCTTTTGGTGGATCTGGGAAAGTTGCAAATCCATTCCAAAAAAATCCTGACCTAAGCAGAAGTAGAAAGAAGCAAGCTGTAAACAGGATTTACTTCACTGGGAAAAACACATCAAAAGTTGCTGTTATAAATGGGAATAAGAGGCAAAAAAAATCTGTATATACTCATTGTTAGTATTTAGGCTTAAGCATTTATTTGGGTGTGGAGGTAGGGGGAAGAGTCTCCAGTTTTCTTTCAACACTGTGCAACTTTTCAAGCCCGTGCTGCTTGCTGGCATAGAACAAAGAAACTATAGGACAAACCAGCAAGCTTTGTAACAATGAGGATGTTCCCTCAAGTAGACTTGATTTTCAAAGAGTATTTTACTGAATAAGCCAGTAAGCAAAATAAATTTTTCAAAAGTTCTCAAATTTACAAAATAAATGGCAATTTTTTGTTGCTTTAGTTTATACAGGGACAATAGACACAATCTCAGCTCAAGATAATGCTGAACATCTCCCATAGAAAATCAATTAGCAATAGCCAAGTGCCTACTGAGCTTCCTGGAGCTTTCAAATCTTTACTTCCAGGCAGAGAAAAAAGACCCCAGTCCAGCTTTGGACATTTTCTATTCACAGTAATTGTTTTGTTTCACATTTTTATTCTATTTTTTTTAAAAAGGACGGACATTGTGAGTAAGTCACTGTATTATAAGTAGATGAAAGCCATACCTATATTTCAAACCTCCTGGTATAAGAAAACAAGTCTGTCAATATTTAGAGGTATTTTTAATGCCTGTCAATACCAAGTGCCACTTTTGAGAATTCAACAGTTAGTTAGTGAGCAAACTTCATTTATTACAGTGGAAAGCTGGGGATGCTTAATAATCTCTACATTTCTTACTCAGATGTAGAGAGTCTAGACATGTCCTTGACCTACCACAGGTCAGGACAAAACAGTAGGATACTTCTGAAAGAAAACTGTCAAAGAAAATGCTTAAACCCAATAACAAAAACTCTCAGAAGTCAAGAACATTTCTGCATATTTGGGAAATCTTTGGACCTGTTTGAAAAAGGTAATTGTGATGGAGTACAGTAGCTGTACTGATCCATAACATGGGTGAAGATCTCCTGTCTTGCAGATAATGAAGGAGAGCCCTGCCATACAAACTGAAGCTTCTGGAAAACAAAAAAAGGTAAGAAACCATTACTCTTGCTGACATTCACAGAAATGCATCATTAACAACTTAAGACTTCAGAGTTCCCATCTTCCCTTCCACCACTTTTAATACTTTTAAGCGCTTTTTCTGAAGATTCAATGCCAATGGTAGCCCGGGTAAGGTCACACACTATATACAGGAGGCCACATCAGTGCCTCTTTCCATTAGAATTGATGCAGAAGGAGAAGAGGCAGCACAGTGCCAGCACACTAAAATCCAGAGATAAGCCTGGCTTATCACAGCCATTATACCTCTGTTGTTTCACTGGAAGCTGAACACCTATAAGCTAGAAAAGATCCAGATGTAGTCTGACTGCACTGTAGTCAGTGGGAATGAATGTTTAACTGATGTTAATGTTTAAATTCTATTGAAGTAGAATTTTACTGTTTTGGAAGCCTTCAGACTCTTAAGGGCCAGAAAAAAAAATAGCTGGCAAAGATTGTCAGAAGGTCGTAAAAGATTTTAACAGAAAATAAGTACTGCAAATCATTGCAAACACAAGGTGGTAGGTCCAGGCTTCACTAAATTCAACATTAATTCTGTTTTCTTCAGAAACACTTGAGTTTTACCCAAGATTCATAAAAACTGCCTAGTGCCCAGAACACCGTGGTGAAAGCCCCTCATTTTCACATAATGTAGTGAGTAAAACTGATGACAGATCAGGGTCCAACACAGTGATATGAAAAGCATTTATTGTGTACAGGGCACTGTGCAAGAGAAGGCAGAACAGGAAAGAAAACCTGAATTCAGCAAAACCATGACCAGCTGCCACTTTAACTGACCTAGTATCATTAATTTCACAGGCACAAATAAGTGTTCCAAGCCTGACAACACTGTGCCCAAAAGTTACGCTTTAAAACTGCTCACATAAAACCCAACAGATACAAGATTCTCTCAGGGAAAGCTGGAACTCCTACATGTCTCTGCTTCAAACTCTCCTAATTCAGTGTCCATTTAGACTTGCCTATTTGCCTACATTTTGTGTCATCTTCAGGCATTTTATCACTGACCAGAAGTCATGAAGACATTAATTGACCATATAACACAGATTTAATATGTTTCACCATTACCACATGCAATCAGCATGTCGCATTTAAACAAGAAATACCTACATTTTCTTGCCCAGATGACAGAGATTCTTATCTTCATGTCATAGTTCAGATTACTGCAAGTAGAGGCCAGCAATGGTTTCATACCTAAGGGTATTTTTACCTTGTTTTTCTGCATGTCAGCCTTCAGATCATAGTCAATACGAGAAATAAGATGAGCATTGAAACCAGCCAGAGCAAAAAGAGTTGGCGTTGTAGCTGAAGCTCCAAAAGGATCAACATGCCAAGAAAACTGAGGCCTGAAGCCAAAAGTTTCATACAAAAACCCATGACCTTCTGCAAAGCAAAATTTGTTTAGGTTAGGAACACTTCTAATAGTTAATTTTGTAAGTTTAATAGATATATTGTGATACAGTTAAGCACTTGAAGTATCCTTCAAGTGCTTCTTGTTGCTGTTTCCCAAAGCATTCAAAGTTTTGGGAATTTAATCATTCACACCAAAAAGTTTCATACTGAAAATGTTTATATTGTTATGCCAAGTATAACTTATTAACATTATAAAAGATTACAACAAAAAGGAATTATGATGAGGGAGGTCTCAGAAAAAGTACATAGCTACAGATTAGGTTAAGGCTAATAGCCAGGTTGGAGTCTGCATGAAAACAACAACCTGGGGCTTAGTTTGTTTGCTTAAAAACCATAAAATCCATTCTCAGAAAATTTTAGTCTCATATTAATGACAAAGGGACAGGGAAGCAAGCCATCCACTGAAGAGAACTAACACGAATATGATTATCAGTCATATGAAAAGAAAAAAGCCAAAGATTAATAGTGAACTTAACACTTGATGTTATTTACAACTAATATTACTACTGTAGTTACTAATGTTACTAATATAGAAATGAGTTTTCAGGAAAGAAACCCCTGAAGTAGGACAGCCCAGACAATAGCATGAGCCCAGAAAAACCATTTGAATCAAAGTAAAACTACCAAGAAAGCAGTATATTGCACTTGGATACTCATCATTAAAAAAAAAAAAAAAACAAAAACAAAACAAAACAACAACAACAAAAAAACAAAAAAAAACCCAAAAAAAACCAAAAAAAAACAAACCCAAAAAAAAAAACCCCCCAAAAAAAAATTGCCGATCATTATTTCATAGTTACAGAATTATGCTCAGGACTATCTGAAAATACAATCATCTCTTCCCTGGAATAACTCTATTTCAAATTTTAATATCACATTTGAATAACTGAGGCTGCAAGGCCTCTTTTCACTTCATCTTTTCCCAGGGTTAATGTCTTCCCTACCTAAAATATTCACAACTTGTTTTAGTATTCTGATAAGAGATTTCTAGGCGCTTCCAAACACTGGAATTCCAGACAGACAAGAAAAGACATGAAATCTAGACCAAAAATGTCTGCATTGGCTTTGTCTTCTCAAATTGAACTCCACAGAATCAATTTTCTTTGTATGTATTCAAAATGAATAGAGGGTTCAGGACAAACAAATGAGCATTTTAAAATACATTAATACTTTTGTTCCTGGTTAATAAATTACAAAACCTAAAATTTCTTTTTTTAAAATAAAAATTATGTTTACACAGAATGAAATGTTAAATGAGAAATAATGTCTTTCTCAGCTAACTACAATGAATAGAAAAGCTGTGTTTGTTTAGCAAAAGGACTGTGTTTAGCAAAAGGACTCTTCAATCATTTTAGTATTTTATTTGGAGAAGTCCTAGGTTCAATGCTCTAAGCACATAAAGCAACCTTTAAACACGGGAGTCAGATGAGAGAAAAAAAAAGTTTCTATCTCCTCCTCTTGGCCAAAGTGTACTGAGGTACAGAGGCAGCTGCTAATCCTGAGCTCCTGATAAACACTGACAAGCAAGGAGCAAGGCCAGTGGTGCTGTGCAGTCAGATGCAGAAAATAACAGAAGTGTTTTCTGTCCCTTTGCTGTCCCATGTAGAAATTCCATAGCCATGGCACAGCTTCCATAGCCCTGGCACAGCTTCCATCAGCCATGGCAGCTGGTGCTAACACATCCCTCCCTGCTACACCCTCGTGGCATAAAGCAGACATCTCTAGCACAGAGGTGGCACCAGTTATCCTGTTTCTGTTTGCACTGACCAATGCAAATAAACCCATGTACTAAAACACTCTTTAAACCATCAGATGGCCAGGTGTAACACACAAATGTTCGATACAAAAGTTAGAAGATTAAAATGGCAAAAAGTGCATCTCTTGGAAATATGCACCTCTTTCTAACAGAAAATGATGATGATTACAAATGGGGGTTTCTTCATCAAGGAAGTCTTTCAGCTAATTTTAATTGACCTCAGTGACATCCCTGTGATCTGCAGATCCCTGCACTCTGAAATTCTACCAGGTATTTTCTTGAGGAGTGTTTCATACCCTAAATTTCACCATAACTATCTTCCCAGGAACTTTGCCCTCAAACACACACACACACAAAAGGCCTCT
Source organism: Onychostruthus taczanowskii (assembly GCF_017590055.1). NCBI lineage: Eukaryota > Metazoa > Chordata > Aves > Passeriformes > Passeridae > Onychostruthus > Onychostruthus taczanowskii. The sequence goes on along the minus strand of NW_024499239.1, from coordinate 18,684,943 downwards.
GCTCCAAACAAGTTTATGCCTGACAAACCAGCTTTTGGTAACCTTTGTGCCTGCTGCAGAACTGTCATGTCAAAACTAATGGCTTTTGTTTAAGCAACAATTTTTATATGAATAATACATTGGCTAGTAAAAAATAAGAAATGCTTTTATTAGTTCTTAAGAAGTTAGAAATTAATAGCAATTTTGGAGAGGAAAAAATGAAAACCAAGCAAAACCTCCAAGGTCATAACAATGGAAAATAGAAGTTAAATGCAAATATGCCTACCCGTCAACTGTAAAATTTGATCATCAATTAGTGTCACAGCTTCATCATGCATCACTTGCCCTCCAATGACAAATTCCAGTCGTCCCTCCTGAAGCAACTGATGGACCTATGATATTGAAATTAAGACACAGAACATAAGCATCATTTCAGTCTTATCCAAGAAGGCTACCAATTCATTTGATATCACAGCACATTACCTAGACACATTTGTCAAGAAGGCATCTAGGACAAAAAGTGAGATAAAACTGAGATACAGGGCTGTTTGTACTGAGGCTGTCTAAAGGAGAATAACAGAAAAAAAAGATCTCAATGTGCTGCACAGTGCACTGATTTATCCAGCTTACACTGAAAGCAGGTAACAGGAACAAAGGATGCCAGGTAGACACTGACCTTTTGGTGTTTCTCAGTAGTGCTGTTACTGTGCCTTTTTATAATGCCTGAACACCAGACACTGCACTGGCAGCAGCCTACAATCCTGCCTCAAGGCAGCTACAGCTGGAGGATTAAAACACAAGACACTAATGCTTCTCCCAAAATATTCCTCCTGCTGCATTCAGCCTGGCTTAGGGAAGGCACTCGGTGGCTGGATGAGGGAGCAATATGCAATTCCTTGCAAGCAGTAATATCCAGGCACACAGGATTTTAGCTGGAAACTAGAACTGTGGGATCCAGGAGAGAGACAGACTGTGCCATCACACCGTGGCCACAAACATCTCACTCCCTATGCATCTATCTTGCCTTTGGGGCACAGACAAGTTGCTCAACTTGTGACTGACAGAATGCTTTCAGAAGAAATAGTTATTCCACAGGTTTGCCTGCCTGAATAACCCACTGCTAGCCTTAATTTCTGCTTTTTCCTAGATTAAAAAATTTCAATAGATTGCAACCTGCTCAACTTTTGGTGGTGGCTTTTTTGGGGGGGGTGTTGGGTTGTTTTTTTCTTGGTGGGGGAGGGGGGGAGTTTAATTTCAGCTCCTAGAAACAACAGACATGCTGACAAGTACAGCCTTCAGCAAATGCTGGATGAAGAGGAGGGTGGTGTTTGGAGGGAGGAAGGAATAGTCCATGTCCCTTTCTAAAAGTGTTATGAGTCTTCTGGTTCTATTTTAGTTTAGAAATTCAGAGATATCTCAAACTTCCAATAAGTAAGGTTTATGCAAATACATATTTTAATCCTCAACTTTTTTTTTTTTAATCTGTCATGTAGGATGCCATTTTTAGAGCTATTATGTTTATTTTCCCAGGAACCTTCAGTGTCTACTCAGATAGGATGCCAGATTGTCAATTTTGATTATAATCATTTCTCTCCTTCACAATGTTGTGAAAACGCTCCAGGGCTCAGCAATCCTAAATTAGTTCCAGCCGACTGTGGTGACTGATTAGCATGCTGGGAGACCAGATATCTGATATCTGGTGTCAGCACAGAACTGGCCCTGACCTACATGAAAAGAATCTGTAATTATTATTCCCCATTTCGATGGATGTCCAAAATATACCTCTGATCCAAACTTGGGGCCACAGAAACGTTTTTTTAATGTAAGTTTTGTGGAACCACTGAGAGGCTGGAAACACAAGAAAAATAATTCAAGTAATTTAATTCTTCTGTCTCCCAAAAAAAGAAAAGAAAACAGCATCTGTAAAGACAAGCACTTTTTCTGATCAGAAGGGGGCAAAAGGAAGGAGGAATGGAGGAAACAGATGCAGTAGTACTATAAGCAGCAGGATGCTATGGTGTTAGAACATATCTGTGATGACTGGGACAATACTACCATCAACTCCCACCTACAAACCAGACAGAAGTGGCTAAACATCTTTTTTTTCCCCCACTTAAAGCACCCAGACACCAACCAACATCAAGGAGGTAGGAATGGCTCACACAAGAAAATTCAGTGTAAATAACTTGTGCTAAGAACTACAAGGCTCCCATCTGGCTGAATACTGCTGCAGTACATTTCACTCTAACATAATCTCTTCTCTGAATTGAAAAACCAACTTCTGTACCCAGTGTTGAAGAGGTTTTACAGCGACTTCTGTGAGCCAGAGAGAAGTTTGATAGAGGATCCATGTTTACCCCTGAAAGAATTTTCTACCAAGGTCATTGACACAGAAACCAAGAAAGAAAGAAGGATAAATAAGATAAAACTGCAACTGTCTGTTCCAATAAGCACCTTGTTTGTCTTTTGTGACCAATAAGTAAAGTGTAAACTTAGGAGTTTTGTAAGAATGTGTAAAAAACATGCATGCTAGAATAAAACAGTTTGAAGCCTTCTGAAAATGGAGTGTGTTGCTTTGTGTTATGAAAGTCTCAACTACGACACCTTTTACTAGTTTTTAATGCTAGAGTTCCAATACAAAGCAGACACTTCAAAACAAACTAGAATTACATCCTGTATCCCAAGTAAACCACTAAATGACAAAAAAAAAAAAAAAGGAAAATTAAAATCAGAGTGCCTCTACCACAGAAAATCATTAATGCTAGAGTTCAAGTGGAAAAAGCAGGGCAGTAACCAGAGCGACCTAATTTCAGGGACCAAGATTTGCAAATTGCTAATGTTAAAAACATATCATTTATCTGCAAATTAGAGTTTCAAAGTTAGACACACAGATTTAAGAGGAATTTAGTTTTAAACATTTCGAAAGAAGAAACTATAAAGTAACTAGGGAACTGACTATACCATGTGTAAAAGCAACAATTACAAATAATTAGGCTAAGAAACTAAATCCTGAATCATAGGTACTAAATTTTGCAGTACCAAGGTCAAACATGATACACATTATTCTTCTGGATTGCACATAATAGCAGGAATAGATATTAGAAACATTGGCATTGACTTTACATTTGTGTTATAGCAGCAGATAATACTTGAAATAAGATCAACCCACCTTTGAAAGTTGGAGGACTTTTCTGTCCTTCTACAAAGCAGTTCCTGTGCTGTTTTCTCCCCCACTTACAGCACAGCTTTCTAATTTAACAAATCTACAAGAAAATTGTGCTACAACAGGCAAATATGGCCAGAGTGTCCCCACAAAAACTGCAAACTGCCTAAACCCAGCAAAATCTCTCCTGCAAAGATCAGATGTGCACAGGCTGTTATTTGAAGATGGAACATAGCAGAAGATTTAGAATAGTGAAGAACTATGTGAAAAAAAAAAACAGACAAGAGGTGTGTTTTTTGCACAATGCTTCAAACATCCAGAACTTTAAACAAACTGAAATGCAAAGAACCTTTGTTTGGACCCTGGTAACAAAACAGACCACGGAGTTCTAAGTGCCCAAGGGAAGTTGCATCTGTACACCCTTTGGTTTTAGGATCCAAAATAAACAATCATCTGCTAGCCTTTCAGTCCAGTCTTTGATTCAGCATGTTTGTTCCATGTCAGAGGAAGGAAGAAGCGACAAATAAAACTCCACAATGATATTACTAGAAAAAAAAACATTGCCATTACATGTACAGTCACTGCTTTGCTGCAGTATCTGTGCTTACAAATGGCAGCTTTTGAGCAGCACTTAACTGGAAAGAACAAAAAGTTCCTTCTTGTGAGCAGTGATAGGTATCAGACGTTTTAATGGATATTGGTGCAGCCTGTTTCAGGTTCACCCACATCTTAAAGTAGCATGGCCCCAGACAAGTAAGTTGCCATGAAACAAGAACTCTAAAGTGTAAAAAAATCTTCAGTGCAAAGGTTACTACCTCCTACTGCTCTAATCTATAGATGGGGTTTAACCTCTTGCAACTGCCTTTAAAGTCCTTTAAGTACTAGATTCAGAGGCAGCTTACATTAGACCTGGGTAAAGCAAATGGTGAAGTACTTTGCCCCTATTTATCCCCTGTAAAAAGAGCGTGAATTCTTTGTTAGCAGGAAGCATGGCTCCAGTGCAATTTACCTGCTGCTTCTGTGTATCTGTGGCTACCATATCCCACCAGAGTCGAAAGAATTCCTGCTCCACAGCAATAAATTTGCGCTGTTTTCCTTTCATTAGCTCTTCTATAACGGTAGTGTAGACATTTGCTGCATAAGCGTGCATACTTTCCTGAAAGAAAAAAAAAAAGTAAGTAAGTTCTGCTTTAGCTAAATTAAAAGGGCTGTTTTAAACACTCATTGGTCTTGAAAAGAGACACCAAAAACCTCACATTTGCTGCACGCTTCCTTTGTAGCCTTAGAAAGATCGAGTGCTGTCTACATATGGCCTTTGGCCCTTCTGCTTCAGAAAACATCCTCCTGACTGGGGACCTGACTAGATCAAGGTGTAGCTTCTCCCAAGACCAGCACCAACACAGGCTTTCTTTTAGACACACTGGGAATGGCCTATTCTGCTCCTCATTGCTCACCTTAAATCACTGATGCCATGAACGATTGTATTTTGCACCACCATAAAGACCCCACATGCACAATTTATTCTCCCATTCCAGCTCTTCTTTTGACAGCCTGAATTACCAGAATTGCTTCTTCAGAGTGTGTGACTCTGTGCTGTGCATTACCAGTACAGTGCAGTGATGCATCTACTGTAAATTATACTATTATGAAAAATAACTCTGTTTTGCTTGAGGTTTTAGGATAGAGTAAAACCAAGCAGGTAAAAGAATCTTAGAATGAGTTCAACTGTTGACACAGAAAATGTGAGATTTTATGCATCTAACCTATCTTGGTCCTAAAAACACCTCTCTTTCAGAATGAGACCTATGGACCTTTATTGCCATGCAAATATGACAGCTGTACCCATCAAATAATCTACCACAGTGTTATATCCTATTATATTGTATCAAATTAATGACACCATGTTAATTTTGAAGTTGCAGACACAAAGAGATATTTTTTGTACACTTACCTCAACCAGAACAACATTTGTTGACCAGATCCAGTCTGTCACCTTTTACTTAATTTCAAAGGGATAGAGAATGTCTAAAGGCAACAGCTAACATCCTAGGATTTCCTTGTAACAAAGTTATCTGCATGTTACTGGACAGTTATTTTACACTAACCATAACACTTATCTACTTAAACTACTGGTAGTTAAGAACACACACCACAAAATGTACATCCTGAAGTGGGTGACACATAGATCTCTCCCCACTGAAAAACTAATGGACGTGACATGTAAAACATGAATGCAGAGTTTCCATTTAGGTAAATTTCCTACATGAAAATAACCATTTGAAATAAGACAAGGTAATCCAAATCAGAAATTAACTTTTCCTAGGCCCTTGCTTTCTTTCCACAACAGAAATCCAGCCACCTTTGTAGAAATGCCCATGCCACTAGAAAAACATTTGAGTGTAGGAGGAATGGCTTAAAATACTGTTGGGTTTATCTAAATAATTTCTTCCTCAATTATTTTCCCATTGGTTCATACAGGTTTTTCGAAATCAAGATTATTACATACTTAAAAGCATGTGAAATTTTAACTAAGGATTTGAAGTTTTAGCTTTGTGTTCTGTTATGCAATTTCTGAGTATGAGTTTGAAGTATTAAAGGAGAAATTCATTAATCTTTCCTAAAAAGGGGAGACAAAATACACGCACAGCAGAGACAGCTGGGTGAACCACTAGCTCTTTTTTATTAGTTAGGACTAATGCCATTTCACTCTAGTGAGTGAAGTATCTACAGCATCTTCCACACATAAATGAAAATAATTCATAGTAACGAAGAAGCACTCAGGATTAGGATTTTGACTAACAACTGTAAAAGGCACCAGGCCCCACTTCAGAGGCACTAGGCTCCAACCCCACCGCAGCCATCGAGGACCTGGGATCCTGCCCTCCTCTCTGAGGAAACGACAGAAGGTTTTCCTGGGGTTTTGGCTTTGTAACAAGATAAACATAAAGACCATGAAAGTCTGCCACATAATCAGAGCCCCATCAAACAGAATTAAGACTTTCCTTAGAAAGAAAAAAAACAAAAACCCAAAAACAAACCACCAAAATACCAAAACCCCATCAGGAGCATCCTGCTGATCACAGGCACACAGAAACCCCACAGCTCAAGGGCACGACTCCATGCCTCCTCCGAAGGAGGATCCCGAAACACCAGGGGATGGCGGACACACCAGGCCAGGCTCGGGGCAGGAGCTGCACCGGCCAAGCATTGGCGCGGTTCTCCGCCGGCGGTGCGCCCCGGGAGCCGGCTCAGACCCGGCCCCGGTACGCGGCTCCGGGCAGCCCTGCCTGCGGCTCAGCCCCGGCCGCACCGAACCCACCCGACCCGTGCGGCGCCCCCGCCGACCTGCACCGTGTACACCCAGCCGACGTCCATGTGGCTGTGGGCGACCACGAAGGCCCGCAGCTCGCCGCCGGCCCGCGGGAGGAGGGCGAGGAGCGGGAGCAGCGGCAGGAGCAGCATGCGCGGGGCAGCCATGGCTGCTGCGGCTCTCCCGCCGCACTTCCGCGTCCCGCGGCACCGCCTCCCCCGCAGAATTAAATAAATAAATAAAATGAGGGGCAGGAGTCTCCTCTGGAGCGGGAGGGAGCCGAGGCCCGAGGGCTGACTCCGCCTCAGCCCCGGGCGGCGCTGCGGGTGAGGGACGGAAAGCGCAGCCCCTGAGGGGCTCTCGCCGGGAATTCCGGAGCTGGTTTTGGGTAACACTGGGCTGCCCAGGGAGAGGCTGAGTTCTGCACCTTGGACACCTATAAATCTTTTTTGTTTTTAAGAAATTCCTTTGACTTGAGCGCGAGTACTTTATTTCATGGTATACTAGCTTATTACGGATTATTGTCTGCATCTCTGAAGTTGAAATTGAAGAAGATTAAATTTTATGTGGTTGACCTTCTGATCCCATTGAAATTGGTTTTGTCACTTGTTTTATCACTGCTAGGAACAGGTGGACTCTGCTGAGAACTGGAAAGGTAAACGCTTCCGTTTAAACTGCATACAGTCCTAGTGAAAAAGGAAAAAATCCAACCCCAAACTAAAAAAATATTGTCGTGTAATATAATCCAGTGTCCTCAGAAGTTTTTTGTAAGTAGTTGCACCACTTTCTGCCTATTAACTCATTGTGATATAGAAAGCCAAAACAGATTAAAATATTTAAACTTTGCTTCTTTAAAAAACATAGACTATAATATAGATCAACTACCTTTCTTAAGTTTTAGTTCGACTAAATCATATGCTTTTAACATTACACTTCTGAAATGACACAAAAGGTTATATCAAAGTCCTCGCTCAATTCCAACAGTGCAAAAGTAAAGAACATCACAGGAAGGAGGGTAACTGCTCCCACCTTCAAGTTTGGTATGGATTTAGCATTACTAGATCCCAAACCTAGTTAAACCAGTCATCCCTCTGTGATTGAAGGAAACAATCACAAATAGCCTAGTAGTGTCCATCTGCAAATTTTCATAAAAGTAAAAGATGAATTCATTCTGGACTAGCTGGCTCCTGGGTGCAAATTAACTCATCTCAATATTCAAGATGCCTGTAAAAAAGGATCACACACTGTAAACACAATTTGTATTGATCTCCTCATTTGGAAAGAAAAAAAAACAAACATGTGCTGCTTTAAGTACCAAACTCAGTGATTTTTTTAACATATAAAGTTTGTAAATGATTGAAGTCTGGAATGAAAAATACTCTATGCAAATCAGTTACAATGAGTTTAACACAATTAAATGGCCACATTCCATAAAACTTAAATCTAATATCAATAGACTCTCCCAGAACAAGGCCTTTGTTTGCTAATTCAAATGGTTTAGAGTTTTCTGCAAAAATAAGAGGTTAATACTGGAATGCTAAGATTAGTTTTATTTTTCATAATACATTGTCCCAAAGAGCAGTTAAGGTCTATAGGTAATTTATAGGGGGAAGTTAGTACCACTCGAGGCAGCTGGATGAACCTTTAATACAGCTCTACAATACATTTTTTCCCCCTCAAATCATCAGCATAAACCTGTTCACTTCCAAGAATGCTAGTGCACATCCAGCAAGCATATGGCTTGGGGATATATACACACACAGTGTCTAAACAAACTGGTGCTTTTACCTCAGAAGGCATTGTTATCTTTGTAATTTAGGTGAAGTTCCCAGGAAAGCTTAAGTATGAGTGCTTTGCTTTGTTTCTAAAAGTAACTGGGAATATTTGCTGAATGTTACTCCCATTTTAAACCTATTTCCTTCAGAAACTGTAATGTCCTCCTTATTCTTTCACAAAGGCCACAGTGCGCTGCTGTCTTGGAGAAGAATGTAAATATTTAAACAGAATACTTTTATTAGGAAAAAGTGAATCAAACTGCCCACAGTTTACACACCTGAAGATATCAGGAGGGTCTGCACTTGCTGCAAGAAGGGATGAATGTAGGTATGTCAGAGGGAATTTATGCCAAAACCAATTCTTCCCTGCCACTTACATACCGTTTCACAAACAACAAAAAGATAGACGGAGGAGCCAGTGTGATCATGCCATGACAGCTGCCTGCGTTGATACTTTATCCTCTTGTTGGCTCCTAATCTCATAGAATGACTTGATTAGAGTCTTCCTCTCTGATTTCTTAAGCTTTTCTCATTTGCCTATATGAAGTGTGGCTGCTCTTTTTGACACAAACTGTGCCATACGTGGGCCTCTGACACTGTTACCTTGATAAGACAGAAGCCGTAGGCAGGATGCTGCCAACTATAAGCTAAGCAGTCACAATTGTCTTAAATTAGGTATCAAGAAAGTCACCTGGTGAACAGAACAATTAATGTACCTTCACATTTCCCTCCTGACATGTTTTTGGGGTGGAAGTCTCTAAGAATAAAGGCATTTATTAACATATATTTGCTCTAGCTGACTGTTTCAGTGTTTTATAATTTGCTATTTCTCACTGAAGGCAAAGGTCACTGCACAAAGCCCTTTAGTCTTACTTGGTGACAGGTTTGCTTTCTTACTAACCTCTCAGTGATGCTGTAAAGACAGTTTGTGTAGCCAGATGAAAACCACTCTCCAGCCTTGCAGTGCATATATGACCTGACAGTTTATGTAGCATTTGTAGCCTTAATCAGTAAAACACCCCAAGTGGCCTAGGGCTGGTATGAGAACTGAGGTGAATGTGGTGCCGTGGTGGCACAAGGGCCACTGGCAGTGGGTGCCTGGTGTGCGGTGTCCCCCCAGGCTTCGGGACAGCGGGGATGAGCGCCACGCTCGCCAGGCTGCCCGCACCGCAGACACGGGCGGCACCTGACGGGGAGCGCACTCGGAAACGGGACGGGCAGCAGGGAAGGCTCTCCTGGCCGAGGCAAGGCCAGGCTGGGGCACCGCATCACCCCAAAGCCGCCGTGGCCGGGCTCGCCCCGGACTGCTCTGGCTCCGGGCCCCGCCGCGCTGCCGCGGCTCTCCCGCACCTGCCGGCGGGTCCAGGCGAGGCTGCGCCGCCTCCGCCGGGAGCTCCGGGCGGAGCCTTCCCTCCTTCCCGTCCTCCCTCCCCCGGCTCCCCGAGCACCCCGAGGCGGCGGCGGCTGCCTGCGCCCGCTCCGCTGGGAGAAGGAGGAGGCGCCCCGAGCCGCGGGCGCTGGGAGCGGAGCAAAGAACTGTTCAGAGCAGTGGGCGCATTCCGGAGGACAACACCCATGTCCCACAAACAGGGTATCTGGAACCGCGCTCCTTCCCCCGGCACTCGCTGTCCCCTCTCATCCCTCCGCTCCCTTCTCAGCCCCTTCCATCTCTCCTCCCCGCTCTCGGCTTCTCCCCTGGCCGCCACTTTCCCTTGTCCCTTCCTCAGCCCTGTGCCCCGCTGGCTCCGTGCCCGACTGACTGTGCCTTTCCTCCTGCCCAGCCGGCGGCCCCCCGGGCGAGAGCGCTGCTGACTGGTGCCTCTACCAGCTCAATGGAGCGGCCGAGTTCGAGGTCTCTGAAGGTGAGTGCAGGGATGCTGAGGGGAGGTCTCCTCGCCCGCTGTCCCGGCCGGCAGCGTGTGGAGAAACGGGGCTCGCTGGTGGGAGTCAGACCGTGGCAGCGTGTGCCCGAGGGCAGGTGTGGAGGTGGGCTGGCAAAGGGATTTCTGCCGGTGGTTTGCATGATCCAGGCCTTGTGAAAGTGTCTTGGCTGGTTTTGTTTTGGCTTTTTTGGGTGGGAAAAGTTTGTTTCGTGCGTAGCAGTTTAGGTGGCGTGAGTCCTTTGACCTTGGCGTCAGTGGGTCCTGGTGCAAGGTGGGCTGGAAAGTTTTCTGCCCTTTTTTTCACTCCTTAACTTCGAAGAAAGAAGTCACCTGGAAAGTTTTATTTATTAATGTTCTGTGATCAGAAGAACAGTCTTCAGCTGTCAGGGCAGGAAAGTCTCTCATACCAACCATACCAAACTGTGTATGGTTTTGAGCATGCAGAGTGTCTAAATTTAGGAGTGAACCTGCGTTCTCCAGGATGCCAGATGTGTAGTGTGCTGTGCCCATGAGCATCTTCCAGTATCTGTTGTCAATGAGTTAAGTGGAACTAAGACCTTGTCTCGATGTTTTTGGTCTGCTGGGATTACGGATTCCTAACAAGAGTGTATTTACTCTTTGTAAACATTTAAAATGCATCAGAAGTTGAGTTAGACTGAAAAACTTTGCAATACTGGGGAAGGTGGCACACTGTAATAGATTGGCTTCAGAGTCAGCATTAAGGAAAACTTGACAACAGGGGAGCACTGGAATATAGGAATTAGGTAGATAATGAAATCCCACTCATCTGAGATATTTAATGTTTGTTTCACAAACATACATTGAAGAGATAAAGCTACAGATCTTGCCTTGAGGCAGGCAGAAAGAATACCCGTTTGGTGTCTCTTCAGCTATTGTCCGTGATCCTTTGGGTTTTGAAGTTTTGTATCTTGTGTTTTGCTGTTTGAAGAAATTATTTAAATCCCAGTGTACTAATAATAAGCTATAGCTTGACCAAGGTTTTGGATTAAGTTCTTCTTTCCAATTATTCCATGGTGGTTTATATTTTGAGGTGTACTTAAGAGTGTGTGTAATTACACACAATTGCATACTAAAGCATTTATCAAAAGATGTTTTCATTTTTTTTGCCTACGTGATTTTTTTTTTGGTGAAGCTGCATACCAAACCAGATGTGATGACGATAGATGGGGGTGGAAATTATATCCGTGTGAGGGAGTGTAATGAATGAGTGACAGCATTTCTCAGGCATCACAGAATGCTGAAAATGAGCTTTAGGTTGGCATTTACTTTCATTTAAAGATTTGAATGAGTAGAATATGCTTCTTAACCTCATTTGTCTGGGTAAATACCAGTGTTTCAGCACTGCTTTGAGATGATAATATTTTTTTCTCAACAGGTGTTTTATTTCTTAGATTTATTGGGTCATTTCTTTTCACAGGGCATATTTTTAAAATTACTTTGTTAACCCTGACTTCAGTTCTCTTTAATGCTGCTAATTTTTGGGTTCCCAATTTTATTCCCCAACTTAAATAGGAATTTTACATGTTTTCTCTTTACTCAGCATGGAAATATGTGAAATTCAGAGACCAGGAAACAAGCTGAAGCAATGTAATTTGATCACAAAAACTGTAGAATCAAAGGCATCTGCAGGTAGTAAATCCTGTTTATGTTAACATATTGTATATAAATGTGACATGTATTTTCCAGAGTACATGCTGGCCATTAATGGCACTTATATCTAGGAACACATAGAGCAATATAATCAGTACACTTTGCAGAAGTGAAAAATAGTTCAAAGAAAAGTCCATGGTGGCAAGTGACTTGACCTCTTTTGCTTGACAGTGTTTTTTGATAAAGTCCAAACCTTTTCCTTTGCTGAAGTGTGCCTCTAAAATAAATTACAGAGATCTAGACAGAATATTTATTTTAAAATTGATTGTTCCTATGACTTCCATCACAGACTTTCTTTTCTCTCTTTATCCCAGTTCTTTTTACTTTTCAAAAGGCCATGACTTTTAATTGCAGCTGCATTGGTTAGCTGCATTGTCCACCTAACTGATGTACAGAAGGACAAGTTTATCTCTATTCAATATTCTAGTGTGATTTATATATCTAGAGAGACATCTAAACATTTGCATATTAATGTTCTAAGTTCAGTTAGTCTTCTGGGCATCTCTTGCTGCTTTTGCTATTGAATGCTTTCATTGACCTTGCGGTAGTCTCACAACTTCAGAGTTGTGTTCTGCAACATTTCTGTCTTAGTCTAGGGAAAAAAAAACTACTTTTTTTCCAAAAATAGATATGTTAGATGAAAAACATTAATTTACATAACAGAAAAGAAAAATTGCATATTTCAAGTGCAAGGAAAATGCAGCATAGTAAGTGAAATATCACAATCAAAGCCAAGATAATCATGTTTGATTTAGTCTTGCTGCCTTGAAACAAAATCCTATTTCAAATATTGCTACTATTATAATTAACATCTAAGTGCAAAACATATTTTATTCATGCTAAAAATCTCAAAGCACTTTGCTCACAGTAAGTGCAGCCTCACAAAAGCTGTATGAAGAACAATATTAGTGTATCCATTTACAGGCTTCAAGAATGAAATATAGAAGTTAAGGATGTGATTTTTTTTTAGAAGCTGAATGTTAACTATTAAGCAGCTAGCAACATGGGACTTCTAAAAAGTCAAATCTTTTGCTCTGTGTCCAATGATCTACTGGACTGTTAACAGGATTGCTTAATCTAAAGCCTTTGCTTTAAGTTCCAAATCACATTAACTTCTTGCAAACTGTGTAAGTTAAAGCATGTTTGAAATATTTTAGGCTGTGAATTCTAAGCTGGCATTATGTTATTCTAGATATGAATGATAATATGTTTAATGAAAAGTTTCGGTCAGAAATCATATTTTTAGTTTTTACTCTTAAAATTGCCTCATTAAAGACTTGAGATTGGTTTACAGTGTAAATTTTCTTTTCATCTATTTTGTAACTTTGTGCTCTTGAGAGTTTGAAAGCTCTTTTAGCATCTGTTAGCCTTGTGAATTGCAATGTGAACCTTCCTTTTACTTGCCTTATGCTGCTGTAACATTCTCTTTCATTTATGAAGTAAATTTCATAATTTGAAGTGAGATTTATTGAGAAGACAGATAATCTACTGTTTTGTTGTGAAAATGCAATTGAACAATATACCATTCTAAGGAACTAGAATACTTGTGAACTGATTAATATGAGTTTAATCACTGTCAGGTTTATCTCCAATAGCTTTTTGTTGACTGTAGTTTTCAATCAAAGACAGTAAGTCTGGATTTGGTTCAATACTGTCTTTTCCATTATTTCACCAATAGAAATAGAAAGCAGTGGGATTGCATAAGCTTACATCTAAAGTAATGTTCTTGGGAGTCATGTGTTCATTACCAAGGTCTAATTAAATAGAAAGTCTTATCTGTAGATGCTTTCATGTCTCAGTCCTTTTGTGGCAGATTCAAATAAGTGATTTTTCCTCAGTCTTTTACAAAAAGGCATGATAGCATTCCTTTTCTTAGTACTCCACAGTTTGCCAAGATTTCTTTCACAGGATCACCACCATGAATGGATGTTATATTTCCATCTTAGTTGGATGGCGTGCTTTACAGAACTGGGCTTCCAGATGTCCAGTCTGGAGATCACAGAATCACAGAATACACCAAGTTGGAAGGAAGGGACCCACAAGGATCACTGAGTCCAAATCCTGGCCCTGCACAGCAACATCCTCAAGAATCACAGCGCGTGCTCGAGAGCATTGTCCAAACAATTCCTGAACTCTGTCAGGCTTGGAGCACTGCCCTGGAGAGCCTGTTCCAGTGCCCAACCACCATCTGGATGAAGAGCCTTTTCCTAATAGCCAACTTAAACCTCCCCTGGCACCCCTTCAGGCCCTTCCCTGGGGTCCTGCCAGTGTTACCACAGAGCAGAGATCAGTGTCTGCCCCCGCTCTTCCCCTCATGAGGAAGTTGCAGACTGCAGTGAGCTCTCCTGTCAGTCTCCTCCAGGCTGATGAGGCCAAGTGCCCTCAGCTACTCTTCACACAGCTTCCCCTGAAGGCCATTCACCATCTTCACTATCTTCCTTTGGAGGCTTTCTAATAGCTTTATATCTTTCTTACCTTGTAGTGCCCCAAACTGCCCCCAGCACTCAAGGTGAGGCCTCTCCAGTGCAGAGCAGAGCAGGACAATCCCCTCCCTGTCCTGGCTGACAATGCTGGGCCTGATGCCCCTCAGGACCAGGCTGGCCCTCCTGGCTGCCAGGACACTGCTGATTCCTATCTGGCTTTCTGTTGACCAGGACCCCTGGCACTTTCCTGGCACTGCTCTCCAGCATCTCATTCCCCAGTGTGTCTGTACATTCTGGGTTGCCCCATCCCAGGTGCAGAATCTGGCAATTCCCCACATTCCCTTCATACGGTTGGCGATTGCCCAGCCCTCTTATTTGTTGAAGTCTTCTGCAGGGCCTCCCTGCCTTTGAGAGAGTCAACAGCTCTTCCTAGTTTTGTGTCATCTGCAGACTTGCTCAGTAGTGCTTCAGTCCTGCATCCACATCACTTATGAAGGTGTTGAAGAACAAGGGACAAGGATGGAGCCCTGTGGAACTCCCCTAGTGACAGGTTCCCAGTCTGGTGTCCCCCCATTTTGCCCCACCCATGAGCCAGTTGCTCAGCCATCCCATCATGTGTTGATCCAGCTGTGTGCTGGACATTTTGTCCAAAAGGATCCTGTGAGAGACAGTATTGAAAGCTTTGCTGAAATCCATACAGAAGACATCAACTGACTTCCATTGATCAATTAAGGGGGTTACTTTATCATAAAAGGGAGTCAGGTTTGCTAAGCAGGAATTCCTCTCATGAAACCCTGCTGGCTGTGACTGATGACTGTGAGATTAGTGAGCTGATCTGTGATTTATCTGCAGACCACAATACTGTTTTTGTTCAAAGGAAGTCAAAATGCTTGGAAGAGATTGATACTCCCCTTGCCTCACCTCAGTGCACATTTACAGAATCACAGTATCAATTAGGTTGGAAAAGACCTCTGAAATTGAGTCCAACCTATGACGAAACACTCCCATGTCACCTGGAACATGGCAGTAAGTGCCACGTCCAGTCTTAAACAGCTTAGGATGCTGCCAGAGTGCTTACAGTGCTGCAAGGTGTGTCACAGGGCTGTGTATACCCTGATAACCCCTCTGGTGCCATATATGTGGATAATGCAGTTATTCCAGTCCTACCTCACACACTCCTGTTCATACAGTCACCAAGTCCCTGTATTTCTTCCATCCTTTATTTTACAATGACTTATATTGGTATTTGGTTGGTTAACTACCACTGATGTCAGAGAGCTGTTGAAGTACAGGGAAAGGGCTTCTGTTTGAAGTGGTGTCATCATAATTTATTCCCATTATAACATTGAATGTGCTTCTGTAAGACCAGACCCAGTAAATGACTCATTACAAGAACATGTGGGTATTTGATTATACTTCTGGTTGTTGCTGCACAATCTGACAGTAAGTTTCAATGTGAAAAATTCAACGTGATAGGCAAAGAGGAAGGGTTAGGATATGTTGAAATTGTATTTATGGTAGCTTTACTCCTAGTGATACTTTTCTACAGTAGTCCATTTGTGGTATTTTAATATGTGGTTTATACATGGCATGGGTTTTGTAAAAATCATTAATTCACATATTTCTGTAGGCTGTAATAAAAAAGACTGAATAAAATACTGGAAAGTACATGTACTTGTTATGAAAAGGAAAAGGTGGGTGACTTATTTACATTTTTTATTTGTTGTTTTCTATTTTGGTGTTTTGATTAAGAGCTTGTTTTAATTTATGGAATAAATTAATTTTTTAAAGTACATTAAGATGCTTTAATTGCAGTGATTCATAAAAGTCTTGCCTACATAGTGTTTCCATTGGAACTTAATATGAGTGCTAGAGTGTGTTTTCTCCTAAGAGTCATTAAATGTCATTTGACCATAAAACAAATACTTGTTAATTATTTTATTTTGCAAATGTCTTACCAAAGACATCAGCTCCTGTTCAGTAACCTGAAAAGTGGCATTTCTATTTGGATTAAGCTTGAAAAACAGACAAAATTTTTTTTTTTTTTTTAACCAGGCTTTCAGATTTTCCTTTTTCAAGGACTTCACACACTCCCCTAACATTCTGTACTTCTTTAATTCTCTGGATCTTAAATGGCATAAGCTGCAGCCTTCATCCTCTCAGTTTCCAGAATGTAGTCTTCAGCCTGTTTCCTTTTTACTTTCTAGTCATAGCCTGGCAGACTCATTGCGGTTGAAAATGACCTCTAAGATCATTGAGTCCGACCTTTGACCAAACATAACCATGTTAGCTAAACCATAGCATTAAATTCCACATCCAGTCCTTTCTTGAATACTGTCAGTGATGGTGATGCCACCACTTCTCTGGGCAACCCATAGCAGTACTTAACTACTCTTTCAGTGAGGAAATTCTTCTTGATGTCCAGTGTGGACCTCCCCTGGTGTGTCTTGAGGCCATTTCCTCTTGTCCGGTCACTTGTTACCTGGGGAAGAGACTGACTCCACCTGGCTACAACCTCCTTTCATGTAGTTTTTTCCTTTTCTCCAGACTAAACACACTCAGCTCCCTCAGTCACTCCTACGAAGATCTACTCTCCAGATGCTCTGTTTCCCTTCTCTGGACTCACTTCAGCACCTCAGTGCCTTTCTTGCGATGAGAGGCCCAGAGCAGGAGACAGAGCTCAAGGTCTGACCTCACCAGCACAGTCTGAGTGCAGGGAGTCAGTCCCTGCTCTGGTCCTGCTGGCTAGAGGTTTTGTTGATCATCTTCCTTATTTCACCAAGAATCCAAAACTTTTAATCATTTCATGGTCACTGTACCCAAGATGGCCTCTGACCACCACATCTCTCACCAGCCCTTCTCTGCTTGTAAGCAGCAGGTCTAGTGAGGCATTGCTTTCCAGTCTGCCCCTTTATATACTCGCTTGGATTTTCCAGGTTCTGTTGGTTTTACTTTTCCTTTGTTCTCTGTAACTTTCCCCTCCACAAAGGGAATTGCAGGTGGTTTCAGTCCACTGACTGTTGGGCAGTGTGACCAAGATGTTTCTCCTTTGTGTCACTGATAGTCTGCTGTTTGCAGCAGGTGCCTCCATAGCAAATCTTAGCTCTTTTCCTTCTCTCTTACTCTTACCAGGTTCATAAGGCTTTCCATTTTATATGATCCCTTCAGTTTCATCCAAATAACTCCTGGCAATTTTAGTTTTATCCATGCTTGAATGACAAAAATTTCCTTGGTATTTCAGTTTGCCATATACTTTATGAGGCACTCAGTGTATATATCTCATGAAAGATGAAATCACACTGTTGTGGACCTGATGATGCAATTATTAGCAAGTCAAAAATCATGCTTTCAAGTTACCTGGTCCAGAATTTAACAGGGACATCTTTTATGCACCCTCTTCCTCATTAAACACTCAATAATTTGATTCAGGTAATTATTTTGTTATCAATAATTACACTGATGAAGTCAACAGGGATTTCATTTGGGCTGTAAATTTTCCATTTAGAGTAATTTTTTATATTTAAGTCAAACATTGTCATTCAGCTTGAATAGTGACGGGCAATTTAGAGAGTATAGAATTGCCTATGGTTCCAGCTGAGATACATAGAAATCACCAGGTCTTCACAAAGCCTCCTCTTCAATTATAGGTCAAGTCAGAAATCCAGTGTACCTTTATGGAGATGAGTTTTATATAGGGGCAGAGAGTACCAATTGTCTGATTTTTCCAATTCCAGTTTAGAAATGTGTGCAGAAATTGCCCAAGCTGTCTTTCAGAGTGTCTGAAGAGCTGATGCACAGATAAGCTTTTTCTACTGTGCAAGGATTTTTTTATGTGTGAACCTGTCAAAGCTGAAAAAAAGTCAAGATCAGATTCTTCTGCTTCAACCGAGAAGCTTAACTTCTGCAAATATGGATTCAAAAGTCATACTGCAGGCCACACAGTTTGAATTGTAGTATTCTCATTGATCAGTTCTTTTCTGTAAAATGCATTTTTTTTTTCTCTTGCATGTTTTTATTGTCTGGTGAGAAAATTCCAAATGTATTTCAAACTATTCAGGTATTTTCAACTACCTTTTCTTCACAGTATGCTACTTGAATATAAACTAATTCAAAATAATGGGCAATAGCCCAGAAGTCTTTGTGTGATTGCCTAATGGTACATAACAAAACCCACCAACAGTGAAAAGATGTTATTTGCTAGTCAGATTCTAGATCTTGCTATCTCAGCTGAATTGTCAGGGTTTGGTGATCCAGAAGAGGGAGCTGCCACATAAATTTCTAGCAGTTTTGAACTTAGCAAAGTCTCTTTTAACCACCCACCATGGAATTTTTTTTTCTTTTTTAATTTTAAGACTGACTCCAGGGGTTTCATGTGATGCTTTTTTGGTCGCTCAGTTCATAGTTTGCAGATTTCTAAAGACAGCATTAGAGACTTAGTGCTTTAATTTCTTTCATTTTTTGGTATCAATTCATTGTATGTTTTTAAATATTCTGCTTAAATACCACACTAAAACCTTTGGTTGACGTGATGAACACACTCCCTTTTACTTAATCTGCAAAGTCCTTTTAAACGTAGATGTTTCTGACTAGCTCACCATGGATTTTTAAGAGATGTTTTCTGTATCATGCAGAAAGAACATACGGTGGCTTTGTGGTGGCTGGCCTTCCTCATATGAGACAGAGGTGGCTTCTGAGTCATTGTAGTATTTTTCCTGTGTAAGGAGTGGCTCTTCTGCCACAGTGGGAACACACAGCTGGTATTTTGAAAATAGCAATATATATGTAAAATAGCAAAACCAATGTGCACATTTCAGTGTGTTTCTAATGTGCTTTCTCTTTCTTTCTTTTCTTTAGCACTGCAGAGCAATTTATAGTGATTCCATATATAATTTTTGGGTTATAAAAGTAAAGAACAATGAGGTGCTGGGAGAAGGCATTAAAACACGTACTTGAACTTATGGTCAGGAAGGAGACCAGGCTTCCTGAGCATCCTGAGCATATTTTCAAGTGCATGATTTTACTGAGGTTCTGATATTGGTGGGTGGAACCCTAGATTGATACTTGTTCTAGTGATAGATCTTATCAAAAGCTATTATATCTTCAGGTTCATTGTTATTCATTTTGTGTTAAAAACTGACACAGTGATGTGACTTTGTTTCATGAGGTAACTGGAATATTGAGAAACAGGTGAGACTTTTTTTTTGACTGCCTAATATATTCCTTGGGTCTTTTGTCATTAAAAGCCTAAGAGGATACTCAGTATTAGGAAGCTTATATTTGTTTCTCATGAAGAAGAGTGAATACAGCACTGTGTTGATTATATATTTGTGTGTGATCACCTTACATATTTTCTGCAAATTTTGAGGTGCTAGAACACGTTCAGAGAAGGGAAATTAAGCTGATGAAGGGGCTGGAGCACAAGTCTTGTGGAGGGTTGCTGAGGGAACAGGGCTTGTTTAGCCTGGGGAAGAGGAGGCTCAGGGTGGATGGACCTTATTCCTCTCTACAACTACCTGAGAGGAAATTGCAGAGAGGTGGGGATTGGTCTCTTCTGCCAAGTAACAAGTAATAGGACAAGCAAAATGGCCTCAAGTTGCACCAGAGGAGGTTTAGGTTGGATATTAGGAAAACATTTTTCACTGAAAAGGTGTGCAGGCATTGGAACGGGCTGCCAGGGAAGTGGTGGAGTCACCATTGCTGAAGATACCTAGGTGTGCCACTTCAGGATGTGGTTTAGTGGAGGATTTGCCGGTGTGGTGTTAGTAGTGGGAATGGATGATCTTAAGGGTGTCTTCCAACCTAGGTGATCCTGTGAATCTTTTTCTGGAGATAAGTATAGGATGGTAATAGACCTTGTGGTTCCAGTGAAGAGTGAGAATGGAGCATTTCATTTGTTATCGACCTTGAATACTCCTGCATGTGGTGGTATCCTGCTGTTGACTTCACATTTCCAATTAGTAAATCTATAAATATGAATGCTTTCATAGAAGGTACCACTGGATTCCATTCATACCTCTGTGGTATCGTCATGTGGCCTTCAGATTTTTTGTGCAAGCTTCTCTCTTACACAGTTTAGACATTACATTGTGAAGTTGTGTACAACATTCTAATATCAGAATGTGCCAACATGAAAAACTCTGTGGCTTCTTTTTAGTTATTTTGTAAAATAGTTCTGAAATCTCTATATTTTTTACATGCTCACAGATGTACATATATACACTTTTTTCTTATAACTATGCAAAGTTAATATAAAAATAAAAAGAAAATTCAGTAAGATCAGTGTAGATGTGTTTGAGTTTTCCTCCAGGAGGCTTTAGAATAGGTACATAAATAAATACTGTTTTTTTATATACATGATATTTTGCACATGGCTATTACAGTTGAAGTACATAATATTTAAAAACATTTGTATGTTCAAAAAACTGATTGCCTTTTTGTAAGTTTTTAATTCTTCCATCAAATACAGTTTCTTTTCAGAATGCATACATTCCCCAGATGTTCTGGTTATGTTTATTTGCAAGCACATTTTATAGTGGCTCATGTCACAGTGAATAGAGTTGACAGTTGGGCTGATTGCAGGAATATGCAAAATGTTAACCTCGTAAATCTCTCTCCACCTATTGTATTGTGTAATTTTTACAAAATATGCAGAAGAATGGTGCAAGAGACAGTTCCATTATTTTAGTTGGGACCATTTTGGTATTGCAGTTAATGCTGATGTATTCAATTCAAAGACAATTATGTCTAGACACTAACAGGGGCTGTTGATTTGACATTCTATTCATAGAGGGGGCATGTGTCATTCAAAAGTGACTTGTAAAACTATTCAGCATGGCTGCATTGTTAGTGATGGGCCTTTCCACTTCACATGACTACTATAACTAATTACCATATTTAGTGATCTGGAGATCCTGAAATGAAAATAACCCACATTTTCTTTGGGAGATACAAATTATATTAATATTCCTTCTCTTTATACCCAGAATAAACTTCTGTGTTATGACTAGACTCAAAGATGCATAGTAGAAGTGTTATTGTGGTCTTGCAAGACCTGATGGTTTCTTGTTAAATCTGATTTCCTGAGTAATCTTTGTGATCTTTGAAATTTTTAATACAGACTAGCTTTCGTCAATATATGGTTTTGTTTGTCAGATGACTCTTATTTTTCAAGTTTCTCTAGTAAGTTCTTGTGTTAACATTATAAACTCTGCTTTGAAATTGATTGTTTATTGTGGAAATACCCCATGCTTCAGATTTCATTTATCTGCAAGAAACACTAACTTGGTGTCCTTTGTAACGGTATACAAAGTAGATGTAATAAATTTAAAGTAAGAAAAACTTTTATTTTTCATGCACTACATCTTAAAATTGTGGGGCTTTTCCCCCTTGAGCTTTTTCATGCCGGTTTTTTGTTTTTTTCCTTAATTTTGACAGGCTGTTACTTTCAGTGTGTGCTGATTCCTCTATTCTAAACAAAGGCATCATAGCCATATTTCAGTTTGATTGCTTTTTCTGGGTTGAGTTTTTTCTCCCCAAGAATACTTGCCCTAGTGGAATGTCCACCTTTCCTAAGTGAAAGCTAGAGAGACCTTGAGAGTCTGCTGAGTGTATTGAGAGTGTAGCTGTGCATTGGTGTTTCTTTAGAAAGGTGACACCATGCCAGAGAATCTGTGATTTTATGTTGCTTTTTGATTTCTCCCTCTCCTCATGCTCCTCCACATTAATCAAAAATCTTCCTTAAAGCATGATACCTGTGTTGATTTTCGGAAGTAGCAACTCTGCATTGAAATTTATTTCAATTTAAGAATATTGCAATATTAACTTGGTATTTCTGATTCCTAGTCTGATGATTTTAGCGGCATAATTGTTCAATGATAATTCCAAAAATGCACAGAGCTTTTTTGAAGGACTTGACTTCCCTTTTCTTGATGATGTCAAATCATAAAATGTATCTTTGGGGAAATAGTAAGTAGAATATTTTGTGTCAGGAAAACAGACCTCAAAGTTTAAGCTTCTTGATTCTGCTATGAGACAAACCACCTCTGCTACAGAACATCTCTAGAAGCAGTAAGATCTGTCTCTCTTTCCCCTCCTGTGCTGAGGTGAGTCTCTAGAGCAGCCTGTGACCTGTATTACACATCAAGTGTTGGACTGGTGTAGTCATTGCTTGCTTTAGCTGCAAGTTCAGAAGGTACCCAGAGCAATGCCTGTGCTGGCTGGGGCTGGGCAATGCTGACCTGGGCAATACTGACCCTCTCACTCTTGCTAAGATCACTCACAAGGCTCCAAAGCATCTGACAACTGTCTATCTCTTCCTCTCTCTCTCCCTCTCTCTCTCTCTTTCTTTCTCTCTCTCTCTCTCTCTATGTATCCTCTCATCAAATGGTTGAAAGCAAGCGTGTATTCAAACCCTGTGGTTAAAAGCTGAACAATTGCAAACCCCAAACTTTCAGTGACATCATCCCATATTACCGTTGCTATAGGTACCCTGCCACATTTGGCTGCCAGGTTTTATGTGTCTCTATTTTACTTTTTGTGTATGCAGTGTGACAGTGATGGGAGCTCTGTACTTCTCC
This sequence comes from Onychostruthus taczanowskii, assembly GCF_017590055.1. NCBI lineage: Eukaryota > Metazoa > Chordata > Aves > Passeriformes > Passeridae > Onychostruthus > Onychostruthus taczanowskii. The sequence continues at coordinate 18,662,163 of NW_024499239.1, read as the reverse complement.
AGACATGGAGCTGTGTTGTTTCTTTGGTAAGAATACTGAAGTATGTAACCATTCACGTAGATTCCTTTTCCACCAGCAAATGCTTCCCTATGTAAATGCAACATTTGAGTTCAGATGAGAGCACAAGTCAAGAAATTCAAAGAAATAGTTCCCACAGCAACCATAATTCAACCTTGTTGCTGTGAAAGCACAAAAGCTCACACCAAATACCATGCAAAATACTGCATGCATGCAAGTTTATGAGACACAGTTGCTAGGAGAGCCATAAATTTTCATTTCTAGAGGTATTTACATTCACATTTTATGTCTCTTAGAATTAAAATCTGTATTTTTTGAAACAGTGCAGAAATTAAAAAATGGAATAGAGGCCATTTGGATTAGTGTGTCTTTTTGCTTTCTTGTATGATTGATTATATTACTATCTCTTTCTGTTGACTTTTGTTTTTAAGGGAGTAATATTGAATGTGAAATATAATCTGGTCTACTTCCTTATCTAACTCTATTTTTTCTCTTTGTTTACCCCTATTACTAAACCTGCAGCTAATGGGGTCTACTTGTTTGCCTACCAAGGATAAATAAATCAGATGTTTATCTGCATGTAGCCATGCATCTTGCTATTCAATTTCATTTGTCACTTAAGGCTCCATTATAAAATATCCCAAAGCATATAGAATGTATTTATTTTCAATATCTTATAGGGCAATTTTGGTTTATTTGTTTGCCAGCTATCTGCTGATTTGGTCATCTTAGACATGTTTAGTTATTATCATGGTTAGTGAAGAGGTGTAAGTGTCCTTGTTTTGAATTTATATTTAAATTTAAATATCTCAATTATAGTACTTAATGAGCACAGCAATTTTTTTTTAAAATAATATCTACAGGATTTCCAGAAGTTGGTTGGCTGAAATATCTATATGAACTTTCTTAGCCTTTCAGAAATGGTCAGTGGAGAGAGAGAGACCATGTTTTAAGATTGATATATTAAGTCCCATTCCCGTGGGTGATTGTTGTATCTGTAGGCTGGATTTAGTATTCATGATTATTTTTTAAAAAATTCCCTTTGACTGTGGCATATGCTAATACCTCATAATTTATTTGGAAAAAAAAAATCACTGCATAGCTGTACGTTACCAGCTATTTGAAATAAAAGAAAAAAAAAAAAGGAAATGGCACAAGATAAAGAAGGTTCATGATAAGAGTTTCTCTTCAGTAAACTACAAAAAAATTAATTTAGACTCCACCTAGTTTCTACCAGACTGATTTTTCTCAGCCCTCCATCACATCTTAGCCTGCTATATGAGCCTTTTTATGGACAGTCTGGGCAGAGCTGAAAGGCTCATAGGATGTAAAAATGTTCTCCTTGGGAAATCTTTGGATTCTGCCCTTCCCAGATTGTTAGGCAATCTGCTCTAGGAAACCTGTTTTGACAGTGCCTGTTATCTCTGCTCAGCAGAGTCCTATAGGGACCGTCCCTGCTTACCTCAAAGCCAGGGTTAGGGGAATTCACTCGGCAGCCCAGTGCCTTCCCAAAGCTTTATTGTTCTGTTTCATTGTGTTCAAAAGCTAGTTAGGAACTGCACACATAGTACTGCACATATGTCTGAAATAGTTTGTGTATGTGAAATGCAGGTTTTCTTGTGTCAGAATTTATAACCTGAAATTTGAACTCCATCTGAAAATTAAAACGTTCATGGTGGCTCAACAATTTCTTACTAGGTAAGCACATGAAGATTAATTAAATTCTGGCTGCCATCTGATCAAGAGTTGGTCTCGTCTTTCCACAATGACTTCACTGTGTCTGAATTCTATGAAATGAGGAAGGGGAGCGGGAATTGTGAACCATGGTGATTCTTCAAGGAGCAGGAGTTGTCCTGGTGTTTGAGTGTAGTCCTAGATAAAATTGATTCATAAGGTTCTATGTCCTGCTGAAATGAGAACATGAATACTTTGGATGTAGGTTTTGGATAAGAACTGTGTTGTGATCATAAGCTTCCATCAACATCCTTAAAACATTTATTTTTCCAATGTATATAGCTAATATTTTGGGGGTTCTCTGTGGTGTGAATAGTTACAAGGATGGTTTTGTTTTCTTCTTTCTGTCCTCTTACATCTAGTAGTTGTGGTTTTAGTATTTGAAGTGAATAAATAATGGCAAACTTCAGTGGAAACTAAGAACTGCAGAGGGATGATTTGAGATAACTGGAACACAGCAAAATGTTCCACTTGAAATTGATTTATTTGTAGTAAACAGAAATACATAAATAGACACAGGCTCTATAAAACACTAAGCTTACATTTGTGTTCATTACAAGCTGATCAATAACTGTTGCTGGATGATGGTGTAGTTATTTTTTATAATCAATTACTGTGCATGCAGGCCCAGGGAAGAGAAATGTACAGTCAATACTGCCAGGGATTGCCGGTAGTCATGATGAGCTCGTTTTGTTTTGAGGTGATGGGGGTCCTGTGGGACAAAAATGCCTGTATTGGAAACTACTTTCTGTGTAGTGGCAAAAGTCCTGGTGTTGGGAACAAGGTCATAGTTTTAACACTTACTGCCATCAGAGGACAAAGCTGGTGTAGCTCTACTTATGCATGTGTTTTTCCTCCAGCATGTAAACTTCCTCTGTGTGCATGTGTCCCCAGAGACACGGATTTCCTAATGGAACACAGGGCTTTGATGAAAGTGGATGGCCATGCCACTTCACAGTTCTCAAAGAAGAAAATTTCCTTGTTGGGATTAAAAACATCTGCTTGCATCATGGGTTGTTAGGTATGAGATAGGATTTGATGTTAAATATGTTAGTTACTCTTAGTAATGGAGGGTTGGTATGTAGAATATACTGTCACATATGTTAAAGATTTTTGTCCTTTCTCTTCATTTGAAAATAGGTTTTTTTTGTCAATTACAATGAGCTGGAAAGAGGTGATTTTTAAAATTTTTCAGTTTAATTTTTAAAGAATTTTCAGTGTTTTCCATTTGTCTGCAAACATTTATTTTGACATCCTGTCAAAATTACCACAAATATATTTGAATTATGTTTTTAAACTCTGATAGAAGTTAACCGTTTTCTGTTATTGAAGGTAATACAGTTCCTTTTGCAGGATTATATTTCCAGTTTCCAACCACTGAGGCTAACAAACTCCTGAGGCTAACAATTTTCTCCCCCTGGACTGGCTTCAGGCTGATTTTTCACAGAAAAATCTGGTTAAGACTGCCAACTTAGCTTTGACCCTAAGCTTCACAGGAAAATTAGTGGGATCCTTTTGCCCATTAAAAAAAGAAAGAATTCCATCAACTTCTCCTTGAAAAGCTCTAGTACTTGGGTGCTTTGAAGGAGGAACTTCAAATTGGCAAGGTGAATATAATCAATATTGAAGAGTGTCTGACTGTCCCTGTGAATACCCACTCTTTGACCAACTTATAAACCTCTGAAAAATGATTGTTTAAATAGTCTCATGTAAGTGTTGGTAGAAATGGGTAAATAGAATTTTTTCCCCTTCTTTTCTGTCAGCTCAGCATGCAGGGAATGTACCCTGATGCAGAGCTGAATTGACCTTTGTGTAACTGCAGTTCTGGTCTGATTGAAATCAGAGAAGTTTTTAGGTGTTGAAGTCTTACAATTTTCTGTTCTCTTCTTTGAATTGCATTCTCTCTGTCTGCTGGAAAGGGGCTGAGTAGAGGAAGAATCACTGTTTGATTTGACATAGAGCAGGTACTGGCCATCAAGAGTACCTTGGAGAAGGATGCTGGGGTTGAAGGAACTGGCACAGGGACTGGCACTGTGGAGCTCAGGTGTAAAGGAAATCAGAACTCCGGGTGTGTGGAGGACACTGGTAATATTTGGTCATCACAGTTACATGCTGAAGCTGCCTGAACAGAGACTGGGAACGAGGTGAAAACATGGGAAGAGGCATTATGAGGAGGGGAGGAGAGACATGGAGATGAGTCTCCTGCATGGCCTAGGGAGTAACACAGCTTACTTGAGAACTGCTTCACTTCTGGTGCTGGAAGGCTGCCTGGCACCACTGCTGGCATTGACAGTGAAGCTGTAATCCACCAAGGGAGTATGTACTTTTAGGCCAGCTCTTCATTAAAAGCACAGACTGATAAGTTTCTATAGCAAATAGCGACCTACTCAGTTCAAGAAACAGGGAATTTTCCAGTAGAAAATGATTGCAAAGTTACAGAAGATCTGGGAAGGTATTAGGTTTTCTGTCATCTAATGGAATATGTTTTCTTTTTTTAAGAACATGGAAATTTTCTAACCTTTGAAAACCTTCTCTTTTTTTTTTTTTTTTTACCTTTGAAACGCTTCAGAACTGCTGTATCAAGTGTGCAATTGCCTGTGGAGCCTAATTTAAATGCCTGACATGTATGCATTGTAGTATAATAATTATATTATGATGCTGGTTTAATTTTCACCCGGTTGAGCAGATGAATCAGAGTAGTGAAATGCAGAATACTGTTCTATGAGCCGTGTCTGATCTATTACAAAAATTGGAAGACGTGTTGTTAGCATTCTGGAGAGCTGCAATCTCTTTCCCTGTGGTGGGGTTTCTGTGCAAGCTAAGAAGCAGTGCACTTTTTAATGTGCTGTCCCTAATTGTGTGGTTTTAGTTTTTAGGTATCTAAGTTGAGATGCTGAATTGCTGGGTAGGCACTCTTGCATTGTTCAGTGGAAATCCTGTAGAGAAAGCTATAAACTATAGGAAATATAAAGGATTGGGCCACATAATGAGTAGTGTGGAAAAAACAAGACAGCTACAGGTATGACATTAAGTGAGTTATTTCTTTTTAGAGTGTTAAGTAAAGTAAGGTAAAAATTTTGATGATCCCAGCATGTAGCAGTCATCAAGTTACATACTGCAGTTTTTAATTTCTGGTTATTTGCATTTGCACTGCTGGCAAATAACTTTTTAAGAATTGTGTTTATGAGGGAGAAGGAGAGACTTCCCATAACTACAGAAATAAAAAATAATTTTGGATTAAAATGGCTTGCTTTACAGAAATATTTAGCATGAAAAAGAGTACATTAAGAAAATAAAGTAATTACAGTGTCTTCTCACATAGTCTCTTGCTGATTAAAAAAATTAATGTTTTAGCATCTTTTTTCCCAATTGCCTTTAGATGCTTCAAGGGTATGTACAAATGCAGAAAAACAACTGTGTGAACATAGAAAATGAAAATGAAAGGGACTGGAGGTTTTGGCTAAATATTTACAAGTTGCTATAAAAGAAAAAAGTAAATGAAAAAGATACAATTTTCACAGATTTCAAATGTAATTATGTCATAATTTTATAGGGTATTAGCTTTATAGCAGTAGTTGTGAAAATTAAAGTCAAATTCAGAAGCCATATTTCACTAGTAAATGATATTTGATAATAATATATAAAAAGAATAATTATATGCAATACTTAAAGTTTAAAAAATCAAATTTGTGGAAGTTTAGCTGCTGTGACAGTCTTGTGGCATTGGACTTCTAACTGACTGCAAAATGAAAATTATGTGAGCAAGGAATCTGTGGATTTGGTGAGAAATAAAACCTATTACTGGGTTCAGGATATTGTCATACTTCCTTTGTATTCGTACCATTAAGTATCATTTTGCAGTAATGATGCTTAAATACATCCAGGAATGCAAGTGAAGGATCTGAAAACTAAGATGCAACATACCAGATTGACTGATAGATTGTGAAGTGGTATAAACAATTGTAACTAAACTTAGTAAATTTATGTTGCTTTCCTATTGTACTTTTTCAGTTGGTTAATTTGCAAAATCAGAAAATCTTATCAAGTGTCTCTATCATTGTTACAAAGTCACAAGGTTTTACTGTAATTGTCTGCAGGTGATGATAATTAATATTTTAGAATGCAGTTACTTTGCTCTTTTTAAGAAGAAGAGAAAATCATTAAAAAATGAATTCTATCCTAATGGGACTCAATTTAGAACCTATTGAATGCTACAGTAAAACTTCATTGACTTCAGGAGGAGCAGAAATCTGACTTTTCATATCAATTTTTGCTGATGAGGTGATAGCTGTTTTTCTGCAGGGATCAGTTGTAAAGTATTGCTTGAAACCATGAAGTTGTAGCTGCTGGCTTTGTTCCCTTCTTGCAGGTGGGATTTGGGGATATAGAACATAGATACCTCTTTTTTCTGAAAATCCTGAAATGTCTGCTAAATCACAGCTTTTCAAATCCTCCCAGAGGAGATTTGCTCAGGATTTTTTTTTTAATACATCTAGTAGATGACAAGTAATAAAACCAGAAGGGTTATTTGTTGTATTTTTATGGCTGAGTGTGTCATATCCCGTTTGCAGACGTGTCAGTGGACGGCCAGCACTGCCTGCAGTCTCAGAGGTCAGCGGGTGAACGCCGTGGAAGGGCTGTTTGTGCCACGAGTGTGGAGGGGGGCTGAGGTTGCATTATGGTGATTTACCTTATTCAAACGGGAATTCTGATTGCTGCAGCAGCTCAGGTGACTTCTAACGTGACAGGCATATCATGTGTTTAATTATGGGATGTGCTGATGGGGAAAAGCTGGGATGGCTGGAGTGTGAACACGGCGTGAGTGGCTCCGCGGTGTGGGGACAAACTGCGTGGTTGTGCTGGCCCCCTGGGCCCCTTTGCCACCCCATTCCGGGGCAGTTGGTCGCCTTGTGTGAGATTTTTTTTCTCAGATCAGGTCCAGTAATTTGGCTTTTAGCAAAGTAACAATATGTCATGTATAGGAGGAAAATCTAACTGTAGGTGGCCAGTATGGGGTAAGGTTAAATAAAGTCAGTGTCCTTGAAATACTGAGAAAATACAGCAACAGATGTGCAGGATTTAAACTGGTTATTATTCCAGTCCTGTAGGTATAAACAGATAATTAAATGTCATTTTTACAATGTCTTCATCAGAAAAAGTTTGATCTTCTACAAATATCTTTTGATACAGCATTTTTTTTTGTTCGCGTGTGCTGTTAGATTTTTGAATTACTCAAAGCATTTCTCTTCTGAATTGATAATATGAATATGAATGATAATCTGAATGTAAATATTTTTCTAGAATCTTACCTTTTTTAAAAATTTCTCCATCTTCTTCATTCTTTATTTAAGATGGTTAGAACTGTGCCTTACCCACTTCTTTTTTCCATATTGCCATGTAGAGTGTGTTATATTTTCTTAAATGGCTGATTCTGCTCAACAATCAATATGGTTTTTTTTTCTTTATTCCAAGAGCTGTGGAAGTACATTTTCAGTAGTAGAGGTCTTACAGACATGGAAACTGCTGACCTAAGGCTTCAATTATTACACATTTTAGCTTACTATAAAAATACTTAAACTTTCCTTGAAGACAGGACTTCTTGGCAGGAAAATAGGGTGATTAAAAACATATATAATAAATGCAGGTATTACCCACAGAAATTCATCCAGCTGTGTGAAGTCTGGTCAGTCTTTGGGTCTAGTCAGAGGCAGAGTCCAGTTCTTGTCAGGCAATGACAGCTGTGGCCTGGTGAGATGGGCTTTGTGCACATGGACCTGCAGAGATGTGAAGCAGCTGTGCTAACTCACCCCCCAAGCACCTCCAGCTCTTCAGTGTGATTCCTGATGGAATAATGTGCAGCAAAGTCTAGACTAATTGTAACTTTAATGAGCACTATTCTGATATTATTTAAAATTTTCCTTTCAGCATAATACTGCGTAAATACACTAGTGTATAGGGACATATACAAATATAGTATGTAAATATATTAGATTGTATGTAAAAACTCAAGGCTTAAGTCTACCCAACATTTCTGAGTACACTGGATTTCAAGGACAATTATCTGCATTCACTATCATGGTGTTCTAAATATCAGGAACAATCTTTAGTAGCTTCAAACCAGTAACTGATTTTAAAAAGAAATAACACAGCCCTTATTTTACAGCTTTTTTATGTGTACTGTACACCTCTGCAACTGTACAGTGTTTGTTTAAAGAAGTGGCATTCACCTTCAGGTTTTCTTGGTTTTACACAGAATAAAAGAAAGTGTTTGCCTTTTATGCTGCTAAGAAGAAGAAGAAGGTGAACCCTTTATTCTTCGGGGAAAACTCTAGCTATGTCTAGCTTGAGGAGTCTTTTAGGTTTGCTTATTTGTTGTGCTCACCGTGCCTTGCCTTGGCACTGAAATGTCTGACAGAATATCAGAGACCAGGCAGATGAAGATGTTGACAAAAACCCCAGCCCTTTGTGGATGTGTACATTTCTTCCCATGTGAAAAACAAAGCAGTTCCTCTCTCAGGGCTAACAGTCATTATACCAATATTGTAACACTGTCTGTAGGCATTACCCAAGTCCTACACTAATTTGTGACATGCTTTTTTGTTGCTTTTTATCATTCCTTTTACACAGTGTAGTAATCTTCTAAATATATATTTAATTGTACAGTCTTCTACTTTTTTCTCCTAGTTCTGTCTCTTGTAGCTTGACTAGACATGCAGTATTTTACTGCACTGATTGCAGTTTTTCCATAGGGATATTCATGGGGAAAATGTAGAAAATATGCTATAACTATAGATCAAATGTAGAGTATGAGAAGAGTTGAAACATGTTTTACAGTTTTGATTTTGTGTAATTTATATTTCATATATATAATTTAGGAAATCACTTGTTAGTCTACCTAGGGGAGATACATATAAAATTAGAGTTGGAAACATTGTACTGAGAGTAATTACAAATTTTCACTACTTGAAAATTAATGTTTTTTTTGTTAGACAAGCTGAAAAAACAACATGAAATGATAGTAACTTGCTGTTGCAGGGAGATATTGACTAACTTCCAGGAAAATAAAAAAAACCCACGTGCTGTTGCCATTCTGTGCTAGAGAAAACACATATTTAGGAAATACCAGTTTCTCTGATACTTCTGTATAAAGTCTTGCTGACATTTTTAGGGTATGTGCAGTGAGTGACCACTGATAAATTAGAGACTATAGCTGGACTTTTTTGGTGAAAGCTGGTGTGCAATTGATCTATTTGATCTCTATCATTAAGTCAATAGTAAGATAGTTTAAAAATAGTTAATATTTGCAGCATTTATTGATTTTGTTTCATTATTTCTTTTATGAAAGCTGTTGGCAAATGTTGTCACTTGTTTCTTTGATGTCACAGCATTAAGCACTCAGAGAGACACTGATGATCAAAAAAAGGAGGTGATTTCAGCAATTTAGTCTGGCCTGCTTCGTAATACAAACTGTGGATTTCCACACAGTGATTCCAGCACTGAATTAATAATTCTTGACAGAACTAGGGAATAATTATCTTTTTATGAAGACAGCTTTTAGGCCCCAAAGTCTTTTATTCTATCTACTTTCAGTAAGAAATACAGATCTTAATTTTATGAGGGGCCTCTGTGGGGAACAGTAGTCCTCCTGTAAGTTTTAAATTTTATAACTAAGGACCTTAATGAGTAAACTGTTGTTGTCTTTATTAGTAATTTGTTTGAGTAAAAATTTAAAGGATTTGGCTAATTTACTTTCCATACCCAAATGTAAGGACATAATTTTTGGTGTATTAAGATGTTTTTATCCTTTCTTTTTATTCCATGCACATCTGTTCAGTACAATTGCACATCCTGGATGGCTGAGCCTGATTTAGCACATGTTGTTAAAATTCAGTGATCTTTTACTTGAATTATCAATTTTCATTCATAAAAGGAGAAATTGTGTTTCATAAATCAAGAATAACACAGAATTTAAAATTCTTAAAAATTCCTTCTGAAAAAGGAAATAATTTTAAAAAATTTCTTCTGCTGCAATGCCAACGGGTACAGCGTGTAAATAGTGATGGACAGTCCCCATATGCCACACTCTGTTTCTATTTATTGCACACCACATCCTTGTGGACACAGCCTGGCTGCATTATGATTGCCTACTCTTCTTCATCCCATTGCTCTTTTCTTATGTGCTTGAAAAGTTAAAAATGTAACTCATACAACTGTGTTGTGGTCATGAAGTTCATTTAGAATATTGTTCTAGTAAAACCTAATAAAAATGGTTTTTATTTCCATAGGGATTGAGTTGAAATTTGGAACACATGTACAACATAGGTTCACGCTGAAGACTTTGGGAAAATGTCATGTGATTTTTTAATATGTTTGAAGCCAATTTGTAAAATAACCTAGGCTGCAGATCATACATGTTTATTTGGAAAATCTGTCACATCTCAGTCAATAGAACATGGAACTAAAAATTATCATCTCCCCAAAAAAAGCCCAAACAACCCTGGTGCCTCTGCCAGGTATCTCTGATTATCAGCTGAAACCATCATGTCTTTGCTAGGAAGGTCATAAAAGTCCTTTTGTCAGAGGCTTTTGCCCACAGCCTGAGTGCTTCAACAAATGAGTGCTGATTTAATTTTTTTTTCCTTACCAAATGATCATTAAATCAATGAGATATTTAATTACTGTGCACTGAAGCCCTTTGCCCTTGCCTTAAAGCAACTTACTGAGGTATGGGGTGATTCTTATTTCATGGCAAATGCCTTTACCAGTCTCATTTCTATTGCAGAAGCTTTTCACTTCAGGGTCCAATTCTATGCATTATAGTAAAAATTTTAGAAATACCACAAGAATGAAACATCTGTCAGGATTTACCAAAGTTTTCCTGGCCTAGCTGACATTAAAGCCACAGTGTGCCAGTAGGGTACTAAGAGAGAGCTATGGTGATTTCCTCATGGTAACTACTTCATTGCATTAGGTATTAATCATCAGACTCCTAAATTTTTTTTAAATTAACTGATTAAAGAATGTGTGCTTAGAGAAGCCAGGCTTCCTGTTGTGTTTCTCTAACTGTTTGTTAGTTTGTATTTAGGGGTTACAGTTCTGTATTTGAATTTTAGAATCTGAGAATCAAGTTTTCTTAAAGTCGTGTTGGCTGTATTTTTCCTGGCCTAGTGTATCAGTGCTGTGATAACTGAATCATGTGCTTAAATTAGCTGTTCTAAAACAAGGGGAAAAAACCCCCATGTACAATCTGACAGGGCTCATATTGCTATTCCTCAAGTGTGATAAAAGGAGAAATTATACTAACTTGTTTTTTATAGTTCAGTCTAGCTACTTTATGTTTCTACTCAGAAACCAATGAATAAATCATAAGTATTACATATGTGTTAATCTAACCAGATCCTCAAGGAAGAACGAGTAGAGCAGGTGTTATTTTTACAGCTGTATCTCATAATTTGACTTCTTTCCATTTAGTTACATATTCAAGTGCTGTCTTTTTAAATATAGTGCAGAATTGAGACTTGTGATAAGTGTATTGATACAATACATCAAACCTCTGGTTTTTCTAAAGCCTAAATTTCATTTTTAAACTAGTTTAAAATTAACTTGTACCATGATCCCTTTGGAGAAAGCATGTCTTAAAATGTTCTGCGATGCTTAGTTAAGTTGTCAAGTTGAAGCTGTGAGTTATTCTCTCAGAACAAGTATTAAATAAAAATGTTAAGATCAGGTTTATGTACAAATCTCCCATCTAAGGGTGTGGCTTCCCTGAATTCTCAAGACCTTTGTTCACTGAGTTGAATCTTTAGTTGTTAAAAAGTTGACCTCACAGATATTAAGGGAAGTCTCAGTTGTTCTCCACTAACTCATGGACAAATTTAGATATATAGAGACCTTGTTGTTTTGCATTAGGAAATGTTTGTGTTGGTCATTTCTTTCACATAAAAAGTAAAGATTTTGGTATTTTGGCTAGCTTTTTTGTTTCAGGATTTAGATGGTGAGCTATTTATGAAGGAAAATGAAATCTGTGTGTGCCACATATGGTAAGTAAATTTATTGTTTTATTCAGATTATTTATGTATAAATATTTTTATTAATTTTTGGTTGATATTTCATTTATCACAAGTGAAAGTTACACATGAAGTAATGTAAGTAGCAAATTACTCATGAAAAATCACTTTCTAGCTGTGTCTGTCCTCTCATAGATACTACTGTTTTTTGGAAGTACATTCAAGTTTTTAAAGAAACTCTCAGTAATTCTTCATGATGGAGATAAAATGCTCCTGTGTGTTTGAACAAAAAGAATACGTTTTGAAAAAATTATGGCAAACTAAACATTTGTTATTAATTAAAAGGAAGAAAACAATCCATTATCACAGTGGTGAAGTGGCCTGACAGAGTGATGCTAGAGAAATTTCTGTTTCAGTTTGGTAGCTGGTGGCACTATGGTTATAATTCTATTAATAGTCAAAGAAAGGCTGGTAGCTATAAATAAAATCTAATTTGGTAGCAAATATTTTATTGAAGTACAAATATTTTTTTTTAATGTCTTGATTTGGTATTCCTCTGTTCAATTGTAAATGTCATTTAAATATAATCAGTAATTCTTCATTCTGCAGGAACTCTTTGTGTAATCAGAATGAAATATTGTCATGATTGCTTTTGAAAGATGAGGATTTAGAATTGGGAAGGAGGGAAGAGGCCCTAACATTTCCTGTGGCTTCAAATATTCAAAGAGCTAGCATGAGAATTTGTTGATGAGTGCTGCCCTATGTAACAAAGGGTGGAGATGTAGCTGATTTCAGAGGGTTGGCACTGCGCTCTGAATATCTTTAGAAGGTATTTCTGGGCTGGGCCCATGAGTTGGTAGCCCCAGGAAGAACTGCAGTGCTGACCAGGTTCTGTCTGTGGTTCTTGCAGTGTAACACCATAAAACCAGATTTGTTGACGGCAGGTGCTGAGCTCCTTCTGTTCCAGTGGGCTGGGGGAAGCTGGCACTGTCAGCTGTGCTGTCAGTGAGGGGAATGATCCCACTGTGGTTTTCCGTGTGCCTTTCTGTGTCAGACTGTGCACACAACACAGTCCTCTCATATCCTGGCCTTCTCTAAGTGTTTAATAAGGACAGACTTGATGTTGCTGGAACTCATAGATTTTTTTTTTTAATTAGTTGTGGAAAAAATCCTGTTAATCTTGCACAGCTTTGTGTAGTTCTGGTTCCATTCTTGAGAGTGGTGACTGTTTCTGTGCCCTTCAGTCACCCTGGAGCTCTTGGCTGCTTCTTGGCTGTTCACTTTGATTGAGCCACTGTACTGAGAGCCTCGTGGCTTTTAAGCATCAAAGCATTGTGAAGGATAATTCAATGGGTGAGAAAAACAAAGCTTGTTTAAAATGCACTGTTAGTTAATACACTGTAGTTTGTTCCTGTGTCTGAGTTGGTCCCTGATTAGATCTCTGGGGTTATGAAGCCTTCTTCCACATAGAGGCTCTGAACTGAGCTACCATCTAAGAAGGTTTTTGCATCAATTCTGGCCTCTGTCATGTGAATCAGTCCTTGCAGCTTTTACTCAGGTGCTCTAAAGGTGTGTGGCTGTACTGGGGAGCTGGGTTAAGGAAAGAGGACAAGACTCCTCTGTTCTCATTTTGCCTCTGATTTATATCTGTGCTTTGGTCATTACTATATTTTGCTGCAGCCATTCTTAAAAGCTGTATCTTCAGTGATTTTTACACTTCTACAATTTCATGAAGAATTAGAGTGTAATGAGATGTAATTTTTTTAAACCCTTGAAAAACCTATCTCTTTTTGACACCAAAATTTAAAAAAGTTAAAAAAAAAAATTTCCCCATTAACAATGGTATCCCTTTGAGTACTCAATCATCAGATGTTCTCTTGGTGTGATTGTAGGATGTGATTTTCATTATTCCACAATATGCCTTGTCAGTTTACAGTGCTTGCTGTACCACTGTGTTCAGTGTTACATGGTAAAGTCCAAAAGAACTGGGACCTTAATGGTCTGTCTGATAAATGCTGAGATTCACACAGGTTCACTAGCACGAGGTTTTGCAACCAAGACTTGGTTTATGGGTCATGGAGGGTTGACTTCTTCTTTTTACTGTGAGGGGAAAAAGGTCAATTTTTAGCCAGTTTGAATGTAAGTTTCTGTAGGACTGTTTTTCACAGCAGCCTCAGAGTTTATATAATGTTCATAGAAGCAGAAACCTCACTTTTATTTGGATACTGAGTAATTTTGGCTATTTGGAAACAGATGTTTTCACTATTGTCTTTGTTTATTTGATTTATTCACAAATATACTTATGTATGCTTCCTTACTTTTATATATTTACTCCAATGTGACATTCTAAATATGTATGCTTCTTTAAGAAACTGAAATATATAGCAATGACTATTACAGTGTTAAAAACTTTATCCAGCTTAGTAACTTAAAGAAATACAAAGTAGTGGGAAATAGCAAATAAAACTCTAAATGCAAGTGGAAGAATAAGTTCCATCTCCAAAATAGTTTCTTCTTTATAGAATTTAATTCTGAACTATAGCAGATAAATATTTTGCCTTGAAGGTAAATAAAAAATACTATATAATCATTTAGGTTAGGAAAGAGCCTTAAGATCATAGAGTCCAAATATTAACACTGCCAAGTCCACCACTAAACCATGTCCCAAGCACCACATCTCCTCATCTTTTAAATACCTCCAGGGATGGTGACTCAACCTTCACAGTCCTTCACAACCCTTTCTGGTGAAGAAATTTTTCCCAATATAATCCTGTATTACTTATTTTGTTGCTCCTATGTTGCCCAGTTTATAAAAGCGGTGCAGGAATTTTTGCAGGGTTTTGTCTGTTTAATTGAGAGATTGTATTTTCTCTATATAGATTTAAATGTTTATCAGGAGAATAACAGATCAATTCCATGCTCAATAGACAAGGCTTATGATTTCATTAATATTTATAGGTTAATACTGTGCTCAATAAGAAATGCCTTCATAATTGGACTGTAGGAAGATTAAGATTTAAGCATGAAAGGTTAATTTTAGAAAGTAACTGTCAAGCTAAAGGAACAGTGTTGTCAGCTGTGGTGCTCACCATTCTGTTCAAGATCGTGTGAAACAACTGTTGCAGGACTATTTTGTGGGAAGGGATGAGGCCTTTTCCAGGGTTCAGTTTAGGTGAGAACAAAGACAAGTAAGTATATTGTACATAAGTTCTTATACATGTGATATCTTGGCAACCATGAGGAGTTAAAAAGATAATTTTGGGTAATCTTCTCATGTTTTCTGTAGCATGATAATGTTTTATGATTTCTCACTTAAAAAAAGAAAAGAGGAAAAAGTATTATTATTATTATTCCCTCTAAACACAGTAAAAATACCTTTTGTTCTTGAAACATTTTTGCTTGTTTTTCCATATATAAAGAATACTAACAGTCACAGACAACTGCCTAAGTGTTTAAAACACATTTCTTCTGAAACATTACTTACCCAGGGGAGAGAGGAATAGAGCAAACATCACCTGACATGACAAAGGATCTGGAAACACTCTACAGGGAGGCGTTTCAAATGCTTTGGTGGGAAGGGGAGAAGATGACCTCTACAGATTAAGGGAACAGTGCTTTCCACCTTGTTTACCCAGTTCTCTCTAGCTTGCTTGATTGTCCTTCACAGCACTGATGTAGGGCAGTAGGGTACAAAAGGATAAAATTATCAGCACTTATGAGCAGTTAAAATCTAGTGGAAACATGTCTCTTCAGTTTTGATTGATGAGACAGTCTCTGTTTCTCTGGTTGTAACTTGCAGAGGATAACATACTCAAAACTGTTTGAGAATGACCTGCTCACACTCAATATGCAGCTGTAATTGGAATAAGTAAATTACACTTCACATTCCCCAAGAATATTTCTTTAAAGGATGTATGTAGCTTCAAGTATGGAGAGTCATTATAAGACAAACAGGGAATGCACAGTGATTACAAGATAAATCCTTTATTGTACCTAAGTTCTGCAGTATTTTTGGTTATTTGACTTTATGGTTTAGTTCCAGGAATGGTAGTTTGAAGGGACGTTCACATTACATGGTCCAGACTCCCACATGTAGTGTGCTGCTATGTGCAGAAGCTTTTTATGTAAAGATGGGGATTAAAAAAGACATTGAGTCTTTCTCTCATTGTCTGTCACTGTGTTCTCTCCCTCGTCTGTCACCCACACATTTTCTGAAGTTCCTTTTACAGCTGTCACACTCATGGCTTCCCTACATTCCTGAAAGGTCCCTTCCTAGACTTGTCTTCAGGTGAGCTCTGGTCTCCCTTGTTTTGTGCCCAAGGTGCTGAACAGTGCTTTTGTACTCTCTTTTTTTTTTTTTTTTTTTTTTTTTTTTTTTTTTTTTTTTTTTCTTTTTTTTTTTTTTTTTTTTT